>NC_138772.1:371164060-371834060 GCF_965119305.1 Pelophylax lessonae | reverse complement strand
CGCTCTGGGGGACTATTCCCCTCCCTATATGTTATGTGTCACATGTCTAGTTGCATCCTATTCCGCCCAAAACCACGCCCAGGCACGTGTGCATGGCGTGGGTGGATACGTCCCCGGAAGACTCCGGCCGCCCGACAGGCCGCCTTCGGATCCGGGGATGGCGGGACGGGAGACAGAGGACGGCTCACTCATCACTCCCGGATGGACCGGTGAACACACCGGAAGTGCGTGGCGCATATTAATGCGTCAGCGCTACGGGCCGTCAAGCAGGTCTCCCGTCCCACCAGGACTCTACACAGAGAGCTCCCTCTTGTGGAGGAAATGAATAGTTACCAGTTAGGTAAATCAAAAAACAAAGAAAAGGAAATAGTGAGTAGTGAAAGTGAAAGGAAAAGACGGAAAGAACCAGCAAGATATTGATGGAGGATAAATATAAGTATAAATATAAATATAATACTTCGGTTTTATAAAGTATATAAATCAATTAATGGCATCTTAGGTGCTTATGGTGAGAACAATGTGAGTGTATATGGTCTGAAAGGAAGACAGCATTTAGGGTTTCTGTAAGACTAAGAATAGTGCAAGAGTGAAAGATGCAAGCATATAGCATGAATACCATAAAGTAATAAAACTGTGTGGTGATATTACAGGGGGAGCTCTGAGGTAGGATCCCGTATCCTAAGGCCTGGAGAGTATAAAAAAAAAAAAAAAAAAAGGGGGGGGAGGAAAAGGAATGGTATGTGAAAAGCAAAAGACCTAAAAATACCTTCATGGGCTCTGTGGTACTAAGGATCCAAATAAGCTACAGGAAAGGTTTATAGCTGACAGACTCGTTCAGGCCTGGAGGATTGGTGGACCGTAGGTTTACAATCCATTTTGTTTCCAATCTCAGTAGTTGGGCGTCTATGTCACCCCCTCTTTCAGATGAGGGTACATGTTCCAGTGCGTAGAATTTCATGACCGATAGATCAAAGTTGTGATATAGTCCTACATGCCTACTAATCGCTGATTCTAATTTGCCATTATGAAGTAGATAGACATGGTCCTTTATTCGCTTCCAAAAATTTCTACGAGTTTTACCAATGTAGAATGAATTACAAACGCATGTCATGATATAAATTACTCCAATTGTTTGGCAATTAATATGGAATCGGGAACCCGATGTGCTGGGCAGCCATTAAGGGCCAAACCTGTGGGAGCTACATGTGACACGCCTCTACCCGGACCAGATATCTTTCTCTGGCATAAAGATTTTGCATACTAAGCATGTCTTTTCAATGGACAAGTGAGTGCTTTTCTGAATCCAATCAATCTGTGATGTCCCTTTCAAGTTATTAATAGTAATCTGATTATATATATCCCTCATGTCTGATCACCAACAGTAATACCCTCTCCTTTTCTCTTATCTTTTGAGTATCACCCAAATTTCTTTCAAAGTCGCCTAGATACACAGATTGACCCAGATTTATCTCTGTGTTTTTGTATTTTTTTTACACACAGATATTTTCTACATAGATCTATTTTTGTGTACCACTAGATACATGGTTATACTATGAAGTCACACCGAATCTTTGTAGAACTTTGGTCTTTTTAGACCATTACCGTTTTTTAGGTTTTTTAGGTTTTCTAGGCTTTTCGCTAGTTGCATTCCCCCTCCCCCTCATTTTGGCCTGGTTCTACTTTGGGGGAACTAGGGGTTTTCCCGAGTTCTTCCCCTCCCCCCCCTTTTTTTTTTTTTTTTTCTTTCTGAAATGTCAATATTTGATGACACAATTTAAATGGAATATATATATCTCAATCTCTGCTTTGTATTTTGTAACTATATTATTGATTTATTCAAACTGTTAAGATGTTTTGTGTTTTTAAGCATTGTTGTTGATTCGAGTTAACTAAGTATATAAACCCTTCTGAACTTGAAACAGTGAAGTTGATACATTGTTGTTTTTCTAGGGTTAACGGAATCGTCTGAGGAAGCGACATGAGCGAAACGCGTCGCGATTCCATAGTTTCCACTGATGTATCCCATACCATTATATACTGGTATCATGATTATATCATGACTCAATAGATGTCTCACATCAATTGCCTTTGCTATAAGTGGCTTTTTGGGATCCAGTGGCTTAACCTGTATTGTCTTATGCACTTGCAGTATTTGTCATTTGTTTACACGCTTTTGTGATACGAATCTTTTTATGTCTTTATAAATAAATACTATATTTTTTATATCAGTGGTGTATTTATTTTCATCAGGATCTAAACCCACTCTTAGCTAGGGATGATCGAACGGTTCGGGTCGACCATCGGTTCGACCCGAACATTGGATGTTCGATATTCGGCCGAATACCGAACTTTTTGCGGCAAAAGTTCGGTATTCGGCCACCAGAACCGCCCAAAATGCACTGGGACAGGAACTGGGCTTTAAAAGCCCGTGATTGGCCCAGAAACGTCTGCAAAAGCCAATGAGGGGGCAGGAGTCTCCTAGGAACGTGATTGGAGTGACTACGGGGACCAGAGGCCAATCAGGAGTGAATACGCCCCACACTATATAAGATGGCCCCGCCTAACCCCTAGCACAGTTATCCAGAGCCTGTTGAAGAGAGTTGAAGCAGTTCTGTCTGACTCCTGCTTGCTACACTACATTTCCTACATATCGAGTGGTTCTAAAGCTCCATATAGCAGAATTGTATTTAGCTTACAGCCAGTGTAGTTAGATACAGCGATTGTGCTGGTTCTTAGAGTTAAAAAAAAAAAAAAAAAAAAAAACTTAAGGGACAGTGTCAGTCTTCTGCTGTATGGAGCTTTCTATTTAGTGGAAAGGGATATCTAGTGTAGTTAGGGAACTTTGTACTACATTAGTTAGATTTGAAAATTTAGTTTCTGTAGGGAAAGTGTGAGGGTTCTGTTTAGTGAGCACGTGGCACAGTGCTGCTGTATCACAGCAGGTATACGTGCTTGCTAGGCAGCAAAATACAGTGACAACTTAACGCCTGTTGTTCAAAGCGTTAGGTGCACTGTACAAAAGCCTTTGCAACTGTGCGTGACACGCAACTGCTGTGCTGTATCCAGCGACAACTGTGGGTCGCATAGCAGTGTGCGTTTTTCACCGCACACAGTTGCCAACGCATCAGTGACAACCTAACGCCTGTTGTTCAAAGCGTTAGGTCCACTGTGCAAAAGGCTTTGCTACTGTGCGTGAACCGCAACTGCTGTGCTGTATCCAGCGACAACTGTGGGTCGCATAGCAGTGTGCGTTTTTCACCGCACACAGTTGCCAACGCATCAGTGACAACTTAACGCCTGTTGTTCAAAGCGTTAGGTGCACTGTACAAAAGCCTTTGCAACTGTGCGTGACACGCAACTGCTGTGCTGTATCCAGCGACAACTGTGGGTCGCATAGCAGTGTGCGTTTTTCACCGCACACAGTTGCCAATGCATCAGTGACAACCTAACGCCTGTTGTTCAAAGCGTTAGGTCCACTGTGCAAAAGGCTTTGCTACTGTGCGTGAACCGCAACTGCTGTGCTGTATCCAGCGACAACTGTGGGTCGCATAGCAGTGTGCGTTTTTCACCGCACACAGTTGCCAACGCATCATTGAGAAATATGCCTGGTAGACCAAGAAAAGGCATACGTGGCCCTGCTGCGGAAAGGGGCACAGCTTCTAGGGTGTCTAGAGGCAGGGGTGGACGTGGTGGTCAGTCCTCAGCCAGGCCACCATTTGGATTGTTCTCCGGCAGTGGCCAAGCTATACGTCCACAGTATGTACAGGAGGTGGTGGACTATATGAACAAACCCTCATCATCGGCATCATCTGCAACTACAGTGACCCAGGCAGAGAAAAGTGGTCAGTCTTCTGCAGTTGTCAGAACAAATACAGATGAGTCCATGTCCACCTCATGTCCTCCCTTAGACCCAATTTCAGACATGGCAGAGGAGTCAGCTGAGCTGTTTGACCACAGTGTCGGCCATCTACTCCAGCCTGATGCTCAGTCCTTTATGGAGTCTGATGTTGGGTCTGAGTTTGAGGAGGAGGCAGAGCAAACAAGAGGGGAGAGCAGACGGCCCGCTCCATCTAAGGCCGCACCTGTTGTCTCCCAGGCCAGGCCTGATGCTCAGTCTTTGATAGAATCAGATGTTGGGTCTGAGGTTGAGGAGGAGGCAGAGCAAACAAGAGGGGAGAGCAGACGGCCCGCTCCATCTAAGGCCGCACCTGTTGTCTCCCAGGCCAGGCCTGATGCTCAGTCTTTGATGGAGTCAGATGTTGGGTCTGAGGTTGAGGAGGAGGCAGAGCAAGCAAGAGGGGAGAGCAGACGGCCTACTCCATCTAAGGCCGCACCTGTTGTCTCCCGGGCCACTATACACACCTCATCTTGCTGGGCCTTTTTTGAGACATCCCATGCAGATAAAACAGTTGCGATCTGCAAGATTTGTAAGAAGGGTATAAAACGTGGCAAAAATGTCAACCACCTGGGTACAAGCTGCCTAAACAGGCATTTGACAACCCACCACTCGGCCCGTTGGCAGGAGCATTTAAAGAACCCACAAAAGGGCCAAAGATTGGTCAGTCGGCCTCCTAGTTCTCCTCGCGCTCCTCCTCATGCTCCATCTGCTCCACCTGCTCCACCTGCACATCAGTCTGTTCCTGGCCCTGCTATAGTCACTCGTCACCTGTTGGCAGCCTCCACTGGCAGGGATGATGATATAGCAGGCAGTGTCGCATCTACCTCCAGCACACCACCAGCTGTATCATCTAGACGCCAAATTTCGATTCCACACATGCTGGAACGAAAAAAAATGTATACTCCCCGCCACCCACATGCCCAGCGTCTAAACAGTAGTTTGGCTAAACTACTGGCTCTGCAACTATTACCATTTAACCTGGTAGAGTCTGCTCCCTTCCGTGACTTCGCAAAATGTGCAGTTCCACAGTGGCAGGTGCCAAGTCGGCATTACTTTTCCCGTAAGGCCCTGCCATCCCTATACCAACATGTGGAAGGCAATGTAGTGTCATCCCTGGCCAAGTCAGTCAGCCGTAAGATACACTTGACGGCTGACACTTGGTCAAGCAAACATGGGCAGGGACGGTACATTTCTGTCACTGCTCACTGGGTGACACTGCTTGCCAGTGGAAGGGATTGTAGCCAGGGCTCGGTGCTGCAGCCAGTGTTGCCCCCACATCTGCAAACAGCTGGTGGTGTCGCTGATCCGGGTAGATCGATCACTTCTACCCCCTCCTGCTCCTCCTCCTCTACCTCCTCCATGCCCTCCTCTGCAGAATGGTCCTTTGAATATGATGAGATACCACGTAAACGTTCAAAGGGCTATTCTATGTCTCAGGCCAAAAGGTGTCACGCAGTGCTGCAGCTTGTGTGTCTAGGGGACAGGCAGCACACTGCCCCTCAGATTCTTGGGGCTCTGCAGGCACAGGCCCAGAGGTGGTTGACACCACGCCAGCTGCAGCCAGGGATGGTGGTTACTGATAATGGGTCAAACCTCCTGGCCGCCCTTCGTCAGGGTAAGTTAACCCATGTGCCATGCCTGGTGCATGTCCTGAATCTCGTGGTACAGCGGTTTTTGAACTCGTACCCGGGAATGCAGGATGTGCTAAGGATGGCAAGAAGGGTGTGCAGTCACTTCAGGCGGTCGTACAGTGCCACTGCACGTTTGGCCGAAGTGCAGCGCGAGTTTCACCTGCCGGTACACCGCCTCATCTGTGACATGCCCACCCGCTGGAACTCCACCTTGGCTATGCTGCAGCGCCTGTACACGCAGCAGAGGGCCCTCAATGAATACCTATGCGAGTACGGCACCAGCACTGGCTCTGCGCGCCTGGGCTTCTTTTCACCACGGCAGTGGCTTTTGATTAAGGATGCATGCGCTGTCCTCTCGCCATTTGAGGAGGCCACAAGGATGGTCAGCCGGGACAGCGCATGCATCAGTGACACCCTACCGGTACTGTTTTTGTTGGAGCACACTCTGCGTGGCATTATGGACAGGGCACTGGAGGCAGAGCAGCAGGAGGAAGAGGAGGACTTCCTTGCCTCTCAAGGCCCCCTTTATCCTGAGAATCCTGACCCCATTATGCCTAGCTCCCAGAGGCCCGAGCAGGATCCAGGGGTGGAAGAGGAGGAGGAGGACGATTCTGCGGGAACTTTTGCAGGGTTTGAGGAGGAGGAGGAGGAAGACATGCGGCAATCTGCAAGGCCTAGTTTGACTCCCTCGGGACACTTTGGAGTAGTACGTGGCTGGGAGGAGGAGGAGCCCGTTGAAGATAATGTCGTTATGAGTGACCCCGAGGAGTCAGCTTCTCAGGCCTTCGCTAATTTGCGACGCATGGGAAACATCATGCTCCAGAGCCTGCGAAAGGACCCCAGAATCAAGGCCATTAAAGAGACTAACCACTATTGGTTGGCCACCCTACTTGACCCCCGGTACAAGTGTAAAGTCTCGGAGCTTTTCCCATCCACCCATAGAGTCCACAGGATCAAATCCCTTGAGGACAGTCTCAAGAGGAATCTGGTGAACATGTTCCCCGACTCCCGTAGGGTGCAGGGGCGGGGACAACCTACCATGGATTCTACTGGTGGTCACGAGAGGAGCGTTGGAGAAGGCGTGCGGTTGACGGATGCCTTTCGGTCTTTTTTTAGTCCTCACCGCCCAGGCCTCTCAGCTGCCACATCGCATCGACACCGTCTGCATCACATGGTGGACGATTACGTGAGGGCACAAAGTGACACAGAGGGCTTTTCATGTGACGAATCCGATCCACTGGCATACTGGGTCTTAAGATTAGACCACTGGCCAGAACTGGCCCAGTATGCCATGGAGTTGTTGGCCTGCCCTGCTTCCAGTGTCCTATCGGAACGGGCATTCAGCGCAGCAGGAGGATTCGTCACAGACCATCGAACTAGACTCTCCACCGACTCAGTCGACCGTTTGACATTCATTAAGATGAATCAGTCGTGGATATCAAGCTTTGATGCACCTGATGCAGACCTTGTAGACTAGGCTATCGTTGTGATGTGGCAGTTGAGCCTCAGTTTAAGCCTGGACCATGGTGCCACCCTCAAACCCTCCTCTCATTCTCTTTACGTTCACAGAACCTCATTTTGGTTATGACAAAAACGACAATGTTTGCGCACCTGTTCCACAGGTGCACACCTTTACAATTTTTGGGCCTCCTTCAACACCAGCTCTTTGGGGTTAAGGTGGGGAGGCTATGCTAAAACAAAAACGACAATGTTTGCGCACCTGTTCCACAGGTGCACACCTTTACAATTTTTGGGCCTCCTTCAACACCAGCTCTTTGGGGTTAAGGTGGGGAGGCTATGCTAAAACAAAAACGACAATGTTTGCGCACCTGTTCCACAGGTGCACACCTTTACAATTTTTGGGCCTCCTTCAACACCAGCTCTTTGGGGTTAAGGTGGGGAGGCTATACTAAAACAAAAACGACAATGTTTGCGTACCTGTTCCACAGGTGCACACCTTTACAATTTTTGGGCCTCCTTCAACACCAGCTCTTTGGGGTTAAGGTGGGGAGGCTATGCTAAAACAAAAACGACAATGTTTGCGCACCTGTTCCACAGGTGCACACCTTTACAATTTTTGGGCCTCCTTCAACACCAGCTCTTTGGGGTTAAGGTGGGGAGGCTATGCTAAAACAAAAACTACAATGTTTGCGCACCTGTTCCACAGGTGCACACCTTTACAATTTTTGGGCCTCCTTCAACACCAGCTCTTTGGGGTTAAGGTGGGGAGGCTATGCTAAAACAAAAACGACAATGTTTGCGCACCTGTTCCACAGGTGCACACCTTTACAATTTTTGGGCCTCCTTCAACACCAGCTCTTTGGGGTTAAGGTGGGGAGGCTATGCTAAAACAAAAACTACAATGTTTGCGCACCTGTTCCACAGGTGCACACCTTTACAATTTTTGGGCCTCCTTCAACGCCAGCTCTTTGGGGTTAAGGTGGGGAGGCTATGCTAAACCAAAAACGACAATGTTTGCGCACCTGTTCCACAGGTGCACACCTTTACAATTTTTGGGCCTCCTTCAACACCAGCTCTTTGGGGTTAAGGTGGGGAGGCTATGCTAAAACAAAAACTACAATGTTTGCGCACCTGTTCCACAGGTGCACACCTTTACAATTTTTGGGCCTCCTTCAACGCCAGCTCTTTGGGGTTAAGGTGGGGAGGCTATGCTAAAACAAAAACGACAATGTTTGCGCACCTGTTCCACAGGTGCACACCTTTACAATTTTTGGGCCTCCTTCAACACCAGCTCTTTGGGGTTAAGGTGGGGAGGCTATGCTAAACAAAAACTACCATGTTTGCGAACCTGTTCCACAGGTGCACACCTTTACAATTTTTGGGCCTCCTTCAACACCAGCTCTTTGGGGTTAAGGTGGGGAGGCTATGCTAAAACAAAAACGACAATGTTTGCGCACCTGTTCCACAGGTGCACACCTTTACAATTTTTGGGCCTCCTTCAACACCAGCTCTTTGGGGTTAAGGTGGGGAGGCTATGCTAAAACAAAAACTACAATGTTTGCGCACCTGTTCCACAGGTGCACACCTTTACAATTTTTGGGCCTCCTTCAACGCCAGCTCTTTGGGGTTAAGGTGGGGAGGCTATGCTAAAACAAAAACGACAATGTTTGCGCACCTGTTCCACAGGTGCACACCTTTACAATTTTTGGGCCTCCTTCAACACCAGCTCTTTGGGGTTAAGGTGGGGAGGCTATGCTAAACAAAAACTACCATGTTTGCGAACCTGTTCCACAGGTGCACACCTTTACAATTTTTGGGCCTCCTTCAACGCCAGCTCTTTGGGGTTAAGGTGGGGAGGCTATGCTAAAACAAAAACTACAATGTTTGCGCACCTGTTCCACAGGTGCACACCTTTACAATTTTTGGGCCTCCTTCAAAGCCAGCTCTTTGGGGTTATGGTGGGGAGGCTCCGCCAACACCAAAACTACCATGTTTGCGCACCTGTTCCACAGGTGCACACCTTCATAATTTTTACGCCTTCTTCAACACCAGCTCTTTGGGCTTACAGTGGTATGGCTCCGCCAACACCCAAACAACAATTTTTGCGCACCTGTCACACAGATGCATATCATTGTAATTTTTTTCCTTACAAAGGCAATTATTGCTTTCATTACCAGCACTTTCATAGGGATATGGTGTCAAGGCATCGTCCGCACCACCAAATGCCCAATTTTTAAGCATCCTTTACTTCTATTCAAAGTCAAGAGACAACAGTATTCATCCAAAACATCTCTAATCTTGTTCACTCTGCACTACATTGTGGCCCCTACCCCTAACCCTCAATGTATCCGTGCATATATGTCTGTTTCTTGTGAGATTTCAAGTTAAAGTGCACCAAACACCATTTTACATGAAATAAAGTGCAATTACATACATCTTTGGACTTCTTGAAACATTTGGTAATAAAAGCCCCATTGTGGAAATACACCCGTTAATTATATGCACATTTAAAGAGACAGCACCTTTTTCCAAAAAAACCTCTAATCTTGTTCCCAGTGCACTGCATTATGTCCCCATCATACACATTGGCTGAGCCGTTGATTAGGAGCAAAAGAAAGGTGCGGTTAAGCAAAAAAGTCATTTTTGAAGGTTTGGTATGCTGTAATTCTGGTTCTGGACATGCTACAGAGCTGAAACTTCACAGGTACACCTTTTAGCCCCCCCCAGACACTAAATGCAAAGAAATCTCTTTTTTTTTTTTTTTTTTTTTAATTTTTTCAATAATTGGCTATCTATCAAAAACGACAATTTTTAAGAACTTTTTTTTGTGTGATTAATAGTCCCTGGGGCATGACCCAGAACCCTAGGCACTTTTTAGGGGCATTTATTGGGTTTTAGGGCTTAAAAATGGTGTTTTTTGATTACAGAAGTTCGGGTCCCATTGATTTCAATGGGGTTCTGAAATCCGAACCGAACTTTCGTGAAGTTCGGGTGTTCTGGTCGAACCAAACTTTTCAAAAGTTCGATCATCCCTACTCTTAGCCTCCAAAGTCCCATTGCCTTGTGAGAGACTGTTGAGACCCCAGGTTGCTGTGGGATCCTCTCATCCCTCTCTCTTTGTCTTTACACATTTTTTAAGGGATGTGGCAATAGTGGTATCCTCAGTATGTCTCATTTATCCTCTATATTACACATATTTTACTTGACTTACATTTTAACTGTGACATTTATCAAGAGTTAATATTATTATAACTACTGTTTAGAACAAATTTGTAAAAAGCAAATCAAAAAAACAAAAATAGGTGCTAGAATGATCATGGAGGCACCTTAAAGTACTTGCATGTACATGTTGAATAGGATGTCATTGAGGAGACCTCTTACAGTTGTGATGTGCCCCGAATCTTTGCTTCTCTTCTAGTCCCATGCCACAAAGTATGATTGGCGGACTCACTAATAAACAGGAAGCTGAGGAGAGCAGGATGAGGCAGGCCACAGTGTAAAAATACAAGACCAGGTAATAGTGTTCCAAGTACATATACTGCGGCGGTCAGCCCCTCACAGGCAAAGTGACGTATGGGTACGTCACTAGCCTGTGAGGCTCTGGGGAGTGAGCGCGCGCCGCTGGAGGCTCGCTCCCGCTCCCACTCAGTCACGGACCCCCTCGCGCGCGTGCCTGGCAGACCCGATGTCCGCCGGGCACTCACGATTGTCCGTGACAGCGGGAGAAAGGCAGGTGGCTGATGTAAACAAGCCGCCTGTCATTCTCCCCTGTGTAGGAATAGTGATCATACGGTTCTACTATTTAGGACCGTTGATCACTGTTCCTAGAGCTCAAGCCACAGCCAATCACAGTTAGAATCACGCCCCTAGGGACACACACCACCCCTTCACTACCAGTGTCATTTTACAGTAACAGTGCATATGTATAGTACTGATTACTGTAGTAATGTCACTGGTAACCCCAAAAGTGTCAAAAATGTAAGTGAAGGGTTCGATCTGTCCACCCCAATGTCGCAGTCCCGCAAAAAAAATTGCAGATCGTCGCCATTACGCGTTAAAAAAAAAAACAACAAAAATGACAAAAATCTTTCCCTTTGTTAGTAAATGCGATAACTTTTGCGCAAACCAATCGCTTTTTGCGATTTTTTTTACCAAACATATGTAGCATAAAACAAATTGGCCGAAAATGTTAAAAATTTTTGATTTTTACATTTTTTTTTGTGAATTTCATATTAAAAAATGAGAAAAATATTGTTATTTTTGCAAAATTGACGCTCTTTTTTGTTTATAGCGCATGATCAAAAAATCGCACAGGTGATCAAATACCACCAAAAGAAATCTCTGTTTGTGGGAAAAAAAGGACGTCAAATTCGTTTAGGTACAGCATCGCACGACCGCGCAATTGTCCGTTAAACTCACGCAGTGCCGAATCACAAAATACCCCCTGGTCAGGAAGGGGGTAAAATCTTCCGGGGCTTAAGTGGTTAAGTGGAATCTATCATTTTTCCCATTCAGGGCAAAAAGACAGGTTGTCTTGAAAGCCTTCTTTGCCACCCACTGATACTTACCTTCGCCATGCTTTCCAGCCTCTCCATGCCTCTGTTGGAGTCTTTGGAAATACCCAGTGCTGGGGTTAAATGTAACTTTTTTCTATTCCTCCCAGGATGCAACACTTGGCCTGAAGGTAGCTAATGCCCAGGTCTGAGCACTGTCATGTTAGGAAGGGGAGCAGATAATTAACTCTGTGAAAGCTTCTCCGCTGTCTGACTCAGTACATACACAGGGTTTAAACCCAAGACTCCAATGGAGGAATTAGGTGCTCAGGGATCATAATAAAAGCGAGTATCAAGTTTTCAAGAGATCTGTCATCCTGCCAGACCTGGAAAAAAATGACAGATATCCTTTAAAAGTTCAAATTAAATTTCACACTTTTTCTTTATAGTCATAAGCCTCACATAGTATGTTATTCTTTACTGATTTTGCCTGGAAATGCTTTTGGAATTCTGCTTACTACCCTCCCACACCAGTGCTTTCACACACACACTTATAATAGTGAGGAAGAGAGTTTAGGTATCTGATCATGTCTTTTTTTTTCACAAAGTTTTACTAAGTGCACTGGGACAAACTCTGTTGTACAGATGTATATAAACTGTTCAAATGTTGTAACATAGTAAGACTATAAAAATGGAAGCTGTTAGTACAATGTTTAACGAAAGATCTATTTATCTTACTTCACACCGGCTTTAATAGTTCCTCTGATTTTTGTGGTACTAAGGCACTCTTGAAATGTACAATGTGTTTTACCCACTATTACTCTGGTTTCTGATGTGTATCCAGCCTCCAGACTTACTTTTTTTTTTTGTATTTATAAAAAGTAATGATTTCACTGTTCTGGGGAATACTCTTTTAATTTGAATTTTAGTACAACGTTAGTACTTGTATTTTAATATTAGCATTTTTTTTTTTTTTACATTTACATTTGCAAAGAAGATGAATTGTTATGTGTTTATTTAATTTCACCAAAGTGTAAGGTATATTATCGCTACAAAGCAGCAATGTCTAGATTTTTTAACTCTTTTTAAGCAATCAGCATGTGGGCGCTTCCTTATAGTTCTAGTTTCTACTGCTTATAGATATAAAAGCAGATGCTTGACTAACTTCATCAGAAATTAGGTTTGTTGCTTTTGTTAGTACACTTATGGGTTGATATTTTAAAGGTAAAAGGATTGTTCACTTTGCAAGCGAAGTTGCACCTTGTAAGGGAGTTTGTCCCAGAGTTTAGTGAATGAGGTGAAGTTCTGCTGACTTCCACCATTTTTTTTTTATTCTCCTCGCAAATTACTTCACCCTATTCACTAAGCTCAGGGTGGAATAAATGTCTTGCAATGTGTAAATTCCTTTGCACAATGAACAGCTTATTTGCCTTAAAGTGGAGTTCCGGCCTCAAATACCATTTTTAATTAAAAATACCCCTATAATACTAATCCATCGCCCTTTACAGAACCGCTATTCTCATACTTACAAGGTGTACAGTATTGGATTTTAGTCAAAATTGTACTTTTAAAAACGCTGTCTGGGCGCGGCCATCTTGGATGTGGGCATCTGAAGCTGCAGTGTTATCTGCTGTGTCCTTCTTCCTGATTCCAGGGAGCGTTCTGGGAGTTCTTCCTGATTCCAGCCTGCTGGGAGTGATGACAAACAGCTCCCAGGATGCAATGCAAAGGCGGAAGTGATGTCGGTGGGCGTGGCCACAGAGGGGGGAGAAGGCGGAAGTACAATCAAAAATGCCCTGAAAATAAGGTAAGGTAAATGCCCAATTGTTGATCAGCATAGCGAGCACTCCAGGAATCACTAAAGTTGCAAAATAGGCCAGAACTCCACTTTAAGTAAATCAACCCTTAAATTCAGATTTTTTTGCGAACCTTGGCTTCCCAAATGTTTGGAACTACATTTTCCATGATACTCATGCACTCTGCAGTGTAGCTGAGCATCGTGGGAAATGTAGTTCAAAAACATCTGGGGTGCCAAGGTTCACCATCACTGGAATAAGGCTTTATGGTCAACAATGAAGCACATGCAAAGACAAGACAGGTACAAAATTAGAGTGTGGTAATAAATGCTCATAGGAAGTAAAAGTGTAAAGATAATGGAAGAAGAATTCCAAGTAAGATATCAGCTTCTATGTGTTTTTTTTAGTTGTCCACAAGCAATTAAAACAAAAAACAAGCCAAATTACAATTCACATCTACATAGATCAGGAAACATTTCATATTCTTACCAGCATTCAAGGGTATGCTAGCATACATTACCTAACAATTGCTGCAAACTTTTGTGTGTTTAAAAATGTTGGCGCTAACCATATAATTTTGTGTCCCCACACAAATCTGCTGTATGTACAGTTATGGGCAGCACAGTAGGTATGTGGTTAGCACTTCTGCCTGACAGCACTAGGATCCCCAGTTCAAATACCAACCACAACACTACCTGCCTCGAGTTTGCATGTTCTCCCTGTGCATGCGTGGGTTTCTTCTGGGTACTCTGGTTTTCTCCCACACTCCAAAGACATGCTGGTAGGTTTATTGGCTCCTGTCTAAATTGTCCCTAGTATGTGTATGTATGGCATGTGAGTTAGGAACCTTAGATAGATTGTAAGTTCCTTGAGGGAAGTCACTATATATGTACAGTGCTGTGTAAATTTATGGCACTTTTTAAGTACCTGTAAAAAATAAATACAGGGGTTACAAATTATGACATTCCCTTACACTTGTTTTTGGGATTCAACCGGTTCCTGACCGCCCACAGCATATTTACTGCGGCAGGCTGGCCCTTCTGCGTGAACTGACGTAGACCTACGTTGGTCACGCGCCTGCAGCTAGGGGGTGAGCGAACGACGGCGGTGGCGCGCTCCCACCCCCACTCGGCAGCAGGAACTCCAATGCATGGGGCAGGCAGCTCCGATTGCCACCTGCCACCCGCGATCACTCCACGCTGAGAGAGAAGTATGGTCAGCTGTTGTAAACACAGCTGACTGTTCTTTTCTCTGGAATGATCACATAGCTCTTATGATCCTTCTATATAGGATCACAGGTCTCTATGATCATTTCACAAGTCACCCCTCCCCACAGTTAGAATCACTCCCCTAGACTCAAATATAACCCCTTTATCACCCACAGTGTTAACCCCTTCCCTGCCAATATCATTATTACAGTAACAGTGCATATTTTTAGCACTGATTACTATAGTAATGTCACTGGTCCCCCCCCCAATAGTGTCAAAAATGTAAGTTAGGGGTCTGATCTGTCCGCCGCAATGTCGCAGTCCCCCTAAAAATTGCAGATCGCCGCCATTACTAGTAAAAAAAAATAAAACAATAAAAATGACATAAATCTTTCCCGTAGTTATTAGACATGATAACTTTTGCGCAAACCACTCAAAATACGCTTATTGCGATTTGTTTTACCAAAAATATGTAGCAGAAAACAAATTGGCAAATTTTACATTCTTTTTTTTGAGAATGTTATATAGCAGAAAGTGAAAAATATTGTTTTTTTTTTTTTTCAGAATTGTCGCTCTTTTTTTGTTTATAGCGCAAAAAAATTCTCAGAGGTGATCAAAAACCTCCAAAAGAAAGCTCTATTTGTGGAAAAAAAGGACGTCAACTTTATTTGGGCACAGTGTCGCACGACCGAGTAATTGTCCGTAAAGTAACCCAATGGCGAATCGCAAAATATGGCCTGGTCATTAAGGGAGAAAATCTTCCAGTCTAGAAGTGATTAAAAGTGTCTCAACTCACCAAATATTGGGGTCTTCCCCTCAAATTAAAATGTATATATTGTGACAGTGTGAGACTATTCCACTATGTATATAGGCTTAAACGTGACACAGAATTCTCAAAGCTGCAGTTTGAGAAGCTCTGGCAGGTTGATTGTGAATGGTAAAAATGGTGTTCTATGCTTTCCCTGGATTTGGTAGTTCTGGATCGGGACCCAGAGCTTGAAGATTCCAAAGAGTATTGACAGGAACGAAAACTTCAAACTGGGGTCCAGGTTTTGCTTGACTTGTGCAGCCTGTGTGAGGGCACAGATATGTAGGATCATTATAAGGCAGATCTAAGCATAGCTCAGAGTAGGTGGAGCTGTTGCAGTTGCTGCAGCCAGCAGGGAGGTGTGCTCTTATTTTGAGACCAAGGCACACTACTCAAGACAGCACTGGGTGGGAGGGGTCCCAGGACATTGGACAAAGAGAGTTGGGCCAGCTGAGAGAGTCTGGGAGACTGTGAGAGTTTAGGAGACTAGAGCTGAGAAAACTGGGAGAGAGCCCGGGGAAGCCATAGGAATCTGTGAGCCTCAGAGGAGTGAGAGCACCTGGGGTATCAGGAGGAAATTCTACCAAGAGGCTAAGAGTGGGCCTGTGCAGTGAAGTACTGCAATTCAAACTGAGTGAACTTCAGAGCCAGGTGGGTCAGTATTTTCCTTTTTTAATGTAGCACCCTACAAGGTAGGTGCTAGGCAAAAGTATAGTGGGCTTCGGCAGCCTAACAGCAGAGGCATGATTTGCAACTGGGCTGTCATGTCTTCCAGGTGTGGCTGCTGAGAGGGGAGTCTCCCCACAGGCTCCATGAGAGGATTCTCATTGGGCAATGGAGGAAACCCAATCAGAGGCACATTCAGGCTTGCATCTACCCCAAAAGGCAGATTCTTCTGCAGAGGATTCTGGGAGTGGGTATAAGTTTGGGGGGAACGCATGGTGCGGGGTCTTTGGCAGGAAGCAGAGTCCCAGGAGGGAGAGTACGGCTGTCTCTCCTCCTGTCAGAAGGATCGGGTGTCTCGGGTGGTTGCCTGAGAATACAGAGAGAGCTGAGCTGAGCTGCAGAGAGGATCTGGTGTGCCGAGGACCAGTGGAGATAGAGGGGTTCAGTTCCAGGAAAGCATTCCAAGTTCGTGAGTACTGTGAATTGCCCCTGAGGGTCTGCCTAGTGTAGAAGGGACCACTCTTGTGAAGGTCCCAGGAATCCAGGAGCCAGCTAGTGTCAAGGGGGTGCCTAGTGAGAGGACCCTGAAGTGTCAGAGGGGGTGTCTAGTGAGAGGACCCTGAAAGTGTAGAGGGGGCACCAGCGGTTGGGCCCTGAAGAGTCAAGTGTACAGTGTTAAGGGAAGCCATAGGTTGTAATTCTTTATTTTTTTAATACCGTACTTTCTACCATGGGCTCCCTGTTTTAAAGCATCTACCACGAGAGCTAACACCCCCCACATCACAATATATATATATATATATATATATATATATATATATATATATACACACTAAATACATTTTAGGACTCATGACCATTGGCAGTTTGGCTCGTGCAGCATGAAAACCTGAGGGTTTTGGGTGCGAGGGAGGCCCAAGTACAACACAGCCTGCTGCCAGCATCCTGAGAAAATCAATTGCAAGCTAAAGTATGTTGCAGCTGTAGGTGGCTTGATGCTATTCCAAGCAGTACTTGCATTTAGGTGTATGCACTTAGGGATTTATTCAGAAATTCTGCATTCAGACCATATGCAACAACAACCAGGCACATACAGCTACCATATATTTCAGCCTTGATTTTGACAGGTTGCTGGCAGTCGACTGCACCCTGCGATTGTGCCTCCCTTCTGCCCACAAATCCTGGGTTGTTACACTGTAAAAGCCACACCACCCACTATCCATTTATACAGTATATCCATGTACATGGTGGACTCATTGTATGGCATATTCAAACATAGAGAAGCCTTCCTTTGGAGTCTTCCAGCACTGTCTACCCATATGAAGTCATATTTCTTACAATATGAGGTACCATTGAGGCTGAAGTTTGAGACTTATTCTGCCAATCCCTCAGATCTCCATGTGCATTAGTGAGGAGAAAGGATATGTAATAAGTGGTCTGGTTGAAGTTCGGTTTGAGACTTTTTTTATTTTGATTGTATTCCTGGATATTTGCAATGGATATATGAGAATATGATGTCCCCATTTGGGAAAATATATTAATCCTTGTGAGATACTGAGCTACCGAGGATATGTATCTTCTTTTTCTTGGGGGGGTGTTTTTTTCTGCAGCTGCTGCAGGTTTTCTTATATATAATATTTGACCAGCTATAATTTTAACTGTGTTTTTGTAATTTTGGTGGTAGTTGTATAGTGTGTTTATTTATATTTTTTGACATGAATAAAGTATATATTTGCACACAAATATGGTGCCAAAATGCCTCCCAGGTCCCATAAGTTTAAAAAGTGTTTTTTTGGAAGAACTTAGAAATAGGAAGTATAGGTAGAGCCTTATTCAGGGTTTTTTTTTTATAATTAATTTTACTTTACAAACCACCCACTCGCACAAGTCCTTTTATAAAAGAATATAAAGTGCAATAAGTTCATCATTTTTTTGTACACTGTACATATTTATTGATTTAAAACCACAGCTGTAGCAGGATATGGAAGTGTTTGCTTTTGTTTGGAGCTTGTAAAACACTTGTACAAATGATTTTTTTCTACCAAACATGAACAATGCATTAAAACTCTATATACTGCCTTAAAGTACATTGTTTATTATTTTATATATATAGTAGCTTAATTATTTTAGTCCTCAATTGTTGCTCAAAAAGAAGTTACCCTTTGTCAGTTTAATTTGTTCTTTTCTCACATATTAATTCATTTAATTGCTTATAATGATCTTTTCCCTTGATTATTGTAAGCTCTGTAAGGATGACTGGACCCTCAAGTTTTTCTGTACTATGTATAATTTTGTAACATGGCAGTTTACTATTTTCTATATGGTAATGATAAAAATAAATGTAAACAACCTTGCTTTCTTGGCAGGGCAGTCATGTAAGTATGATCTTTATGATCTTCCTTTTAAATCATGCCAGTCTGGAAATAAAGGACATTAAAGGAAAACCTTCTGAACTTATAAAAAGGAAAACCTTCTAAGTCTACTCTTCTAGGGGTGCTGGGCAGTTAGACTTAGGACATCCTTGCTGATAAATGCTATGGCCAAAATGTTGAGTTTTTAGAGTTTCTGAAGTGGAGGAAACCACTGACAGCATACTGATTATGGAGGCTGGGGGTCCAAAAAGTCATCACAGGGACAAGTGTGAAGATCGAAGACCAGTGAAAATAAAAATAGACTGGAGTGCAGGTCTACTTAGCAGGGAAGAATAGACTGAACACAGTTTTAGGATTAGTGTAGGAATATTAGATGTTTCTGAAAGGTTGCAGAAAGTCATCACCAAGGATCTAGAACTTCATGATCTCCACCAGAGCCCATGTGAAACAATATAGATGCAAAAGAAATCTCAGTCTGCAGTATATAGGATTGTCTTACTGGTGACACCGAACAATACATTTTGAATTAGGTAAAGCAGAAATGTTTAGGCTGGAGGTCAGGACAGGTGGCAGATTAACACAGAAACAAGACTAAGTAGTAACCAGGGTAAAAAGGATCCCCTGATGACGTCAGGTCGTACTGATGAAACGTACGTCGGGAAGGGAAACGTGAGACCGTAGCCACTTCCGGGTTAGAGGAGCGCTGTGCGATCGGCAGTGCTCTCAACCCCGCTGTATACTTTTATGAGAAAGGCGATTCTTTATGGAGATTCTAGTAAGTGCATTTCTTTAAATAAAGCGACATGTTTTGATTTACTGCACCATGAGAGTCTCTTTTTATTCCACCCATGTTTGCCACCTGATCCGAGCTATGCTCTAAAGGCTTGTTATTGGAACCTATTGTGTGACAAAGGAGCTGAGGATCGTGCATTGAGTTGGAGAAAATGTCTATGTGACCCCCTATAATCAAGGGGTCATATATTTCCGGTAAGGAGTACCTTACTAGATCACTGGGTGAAGTGTGGAGGTGAAGGCTTAATCTGCACTAACTATCAAGTCTCTGCTACATTGTGTGACACCAATGATATGTGGACTGGTTGATGCTGCATATGGACTGTTTGCACTTTATAATGTTGGGCACAGATTGATTGATGTTTTGAATTTGGATTGGTACTAATTATGAATTGTTGATCTAATATCTGCACAGGCACTTTATATTTATGTTTGAGCGCGACACTTTCCTTCTTTTAAACAAATATATATATATATGTATACATACATACTTTAACTTTTTTATAGTTTTTTATTATATTATAATTTATGATTTTGTGTCTCAAACTTTATCATACCCGAGATGTTATAAAGAAGAACGCACAGTAAAAAAAAAAAATGTAAATAGTTGGTTTGGGCTGCTCATTCTCAAGAATTACATGCAAAATAATGGTACCACTTTCAGCACCTAAAAATCCGAAAGAATCATACCGCCAGGGAGGTTAAGGTCCCCACTACTCCCTGAGAAAATAAGTAAATATAATCCATGAACACAAATTAAGCAAGCAGATTTTCTAAAGCAGCTTTGTGAAGTAAGGCAGAATGGCCATTTATCTCTAGTGCCAGCACTGGAGAAGGTTCAGTAACAGACAGGTTGCCTCTATCAAGAGGCTGTAAATGCTGCTCAGCCATTGGCAGACCAGGG
This sequence comes from Pelophylax lessonae, assembly GCF_965119305.1. Lineage (NCBI taxonomy): Eukaryota > Metazoa > Chordata > Amphibia > Anura > Ranidae > Pelophylax > Pelophylax lessonae. The sequence goes on along the minus strand of NC_138772.1, from coordinate 371,814,031 downwards.
ACGATCTAAGGTCAGCAGTTAAACATATTTGCTCAGGAAAAGCGAGTACGGTCATACGGGACACTTTCATTGAGAATTAAACTTATCCTTTAACTTTATACTACTTTTAAAAAGAAGTGCTACTACATTCATATGTTACTAAAACCTCCAAGAGCAAAATGCATGCCAATAAAAGGCAATTGAAATAGAAAAACATATAAATGAAAGTAAAACTGCAGTTTTACGCAGTAGACAGCTGCTGCCAATTAGCTCAGATCTGGACCAACGTATCAGGCTAAGCAGAACAGAATTTCAGTGCTTAACTGGAATGACAAATCTTTAAAGTTTATTGTTCTATACATTAGCTGTGATTGCAGCCTTGTATATCATCTGCATCAAAATTCATATTGAGGCAGATGTTAACTACAACTCCGGTGATCATTGTTAGGAAAAGCTAAATGCATACTAAAAATTCAAAATTTCTCATGTGACTCATTTCCAGCTGCAAGTAGCTAACGATTTTTAATCTGTGTCCTATTTTGAAATCCTGCTTCGGTTACAATACCTAGAGTAGTAAATACAATAAAAGTAGATATTAAGGACAGAACCAAGTTTACAAACCTGTGTATTAAAAGGACTCTGTCGCAGTGCACAACAAAAAGTTTTAAATATAAACTACCCACATGAAATAGCCTAAAAGATAGCCCTTTATATAAATTCATGGTATCTAACATCAAAATCAAACGGATGGACAATAGTAAGTATGTAATATGTAATTGTAATTGTTGTAGTTTAGTGTATATCCCACTGACTGCCACAGATTTTGTAATAAACATTAATGTATGGCAAATCCACAAACAGGTTTCTGGGATATGGTTTTCTAAAACCTTCACCCGAGCATTTACATATTGGTTAATCTTGATAACACTACAGCATGGCTAAGCCTTTTGTATTTAGCATTTTTGTTTTGGCTAGAGTGGTGAAGTGTTAGAATGCTTATCAGGTTTTTAATGCCTGAGGAAGGTAGAAAAAGAATTTTACTATCTTAAAGTATTGAGTTTGATGTAAAATGATCTGGTCCCCAAGGCAGACAGCTTCTACACCCCATAGGATATACCGGTCTCCTTGTGTTGTAATGTAACAAAAATGGAAATTGAAGTGCCACTCCGCTACTAAGAGGTCCAGCTACACTTTTTTTTTTTTTCAGATAAAAGTCATGGGAACAATACAAAAAGTAGTCAACACATTTCAGAGGTCTAAGAGTTCACACTTTATCTAGGCTAGAATGAACACAAGAACATCTTCATATCAGTTTGATATCAATACAATACCCCTTCCTCTGGGGCATATTTCAAACCAATTAACCAATAGTATTGGAAGTATTAAATGTAATACAAAAACTTCAGGGTACTATGCGAACATAAATGCTAAACCATACAATTTAAGTTTATTAACTGTAAAAAATAGATATATTAATAATAATAATCATCCTTATTATTAAAATAATAATACATTCTGGTTACTATACAAACTCAGTGTGAATAAATATATAAAAAATGTGCAAAACATATCTCAAAACTGATATATTTATATAACTTGAGAGATACATTATACAATCAGATTGTGCAATTGCTAAACAGTAATAATATATATATATATATATATATATATATATATATATATATATATATATATATATATATATATATATATATATATATAGTAATACTATTGATGATAATAGTAATAAAAATACATTCTGGTTAAAATATGGACCTAATGAGAATAAATAAATCAAATCACTCCCAGCCTTACCAAACGCATGCATTATGACTATAAACCCAAACAACCTGATCCATTGGTGGTGAATCCAAATGAGACTGTATAATCAGATTGTATTGTGCAGCCTATAAGGTGATCATAGGTTTGTACAGCTGCAGGCTATTTATTCTTATTAGGCTCATATACAATAGTTTTCCTACACTGTTAAAAGCAATAGTTGGCTACAGCTAATCACATGGCACAAGGTGCTGTGATTGGTCCAGGTGCCGTGTGATAGCTGTAGGCCAATCACAGTATCACAATACAGTCGTAAATGACATTGTAATTATGTGATTGCTATGACCATTCAAAGTGATCACATGATAATCCAGCCACTGTGAGCGGCCATGATCCACTGTGTTTACCGAACACAGCAGTCACAGGATCGTGCTGCTACATGCCCCAGGGGGGTGCGCTAGTATGCATGTGCTGGGCAAAATACAGTATTAGTATGTGGCCTAGCCTGGCTGTGCTGCGCCTCATTCTAAATGTACTGTTGGCGGTCGGCAAGCAGTTAGTTTGCCCTGGTGACTGCTTGCAGTAGGACTTTCAGTGAGAGGAATTCAAACATTGTGAGTTTTCTTTAGAAAAGTACTTCTTCCAATGGCTACATTTGCTCTAATGAGAATTTCCTATGAGAGTATTTTCATCACTTTGGAGAAATTTCTTCTCTTTTCCTGTTCTGTCTATGACAGAAAGTGTAAAGAAATCTTTCCAATGAAAAAAAAAGATGAAAAACTCCAAAAGAAAACTACCAGTTTTTAGCAATTTCTTACGCTGGTTTATACTTTAACCAAAGTCTGGATATATACAGTATCTCACAAAAGTGAGTACACCCCTCACATTTTTGTAAATATTTTATTATATCTTTTTATGTGACAACACTGAAGAAATTACACTTTGCTACAATGTAAAGTATAATATAATATTTAATATATATTATATATATAATATAGGGGACAGCAAATATAAATTTGCTGTCCCCCCAAAATAACTCAACACACAGCCATTAATGTCTAAACTGCTGGCAACAAAAGTGAGTACACCCCTAAGTGGAAATGTCCAAATTAGGCCCAAAGTGTCAATATTTTGTGTGGCCATCATTATTTTACAGCACTGCCTTAACCCTCTTGGGCATGGAGTTCACCAGAGCTTCACAGGTTGCCACTGGAGTCCTCTTCCACTCCTCTATGATGACATCACGGAGCTGGTGGATGTTAGAGACCTTGCGCTCCTCCACTTTCTGTTTGAGGATGCCCCACAGATGCTCAATAGGTTTAGGTCTGGAGACACGCTTGGCCAGTCCATCAGCTTTACCCTCAACTTCTTTAACAAAGCAGTGGTCGTCTTGGAGGTGTGTTTGGGGTCGTTATCATAATGAAATACTGCCCTGCGGCCCAGTCTCTGAAGGGGGGGGGTCATGCTCTGCTTCAGTATATCACAGTACATGTTGGCATTCATGGTTCTCTCAAAGAACATGGTTCCAGTAATCCATATTCTTAGTCTGCTTATCTTTAGCAAACTGTTTGCAGGCTTTCTTGTGCATCATCTTTAGAAGAGGCTTCCCTCTGGGACGACAGCCATGCAGACCAATTTTGATGCAGTGTGCAGAGTATGGTCTGAGCACTGACAGGCTGACCACCCCACCCCTTCAACCTCTGCAGCAATGCTGGCAACACTCATACGTCTATTTCCCAAGGACAACCTCTGAATATGACGCTGAGCACATACTCAACTTCTTTGGTTGACCATGGCAATGCCTGTTCTGAGTGGATCCTGTCCTGTTAAACTGCTGTATGGTCTTGGCCACCATGTTGCAGCTAATTTCCAGGGTCTTGGCAATCTTTTGATAGCCTAGGTCATCTTTATGTAGAGCAACAGATACTTTTTTCAGATCCTCAGAGAGTTGTTCACCATGAGGTGCCATGTTGAACTTCCAGTGGCCAGTATGAGAGAGTGAGAGCCATAAAACCAAATTTAACACACCCGCTCCCCATTCCTACATGAGACCTTGTAGCACTGTCAGGTCACATGACACCATGGAGGAAAAAGGCTAATTGGGTCCAATTTGGACATTTTCTATTTGGGGTGTACTCATTTTTGATGCCAGCGGTTTAGACAATAATGGCTGTGTGTTGAGTTATTTTGAGGGGACAACAAATTTTCACTGTTATACAATCTGTACACTCACAACTTTACATTGCAGCAAAGTGTCATTTCTTCAGTGTTATCACATGGAAAGATATAATAAAATATTTACAAAAATGTGAGGGGTGTACTCATTTTTGTGAGATACTGTATATACAGTAAATATATGTTGAGCAGCAACCTCTTGTAATTTAAGGTTAATACATTTATTTACTTTAGGATACACTTCTTCTGCATATCTGTGTGTGTGTGTATATATATATATATATATATATATATATATATATATACACACACACACACACACTATATTTTCAAAAGTTTTGGGAAGCCTGCCTTTACACGCACATGAACTTTAATGGCATCCCAGTCTTAGTCCATAGGGTTCAATATTGAATTGGCCCACCCCTTGCAGCTTCAACTCTTCTGGGAAGGCTATGGACTAATCACTAAAGTTCATGTGCGTGTAAAGGCAGGTCTCCCAATAGTTTTAACAGTATAGTGTGTACATACTCTATATGTACAGTACAGACCAAAAGTTTGGACACACCTTCTCATTCAAAGAGTTTTCTTTATTTTCATGACTATGAAAATTGTAGATTCACACTGAAGGCATCAAAACTATGAATTAACACATGTGGAATTATATACATAACAAAAAAGTGTGAAACAACTGAAAATATGTAATATTCTAGGTTCTTCAAAGTAGCCACCTTTTGCTTTGATTACTGCTTTGCACACTCTTGGCATTCTCTTGATGAGCTTCAAGAGGTAGTCACCTGAAATTGTCTTCCAACAGTCTTGAAGTAGTTCCCAGAGATGCTTAGCACTTGTTGGCCCTTTTGCCTTCACTCTGCGGTCCAGCTCACCCCAAACCATTTTGATTGGGTTCAGGTCCGGTGACTGTGGAGGCCAGATCATCTGGCGCAGCACCCCATCACTCTCCTTCTTGGTCAAATAGCCCTTACACAGCCTGGAGGTGTGTTTGGGGTCATTGTCCTGTTGAAAAATAAATGATGGTCCAACTAAACACAAACTGGATGGAATAGCATGCCGCTGCAAGATGCTGTGGTAGCCATGCTGGTTCAGTATGCCTTCAATTTTGAATAAATCCCCAACAGTGTCACCAGCAAAGCATCCCCACACCTTGACACCTCCTCCATGCTTCACGGTGAGAACCAGGCATGTAGAGTCCATCCGTTCACCTTTTCTGCGTCGCACAAAGACACGGTGGTTAAAACCAAAGATCTCAAATTTGGACTCATCAGACCAAAGCACAGATTTCCACTGGTCTAATGTCCATTCCTTGTGTTCTTTAGCCAAAACAAGTCTCTTCTGCCACTCGTTTTCCTGTACTTAGCTGCTTTTTTCTTGCCATAATACAAATTCTAACCAGGGCCGTCTTTATTCTTGATTGGACCCTGGGCAAAAATTTTCCTGGGCCCTCTTGAATCCACTTATCAACTATTTGGGGGCTCCAGGGGCAGCTGCTTTGGGCCCCACAACAATGACTAGACCCGGGGCAGCTGCCCCTTTTGCCCTGTGTTAAAGACAGCCCTGATTCTAAAGCCCCGTACACACATACTGATCGTGGGCCGAACGATCGGCCGTCTTTTGTCCAGGGCTGTCGTGTCTGTTGAAAACTGCAAAAGACTGCACACGAATTTTGTCGGCCAACAACAGCCGACTGCAGAAGTGATGTCATGTGATGGTTAACTTTCCTTGTCTTTTTTCTTTTCTGAGCATGCCCAGTCTTGCTAATCGGCTGTCTGTCGGCCAAAATCTGTACTGACTGGTGAACAATCGGCCATTCTGGTGTTGGCCAACAAAAATTTTAATGTCTGCACGACAGATTCTGTTCGGCCGAAAATGTCGGCTGTCGGAAGCATCATACTAACAAGCCTACAATCGGCCGATCAGTCGTCGGCCGAATATTTACGGCCGACAATCGGTACGTGTGTACGGGGCTTAACATTCTATTCAGTAGGACTATCAGCTGTGTATCCACCTGACTTCTGCACAACACAACTGATGGTCCCAACCCCATTTATAAGGCAAGAAATCACACCTATTAAACCTGACAGGGCACACCTGTGAATTGAAAACCATTTTAGGTGACTACCTCTTGAAGTGTGACTCTACAATTGTCATAGTCATGAAAATAAAGAAAGCTCTTTGAATGAGAAGGTGTGTCCAAACTTTTGGTCTGTACTGTATATGTAAATGTGTAAGTAAGTAAATAAGTTATATAGTTATATTTAAAAACATTTTTTATAATTTATTAAAATTATGTTTTTTGTTGTTGTTATTTTAAAGCCTTATCTGACTCACAGTTACAGAAATTACCAATATTCCGTAATATTAAAGTAATTATTTTTTTCTAGAAAATCTATCTATCATTGACGATTAAAAACTCTCCATTTTACTTCTGAAGTAGCAAGATGAAAAATATCTAGTGGTTGTGTAAATTAGTGAAGTAGAAATTCAGCTCATTATATTATAACTGAATGATAAATTCCTTTGGTCGTTAAAATATTGCTGAACTGGGTATTATTCTCTTGGTAAAGTGCATCAACTATTTGATAATATTTCCTCTTAATGAATCCTCCTTAATATGCTTCTAGACAGCAATGTAGAAAAGTACCCCAGAGTAGACATTCTATTGCTCTACTCCAGCAGAGACAAATCTATAATTAAAGGAATAGCAAGATAAATGTTTTTAATTATGTAAAATGATTGTAAGTCACTGCTGTGCTTTGTGTTTAATTTGTAAAATGAGGTATTACTATAAAACACATTTGTAGAAATTGAATTTATACTCTTTGGTTTTCTATACCAAACTAAAAAAAAAAAAAAAAACATATTGATGATCCACAAAATGAGAATGATTTTTAATAATAATAATACAATTTTTTCAGTATTCAGTACACAACTTGTGAACTAGAAGCAAGGTTTAACATTAATTATCTATTGTTGTGTACATTGTAATTAATTATGTTTTCCTGTTTGGCATTTAGCTGCAGTGTTTGTTTGTTTTGTTTTTTTACCTGTGGTCAGAATGTTAACTTTGTACATAAAATAGATGTAAACCCAAACCAGGCGATGTTTAGTTTACCTATAATGTATGTAATGTTATAATAATGTAATATAACAAAAAAAGCATGTTAACATTTACACATTTTATATCACCCCTTGGTATTTTTTAGTGCTGCTGATCTCTGTCAGCATCTTAGCAACCATTTATCATAAACATTCATGTACCCCTGTAACAAGGTCTATCTATCTATCTATCTATCTATCTATCTATCTATCTATCTATCTATCTATCTATCTATCTATCTATCTATCTATCTATCTATCTATCTATCTATCTATCTATCTATCTATCTATCTATCTATCTATCTATCTATCTATCTATCTATCTATCTATCTATCTATCTATCTATCTATCTATCTATCTATCTATCTATCTATCTATCTATCTATCTATCTATCTATCTATCTATCTATCTACCCAGACTGTAAAAAAGTCTGTCTTGTTCACCCAATAGAAAACAATAAATAAAAAGAAAACCTCCATATACACAATCCTTTACCCATAGTTGATCCAGTAAAACATGGTCTAATTTGCATCAGGGGGGGGTCCTTTCTGATCCCCCAGGGGGCAATCAGATCTTCCCTGGATCAACATTCCCTGGTGTTATTATCGATACATGTTCATTTTCAGTTATATTTTGTGCATTTTATGAATGCATCCAGCTCTTTTATAAAACAATGCACTGAGCTCTTGAGAAAATCTATTTCACATTTTAACAGCTCTTACTTTGAAGATGCCTTTTCATATACAGTAAAACCTTGGATTGCGAGCATAATTGGTTCCGGAAACATGCTTGTAATCCAAAGCACTCTTATATCAAAGCGAATTTCCCCATAAGAAATAATGGAAACTCAGATGATTCGTTCCACAACCATTTATTCATAAATCTTTCAGTTTATAGTCTATATACAAAGATTATAGCAATGTGATAACCATAAAGTGTCCATTCACAAAGGGCAGCCTCCACAAGGGGATTAGAAGCAAAATCCAGCAGGAGCTACAGAGTATAGAAGAGAAGAGAGGCGCCTCCAAGTGTAGCAATATGGTTACATTTTATAAAGTTACAACATTTAGCAACTCACATGGTTGATGATAAAGAGGCACATCTAAGTATGCACTCATCCAGGGTAAAGCTGTGCACAGTCATAGACCATCTTCCGCACAGCCGGCTCTCACCGCTGTCAGTCTGCAATCGTGACCGAGAAGACTTCCCTGCAGTAAAGCGATCTGAAAGCGAGGCTTGAAGCACCCGTGGAGCAAAGTGTGGAAGGGGTGACATAGATGGCAGTGTGGAGGATGGTCTATGTGGACAGCTTTACCCCAGATGTACCTGTTTTAAACATCAACCATGTGAGTTGCTAAATATTGTACCTTGATTAAATGTAACCATATTGCTACACTTAGAGATGCCTCCATTTAATACTCGGTTGTGACATGACGCAATACTTGTATATCAAGACATCGCTTGTATATCAAGTCAAAATTTAATAAAAAATTTTGCTTGTCTTGCAAAGCGCTCTCAAACCAAGTTACTCTCAAACCAAGGTTTTACTGTATTAAAGAGGTTGTAAACTCATTTAAAAAAATTTTTTTTTTTTACAACCTGCAAGAGAAAGACATAATGAGCTAGTATGCTTCGCATACTAGCTCATTAAGAAATACTTACCTTAGAACGAGCCCCCGCCGTGCCGCTCTCTTACCTGTATGACGGGCGACATGACTAGGGTTGAGCGGACACCTAGATGTCCGTGTTCGACGGGTTCGGCCGAACTTTAAAAAAAAGTCCGGGTCCGTGTCCCGGACTTTTACCGAACTTTTCCCGGACACCGAACCCCATTGAAGTCAATGGGGACCCGAACTTTAAGGCACTAAAATGGCTCTAAAACACCAAAGGAAAGGGCTAGAGTGCTGCAAATGGCAGCAAAACGTAATTAAGAGCATGGCAAGTGCTCTGCAAACAAATGTGGATAGGGAAATAACTTAAAACAACAAAAAAAAACAGAAAAATAAAACAATGTTCTTCTTCATCTCTGAAGGACGAGGCCCATATGGAGTAGGAGGGAGGTTGAGGTGGTGGTGGATGTGGCGGTGACATAGGCGTGCGCACAGGGTGTGCTGGGTGTGCCTGGGCACACCCTAATCACCTAGGGCACATAGCATTGCCAGTGAGGAGATGGGAAAGATCTCCCTGGGACCTGCTCTGCTCTATTTCTCCTTGCCTACAGGTACATGGCCCCGATACATTACTCTCCCTGCTGGCAAACACATGCATGTGTATTTCAACTTTGGGGTGCACACCTTAATGCAATAGGCTGCGCACACCTATGGGCGGTGTAGGTGGAAGCGGCGGTGGAGGAGGACCAGGGCCGGATTAACAGCATCATGGGCTTGGTGCTGAGGATTTTGAAGGGCCTTAAGGGCCGTGCCTTGCCATGCACCCAGAGGAGGAAGGGTGCAGCCATGCATGCCTAATTCAACATGGGATGCTGTCTCTGAAGCCCATAAACACATCCATGCATCGCCAACTGTCCCTCCTTGTCCGGCCTTCACGCTGTGTGGGGAGGTTCTGAGGGTGCTGCCTGGGGAAGCGAGCATAGAAGCCAGACTTCTGTGTTTACAAGTGACAGAAGAGCGGTAACAGTGAATATGGCCAACCCGGGGCATATATAAAAGGTAGGGGCCTGGAGCTGCAGCTCCAATAGCCCCTACATTAATCTGGCCCTGAGGAGGAGGACGAGGTAGCCAACACTGCTTCTTTTCAAAAATTTTAAATGAGGGTACACCCCAAAAGAGTGAGAAAGAGCAAAAATGGAACAATGGGTGGGTAAGGTCGGTATCCATTGCTATTCTGCATAAGGTACGGAAAAGTCCCGTGGGATCCATGCCTGGTTCATTTTAATGAACGTGAGCTTGTCCACATTGTCTCTGGACAGGCGGCTGCGCTTGTCTGTTATAACGCCCCCAGCCGTGCTAAATACCCGTTCAGATAATACACTGGCTGCAGGGCACGCCAGCACCTCCAAGGCGTAAAGGGCAAGCTCAGGCCATGTGCCCAATTTGGAGACCCAGAAGTTGAAGGGGGCAGACCCGTCATTCACTACATGTAGGCGTGTGCACACATACTGCTCCACCATGTTGGTAAAATGCTGCCTCCTGCTAAGACGTTCCATCTGAGCTGCTGGTGCTGCTGTTTGTTGTGGCGTGCTGACAAAGCTTTTCCACATTTCGGCCATGCTAACCCTGCCTTCTGAGGTGCTGGCGGTGCCCTGGTTGCGTTGGCGACCTCCTCCTCCTCCTCCTCTGCCTTGTGCTTCCACTGTGGCCCCGCTGTCAGATGGGAATGCCAGCAGCATGGCGTCTACCAGCGTGCGCTTGTACTCGCGCATCTTGCGATCGCGCTCCAGTGAGTGAATTAAGGACGGTACGTTGTCCTTGTAACGGGGATCCAGCAGCGTGGCCACCCAGTAATCAGCACAAGTTAGAATGTGGGCAACTCGGCGGTCGTTGTGGAGACACTGCAGCATGTAATCGCTCATGTGTGCCAGGCTGCCCAGAGGCAACGAAAGGCTGTCCTCTGTGGGAGGTGTATGGTCCGTGTCCTCTGTATCCCCCCAGCCACGCACCAGTGATGGCCATGAGCTGGCCTGGGTGCCACCCTGCTGTGAACATGGTTCCATCTCCTCCTCCAGCTCCTCCTCCTCCTCATCCTCCTCATCCTCCAGAACTGTGCCCCTGCTGGACAATTGCGTCCCTGGCGTTTGCGTGTGCAGGAACCCACCCTCGGAGCCCCTTGCGAATGACTGCCCTGAAAGCCTTGGAAATGTTACCTCTTCATCCTCCTCCTCCTCCTCATCCTGTGCCACATCCTCTTCCATCATCGCCCGAATTGTTTTTTCAAGGAGGCATAGAAGTGGGATAGTTAAGCTGAGAACGGCGTCATTGCCACTGGCCATGTTGGTGGAGTACTCAAAACAGCGCAACAAGGCACACAGGTCTCGCATGGAGGCCCAGTTATTGGTGGTGAAGTGGTGCTGTTCCGCAGAGCGACTCACGCGTGCGTGCTGCAGCTGAAACTCCACTATGGCCTGCTGCTGCTCGCACAGTCTTTCCAGCATGTGCAAGGTGGAGTTCCACCTTGTGGGCACGTCACATATGAGGCGGTGAGCGGGAAGGCCGAAGTTACGCTGCAGCGCTGCCAGGCGAGCAGCAGCAGGGTGAGAACGCCGAAAGTGCGCACAAACGGCCCGCACTTTCTGCAGCAGCTCTGACATATCGGGGTAGTTTTTAAGGAACCTCTGCACCACCAAATTCAGCACATGCGCCAGGCAAGGGATGTGCGTCAAACCGGCTAGGCCCAGAGCTGCTATGAGATTTCGCCCGTTATCGCACACCACCAGGCCGGGCTTGAGGCTCGCTGGCAGCAACCACTCATTTGTCTGCTGTTCCATGCTCCTCCACAACTCCTGCGCGGTGTGTGGTTTGTCCCCCAAACAGGCAAGTTGTAAAACTGCCTGCTGTCGTTTACCCCTGGCCGTGCTGAAGTTGGTGGTGAAGGTGTTACGCTGTCCGGATGAGGAGGCGGTAGAGGATGAGGAAGCGGAGTAGGAGGAGTTAGGAACAGGAGGCAAACTGAAGCGCCCTGCAATCCTCGGTGGTGGAAGGACATGCGCTAAATTGCTATCCGCCTCAGGCCCATCCGCCACTGCATTTACCCAGTGTGCCGTTAGGGAGATATAACGCCCCTGACCGTGCTTACTGGTCCACGTATCCGTAGTTAGGTGGACCTTGGCACAGATGGCGTTGCGCAGTGCACACCTGATATTTTCCCCCACTTGGTTGTGCAGGGAAGGGATGGCTTGCCTGGAAAAGTAGTGGCGGCTGGGCACGACGTACTGTGGGACAGCCACCGACATAAGGTTTTTAAAACTGTGCGTCTCCACCAGACGGAATGACAGCATTTCAAAGGCCAATAATTTTGAAATGCTGGCATTCAGGGCCAGGGATCGCGGGTGGGTAGGGGGGTACTTCCTCTTCCTCTCAAGTGTTTGGGAGATGGAAAGCTGAACGCTTCCACGGGACATTGTGGAGATGGTTGTTGGTGACCCAGGTGGTGGTGTTGCTGACAGATCGTCTGTTTGCGGGGTGGCAGGTGCCGGTATCACTACAGATGTGGCTGGAGCGGCCGAGACTGCAGCAGAAGAGGAAGCAGGATGAGCCAGAGACGTTTCTTGGTTTTGAAGGTGTGTACTCCACTGCAGCTCGTGCTTTGCACTTAGATGCCTGATCATGCAGGTTGTGCTCAGGTTGAGAAGGTTTATGCCTCGCTTCAAGCTCTGATTGCCAAGGGTGCAAACCACTCGTGTCCTGTCATCAGCACATTTTCTAAAGAACTTCCACGCTAGAGAACTCCTTTGAGCTGACTTTGGTGCGCTCGTTCCCTTGCTGCGTTGGGCAGTAGCGGGCGTAGTGTCTAGGGCACGGCCGCTCCGCTTCTGCACCCTGCTCCCTCTTCTGCTGTGCTGGTGGCTCTGTGCGACCACCGCCTCTTCCTCCAAACTACTCAGGTCACCTGCATGACGTTCATTCCATGTGGGGTCGAGGACCTCATCGTCCTCCACATCATCTTCCACCCAGTCTTCACCCCTGCCCTCCTTGTCGGTCTCCACAATGCTGAACGCCGCAGCAGTTGGCACCTGCGTTTCGTCATCATCGGAGACGTGCTGCGATGATCCTTGCATGTACTCATCTTGAGAAATAAGTGGTTGGGCATCGCTGCACTCAATCTCTTCCACTTCTGGGGCAGGGCTAGGTGGATGGCCCTGGGAAACCCTGCTGACAGAGTCCTCAAAAAGAATAAGAGACTGCTGTATGGCTTGGGGCTCAGACTGCTGGCCTGATTTGCAAGGGGGTGAGGTGAAAGACGGTTGGACATTGGCTGCAGGTGCCAACTCTGACCTTTCTGCAGTAGACTGGGTGGGAGACAATGTGAAGGAACTGGAGGCACTGTCAGCAGCAAACCAATCTACTATCGCCTCAACTTGTTCTGGCCTCATCACTTCTAGGGGCGTTTGATGCCCTACCAAATACTGATGCAGGTTCTGTCGCCTACTCACACTTGAGGAAGGTGTTTCACTTGTGCGTGTAGCTGGCACAGATCGACCACGTCCTCTCCTTGCAACAGGAGCTCTACCAGCAGCACCACGACCCAGGCCACGGCCCTTATTTGACGGTCTCCTCATATTTCTGTAATTTAAGATCTTGCCCTAGAAAGGTTTTTATTGAATAGCGGAATAGGAAATATGATCCAAAAAAGTGTATGTATCTCGCACGTACAAAACCACACTAGGCCCCAATTACTATTGTTTCTACCCCTAAAAGGATGGATGAGGAGTAGGAGGAGTATGGAACAGACAGCACCCTCAAATCTTCAGAAGTATGAGATGAACCCCAAAAACTTGGAAAGGTGGATCTCACACGTACCGACACAGACTATCCCGCAATTCAATTGATCCTCAAAGGTTTTTATTGAATAGCGGAATAGGAAATATGATCAAAAAAAGTGTATGTATCTCGCACGTACACAACCACACTAGGCCCCAATTACTATTGTTTGTACCCCTAAAAGGATGGATGAGGAGTAGGAGGAGGAGTATGGAACAGGCAGCACCCTCAAATCTTCAGAAGTATGAGATGAACCCCAAAAACTTGGAAAGGTGGATCTCACACGTACCGACACAGACTATCCCGCAATTCAATTGATCCTCAAAGGTTTTTATTGAATAGCGGAATAGGAAATATGATCAAAAAAAGTGTATGTATCTCGCACGTACACAACCACACTAGGCCCCAATTACTATTGTTTGTACCCCTAAAAGGCTAGATGAGGAGTAGGGGGGGTATGGAACAGGCAGCACCCTCAAACCTTCAGAAGTATGAGATGAACCCCAACAACTTGGAAAGGTGGATCTCTCTCACACGTACCAACACAGACTATCCCCCAATTTAACTGATCCCCAAAGGTTTTTGATTAAATAGCGGAATAGAAAATATGATCCAAAAAAAGTGTATGTATATCACACGTACACAACCACACTGGGCCCCAATTACTATTGTTTGTACCCCTAAAAGGCTAGATGAGGAGTAGGGGGAGTATGGAACAGGCAGCACCCTCAAACCTTCAGAAGTATGAGATGAACCCCAACAACTTGGAAAGGTGGATCTCTCTCACACGTACCAACACAGACTATCCCCCAATTTAACTGATCCCCAAAGGTTTTTGATTAAATAGCGGAATAGAAAATATGATCCAAAAAAAGTGTATGTATATCACACGTACACAACCACACTAGGCCCCAATTACTATTGTTTGTACCCCTAAAAGGCTAGATGAGGAGTAGGGGGGGTATGGAACAGGCAGCACCCTCAAACCTTCAGAAGTATGAGATGAACCCCAACAACTTGGAAAGGTGGATCTCTCTCACACGTACCAACACAGACTATCCCCCAATTTAACTGATCCCCAAAGGTTTTTGATTAAATAGCGGAATAGAAAATATGATCCAAAAAAAGTGTATGTATATCACACGTACACAACCACACTAGGCCCCAATTACTATTGTTTGTACCCCTAAAAGGCTAGGAGTAGGGGGAGTATGGAACAGGCAGCACCCTCAAACCTTCAGAAGTATGAGATGAACCCCAACAACTTGGAAAGGTGGATCTCTCTCACACGTACCAACACAGACTATCCCCCAATTTAACTGATCCCCAAAGGTTTTTGATTAAATAGCGGAATAGAAAATATGATCCAAAAAAAGTGTATGTATATCACACGTACACAACCACACTAGGCCCCAATTACTATTGTTTGTACCCCTAAAAGGCTAGATGAGGAGTAGGGGGAGTATGGAACAGGCAGCACCCTCAAACCTTCAGAAGTATGAGATGAACCCCAACAACTTGGAAAGGTGGATCTCTCTCACACGTACCAACACAGACTATCCCCCAATTTAACTGATCCCCAAAGGTTTTTGATTAAATAGCGGAATAGAAAATATGATCCAAAAAAAGTGTATGTATATCACACGTACACAACCACACTGGGCCCCAATTACTATTGTTTGTACCCCTAAAAGGCTAGATGAGGAGTAGGGGGAGTATGGAACAGGCAGCACCCTCAAACCTTCAGAAGTATGAGATGAACCCCAACAACTTGGAAAGGTGGATCTCTCTCACACGTACCAACACAGACTATCCCCCAATTTAACTGATCCCCAAAGGTTTTTGATTAAATAGCGGAATAGAAAATATGATCCAAAAAAAGTGTATGTATATCACACGTACACAACCACACTAGGCCCCAATTACTATTGTTTGTACCCCTAAAAGGCTAGATGAGGAGTAGGGGGGGTATGGAACAGGCAGCACCCTCAAACCTTCAGAAGTATGAGATGAACCCCAACAACTTGGAAAGGTGGATCTCTCTCACACGTACCAACACAGACTATCCCCCAATTTAACTGATCCCCAAAGGTTTTTGATTAAATAGCGGAATAGAAAATATGATCCAAAAAAAGTGTATGTATATCACACGTACACAACCACACTAGGCCCCAATTACTATTGTTTGTACCCCTAAAAGGCTAGGAGTAGGGGGAGTATGGAACAGGCAGCACCCTCAAACCTTCAGAAGTATGAGATGAACCCCAACAACTTGGAAAGGTGGATCTCTCTCACACGTACCAACACAGACTATCCCCCAATTTAACTGATCCCCAAAGGTTTTTGATTAAATAGCGGAATAGAAAATATGATCCAAAAAAAGTGTATGTATATCACACGTACACAACCACACTAGGCCCCAATTACTATTGTTTGTACCCCTAAAAGGCTAGATGAGGAGTAGGGGGAGTATGGAACAGGCAGCACCCTCAAACCTTCAGAAGTATGAGATGAACCCCAACAACTTGGAAAGGTGGATCTCTCTCACACGTACCAACACAGACTATCCCCCAATTTAACTGATCCCCAAAGGTTTTTGATTAAATAGCGGAATAGAAAATATGATCCAAAAAAAGTGTATGTATATCACACGTACACAACCACACTAGGCCCCAATTACTATTGTTTGTACCCCTAAAAGGCTAGATGAGGAGTAGGGGGGGTATGGAACAGGCAGCACCCTCAAATCTTCAGAAGTATGAGATGAACCCCAAAAACTTGGAAAGGTGGATCTCTCTCACACGTACCAACACAGACTATCCCCCAATTTAACTGATCCCCAAAGGTTTTTGATTAAATAGCGGAATAGAAAATATGATCCAAAAAAAGTGTATGTATATCACACGTACACAACCACACTAGGCCCCAATTACTATTGTTTGTACCCCTAAAAGGCTAGATGAGGAGTAGGGGGGGTATGGAACAGGCAGCACCCTCAAACCTTCAGAAGTATGAGATGAACCCCAACAACTTGGAAAGGTGGATCTCTCTCACACGTACCAACACAGACTATCCCCCAATTTAACTGATCCCCAAAGGTTTTTGATTAAATAGCGGAATAGAAAATATGATCCAAAAAAAGTGTATGTATATCACACGTACACAACCACACTAGGCCCCAATTACTATTGTTTGTACCCCTAAAAGGCTAGATGAGGAGTAGGGGGGTATGGAACAGGCAGCACCCTCAAATCTTCAGAAGTATGAGATGAACCCCAAAAACTTGGAAAGGTGGATCTCTCTCACACGTACCAACACAGACTATCCCCCAATTTAACTGATCCCCAAAGGTTTTTGATTAAATAGCGGAATAGAAAATATGATCCAAAAAAAGTGTATGTATATCACACGTACACAACCACACTAGGCCCCAATTACTATTGTTTGTACCCCTAAAAGGCTAGATGAGGAGTAGGGGGGGTATGGAACAGGCAGCACCCTCAAACCTTCAGAAGTATGAGATGAACCCCAACAACTTGGAAAGGTGGATCTCTCTCACACGTACCAACACAGACTATCCCCCAATTTAACTGATCCCCAAAGGTTTTTGATTAAATAGCGGAATAGAAAATATGATCCCAAAAAAGTGTATGTATATCACACGTACACAACCACACTAGGCCCCAATTACTATTGTTTGTACCCCTAAAAGGCTAGATGAGGAGTAGGGGGGGTATGGAACAGGCAGCACCCTCAAACCTTCAGAAGTATGAGATGAACCCCAACAACTTGGAAAGGTGGATCTCTCTCACACGTACCAACACAGACTATCCCCCAATTTAACTGATCCCCAAAGGTTTTTGATTAAATAGCGGAATAGAAAATATGATCCAAAAAAGTGTATGTATATCACACGTACACAACCACACTGGGCCCCAATTACTATTGTTTGTACCCCTAAAAGGCTAGATGAGGAGTAGGGGGAGTATGGAACAGGCAGCACCCTCAAACCTTCAGAAGTATGAGATGAACCCCAACAACTTGGAAAGGTGGATCTCTCTCACACGTACCAACACAGACTATCCCCCAATTTAACTGATCCCCAAAGGTTTTTGATTAAATAGCGGAATAGAAAATATGATCCAAAAAAAGTGTATGTATATCACACGTACACAACCACACTAGGCCCCAATTACTATTGTTTGTACCCCTAAAAGGCTAGATGAGGAGTAGGGGGGGTATGGAACAGGCAGCACCCTCAAACCTTCAGAAGTATGAGATGAACCCCAACAACTTGGAAAGGTGGATCTCTCTCACACGTACCAACACAGACTATCCCCCAATTTAACTGATCCCCAAAGGTTTTTGATTAAATAGCGGAATAGAAAATATGATCCAAAAAAAGTGTATGTATATCACACGTACACAACCACACTAGGCCCCAATTACTATTGTTTGTACCCCTAAAAGGCTAGGAGTAGGGGGAGTATGGAACAGGCAGCACCCTCAAACCTTCAGAAGTATGAGATGAACCCCAACAACTTGGAAAGGTGGATCTCTCTCACACGTACCAACACAGACTATCCCCCAATTTAACTGATCCCCAAAGGTTTTTGATTAAATAGCGGAATAGAAAATATGATCCAAAAAAAGTGTATGTATATCACACGTACACAACCACACTAGGCCCCAATTACTATTGTTTGTACCCCTAAAAGGCTAGATGAGGAGTAGGGGGAGTATGGAACAGGCAGCACCCTCAAATCTTCAGAAGTATGAGATTGTGTTCACTGTACCCCACAAAGATTGAGTTCACTGCACCCCACAATGATTGTGTTCACTGCACCCCACAAAGATTGTGTTCACTGCACCTCACAAAGATTGTGTTCACTGTACCCCCCAAAGATTGTGTTCACTGCACCCCACAAAGATTCTGTTCACTGTACCCCACAAAGATTGTGTTCACTGCACCCTAAAAGGATGTTGTTCACTGCACCCCACAAAGATTGTGTTCACTGCACCCTAAAAGGATGTTGTTCACTGCACCCCAAAAAGATTGTGTTCACTGTACCCCCCCAAAGATTGTGTTCACTGCACCCCACAAAGATTGTGTTCACTGCACCCCAAAAAGATTGTGTTCACTGTACCCCCCAAAGATTGTGTTCACTGCACCCCAAAAAGATTGTGTTCACTGTACCCCCCAAAGATTGTGTTCACTGCACCCCACAAAGATTCTGTTCACTGTACCCCACAAAGATTGTGTTCACTGCACCCCAAAAAGATTGTGTTCACTGTACCCCCCCAAAGATTGTGTTCACTGCACCCCACAAAGATTCTGTTCACTGCACCCCACAAAGGATTTTGTTCACTGCACCCCAAAAAGATTGTGTTCACTGCACCCCAAAAAGGATTTTGATCACTGCACCCCAAAAAGGATGTTGTTCACTGCACCCCAAAAATGATTTTGTTCACTCCACCCCAAAAAGATTGTGTTCACTGCACCCCACAAAGATTGTGTTCACTGCACCCCAAAAAGATTGTGTTCACTGTACCCCCCAAAGATTGTGTTCACTGCACCCCACAAAGATTCTGTTCACTGTACCCCACAAAGATTGTGTTCACTGCACCCCAAAAAGATTGTGTTCACTGCACCCCAAAAAGGATGTTGTTCACTGCACCCCAAAAAGGATGTTGTTCACTCCACCCCAAAAAGATTGTGTTCACTGCACCCCACAAAGATTGTGTTCACTGCACCCCAAAAAGATTGTGTTCACTGCACCCCAAAAATGATTTTGTTCACTGCACCCCAAAAAGGATTTTGTTCACTGCACCCCAAAAAGGATGTTGTTCACTCCACCCCAAAAAGATTGTGTTCACTGCACCCCAAAAAGATTGTGTTCACTGCACCCCACAAAGGATTTTGTTCACTGCACCCCAAAAAGATTGTGTTCACTGCACCCCAAAAAGGATGTTGTTCACTGCACCCCAAAAAGGATTTTGTTCACTGCACCCCAAAAAGATTGTGTTCACTGCACCCCACAAAGGATTTTGTTCACTGCACCCCACAAAGATTGTGTTCACTGCACACCAAAAAGGATTGTGTTCACTGCACCCCAAAAAGATTTTGTTCACTGCACCCCAAAAAGATTGTGTTCACTGCAGCCCAAAAAGATTGTGTTCACTGCAGCCCAAAAAGATTGTGTTCACTGCAGCCCAAAAAGATTGTGTTCACTGCAGCCCAAAAAGATTGTGTTCACTGCAGCTCACACACAGAAAAATGGATGTGGATCACTGACACCTGCCTATCTCCAATCCCACACCACACAGCAATATCGATTGTAGTTTGTAGAACACAGTTTCCCTAAAATTCAGCAGACTCTGTCCCTAACAGGATTGAGAAGAGATCGTAGATCAGGATTGAGTGCAGATTCACCCCACCCCCCACACAGCAATATCGATTGTAGTTTGTAGAAGACACTGACCCTATAATTCAGCAGACTCTATCCCTAAAATGCCTACAACTCGCCCTGCCTAAACACTCCGACCTGTCCCTCAATTCTATCCGGACACAAATGGTTTTTTCCTGCCTATCTTTCCCTAATCAGCAGCCAGCACATTGATGTGTGCTCTGTCCCTTAGCTAAGCAGCAGAATGACGCTGCTGCGGCGGCTGCCTCGAACTTATAAAGACTTGGTCACATGCTTCAGACGGCCAATCACAGCTACTAAGACATTTGCAGGCATGGCTGGGATGGCTTAAGGCACACCAGTTAAACGATTGTTGATTGGCTGTTGAAAGCCCGCCATGAAAAGAGCGCCAAAGCATGCAAAACCCGGAAATAAAACGACCGAACACGGATTTTTACCCGAACATACAGTAAAGTGTCCGTGTCCGTGTTCGGGTAAAAAAAATCCAATTATTCGGTACGAACACGAATAATACAGTCCGTGTTCGCTCAACACTAGACATGACATGTCGCCCGTCTTCCGGGATCGCGGCATCCGGTCATCTGATTGGCCGGAGCCGCGGTGACGTCACTCCCGCGCACGCGCACGGGAGCCGACGGTCACGGCACGGGGCTCTGAAGGAACGGCACGATCAGCCGTTCCTTCAGAGCGCATGCGCCAGTGACGTCACTGGCTGCATTAAAGGTAAATATCTCCTAAACGGTGTAAGTTTAGGAGATATTTACAGTACCTATAGGTAAGCCTTATCATAGGCTTACCTATAGGTACAACTTCCTGAGGAGGGTTTACTTCCTCTTTAAGGTAAATCTCTTTTCCTCCAGACTTAAAGTGTATTTCCTTATCTTTTGTAATGACCTTAAAGTAAACAGCTCTACGCAAAGTTCAGTATATGGATTGCGTAAGTATTTATATTTATGGGAATATATATTTAGCCTTTTAACACAGAATTTGCACAGCTTACAGAAGGGAAGCTAACCAATAAATGATCACTTTGATGCACATTTTTTCCTATCAGCATTAACTATTGATTCTACCTATTTATTTATATTATTTATCACATGTAGTTAGTCATCTCACACTTGGCACTTCAATACCTTTCCTAGCTAACAGACAGCGCCATCCCCTACCCCCCCCCCCTTTTTCATCATATTATACAGTCCTTGGACTATAATATAGGGAGGCAGCAGTCTAGATTACCTATTACATCCAATACTCCATAAGCGCGGAGTTCCCTGCCCTCCATTTATCACAATTTGGTTACTTTATTTAGTGTTTGAGAAAAAGTTTAACAATTCAATAACAATTTTAAATGGGCTTTTAAAAAAGATTAAAATAATCTGAAATTGTACATTAAAACTTGAAATTTATTAATACCTGTTGGCTTGATCTCTGCTAGCTTCAGACTTTCCACACTTCCTTCCTAGTACGTTATTATGCTCCAACTTTTACATAAGGGTGAAGAACAGCACCTCGCAGTTATATTTAGTAAATCATGTAAAATGTAGCTGATAAAAGGGCAGGATAGAGGGAGGATTATGGTAGGGCTAAAACTGGTTATTTACACACCCTTTTATTGTGGGGAATGATTACATCACTTCCCTGAGACAGTAGAGCCATCTTCATTGCCTCCCACTAACATTGAGGAAGTAAATGGAATTGGCAATGCCAGTTGGCATAGGAAAAATGTACAATGTTCATATAGCCAAAACTAACATAAATTAACTAGTAAGCCTACATACAATATTTTTAACTTCCAGTTTAAAAAATGTTACTTTAGTTTTGTTTTAACCACTTCTGGACCGGAAGGTTTTACCCTCTTAATGACTAGGGCATTTTTTACCTGGTAATTGCGCAGTCATGCAATGCGGTACCCAAACCAAAATTACGTCTTTTTCCCCCCCCACAAATAGAGCTTTCTTTTGGTAGTATTTGATCACCTCTGCGGTTTTTATTTTTTTGCGATATAAAAGAAAAAATGCCAAAATTACATTTTCTAAATTTTCTTATTACAAAATATCCAATAAACACAACTTTTGTCATACATTTAGGCCAAAATGTATTTAGCTACATGTCTTTGATAAAAAAAAAAAAAAATCTCAGTAAGCGTATATTTATTGGTTTGCGCTAAAAGTTATAGTGCCTACAAACTTTAGTGTATATACTGGAATTTATGCAGCTTTTACTTTCTGACTGTCTATCTCATTTCTTGAAGTGCTAAAATGGCAGGGCAGTACAACCCCCCCCCCCCACCCTTTTTTTGGAAAGTAGGCACACCAAGGAATTTTCTGAGAGGCATGTTGAGCCCATTGAATATTTAATTTTTTTTTGTCACAGGTGTTTGAAAAATGACAAAAAATAGAGAAAAATGTTTTTTTACACAAAGTTGTCATTGAAATTATATATTGCTCACACATGCCATGGGCATACGTAAACTGACACACCAAAATACATTCTGCTACTTCTCCTGAGTACGACGATACCACATGTGTGAGACTTTTTGGCAGTCTAGCCGTGAACAGGACCCTGAAAACCAGTCACTGCCTTCAGGCTTTCTAAGGGCATAAATTGTTGATTTGACTCCTCACTAGCTATCACAGTTTCGGAGGCAATGAAATGTCAATAGAGCACAAAACCCCCCCAACTGACCCTTTTTTGGAAAGTAGACACCCTAAGCTATTTGCTGAGAGACATGTTGAGTCCATGGAATATTTTATATGTTGCCACAAGTTTTGGGAAAATTACAATTTTTAATAAATTTTTTTGCACAAAGTTGCATTTAAAAGATATATTGCTCACAGATACCATGGGTATATGTAAACTGACAAACCAAAATACACTCTGCTGCTTCTCCTGAGTATGAAGATACCACATGTGTGAGACTTTTTGGCAGTCTAGCCGTGAACAGGACCCTGAAAACCAGTCACTGCCTTCAGGCTTTCTAAGGGCATAAATTGTTGATTTGACTCCTCACTAGCTATCACAGTTTCGGAGGCAATGAAATGTCAATAGAGCACAAAACCCCCCCAACTGACCCTTTTTTGGAAAGTAGACACCCTAAGCTATTTGCTGAGAGACATGTTGAGTCCATGGAATATTTTATATGTTGCCACAAGTTTTGGGAAAATTACAATTTTTAATAAATTTTTTTGCACAAAGTTGCATTTAAAAGATATATTGCTCACAGATACCATGGGTATATGTAAACTGACAAACCAAAATACACTCTGCTGCTTCTCCTGAGTATGAAGATACCACATGTGTGAGACTTTTTAGCGGTCTAGCCATGTACAGGACCCCAAAAACCAATCACTGCTTCAGACTTTCTAAGGGTGTAAATTGTTAATTTCACTCCTCACTACCTATCACAGTTTTGGAGGCCATGAAATGCCAAGACAGCACAAACCCCCCCCCCCCCCAACTGACCGGAAGGAAAGTAGACACTCTAAGTTATTTGCTGAGAGGCATTTTGAGTATTTTTTTAGATCTTGCTTTTTGTCACAAAATTTTGAAATTTGAAAAAGGAAAAAAAAAATGTTTTCCTTTTCTTTCTTCATTTTCCAAAACAAATGAGAGCTGCAAAATACTCACTATGCCTCTTAGCAAATACTTTGGGGTGTCTACTTTCTGAAAAGGGGTCATTTGGGGGGGGTTTTATGCTATCTTGACATTTTATGGCCTCCGAAACTGTGATAGGTAGTGAGGAGTGAAATCAACAATTTATGCTCTTCGAAAGCCTAAAGGCAGTGACTGCCAAAAAGTCTCACACATGTGGTATCCCCGTACTCAGGAAAAGCAGCAGAATGCATTTGGACTGTCATTTCAAATATAGCCATGGCATGTTTGAGCAATATATCATTTAAGTGACAACTTTGTGTAAAAAAAAAATAACATTTTTTTTTAAATTTTCCTGAAACTTGTGGCAAATTATAAAATATTACAGCTTTGAGTGCTTACTTTCCAAAATGGGGTTATTTGGGGGGTGGGGGGGGGGTAGTACTATCTTCACATTTCAGAGCTTCCAAAACCGTAATAGGTAGTGAAGAAGAAAAATAAGCAATTTACGCCCTTAGAAAGCCTGCAGGCAGTGATTGGTTTTTGGGGTCCCGTACACAGCTAGGCTCCCAAAAAGTCTCAGACATGTGGTATCCCTGTACTGAGGAGAAGCAGCAGAATGTATTTTGGGTGTCATTCCACATATACCCATGGCATGTGTGATAAATATATAATTTAGTGACAAGTTTGTGTAAAAAAAAAAATATTATCTTCCCGAAACTTGTGGCAAAATATTAAATATTCAATGGACTCCCTGCAAATAGCTTGGGGTGTCTACTTTCAAAAAATGGGTCATTTGGGGGGTGTCTCATGCCACAAATCACTCACTCTTCTAACCACTTGAAGACCAAGACTTTTCTGACACTTTTTGTTTACATTCATTTTTTTTCTCCTTACTAAAAAATATCTTTGAACCCCCAAAAATTATATATATTTTTTTCAAGCAGAGGCCCTACAGAAAACAATTATTGGTGTTGCAGTTTTTTTGTCACACGGTATTTGTGGTAAGATTTATGCAATTTTTTGGGGAAAAAAATACTTTTTTTAATTTAATGCACAAATACACTATATATTGCCCAATTGTTTGGTAAAATATAAAAGATGATCTTATGCTGAGTACATAGATACAAAACATGACATCCTTTAAAATTGTGTACGCCTGTGCAGTAGCAACAAGCTACGTACATATTTAAAAGCATTTAAAAGCCTTTACAGGTTACATATTTACATCTACAGAGGAGGTCTACTGCAAGAATTACTGCCCCCGACCTGGCGTTCATGCCGATTCCTCACGTGCATGCTGCAATTTCTGTTTACATATGACACCAGACCAATGCTTGTGTTTGCCTTTGCACGCAAACATGGGGGGGCTGAATTTTTAATTTTTTTTTATTATTTATTTTGCTTTTTTAGTTTATTTTGGCACATATATTCTAGTGTTCTTGTAAAATATGCAAATTAGCATTTTTTCAGATTAACAGTATGTTCGTGTACGTTCATTTGTTCGCAATCGTGCGTATTTGCGCGCATTTGTGTGCATTAGGCGTAGATAGCTGTCCAAAAATGCAGATTTTTCTATTTTGTTTATACTGAAGAATGCATGGCGTTCATTTACGCGCCTGTGTGCATAGGCACATTACAATGGATGGGCTGTATTTTAGCTCAGAAAAAAAAAGCTGTAATGAGCTTTAAGCTGCTAAAGTCCTTTAACCACTTAAGCCCCGGAAGATTTTACCCCCATTCCGACCAGGGGGTATTTTGCGATTCGGCACTGCGTGACTTTAACGGACAATTGCGCGGTCGTGCGACGCTGTACCTAAACGAATTTGGCGTCCTTTTTTTCCCACAAACAGAGCTTTCTTTTGGTGGTATTTGATCACCTGTGTGATTTTTTGATCACGCGCTATAAACAAAAAAAGAGCGTCAATTTTGCAAAAATAGCAATATTTTTCACATTTTTTTATATGAAATTCCCCAAAAAAAAAATTTAAAAATCAAAATTTTTTTACTTTTTCGGCCAATTTGTTTTATGCTACCTATGTTTGGTAAAAAAAATCGCAAAAAGCGTATTTTGATTGGTTTGCGCAAAAGTTATCGCGTTTACTAACTAAGGGAAAGATTTCTGTCATTTTTGTTGTTTTTTTTTTTAACGTGTAATGGCGGCGATCTGCGATTTTTTTTGCGGTACTGCGACATTGGGGCGGACAGATCGGACCCTTGACTGACATTTTTGACACTTTTGGGGTTACCAGTGACATTTCTACAGTAATCAGTGCTATATATATGCACTGTTACTGTAAAAATATACTGGTAGTGAAGGGGTTAACTTTATTTGGGAGGGAGGGGCTGTGTGTATCCCTAGGGGCGTGCTTTCTACTGTGATTGGCTGGGGCTTGAGCTGTATGGACACTGATCAACGGATCTACATACTAGATCCGAGTGATCAGTATCCTAACAGCAAGGAGAATGACAGGTGGCTTGTTTACACAAGCTGCCTGACATTCTCCCTCTCCCCCGCCGATCGCCGAGTGACCGGCGGACATCGGGTCCGCCGGTCACATGCGCGGGGGGGTCCGTGACCACGCGGGAGCGGGAGCGCGCCTCCGGGGGCGCGCGTTCGCTCCCTAGACCCTCACAGGCTAGTGACGTAGCCCTACGTCACTTTGCCTGTGAGGGGCTGACTGCCGACGTAGATCGGCGTTAGGCAGTCGGCAAGTGGCTAAGTCCTAAAGCATCTGACCACACCAAGATTGCTGGGATAAGATGCTTTCCCAATTTCCCAATGGCGCTGTTTATATCTGGCGAAAGCAAAGTCATTGAATGCTCGTAACTTCCGGTTTCTTAGGCCATAGAGATGATTGGAGCCATTATGGTCTCCAATGAACACTATGGTCAGCTGAGGGTACCACCGGTTGCAGTCTCGAATTACCCGGTGGGACAGGAGAGCCAGAGAAAATCGTGGAAGGCAGCGAGAAGGGGTGGAGTCCCCTCCCACTGCTTGTAAAAGCTGTCTAGTGGCTAATTATCTGCTAGGATTGCTTTTACATGAAAGCTGACCGCTGGCTGTAAAAAACTATTCCAGAAGTGTGTGGTATGCCCACCATTAGACCTCCCAGCATCCACCCACTTTTAATGATGGGCATAAATGCAATGTCCTTTTTTTCCTTCAGCGCATTGATCGATGTGGATGAAGAAATATGTGCCAAGAAAAGTGTTAAAAAGTTAATGGTGAAGCATAGGGGAGATCCAACCACTGCGTCCACCCAATCCACTATGCTTCGCCATATATGCTCTTTTTTTTAACTGCCGTGGTGAAATCACCTCCTACAGCACTGCAATCTTTGATTTACATATATGCTGAGAGCAAACAACATTGCTGTTAAAATAAACAAATCAGTGCTGCAGCTGATGTACCTGCAAAGCAAACAATGGTTAACAATAAAACACAGTGACAATAAAACATTACAATATAACAGTATACAGTGCAGTAAAACAGTAGAATGGTGGTATCTGCAAAGAAAACTATGGTTACCAATGAAAAACACAGCAACAATAAAACATTCCATTATAATAGCATACAGTACAGTAGAATGGTGGTATCTGCAAAGAAAACTATAATTAACAATGAAAAACTGTAACAATAAAACATTACAGTAAAACAGTATATTATAAAGTACAGTAAAAGTAGAAAGAGTAGAAAAGTAGAGTAAGAACAGAAAATGAACTCAATAAAACA
Organism: Pelophylax lessonae; assembly: GCF_965119305.1. Lineage (NCBI taxonomy): Eukaryota > Metazoa > Chordata > Amphibia > Anura > Ranidae > Pelophylax > Pelophylax lessonae. Next base: position 371,786,789 of record NC_138772.1, on the reverse strand, counting down.
AAAACTATTTTTGGCTTTTTTATTTTTTATTTTTTTTGTAACTTTTTTTACATTTTTTTTGTAACTGTAAAAAAACTGTTCCAGGCTAGGGTCTCTCAAAATGCGAAAGCCAACATCTTTCGAGATCCTGTGTGAAAGTGTGCCCTAGACTGTGCCATGCTGTACCCTATACTAGTACTCTACTAGTGTGTGGTAGCGACGGAAACAATCCCTGACCTAGAGACTAGGTTGGCCAGGACAAGAGGGACAAAAAAGCGAGTGTCACGCCTATATCTGCGCTTTCTAGAGACACAACATCTTCTTTGGTATGCTCTTTGGGTAGGGGCACTAGGGAGGACATCCTGAAAATGCCTCTCATGCAGCCATTTGGGCCACAGCACCTTCTGGATACAGAAGGACTGTGATGATCTCTTCCTGGAATTTTAAGAAGGATCCACTTCTTCCTGACGCTTTGTGTAGCACATAAACTTTCAGCAGAGCCAATAGGAATAAGTATAGAGACACTTTTTTGAAACAGCATCTGGCATTACAGACAATTAAGTACGGCACCATCATCTGGTCATTGAAGTCCACCCTTCCCATGTTAAGGTTGTATTCGTGGACACAAAGAGGCTTCTCAATAACACCAGTCACTGTTGCAATTTGGACTGCTGTATCTGTGTTAATGGAGGACAGAACAAAAACATTCCGTGTGTCCCTATACTTTACTGCAAGCAATTTATTACACTTTGACGCAGTAGTGGGCTTGAGCACGATATGGCCATATGGTGGGACCAAAGCCCCATTTTTATTTATGGATTGTCTTCAGATTTGGTAGTAATTTCTTTTGCATTTGCGCGCTATTCTTTTTTAATATACATGTCTTTTGGTTCATAGCTGCAGCAGCTTTAGAAATACATGGGTATGCTCCCCCAAAATTTTTTTGCCAATTTATTACACTTCAAGCAAGCTATCTCCCCCGGTCTAAGTTGGCAATCTACAAGCCATTGGGGGAAGCCCCAGCGATTAGGTCGCACAGTGCCACATGCGCCAATTCCAAAATCAAAAAGGTGACTAAAAAGCGGAACACTTGTATAATAATTGTCCAAGTATAAATGGTACCCCTTTCTGAATAAGGATGACACCAAGTCCCAAACAATCTTGCCACTGCTCCCCATGTAGTCTGAGCAGTTAGGGGGCTCCACATTGCTATATTTTCCCTCATAAATCCAGAAACTACATGCGTAGCCTGTTGCCCTGTCACAGAGCTTATACATCTTGACCCCATATCTGGCACTCTTGCTAGGGAGAAACAGTTTGAAAGCAAGGCGGCCAGAAAAAGTAATCAGGGACTCATCAATGCAAACAGCTTGTTGGGGTGTATACAAGGCTGCAAACGTCTGCTTGAACTGGTTGAAGTGATTTACGAGGGGCTGAATTTTGTGGAGCCAGCCCCCCCTGAGGACGACAGAGTTCATTGTCACTGAAGTGCATGAACCGCTAGATTTGCTTGTATCTAGTCCTGGCCATGGCAGCAGAGAACACGAGCATATGATGAATTGGGTCAGTGGACCAATATGACCGCAACTCACTCTTTTTAGTAATGTCCATGAGGAGGGATAGGCCCAAAAAGGTTTTAAATTCAGAAACAGTGATACAAATTTTCTGGCAAGGGTCAAATTTGGATTTGCGGCAATAAATTGATCAGCACATAAATTGCTTTGGTCCACACAATATCTGTACAGATCTTCCGTGAAAAACAGCTCATAAAAACAAAGGGGAGAAAAATGGTCTGTTTCCACCTGAATTCCAGGTTGGCCAGTGAATGGGGGAAGTACGGGCGCTGCAGAAGTGGTAGGCTCCCAATCAGGATTTGCAAGCGCATCAGGAAGGACACTACTACCACTAACTGTCTCTCACAACTGAAGTCACAAGGGACACTAATAAAGTTATCAGTAAATTATCTGTAAACTGTATATAGTGTACACTGTGGCAGGGAGTGAAACGGTTAACTGGGGGGTGATCAGGGGGTTAAATGTGTGCCTATATGTACTGGTGTCAGTGTATTTGCTTGTGTACATTACACATTACACAGGCACAGGACATCCTGCAATTGGTCAGAACCGATCATCAGGTCCAGGCCAAAAATCATTGGCCTGGACCTGATGACTGATCGCTTCTAAACTGAATCAGAATATTGCGGGGATGGCGGGTCTGCGCATGCCCCCTAGCTCCCCGCGCAACCGATGTACAGTTATGTCAGTTTGCGCAGCCAAGCCACCTTGCCACAGTAAAACTGTGGAGGGTGGCCTGCAACTGGTTAAATATGTACTTCAATTTTATGGAAAATTTATACCGTGCATATTGCACCTTTCTTTCTTTCTGATTCACTTTACTTACTTTATTGAGAATGATAAAGGAGGGCTAATTTATATGGGCTTGATTATAAGGGCATGCAGCTTCCCCTCCCTCTAATAAAAAAATAAAAATTGCCTCAGAAGGGTGCTTTCCCTTTAAGATTTTAAATAAAGTGACTGTAACTTTAAGAATATTTAACCACTTAAGGACCAAGTCTATTTCTGACACATGTTGTTTACAAGTTAAAATCAGTACTTTTTGCTAGAAAATCACTTAGAACCCCCATACATTATTTATATATATATATATATATTTTTTAGCAAAGACTCTGGAGAATAAAATGGTGGTTGTTGTCACGTGGTATTTCAAACGCAATTTATTTTGTAAAAAATACTTTTCACTGCATTAAAAAAAAACTAAACAGTAAAGTTAGCCCGATTTTTTTGTATATTGTCAAAGATGATGTCATGCTGAGTAAATAGATACCTAACATGTTATGATTTAAAATTGCACACACTCACGGAATGGCAACAAACTATGGTACTTTAAAATCTCCATAGGCGCTGCTTTAAAATTTTTCAACGGTTACCAGTTTAGAGTTACAGAGGAGGTCTTTTTCTAGAATTATTGCTCTCGCTCTGGCAGTTGCAGAAATACCTCACATGTGGGCGCGACTTACATGAGCTCACAGGGACTGTTTTCCTAATTATCTTATTTTTTTTTAAAAGTTTTTAAAAAAAATAAAAAATCGGATCACTTTTATTGCTGACACAAGCAATGTAAACATCCCTTGTGACAGTAATAGGCAGTGACAGGTACTCTTTATGGAGGGATCTGGGGTATAAAAGACACCAGACCTCTCCACTGCACTTCAAAGTATTCAAAATGCTGAAATCTGCATTTTTGAATACTGACATTTCTTTTTAAATCCGTGCCATTGGCAGCTGAGTAAACTGGAAGTGACGTTGTGACCTGACTTCCGGGTTACATGATCGGAGACCCAATCCAAGCTGAATCTAACTTAGTTCTAGACTCCAACCAGCTGGCAGATGTGCTGGATGGTTGCTCGGGTCTCCTGGTGGGACAGGAAATCCGGACAGAGCCGCATGAGGGGGGGTCATCCCCTCTGCTCACTGGGATAACAACCAAGCAACCGATAACAACCGAGCAGCTGCTGAGCTGCATCAACTGTTATATTTGAAAGCCGACCATGGCTCTAAAAAACGGTACTGGGTGGATGCCTGCGGCTTCAAGCATCACCCCGGTACTACCACTTCTGCAAGCCAACGTACAGGTACGTTGGTTTGCGGGAAGTGGTTAAATAAAGTTTAGGAGGGAAAAATGTTCCATGTGACATGGGAGAAAATTCTGAAAGATCACATAGTACATTGGAATATTCCAGAATCAGTGGGACTTATTATATAAAGGCCCGCCAAAGAGAATATTTTGCCAGATGGTCAGGAGTCGGCTCAGCGAGCTCCCCCCCCCCTCCCCTGTCGCAAGGCACTTTATATGTTATTGTCATTGTCCCTTCTATGTAAGGGGGGACTTGTTGTTATATTTATTTTATTGAAGCTTGAGTCCTTTATGACTGAGCGATTATGTTTTGCAGTCTAAAAATAAATTTAAAAAAATGAACGATTGAAATGAATATTCAAGTATTTTAATTTATTTATTAAATCCACAGCAATAAATGTGCCACTGCCAATATTTTGCCAATAAACTTGTGTGTTTTATTTAATCGTTATTTTGCTAAAGGGAATAAGGTGTGGCCTGTATTCCCATGTTTCCTTAGCTTTATAAAAAAAGGTAAAGCTTTGATAACTTTGAATATTCAATCATGTGTCTAGAAATGAACAAGAAAAAAAGCTTTTACTCGGCATCTTATTAGATGATAGAATTTCTAATTTATTCATTTAACTTAATTTTACAAAGTTAAATGAATAAATTAAGTGAGCATTATCCATTTATTTAAAAATTATTAGTAATATATGGGAGGCTACCTACAAAATACTGAGGAGAGGAAGATTTATTAAAACAGGTGCACACAGAATCTGGTGCAGCTGTGCATAGTAACCAATTAGTTTCTAGGTTCTTTTGTCAAAGCTTTATCGAACAAGCTGAAAGGATAAGTTCACCTTTTAGAAAAAAATAATATACAGTATATACAGATTTTTGCAGATAAAAAAATGTGCATTTATAATTGTTTTCTTTTGGAGCCTGTAAAGCATTGTACCAGCAATCAGCAGATAGCTGATGTCATGCAGTACTCCTCCAGATCTGTCAGTATATCTGTGTACCTGTACATTAGGGTTGCCACCTCATCTCTTTAATATAGGACACATATTAATTGTACAGGTTCTGAGGCTGATATAAGTGAGTTTATTTACCACCTTAATCAGCCACAGGACCTGTGTAATTAATGTGTGTCCTGGTTTAAAGGGATGAGGTGGCAACCCTATCGTACATCCCATATGGGCAAGCAGATACACTGACAGGAAGAAATCAATGAACTACCATGGCGCTTGACATTGAGATCTACAAGCTGAAAACCGCAAAGGATGTCGGAGCTTGTAGTTCATTCACTCACAGAGCTGTGTAAATAAATGATAGGGCCATGCAGGGCTGATTTTAAAAAGTGACTGCTAGTACAGAAAACTTCTTATCGTCCTGCCATTACGGGGGGCGGGGGGGGGGGGGTAGCGGGCAGCGGCTGCAGCATTGGGAACATATTACATGTTCCACCCTAAAAAAGGTGAAGCATGTAACATGTTCCCAAAGGTGAACTTATCCTTGAAGTTAGAGGCACAGCTGCACCAGATTCTCTGTGCACCAGTTTTAGTAAATTTCCCCTGTGTGTACTTTTTGTTATATTTGACAACAGGTTTTGAATTAACTTCATTAGGGCCTGCTGGACTTGCTGATGAGACAGGCAGAGAGCTAACAAAATAACACTATTCAATTACAGAGACCTAGCATAACAAGCACTTAGCTCAGAAAATAAAGTGTTTTGTTCACTTTGTATGGTTCACGAGAAGTTGGAAAATACGCTCCCAGATAGCGGTGTGCTGGGCGTATGGGTAAGGTAATAAGTGCCACATCCTAAATTGGGTCAAAAATTGCAAAAAAAGGAAACATGGACTTTGCAGGCACTGGGTATCATAAAATCACATACTTTATTTTACAATGCATTTAAAAACATCAAAAAACTAGAAAAAAGGCATACAACAGTCATATCCCATATGAGGGGAATATGAGATACAGGATTAGTAGGGAAATAATTTACATTAATGGTAATAATACACATTAATAGAGTCACAATAATATGCCAGTAGTATTGATACTTCACATCAGGACGATCATGGCCACAGGTGACAGGGAATGGTACTGTCATCCCGGGGAGGTCGAACGATGTGTATTAGCAGTAGATCATACAGTATCGTTGAACCATATTGCTCGACATGTTTTGCCTTATGCTTCCTCTCGGAGCTAATGGATCAATATTCTGTGTATTGGTGGAAAAAGAAATCAATCAAACCAAAAATAATGCTTGGTGACTGTCCAAATGTAGTATATACTTCAGGATAGAATGTCTTGAAGGGAGAAAGTATCTATAATCAAAATCAATCTGTTTACAGCCCACCTATCGGTGTAACAGCATAGATGGTTGGGGTTGGCAAGAACAATAAAATTATATAAATATAAATAAGTATGCTACCTACTATGTGAGGTGTTATATAGCAGAGTTAATAGTAACAGAGAAGAAAATGCTGTCTGGAGTGTGTGAGAGGGAGAACCATTGCCAGAGGGCTGGTATGTAGACCCCAGGGTTGAAGGGTGCGCCCGTAAGGGGACAATGTGTGGGTCCTAGCCAGGTATAGAGCGTAAATGATGGTATAAGGGATGCACGGGATATAAACAGCCTGTACAGCAGCAGTCAGAGAGTAGAGGAAGAACATGAAACATGTTAAAAGGGGAGAAAAAGGCATAATAATAATGGTAAAAATACGTAAAGGGGACAAAGAGAGAAAGGGAAGATCAAAAAGTAAAAATAAAAATAAAAATAGTGATAAAATAAAAAGTACAAAGGGGGATAGTTGTATACTGTTACTACTTGCCTGTAGAGTTCAGTAGGCAGTGATGGTACAAGTAAAAGGTATAACAAATACCCGACAGGAAGGATATATGAAGGATCAGATTTGTCACTTGGGTGGTTGTATAGGTAAACACGCAACCCGGCGTTAAAAATCAACACAAGTTGGTATAAGACACCTCAATTGATGTGCCTAGATTTAAAAAACAAACAAACATAGTACTAGTGAAGCACTCCAGAGCCTGTCAATGAATAAAGATTCTGTAACACAGGACATAAAAGACTGTGTCAGAACTGAAGGAAGAGGGAGGGGGGGAAAAGGGGGGAAAGGGGGGGAAAAAAGAGAGAAAAGAAAGGGGGGGGGAATGATAGAGAGAGGGGGGGGGGGGACGAGAGACAGTAAGAGAGTAAGACAGTAAACAAAAGCAAAATGGACTATTTTTGGGGTCTGATGGTGAAATCACTCAGCAGACCTACGCATTCATATGAGCAAGATAGCACCTTCCTGCTGTAGCAGAGGTGCTGGACATGCCTTGCCTCTAGATTGTATGGATTTTCAATTAAAAGTTCAATCTGGTTTCTTGCACGTTCTCTATATATAGTGTATGCTTCCATTTTTTATTTGGGGGGGGGGGGCAAAGAAGAAAGCCTGGAGAACATTGAATATGCTGGTGCAAAGTAGAAAACGCTGGATACAAAAGAGAAAATCTTAGATACGATACAGCAAAAAAGAAAACACTGGATGTAAAAAAGAAAACATTGCTTATGATGCAGTAAAAAAAAAAAAATAGAAAACACTGGATATAAAAGTGAAAACAGTAGATATGATGCAGAGGTAATCAAATACCACCAAAAAAAAAAGCTCTGTTTGTGAGGAAAAAGAGGACATACATTTTATTTGGGTACAGTTTCACACGACTGCACAATTGTCAGTTAGTAACACAGTGCCATATCACAAAAAATGGCCTGGTCATAAAGGGGAGTAAAGCTTCTAGAGGTCAAGTGGTTAAACACTGGCTATTAAAGAACAAAAACTGAAAATGATACAGCAAAAAAGAAAACATTTCATAGGATAGAGAAAATATCTGCTGCAGCGAAAAAAAAAAAAAAACACTGGCACCCACATGCCCAGTGTCTAAATGCCAGCTTGTCAAAGTTTCTGGCTTTACAATTTCTGCCTTTCCGCCCGGTGGATTTCGCCCCCCCTGTGAATTTGCAGATTGTGCGGTACCCCAATGGCAGTTTCCCTGTCGGTATTTATTTTCATGTAAGTCCATTCCAGCTCTATACCATCACGTGGAGGGCAATGTTGTGGCATTGTTAAGCAAGGTAGTCAGTCACAAGGTCCAAGTTACTGCTGACACGTGGTCCAGCAAGCATGGTCAGGGACACTATATTTTTTCACAGCACACTGGGTAACTCTGCTTGCAATTCAGAAGGATACAGGACAGGGCTCATTGCTGCAGCTTGTTGTGCGGCCACATCTCTATACAGCTAGTGATGATGATGATGATGCAAGATTTGTCAGTTCTACCCCCTCCTCATCATCCTCTTCCTCCATGCCCTCCTCTGCTGAATTGTCCTATGAACCACAAGTATCCCCTAAGTGTTCAAGGGGCTATTTAATGAGTCAGGCTAAGAAGTGCCAGTAGTGCTTCAGTTGGTGTGTCTAGGGGACAGGAACCACACTGGAGCAGAGATCCTTGCAGCTCTGCAGGGGCAGGCCCAGGTGTGATTCAAACCACGCCAGCAGGAGAAAGGAATAGGAGTGTGAGATAATGGCACAAACCTCCTGTCTGCCCTTAGACAGGGAAAGTTGACACATGTCCTTGATTTAATGGTGCAGTGTTTCCTAAATAGGTACTCAGGGTTGGAAGATCTGCTAAAGCAGGCCATAAGAGTCTGTAGCCATTTCAGGCAGTCATACACAGCCAGTGCTTGGCTGGCAAACATTTTGCGGGAATTGCACCTGCCCGTAAACCGCCTGATTTGTGACATGCCCACCAGGTGGAACTCAACTTTGGCAATGCTACAGTGGCTGCACGTGCACCAGAGGGCCGTCAATGAGTACCTATGTGAGTATGGCACAACGACTCTGCTTTTTTCCCCATGCCAATGGCTGCTGATAAAGGATGCATGCACTGTACCGTCAAGTGTGTTGAGGAGGCCACAAGGATGGTGAGCCGTGACAATGCATGCATCGGTGACACAATCTCTGTTGTGTTCCTGCTGGAGCAGACTCTGCGAGGCATTATGGGCAGGGCACTCGAGGCAGAGTAGCTGGAGAAAGAGAAGGACTTCCTTTTCTCTCAAGGCCTGCTTTATGCAGACACCATTCTTCCTACGCCACAGAACGCACAAGAGGAGAGGGAGGAGGAGGAGGATGAGGAGGAGGATTCTGGCAGTTTTAGAGGCATGAAGCAGAGGAAGACATACATCAATCCTCAACAGGTGGTTTTCCATCCCCAGAACCCCTGGAAGTAGTACATGGCTGGGAGGAGGCAGTTCCAGATACTGTAATCCTCAGTGACCCAGAGGAGTGTGCTTCTCATGCCTCTGCAAACTTGCACTGCATGGGCTCCCTCACGCTTTAAATCTTGTGAAAGGACCCAAGAATACGTAGCATAAAGGAGAAGGCTCACTATTGGTTGGCATCCCTCCTTGACCACGGTTAAAAGGGGAAAGTCTCAGAACTTATCCCATCTTCACAGAGGGTGCAGAAGATGAAATCTCTTGAGGATACTTTAAAGAGGAGTTTATCTAATGCTTTTCCTGACTCTGGTAGGTTACAGTTACATAGTTAGAGAGGTTGAAAAAATATGCCAGTCCATCCAGTTCAACCTATGATGAGTGTGTGTATAATTGTTTGTGTCAATAGTACATCATATTCCCCTGTATGTTGTGGTCCTTAAGGTGCCCATCTAATAGTTTTTTTAAACTATCGATGCTCCCTGCTGATACCACTGCTTGAGAATTCCACATTTTTATCGCTCTGGTGCTATAGAACCCTTTAAGCAGTTTAGGGTTGAAACGCTTCTCTTCTAATTTTTTTTTTTTACTCTCATACATTTTATTGAACATTTTTCTTTTTTTTTTTTTTTTTTATACAAACATCTCACAAACATATACTCATATACATAGCACCCCACAAACCAAAAATAACAACAACAGCAAAAAAAAGAAAAACATATATATATCCTCTCCAATCCTGCCCCACCCCCCTCACCCTCCTGCGCCACCCACCCCCCTCACCCTCCCCCCCCCCCTTCACCCTCCCCTCCTTAATTCACAACAGTATCCATTTTGATCAACCATTTCTTACATATTTTAATATACTTCTCTGGACAACCTCTATGCAAAAAAAGTACATTTTTCTTTAAGTATATTCTCCTTAGTTTGTGTTATCCACCCCTCAACTGTTGGAGGATGAGGTGCGAGCCAGTTTTGTGCAATACGTTTACAAGCAAGAAAAATACACTGTGCTATCCGAACTAGAGTATTTTACGGGATCCTCATTCTATCCAATACAGTCAGCAAGCAAATCCCAGGTTCAGCCAATAAGCCCACCCCAAAGACCCGGTTAATAATGATGAAGTTTGGGGCACCTCCATAGCATATGTATTAAATTTGCAGGGTCCTGATTGCAATTTGGACATGTTGATCTATCCCACCTTTGCTACTGGAATAACTTTTCCGGGGTATGATAAGATCTATGCAATATAAAATAATTGAGTCAAACTATGTGTAGGGGAAAGGGAGACCATAGGTAATTTTGACAATGCCTCTGCCCATTGAACATCTGATATAGCCCCAATATCCTCCACCTATTTGGCTTTTGCTGGTATATCCACTGTTTCCTAAAATTTGTTATGTAGTATCAAATATAATTGTGATATAAGTCCTTTTTTACATTCATTTCTAGCCAAAAAGCATAACTATTTTAGACTTATTAAATACCAATAATTGTGATTGTGACTCTGTCTGTACTGTGTATCTAAGCAGCAAATATTGAAAAAATCTCTGCTTTGGGATCCCATGTTCACTACCCAACTGCGAGAAAGTTTTAAATTCATCGCAATGGAATAGCTCCGGAACATACTGAATTCCCCTTGCCTTCCAATATTTTGATCCCGCAAAGTTCTGCAATTCTGTATATCTTGAATTATTCCACAATGGTGTTACTGACAGGTATCCACTCACCTAAATAATACTTTTCATCTCCTGCCATGTTTTATCAAATAATTTACCTGTCAAAAAATGTTATCCTTCAATATATTCCTTGTTTCCAATAGGGCCATTAATGAATGATCACCATAGACAGACAACAATAAACCCTGTATTGAATCATTCCCTATCCTTTCCGACCAACCAAAAAACTGCTGCAATTGCGAGGCAAAAAAATAATTTTTAGCATTATGGATCGATGGACCACCAGCTTCTTTATCTAACATTAATGTACATAACATTATTCAGGCTTGTTTTTTCCTCCATATGAGCTCCCGAAACAGAGAATCCATTCTTTTAAACCAGCAAGAGGTAATCCATATAGGGGAGTTATGCAATATGTAAAGTAATTGCAGGTTCCATACCATTTTATTTAGATTAGCTCTGCCTATCACTGTCAGTGGAAGTTTACACTAGCTCCGGCATTTATCTTTAAATTTAGCAAATAATGGTTTTGAACTTAGATTTATATAATCCTTTACATTTCGGGACACTACTATACCTAAATATTTTACTGTTTGTTTAATTTGGATTTGAGAAGCTAAAGCAGGTAAAAGTGTTTTCAATTCATCCACTAGAAGCAATATTGATTTCTTCCAGTTAATCTTAAAGCCAGATATAGCTCCAAAAGTAGAAATTAACTTCATTAGTTCTGTTAATGAACCTGATATATCTCCCAAAAATGAGTTCATCATCTGCATACAAAGCAACTTTATCCTCCCTGCCGTTTCGACAAAACCCAATGATACCAACCCCTCTGTCTAATGGCAAGGGCCAAAGGCTCAATGGCCATTGCAAACAAAGGTGACGACAGGGGGCAACCCTGTCTAGTTCCTCTATATAATAAAATAAATGGTGATAAGGTGTTATTTATTTTTATTTTTGCGTTAGGTTCCTTTTACAACATTTCTAACCATGTTAATTAAGTGGGACCGAAACCAAAGGCGGCAAGCACAGCCCATAGGTACTCCCACCATATCAAAAGCTTTTTGAGCATCTAAACTTAATATAGCTCTTGTACCATTATTGTGCATAGGTAATTGCATATTTAAAAAAAAGCTACGGATGTTTATTGATGTGGCTCTAGATGGTATAAAACCTGTTTGACCTTCATGTATTAATGACTTAATATATTGGGACAATCTATTAGCTAGTATTTTTGCTAAAATCTTAACATCAGATGTAAGAAGTGATATGAGGCGATAAGATTCAGGATTTAAAGGATCTTTATTCGGTTTTGGAATTACTATTTCTTTTTTTTTCACACTTAAATTTTTATTGATTAATAATCAATACATACATCATACATCAACACATGAAGAAGAGAAAAATACAAGAAACAAAAACAAAAACAAAAAAAAAAAAAACTAAAAAAAAAAAAAAAAAAAAACACCCCTAAGATGTCAGGTCTATTCCATCCCCTTGTAAGCTCTTATATGCATCCGACAACCTAAAGTGGATCCATGGTTCCCATAGCTTTTTAAACCCTCTTGTATTCTCCCTAGCTGCCGCAACTAATTCCTCTGAGTCATAAATTGAATTCACAGCTCCCACCCATTCCTTCAACGTAGGTATTCTAGTCGACTTCCAGTATTTAGGAATAATAGATTTCGCAGAATTCAACATATGCCTTACCAACGACTTTTTATTCTCACTAGGTGACCAACCTGTTATATTCAAAAGGCAACATTCAGGGGTAAAGTCGACCAGAATATTAATTATTAATTGGATCTGCCTCGACACTTCTTTCCAAAATGTTTGTATATTAATACAGCTCCACCATATATGTACCATTGTGCCACGTTCCTCGCCACATCTCCAACACAAATCTGATATTTCGGGAAACCACTCATGTAGCTTAACAGGTGTATAATACCACATTGTCAAAATTTTATATGCCGTCTCTTGTATATTTGAACTTATTGAGCATTGGTGCGCCATGGTACAAACATTAGACCACTGGGTATCAGAGAATTTGGTTTGTAATGCTAATTCCCACTCCGCTTTATATTTATAGCCTAGATTCGAGGCCTGCGTTTGTATCCGATCGTACATTATTGATGTTAACTTCTCGACCGGCTTACCCTCAAAACACATGACCTCAAATTGTGTCAATTGTCTTGAAAAATTTGACCGATTGATCGGGCTCCCAACATAGCTATGAAGTCTAAGATATTGCCAGTATGTAAACTGGTTTCCAACTACCTGCGTTCGCAGCTGGGTGTAAGGCCTAAGTCTTCCTGCCTCCATACTGTGAAATATCGTCAAGGGCACTGTTGATTCTCCACCTCCCGGTTCTATCACCTTCTTATTTTGTGCCCAGTCCATCTTGCCTTCCAAGGGAGTCAATGGGCCCGGGACGGAAACCAAATCCCTATGCTTAACCACCTTATGAAATATCTCTAATGTGGGTCCGATGGTTGGATGTATTCTAACTTCCATTGGAAGTGATCTATATGGGATCCATGGTAAAAATCTTAATGGTAATGTAGATTGCAAGCTTTCCATATTCACCCAGTCTTTACATTTAGAGTGACAATTCCAATCCGCGACCCTTACTAAATGTGTAGCATAATGATAATGCAGAAAATTTGGTAAATTTATACCTCCGCCCTCTTTAGGTCTGGATAATATCTGAAGGCTTATTCTCGGCTTTTTATCCGCCCATATAAATTTCCCTATAATGGAATTCAAGGATAGGAAAAAGCCCCTAGGTAATCTAATAGGCAGACTCCTTAGCAGATACAGTACCTTTGGGAGGACTGTCATCTTTATGGCCGCTGCACGCCCAAACCACGAAAGTGGTTTTGCCCTCCAGTTTTTAAGATCCCCCTTCAATTTTTTTAATAGCGGAAGAAAATTTTGCGTATAAATACCTGCCATATCCCCCGGTAGTATAATTCCCAAGTATTTTAAATGGGACGCCACCCACCTAAAAGGACAATTTATTTGAGTCTGCTGCAGTGATGTTTTGTTTAAAGAGATATTAAGCGCCTCCGACTTATGAATATTAATTTTAAAGTTAGACAGATAGCTAAATGTCTCAAACTCTTTCATTAAATTCGGTATTGTAACCAGGGGCTGTGTCAAAGCAAAAAGGAGGTCGTCCGCATATGCCGCAAGCTTATAACTTTGCCCTTTTATATTAATGCCATTGATAGAGGGATTCTTACTAATCGTTCGCAGAAAAGGCTCCAAGGTAAGGATAAATAAAATAGGTGAAAGCGGACACCCCTGCCTAGTGCCATTATTAATTTTAACAGGATCCGACAATATACCATTAACTTTCAGTCTCGCAGTTGGGGATTGGTAAAGCGCCTCAATCAATGCCAATATGTTGGATTGAAGTCCAATATGTCTACAAACCGAGAACATAAAATCCCATGATATCCTGTCGAAGGCCTTCTCCGCATCAGTTGATAGGAGAAGACCTTCTTCACACCCTCTTTTAAGCTCATGAATAAAGTTCATTGCTTTTATAATATTATCCCTTGTTTCCCCTCCCAGTGTAAACCCAACCTGTTCCAGACCAATAAGTTTGGGCAAATAATGCCCCAATCTCATGGCCAAAATTTTCGCTAATAACTTAATATCAGAATTCATTAATGATATTGGCCTATAATTTGAACACTCAACAGCGTCCTTACCGGGTTTGTGAAGTACAGTGATATAAGCCAGGTTAAATAAAGGTGGTGCTTTTTGAGAATTTTGTAGGGAATTCAATGCTTTTAACAAATGTGTTACCAAAAGTGGAGCAAATGTTTTATAATAAATTCCTGAAAAGCCGTCTGGGCCTGGACTCTTTCCAGGTTTAAGAGACTCAATTGCAGTTTTAAGTTCCCCAATATCAATTGGTTGATCTAATGCGGAAATTTCCTGAGCAGATAATTTAGGCATTCCACTGCTTTCCAAATATTGCTGCACTATCTCTATCCTATCACCCTCTAAATAAGGTGGTTTATGTGATGGAGGGATATTATACAACTTAGAATAGAAGCGGTGGAACTCAGAAGCTATCTGCTCAGTCCTAACCACCATCTTTTCCTCAGCTGTTTTAATTAGATTAATCTGTGTGGTTAATCTCGCATCTTTTATTACTCTTGCTAGTTACTTATTATTTTTATTCCCATGCTCATAGAAAAAACTCTGTTTAGATAACAAAACCCGTTTAATATTCAAATCCAATTTAGCCTGCAATTCCTTTCTTGCATTTAAAAGGTCTGTGGCTGATTGCACCGCCACGGACCTTTTATGTTGTTGTTCCAATTTATGAATTTTTTCCACCAATCTTGTAATCTCTCTATCCCTTTCCTTCTTCTTTCTCGACGCAACACTGATCAATTCTCCCCTTACTACACACTTGTGGGCTTCCCACACCGAGAAGGGAGATACCTCCTCAGTGTCATTCTCCCGAAAGTAGTTCTCAATCACCTTTGAAATGTAAGCTGTGTTACTGACATCTGCCAATAATGTTGGGTTAAGGCGCCAGGAACAAGACTTAGATGTCTTGGCCCCTATTTGAAGTGTTACAGACAAAGGCGCATGATCGGAAACTGATTGAATACCTATATGCGCGTCCTCCAGGATCGCCAAATCTCTCTGAGAGATAAATATACAGTCGATACGTGAATATTTATTATGAACTGTCGAGAAATAGGTATAGTCCCTACCTTGTGGATTAATAATACGCCAAGAATCAACCAGAGTCAAAGATGCCAACATTGACTTAAGCTTCTTTAGTATACTATACGAGACCGCCGACTTTCCGGTAGACGTGTCCTCTAGAGGATCCAACGGCGCATTAAAATCCCCCCCTAGGACAACACACCCAGCTGCAAACCAAGTAAGTTCATCTATCATCTGACGACAAAACGAGACATGGGCCTTATTGGGAAAATAAACATTAGCCAAAGTTATTATCATGGACCCAATTTTGCCCTTAATAAACAAATATCTGTCCTCAGGGTCAGCTAACTGTTTTAGGATTAGTGGAATGGAAAGCTGCATGGAAAATTTTATCTGTCATTTTGGGTATCTTTGATGATTTAAAATGCGTTTCCTGGAGAAAGACAAACTTCGCTTTAGTCTTTCCCAGGGAACGCATTAATTGTGTCCGTTTTTGAGGAATATTCAAACCCCTTACATTATGGGAGATTACTGTCGGACATTTGCCCAGGTGGGAATACACCATTATATAACAATTACACCTGACCTAGGGAATAAAAGAGAGAGAAAAAAAAAAAAAGGGAGAAAAAAAAAAAAGGCAAAAAAAAAAAAAGTTTTATATGCCCTCCTCACTTAGAGGACACAAGAATAACTAATAACCCCCAACTCTGGGTACCCAGACCCGAGACAAGGGCAAGAAAAAATTGGGACTGCGGTCTGCAAATGGAGCCCCAAAAACCCCCTTAACAGGAAAAAAAGGTACAGGAGGGTAAGAAAAACATAAACCCCCCAACTCCATTTACCTAAGAAAACAAACCCACAGTACCCCCTACCAGGGGCGATGGGAGGCTACGGCAAGTACAGGATTGGAGAGGCCCCTTAGCTCCCTGCCCGCCTCAGCATAAAAGCAAACCTATCATAATACTAGAACCCAACTTAGGCATATCTATATATTTATCTTTATATGTATTTATACATATACCTGCCTGACCTCATACTCGAGTATCACGACAGTATAAAAAAAAAAAGACAAACCCCTCCCCCTACCACCCTTCTACTACTCAACAATCTAAGGCCCTCCTCCACGAGAGGCCCCATATGCTGCAGCTTCACAAAAAAAAAAAAAAACCCTCCCCTTCCCTTCCCTTAGTCTTTCCATTCTCTCTCTTCTTCTTTTCTTTTCCCTTCTCCCCCCCTTCATCCAACTCTGTTCTTCAGTATATCCTGTGGACAAGGGATAATATTCAGAGGAGGGATCAGGGGTGGATTCCAAAAATAATCCTTTTGCTTCCAAACCCTAATAACCACCATCAAAAAAAAAAAATCCTTTCTTTTTTTTCCTTTTCCGCTTTAAATATATCTCCAGAGCACGTGAGTGCGATTTACTCCTCACTATGCGTTCTTCGCCTTTTTCTCCTCCTTTGATTGGGTTTTGCCCTGTTTAACTTGCACAGACTGGCTACCTTGCACAAGTCCATTTGGGTTCGGGTTCCATGTATTTGATACACCCAATGTATTTGATGTACCCGGCACCCTTGATCTGGATTGAGTACCATCCCCTGATGTTTGAACTCGGAATTCTTTGTACCAATCTGGCAAATCTATTAATGGAATCTGTAAACTGCTGCAAAATGATTGTAAATCATCTGGGGTGCGTAAAAAATTATGTCTGCCCTGGAAAGTAACTTGCAGGGCAAATGGAAATTTCCATTTATATATCAGTTTTCTTTCCCTCAATATTTCCAACAATGGCCGCAAAGCACAGCGATTATTTAGAGTGGTTGGGGATAAATCCTGAAAGAAACTAATCCTTTGGCCATTAAACATTATTGGGTCCTTCATTCTTGCTTTAGTCATAATGTCCTCCTTGAGTCTAAAGTCCATTATACAACAGATTATGTCCCTCGAAGAGGACTGATCTTGAGGGTGAGCCCTCAGTGCCCTATGAGCTCTTTCAAATTCAATGGTTGAGTCTATTTGCCGGTTCAGCAACCTATTAAAAATAATTTGTAACGTTGGCACTATCTGCTCTCGCTCCACCGCCTCTGGCACTCCCCTCACTCTGATATTACGCCTCCGGCCTCTGTTATCCAGATC
The DNA here is from genome assembly GCF_965119305.1 of Pelophylax lessonae. Lineage (NCBI taxonomy): Eukaryota > Metazoa > Chordata > Amphibia > Anura > Ranidae > Pelophylax > Pelophylax lessonae. The sequence continues at coordinate 371,769,373 of NC_138772.1, read as the reverse complement.
CTCTGTGAGTCTGCTTAACTCAATCAAATGTGTGACATGTGCGCTGGTAACATTCTCCAACCGTCTAATAGCCTCATCCCGCCTATCATTCTCTCTTTCCACTCCCATAATTTTGTCTGACAAAGCTGTCATATCCGTTTTTAACTCGGCTTTTAACTCAGATATAGTGGTGACTAATGCAACAGAAAAAGCCTTTTTAATGTCCTCTGCAATCTTTGTCATATCCGAAAAAGTTAGTAAACGGTCTGACAACTCATGGCCCAGCCTCCTGTCTCCACCGCCAACATCCTGCACAACGACATGACTTTGATCCGTTTGGTCAATTTGATCCTGGGCACTCACTCTGATTTGAGAGGGCCCCGAGGCTTGTGCATTCAAAGTGGTCTGTGCATTCAGAGTGGTCTGTGCATTCAGAGTGGTCTGTGCATTCAGAGCATTCTGTGCATTCAGAGCATTCTGCATTCCTTGTGTATCTACTAGTAAGGGTTGGGCGATCTGTGCACTTTGTGCAGTTTGTGCAATCTGGGCAGCTTGTGCGACTTGTACATTCTGCATATTTAGTGCATCTAAAGGCTTGAGCACATGTAACATTCACATTCAGGGCTGTCTGTGTAGGTTGTATGGATTGTATAAAATTTGTTGATTGTAAATGCCCAACTTGAGCACTCTGTGCATTAGCCACAGCCATAGCAACTTGAGCCTGGACAGCCAAAATATCCTTTCCCGCCTCCCCTGAAGCACTTGTGCTTGTACTTGTACTTGCACCAGCCTGAACCTTTTGTGTGAGTAATGCAGCCTGTGCCTTATGCAGGCTTTGAGCACTTTGTACACTTTGTGACTTTAATACAGTCTGCACTGCCTTAATAGCACATACCTCCGTCCCAGGCTCTGTCCCAGACTGTGCACTCAATGCTATCTGTGGAGCAACAGTGCGTCCATCTTCAAGCCCCTGCTCAACACGCCTCTCTGCCATCCTAGCCTCCCGCTCTCTCAGCTGGACTCTTGGAAATGCCTTGAAAATATCTGGAAGAGCAGCTCCAGGAGCAGGGATTGTCCGGCGTGACCTTGTACTTGCACTGGTGCTTGGACTCTGACGTATCTGCCGGGTGAGCCTTCGCATGTCACCACGGTCCCCCCTCTGGTATAATCTTAGCTTGCAGACAAACAGCCTACAGCTTTCCAACAGCCCGCTCCTCCGGTATCTCTGGTATTTATGGTATCTCTGGTATGCTGCTCTGGTATGCTTCTCTGGTATGCTGCGGTCTTGGCTCCGACAGCCCTGCTGCTTCTTTCCGATATCTCTGGTTTCTAGTATTGTCTGTATTATTGGTGCTCAGACTCAGGCACTCCTGCAACCTGACAGCCGCTTTGGAGAACAGTGACCCATCCGGCTTACTGACTCCGGCTCACAGACTCACAGCCCTCCGGTCACTGCCCCACTGCTATACTCTGCTGCTGCCGTGCACACCTCCTTCATCAGATAATGAGTGGCAGACGGATAGCGAACACCATCAGGCAGGCATCAAATACACATGAAAATTTCGGGTTGAGTTCCAGGCAAACAACGCTGAGGCAGCGTGGGTGCGGGTACGGTTGCCTCTCCTAGCCGTCAGCCATCCTCACCTGCCGTCCCAAGCCACGCCCCCCGGAATTACTATTTCTATCGCTTCCAGTATAGAAGTTTTTGTAACCTTAGTGCCTCATTTAGTACTTCTAAAAGTTCTGGCAGTAGTATTTGGCTATATTTCTTATATATTTCAACCGGATGCCATCTGGCCCCGGTGCTTTATTAATGCTTATCTGTGCTACGGCCTGCTCTATTTTGTCTAGTGTTATTGGTTTTTCCAAAGACCCATTCTCATTAATTGTGAGTTTTGGAATATCAAGTTTACCAAGTAATTGTTCAATTTGATTTGTTTTCTTTATTGTGCAGATCTATATAGTAATGTAAAAAAGTCAATATAAATATCCTGAATTCTTCTTGTATCATGTACCATCAATCCATTAGTGTCTTTAACAGTTGTTGTAGTTACAGAGCCTTGGTGAACTTTCACTATACCCGCCAGCATATGTCCTACTTGTTCCCCCATTTCAAAATGCTTTTGGGTCTGGAAAAATCTCACTTTCTCTGCTTTAGTTAAGATCAAGTTTCTATATAATTTTTGGGCTTCCTGCCAAGCTAGTCTATTTTCCTCAGTATAATTGGTAACAAAATCCTGCTCTGCTTGTTTCACTAACTTCATTAATACTTCTTCGTGTTGTCTAGATTAGCTCTTAATCTTACCAATTTCCCTAATCAATATGCCACGTAAATAAGCGTTCATAGAATCCCATACTATTAATGGTGATGCCGGGTTTTTATTATTTTTCAAGAATTCAGTTAAGTGATTTTCCACTATGCTTCCCTCCTGCAATAACTTTAGCCATTGAGGGTTGGTTTTCCAAGGTGGCAAGTATAATTTTTCCCCCTCAGTCTCAATCAATAAAACTAAAGGGGAGTGATCAGAGATTCCCAGAGGGCCATATTAAATTGTTTCTACCCAAGGAATGAAAATATTCCCCAAAGCCAAATCAATACTTGATAAGGAACCATATGTGCTAGAACAGCATGAATAATATTTTAATAATGGATGTCTTAGCCTCCATATATCACCCAATCCCATCTCCTGTAAATAACCAGCAAACCTAGTTTTCATTGCTTTCCCCTTAGTTTTGGGAGCCTGAAATGTATCCTCCCTCACATTCAGTATATTATTAAAGTACCCCATTATTAATATCGTGGTTTCTGGAGATTGTGCCATTACTTTATATACCTTTTTCAATACATCATCAGTATAAGGAGGAGGGATATAAACATTTGCCAAAAGAAAACATTTATCATTTATTATACACGATCATATTATATACCTGCCCTCTTTGTCTTTAATACACTTTTTGCATTGAAACTTCACAGAGCGAGAGATCAATACACTCACACCCCTGGCATATGTAGAAAAAGTTGAGTGATATTGAAACTGAAAACTTAATGTATCATAAAGTATTTTATCACTCTAATTGGTTTTTCCTGCAGCAAAACCACTTCTGGTTTATAGATTTTAATTGTTTCAAAAACTGCTTGTTTTCTACCCCTATCCCCTGATCCTTTCACATTCCAAGATATTATCCTAGTTCCACCTCCCATCTTTCCTTCTTATCCATTATCAAAAAAGGAAGAGAAAGAGAAGTAGTGGGAATAGAGGCAGAGGAAAAAAAAAAAGGGAAACACCCCCCAAACACCCTGAAATACACATTCATATTGGGGACCCACTCCATCTCCTGTCCAGATGGGTTCTCCTAGTGACAAACAAGTGACCAGAAGTGGGCCAGTGCCGTGATAGTTATACAATACCAGTGAAGAGAATACGAAGGAGACAGAAAAAAACATAATATGGAGGAGGAGGGGAACTCTATCTCATGTAGAAGTTATCCACCTTATACAACACTCCTTACAATGTTCACAATTCTACCCATATATAAAACATGATTATTTAATCATCTAATTTCTTTCCTTTTTCTTTCCTCTCCCACTCCCCCCTTCCCTCCTCTAAGTTTTCTTTGTCTTCCCCTTTCTTTTTGCCATCCAAGTCTCAACTGCTTCCGGAGAATCAAAAAATTTAACCTTTTCTCCCTCTACAATACGGAGCTTAGCCGGATATGCCATTGAGTATGTTACTGGCATTATCCTTAATCTGCATTTTACTTCTGCATATCTTGCGCGCTGCTTCTGTACTTCGATTAAGAAATCTGGAAAAAATAAAATTCTGTTGCCATTATACTCAATATTGCCTAACTGTCTTCCCTTTGATAATCTAAGGTCTCTGTCTCTAAAGTTCAATAGCTTCAGAATGACTGATCTAGGCGGTGCTCCTGGTATAGGAATATGATTAGATATTCCATGTGCATGCTTAACTGCAAATAACCTAGAGAAGCCATCTTGCCCTAAGATATCAAACAACCATTTTTCGAAAAAGACAATTGGGGCCCGTCCTTCCTCCCATTCAGGAAGACCCAAAATCTGAACATTATTGCATCTTTGTTTTCCATATTTTCTAAACTCCTTGCTTGATCCTTCATTTGTATTTGCAGCAGATCATTAACTTTTTTTTACAGCAGGCAATGCATCTTCCACGTCACTGATTCTACCCTCCATTTCCATTGTACCTTCACGAATCTTGTGGGTTTCTTGCCTCATTATGTTAATATCTCCTTTTATCTCCATCAGCGCATTAGTTAGTGATATCAAGGATTTTAGTGAATGGCTGTGAGTCCTTTTATATTCCCTTACACTGAATAGATTGTTCCCTATGCTAGGATCGCCAGTACAGTATTTGTACATTGATATCTTATCCCTCTCAAACGCATCTTCTCCAGAGAGATTAAGTTCAATGCTTGTAGTTTTTCCTCATAGCTGAAGTCCTCCATTCCCTTTATTAGCTTTGTTTCCCTTTTCTGGACTCTCTCCAGTTCCAGCACATCCTTCCTGAGGACTGGTGCCCAGAACTGGACAGCATACTCGAGATGCGACTGGACCAGGTTCTTGTAGAGTGGGAGAAATATTGTTTTATCTCTGTAATGAATTTATGCATGCCAGTATTCTGTTGGCTTTGCTTGCAGCGGCTTGGTATTGCATGCCATTGCTGAGTTTGTTGTCTACTAGGACTCCCAGGTCTTTTTTCCATCTTAGATTCCCCCCCAAATGCTCTCCCCCTAGTGAATAACTTGCGTTCGTATTTCTAGCACCCAAATGCATTACCTTACATTTTCCAACATTAACCACTTAAGTCCCGGAAGATTTTACCCCCTTCCTGACCAGGGGGTATTTTGCGATTCGGCACTGCGTGACTTTAACGGACAATTGCACGGTCGTGCAATGCTGTACCTAAACAAATTGACATCCTTTTTCTTCCCACAAACAGAGCTTTCTTTTGGTGGTATTTGATCACCTGTGCGATTTTTTGATCATGCGCTATAAACAAAAAAGAGCGTAAATTTTGCAAAAATAACAATATTTTTCACATTTTTTTATATGAAATTCCCAAAATAAAAATTAAAAAATCTAAATTTTTTAACATTTTCGGCCAATTTGTTTTATGCTACATATGTTTGATAAAAAAAATCGCAAAAAGCGTATTTTAATTGGTTTGCGCAAAAGTTATCGCGTTTACTAACAAAGGGAAAGATTTTTGTCATTTTTTTTTAACGCGTAATGGCGGCAGTCTGCGATTTTTTTGCGGGACTGCAACATTGGGGCGGACAAATCGGACCCTTGACTGACATTTTTGACACTTTTGGGGTTACCAGTGACATTTCTACAGTAATCAGTGCTATACATATGCACTGTTGCTGTAAAATGACACTGGTAGTGAAGGGGTTAACTTTTTTTGAGAGGGAGGGGTGGTGTGTGTCCCTAGGGGCGTGATTCTAACTGTGATTGGCTGTGGCTTGAGCTGTAGGAACAGTGATCAACGGTTCTACATAGTAAACCGTATGATCACTATTCCTACACAGGGGAGAATGACAGGCGCTTGTTTACATCAGCTGCCTGCCTTTCTCCCTCTGTCATGGACGATCGTGAGTGCCCGGCGGACATCGGGTCCGCCGGGCACACGCGCGGGGGGTCTGTGACCTCCGGTGGCGCGCGCTCGCTCCCCAGAGCCTCACAGCCTAGTGACGTACCCATACGTCACTTTGCCTGTGAGGGGCTGACCGCCACAGTATATGTACTTGCAGCGGTCGGCAAGTGGTTAAACCTCCTTTGCCATGTAGGGGCCCACCCCATTATTTTGTTCAGGTCTTCTTGTAAGGTTTCCACATCCTGCGTGGAAGTTATTGCCCTGCTTAATTTATCATCATTCACAAATACAGAGATTGAGCTGTTTATCCCATTCTCTAGGTCAGTGATGGCGAACCTTGGCACCCCAGATGTTTTGGAACTACATTTCCCATAATGCTCAACTACATTGCAGAGTGCTTGAGCATCATGGGAAATGTAGTTCCAAAACATCTGGGGTGCCAAGGTTCGCCAACACTGCTCTAGGTCATTTATGAATAAATAAAATAGAATTAGTCCCAGGACAGACCCCACTTTCCACACCAGACCATTCTGAGTGATCCCCATTTATCACCACCCTTTGGACTTGCCCCTGAACCCAGCTTTTTAATTCAGGTACTCACTATATGGTCCATATCTACGTACCTTAGTCTGTACAGTAAACGTTTGGCGGAAACTGTATCAAATGCCTTTGCAAAATCCAGATACACCACATCCACAGGCCTTCCTTTATCTAGATGGCAATTAATTTCTTCATAGAAGTTTAATAGATTGGTCTGTCAAGAGCGATTTTTCATGAATCCATGTTAATTATTACTAATGATACTGTTTTCATTACTAAAGTCTTGTATATAGTTGCTTTCACCCCCTCGAATATCTTGCAGACTATTGATGTTAGGCTAACTGGCCTGTAGTTCCCAGGGATATATCTCACCCCTTTTTTAAATATTGGTACCACATTGACTTTTTTCCAATCAGCTGGTACCATTCCCATCAGTAGTCTATTCATAAAAATTAGTGTTATGGAAAACTTTGTTTTGAGGCTTCTGTTGGTCAAGAGAGGAGCGGTGGAGAAGGGGCTGCCTAAGTGATGCATTTCACAATTTTTTTTATTTCTCCCTGCCCAGGGCTATCAACTTCCACATCCCATGGGCAGCATATGCATCTTATGGTGGACTATTATCTAGGGGCATAAACAGAGATAGAGAGCTTTCCAGTTGACGATCCACTGGGTTACTGGGTCAGAAAAATAGACCATTGGCCAGACTTTGCCCAAAATGCAATTGAGCTGCTGGGCTGCCCTGCATCCAGTGTGCTTTTCAAATGGGCATTCAGTGCTGCTGGAGGTTTTGTTACTGATAATAGAATGTGTCTGTCCACAGACTCCGTGGACCGTGTGTCATTTATCAAAATGAATCAGTCCTCGATTAACAGCAGCTATGAAGCCCCTGATGCTGATGTCACTAATTACAGTAGGTGTTTTTTGGATGTGGAATCTCGGCAATACTTCTAGGCTGTCTAGTGTTGTGGGTGTTGATTTCATCTGGAAAAAAATTTTTGTTGTGGGTTTCATGAGCACAATTAGCACCCAAAGACAAATTTCTCCGCACCTGCTTGACAGGTGCATATCATTTTCATATTCAATTTCTGACAGCAAGGCAATTCTTGCTTTCATCAAGAGGGCCTCCATAGAATTACGGTGTGAAGGCACCTTTGACACCCAAAGACCAGTTTTTCTGCACCTGTTTCCTCAATTACAAAGTCTGCGGAAGAGACACTAGAATTTATCCATAAAATCTTTAATCCATTTCCCAGTACACTACATTGTAGCCTCATCATACAGACTGGCTCCCCAAGCTGTTGTTTACAAAATAAAGAAAGCTTGCAGTGAAAATTTCATTATTTTTGGCTTTATAAATGCAATTATTTCTGCATCAGCCTCTACAGTGGGGATTGAAAGTTTGGGCACCCCACGTAAAAATTTGTATTAATGTGCATAAAGAAGCCAAGGAAAGATAGAAAAATCTCCAAAAGGCATCAAATTACAGATTAGACATTCTTATAATATGTCAACAAAAGTTAGATTTTATTTCCATCATTTACACTTTCAAAATAACAGAAAACAAAAAAGTGGTGTATGCAAAGGTTTGGGCACCCTGCAGAGTTAATATCTTGTACTGCCCCCTTTGGCAAGTATCACAGCTTGTAAACGCTTTTTGTAGCCAGCCAAGAGTCTTTCAATTCTTGTTTGAGGTATCTTTGCCCATTCTTCCTTACAAAGGTCTTCCAGTTCTTTGAGATTTCTGGGCTGTCTGTCACGCACTGCTCTTTTAAGGTCTATCCATAGATTTTCAATTATGTTGAGGTCAGGAGATTGTGAAGGCCATGGCAAAACCTTCAGTTCACGCCACTTGATGTATTTCCCCCGTGGATTTAGAGGTGTGTTTAGGATCATTATCCATTTGTAGAAGCCATCCTCTCTTTAACTTCAGCTTTTTCACAGATGGCATCAAGTTACCATCCAAAATTTGCTGAAATTTTATTGACTCCATTTTTCCTTCTACTTGTGAGATGTTCCCTGTGCCACTGGCTGCAATACAACCCCAAAACATGATTGATCCACCCCCATGCTTAACAGTTGGACAGAGGTTCTTTTCATTAAATTCTGTGCCCCTTCTTCTTCAAATGTACCTTTGCTCATTCCGGCCAAAAAGTTAAATTTTAACCTCATCGGTCCACAGAACTTCTTTCCAAAATGCATCAGGCTTGTCTATATGTTAATTTGCAAAGTTCAAACGCTCATTTTTGTGGTGAGTACGTAGAAGAGGTTTTCTTCTGATAACTCTTCCATGAAGACCGTATTTGTACAAGTATCACTTTATAGTGAAATAGTGTACCACAACTCCAGTGTCTGCCAGATCTTTCTGGAGGGATCGTGCAGTCAAAGGTGGGTTTTGAATTGTTTTTCCTCACAATAATGCGAGCTGTTCTGTCAGATATTTTTCTTGGTCTTCCAGATCTTGCTTTAACTTCCACTGTTCCTGATGACTGCCATTTCTTAATTACATTCCAAACAGAGGATATTGACATCTGAAAACGCTTTGCTATCTTCTTATAGCCTTTTCCAGTTGTGAGCGTCAACTATTTTCAGTTTCAGTTTTCTAAACAACTGCTTAGAAGATCCCATGGTGCTGATTGTTGGGGCAAGGCCAGATGAGTCTGGGCATTTAAAGAATGTAGCTTACAACAATGAAATCCTAAGACAACTGTCGGATTCCGATACCTATAGAAAATTGCTGTCTAATCCCACGAAAGTTTATAAGAAAGAACTAGAAAAACTAATTGTATATGGAAAAAATAAGGAATTATTAAATTAAAAAGAAGCTAAGTATCTGGGGCCAAGCACTTGTCAAGCACAGATCCTCTAAATGCTACCGAAAATACATAAAGACCATCAGAACCCACCAGGAAGACCCATTGTAAATGGTATTAATTCGGTAGGAGCCAGATTAGGTGAATATATAGACTGGTTTCTTCAACCAGTAGTTCAAAAGACAAAATCTTACCTAAAGAATACCAAGCATCTCATACAACACTTAAACAATTTAGAACTTGGTTCGAATAACATCTTATTAGCTACGGCAGATGTGGCCAGCCTTTATACTATCATCAATCATGAAGAAGCAAGAGCAGCCACGAAATGGACCTTAAGGGAGATGAGCAATTTAAAATCCCATATGAACTTTAAAGTAAAAGTATTAGTAGCACAGACATAAAATAATCAGTCCAATATTCATAGAGTAGAATTTCCAAGAGCAAGTTCATAAAGTATAGGATCAATTTAATGAAATGGATTAGTGCCATTCCCATAAGGGAAAAGGATTTGGACTATGTACATAAAGGATGCTGACTACTTTAAGAACAAGTCATCTTGGTCCATGGATGGTCGGGTGAGAAGGGATTAAAGGTGCATAAGGATTATTGGATTACTATCTGCCACAGGGGAAAACAGGGGAACAGGATTTGAGCCAGTCTGGAAATCAGCATTTCTCAGCGTGTTAGCCTTACCTATGAAAGTGGGTGGGCAATTTGATCTGGTGAGTTGCCATTCTCACTAATTATCACAACGGTGGATGCAAATATCTCTCTGGTGATCCTGGCTACACGGTGGTGTTTCCCGTCTGGTGGATTGGTCTCTTTTAGTGATCCTATACTTTATGAACTTGCTCTTGGACATTCTACTCTATGAATATTGGACTGATTATTTTATGTCTGCACTACTAATACTTCTACTTTAAAGTCCATATGGGATTTGAGTTTTGTATTGTATTTTATGTTTTATGTTTAAAAGTAGCTGCGACTAGTCTTTAATTAGACCTATTGTGCATTGAAAACTTTGTGCGCAGGGTATATATTGCTTTAATTTTAAGGAATATTTGATTTGAATAGAGCAATTTAAAATGTCGACAAAGAAGATTTTTACTTAAGTGTCTGGAATATAGTTTGAAACATAATTATTTCTGGTAAAATTCAGAGTACTATTCACAGCTACAAGGTGTTGCTATGGGGGCTAAATACGCCCCCAGTGTCGCCAATCTATACATGGCGCAGTGGGAGGAAACAGCCATCTATGAAAATAGCTTCTTTTTTTATAAACGTTTCATTGATGATATTTTTATTATATGGACCGGCGATAAAGAAGGATTGATACAATTTGGAAATAAATTGGAGTCCAATGACAAGAATATAGCATTGTCATGGAATATTAGTGATATTAACATCACTTTTTTAGACCTCGAAATATGGCAAGAACAACAGCATATAAAAACAAAGACTTACTTCAAACCTGTTGATAGAAACAGCTATCTCCCCATCAACAGTTGTCATCACAAACCCTGGTTGTTAAATATACCTAAGGGGCAACTATTGAGACTAAAACGTAACTGCACTGATGTTCAGGATTTTGAACAACAGGCAGATATGCTTGGAGGCAGATTTATTGCCAAGGGTTATCAAAGTACCTTTATTCAAGAAAAAATAGATGAGGTTAAAATTATGGAAAGAAAAAACCCTATTTTTGATTTTAACATTCAGCACAAGAAAATGTAATCAATCATCAAAAAACATTGGAAAGTGCTACACGCAGACAAAAACCTTGCAGATATTTTACCTCAACACATCCAAATTCACCTACAGAAGAGTACCGATATTGAGAGATATTGTAGCTAAGAATGCCACTGAGGAACCCAAGAAAAACAACTTCAGCTTCTTCAATGGAAAAGGCTTCTACCCTTGCAAAAAGTGTTTTGCATGTAGACATACTTCTTCAAACAAAAAAAGAAAAGAAGAATTCACATCTTCAAGCACAGGCCAAAACTTTAAGATAAAGGATTTTGTCTCATGTGCAACTGAAGGGGCCGTGTATGTACTGGAGTGCCCTTGCCACCTCCAGTATGTAGGAAGAACTAAAAGACCCCTATGGAAAAGACTTAGGGAACATGTACAAAATATACAGAAAGGTTTCCCTAAGCACAGCGTTTCCAGACATTATGCTGAAGTCCACCATAAAGACCCTTCCTCATTAATGTTTTGGGGGGTGGAAAAATACAAACCCCACTGGAGAGGTAGCAATGAGGTTAACCACTTTACCACCAGAGCATTTTGCTGTCTTACGTCTGGGCCACTTTTTGCGATTCGGCGCTGTGCGACTTTAACTGACAATTGCGCGGTCATGCGACACCGTACCCAAACGAAATTTACGTCCTTTTTTTCCCACAAACAGAGCTTTCTTTTGGTGGTGTTTGATCACCTGTGCGATTTTTACTTTTTGCTCTATAAACAAAAAAAGAGCATTTATTTTGAAAAAATAACAATATTTTTAAAAATTTTTTATATGAAATTCCCCCCAAAAAAGATGTAAAAAACAATTTTTTTTTAAAATTTTTGGCCAATTTGTTTTCTGCTACCCATGTTTGGTAAAAAAAATCACAATAAGCGTATTTTGATTGGTTTGCGCAAAAGTTATTGCGTTTACTAACTAAGGGAAATATTTATGTCATTTTTGGTGGTTTTTTTTTAACGCGTAATGGCGGCGATCTGCGATTTTTTTTGCGGGACTGCGACATTGCGGCGGACAGATCGGACCCTTGACTGACATTTTTTACGCTTTTGGGGGTACCAGTGGCATTACTGCAGTAATCAGTGCTATAAATGTGCACTGTTACTGTAAAAATTACACTGGCAGGGAAGGGGTTAATTTTATTGGAGAGGGAGGGGTTAATGTATGCCTGGTGCTTACTAACGTGTGGGGGGGAGATGACTGAGTGAGCCAGGGACAGATCGGATGTTCAGCTATGCTGAACACTCCGATCTGTCACTCCCTGTCACTTAGGAGATCCGCCCGCTCTGTTTACACAGGCGGGAGGATCTCCAAACTGGATTCCCCGACGATCGGGGCAGAGCAGCAACGATCGCCGCCGCTCCTCCCCTGGCCCGACTCCCGCTGTGAATGAAAACAGCGGGAGCGCGCCTCCGGCGGCGCGTGAGCGCCGCCTACAGGGGAGGAGTCTAGCGACGTAGGTCTACGTTGCTAGACGATAACGAGCCACTGTGCCGCAGTAGCGACAGTAGTGCTAAAGTGGTTAAAGTACTCAGTCAGGCTGATTCCCGTTGGATTTTCAATATGCAGACCCTGACTCCCCAGGGCCTTAATATTGAATTTGATCTTAATTGTTTCATATCTGATTTTTAATCTCTCTGCCTTGTCCCTTTTTTTCACTTCTTTGTTCACATTAAGGTCATATGCGTGCACATTTGCTGACCTATCGATTACATGATCCATGCTCTATTTTTACCATCCTATCCTCCTTTTATAATTATACAATTATATACCATCTACTCACATTTTTATATATTGGGGTTTCTTCTCTTTATCCATTTACTTATATTATGTTTTAAGTTAGATCGTATATATATTATATTTTTATGATGTAGATTGTCATTATTCTGAGTATTTTATATTTATTATACCATATGCATTTGTTTATATATATTTATACACTCTGAGCTAACCATAGTAGGATTTTATATATATTTTTATTTTTCATTTATTTGGATTTTTGAGGCATCTATTTTATTCTTCTGCCTTTGTCCCCTTTGATTGATTTTTTCCCCATTTAATGTAATTGTGGTGGTTAATTACCTATCCTACACTTTTAACATTAATTTATGCTATATCACCTTTCCTCGGGATGCCAGCACTTCACAGCATTGCTAAGGCTATTGCTTCCCTATATTAAAATGGCGGATTATGGCTCATCTGATTACCATGGTACTTGGACTGATATAACCCGGTAAACGTCACCCCAGCTCGTACCCATGTGAATTCACGAGGTGTGTGACGCAGGAGCCGGGTGACGTCACTTCCGTGTCTACGGCCGTGACCGGAAGTTCTACATTCATACACATCCCGCGATTTGCGGTGGAACACTTTCCCTTACTGAGATGTAAGTTGCTATTTTTGTGTTTTAATAAATTATTTTATATACTGCGCAATGAGCTCCCTCTTATCATTTGTATATATGATGGAATATTCTGGAAAAATCTGAGTGAATACTCATGGGACTAATCCACAACGCCTCCGCTGTGTAAACAAGTCCGAACAGGAGTCCAGAATATCTATCCCTTTGAGTGCCTGAGATTGAGAGTTGTCAGGAGACATTCTCTGTCCATTAAGCTTGTTTATATTTTGGTTAAGGTGAGCGGCCATTTCTTATTAGCACCGGGATCCACTGTGAAATTGTACCACACTGACGATCACCTTGAAGCTGAGTGTACCTGGGGTCACTCATACCACGTTCACGGAATTGTTACTTTTGGCATTTTTACACTATTGAAATGGACTGTTTTTAACATAGCACTTCTATATGTTGATATCACTTTTTGGTCATTATTTAGTTATATTTATTGTCACTAGTGCACTTTATTATTGCAGATTTGCACTTGGTTTTTGCACATTATGTTCTCACCTTTTTTATATATATCACAGATATATTAGTTGTCTACAATATGAATTTTATAGTATTTCTGATGTTTATTTATATATGTATTAGCACATAATGTGGTCACTTTTTCTCATTTAATACTGTGATTCATCATCTTGCTTGAAGATACATTAAACCCCTGGGACCCCCCCCTTTTTTTAGTTACCCTCCCCTTAAGCGGGACACTTATCATCATCTTAGTGTATGAATATAGTGCCGATTCATCTTTACTTTCATATCTGGGCATTTAAAAGCTTTGAGATTGACTTCACCTGGTCTTCCCAGACGATGATTGAGAACAATTCATGACACTGGCAGGTCTCAGCCTTGCAAAGGGGGTAGTGCATGCTATAAATTCTGCAGGATGCCCAAACTTTTGCAGACACCGTTTTTTTGTTTTCTGCAATTTTGAAAGTGTCAATAATGGAAATAAAATCTAACTTTTGTTTCAAAAAAATGTTTTAATTGATATATGTCCCCCAGGGCAGTACCCGGACCCCCATAACCGTTGAATGCCCAATTACTTGCATATAAGCCTTCAAAATGGGCATTATTGATTGTTCCTGTTCGGGTCTCATAAACTTCAATGGGGTTCGTTACTCTGTTCCGAACTTTCGCGATGTTTGAAAGTTTTGGTGTGAACCGAACAGGGGGTCATTTGGCCCATCCCTAATTAACACCAAAGCAGCCTAAACTGATTAACAACCCCCTTTGCTACTTAAATGTCCAGATCAATATCCTAGGAGTTTAATTGACTTAATGCTATACTCAAATTAAAAAGTGTTCCTTTCATTTTTTTGAGCTGCGTATATACATTATATCTCAGTCAAAAACCAATGTCACTAATTTGGTTTTGGCATTTAAAGATGCTAATTCATAGGCATTGCTCTTTTTCATGAAAATCCTCTGCTAAGTATGTCAAAGGAGAATATTTTCACAATATACAGTACATAGCCAGATTTGCACTTGTATTATCTTTGCAAGTAAAATTATTCAAGCTAAGAAAACAAACTTTTATGTGCTCTAGGTATTTAGTAGCATTCTTACGGTGTTTGCATCTGTAAATGATGTAATTAATCACACAAGACAACAATGGTTTTATATTAAAATGAAAATGGTTGCTGTTTGAAAATACATCTGTTTACAAGAACAGATTAAATTTTTTTTTGCTCAAAAACCAAACCAAGTGCTATGCTTCCTAGTCACAAACAAGTCTTTCAATTACAGAAGCTGTCACCAACCTGCACCTGAGGGTTTTGCGCTTCCAAAACTAAATCAGAGCCAGTTCATTAATTAAGTGAAACGTTTAATTTGGATTTGTGTATTTCATGCTTTACTAGTGCACAGAATTTTAGCTCACAAATCAATGCAGGAGAAAAGTAACAAACAAAGATGTATGCCCAAAGAATGTACACATCTTTTTCAGCACTCCCAAAATCATGAAAAGTTCATAAGTCTATATAAAAATAAAGGAAATATACTGGCAAAGAAATCCAAGTGTCTTCTGCAGCTCCTGAAGGAAAATCTGGGAAGGATATACTCAATAGTATATGAAACAGAACACAGCAACAGGACACAGGAGTTAGTGGGATCAATCGGCATCACTTTATTAAACATAGCACACTTTCAGTCAAAAAGCTCTTAATCCAACCTGGAGTAGTAGCAGAAGGGGAAACACCATGTCAAGTTGACAATCCAGTAAGCCAATCAAACAGCAGCAGACCCACTGGAAGGAGAATTGCTGGCAGCATCTATCGCCACAACTGGTGCAACACATTGAGCCAAGCTATATGACAAAGGGTACTGTGCCCCTGGAATGCATTGCTTCCCACACTTCCTGTAAGAGTCACTCTGCTTTCGGTCAGTGTGTTGCACCAGTTGTGCCCATAGATGGCGAACCTTGGCACCCCAGATGTTTTGGAACTACATTTCCCATGATGCCCAACTACACTGCAGAAAGCATGAGCATCATGGGGAATGTAGTTCCAAACCATCTGAGGTGCCAAGGTTCACCATCACTGCTATTGATGCTGCCGGCGATCCTCTTGGTGGATCTGGCACCATACAGTGCTGCTGTTTGATTGGTTTAAAGGATTGTTCTGATATGGTGTTTCACCTTCTGCTGCCACTCCACGAGAAAAGTATATTTTCTAATAGGTCAGTATTTTTTAACAGATTAATCATACATTAGTCACTGTATATATATTAGACATATGTAAAATGGCAAACAGTTTTTGTTTAGTCTGGGATAGGTTTGTTATGTTACTAATTTCATTTCATTGGTTCATTTGAGAATTTGTTTGGTTTACTTTTGTTTAATTTTATTTAGTTTAGTTTAATTTTGCTTCTTTTGTTTTTTTGTTTCAGGTCTGGTATGGATCTAAGGGGAACCCCACACTAAAATTAAAATATAAATGGAAAGCTCTGCTCCCCAACCCCCGAGCACCTTGTCCCCATGTTGATGTCTAGCCTACACTTATTCGCATGGGGGGATTGGGATCTGGAGCCCTTCTTGTTAAAAGGGCTTCCAGATTCTGATAAGCCACCCGGAGAACCACCGCCCAGGCCCATAACCTCATCAACATCGGGACTAAGTGCTTCGGGGTGGAAGAGCCCCTCCTGCCCAAAGCACCCCCCCCATGTTGAGGGCATGTGGCCTGGTATTGTTCAGGGGGGGGTGCTCACTCACCACCCCCCTCCCCTGGCCTGCTGGGCTTCATGCTCAGATAAGCGGCTAGTATAAATTTTGAGGGGGACCCATGCTGTTTTTTTACATTTAAATTTCAATTTAATTTTGAGGCATAGGGTTCCCCTTACAATCCATACCAGACCCGAAGGGGACCCCATGCTGTTTTTCTGTTTCTGTCTTTTTTTTTTTCTTTTTCTATTTTTTTTTTGTTTACATTTCAGCTGCCAGTTGGGAAGCCCTTTTGACAGCTGATGAGTCATCGGTTGTTAAGCACTTGGCTTCCTGGCCCGCTCCTTGACAACCAGCTATTCTTCATACAAAATTTAAATCGGTCGATAATTTTTCAACCGATCCAAATTCGAATCATCCCTAAAATTTGGAATTCATTATAAAAGGAATAAACAAAACTAATTTTAACTAATTCTGTGTGAAGAATAGTTGGTTGTTAAGGAGGGGGGCGGGAAGTCGGCTGCTACATCCTTAAAAACCGATGACACATCAGCTGTCAGTGGGCTTCCCCCACCCCAAAGTACCTTGAATCCATGTTGATGGGAACAAGGGCCTCTTCCCCACAACCCTGGGCTGTGGTTGTGGGGGTCTGCAGCCAGTGTGCTTATATGGGTTTTCACTTATCAAGAACATCAGGATGTAATAGGACACAGAGACTTGCATTTGTACAGGAGTTTGAGACACGTAGCAATCAAAAATGCAAACATTTCTCAAATCATTTGTAATGCAAAAGGTTTACCACTGCTAAACAATTACTGTCTGTAGCCTAAAAGCAAAGGAGGAACAATAAGAAAACTATCTGAGAGGGTTTTTTTTTTTTTTTTTTTTAGTAAGTAAAATAGGAAAAACATTGGACAATATTCAACTGGAAATATAGAAAAGAGCAATACAGTGGCAATAAAAAATACATGTTATGCTAAGCAAACAAATATCTGTCATTCGTAATAATGCAATTTTTAATGCAGTCTGTAACATTCTGTCCAACATTTATGATCATCTAATAATTTGAACAGGAAATGCGTGTTTTTCTAATCAAAGCTTTTTCTGCGCTACTTCTAATCTTTAGATATTTTGTGAAAGATTTAAATTAACAATATATAAAAAGATATGGACTGAGTACATTTGTTTTTCACCATACAGGCATTTTTGTAGTCCTTTTGAAACTGTCTAATTATTTCTCACTATAAATGGAATCTCAGGCTTGCTTTATGTTGATATCTGATTCCAAAGTAATTAGGCATAACTTTATATTACAAGAAAATCATGTCAAATTATATTGAAGATATGTAGATGTAAGCTATAGTACTGTATATGCATTATAGTACAGCTACTTGTCAATCATTTCTTTACTGAGCCTTTCTTTGCATCCTTTTTTTCCAGAACTAGAAGCTGAGGAGTGGTGTAAGTGCCTGTGTGTGGAGTGTCTAGGAACCAGACTTAATGATATAAGCCTTGGGGAACCAGACCTACTAGCTGCTGGGGTACAAAGAGAACAAAATGGTAAGTCATTGCACAGTGTATAACATATTTTATTACGTATTTTATCACAAGAAGTGCAAGATATTTAATTATGTATTGAATAGTTTACGTTACACTAAATGTCATATATTTATCAAATTTATAGTTTGTAGGTCTATAAAAAAATATAGTGAAAAACTAAATAAATTAGATTAATCAATTTATTGGAAATAAATCATTTTCTTAAAACTCTTCAAATATATTGGGCTGATTGCTAAAACAGAGCATTCCATTAATCTCAGTCTATTAATGATTTGTTACTTATGAAATAAAAAACTCAGCATTTAAAAAAAAATAAAAACAGCATTTTTAAGTGCGGTTCCTTTACAACTTTTTTTCCCCAAAGAAAAGTACAAACAGGGTACAAGGGGCCTTTTTTGAGAGAGGGTTTGAAATGTTTCTCTATTTTTATTACATTGGCTAATGCACACATTTTTTTTTACACTGATTTATTAACTACTTTACCACCGGAGGATTTTGCTGTCCTACGTCCAGGCCACTTTTTGCGATTCGGCACTGTGCGACTTTAACTGACAATTGCGTGGTTATGCAACGCCATAAAAAAAACGAAATTTGCATCCTTTTTTCCCCACAAACAGAGCTTTCTTTTGGTGGTATTTGATCACCTGTGCAATTTTCATTTTTTGCGATATTAATAAAAAAAGCGACAATTTTGAAAAAATAACAATATTTTTCTACTTTGACAGTTACAAAATATCCAATATATTCAATTTTTGTCATATATTTAGGCCAAAATGTATTTAGCTACATGTCTTTGACAAAAAAATTCTCAATGAGCGTATTTTTAACCGCTTTAAGACCGGAAGATTTTACCCCATTCCAGAACAGGCCATATTTTGCGATTCGGCACTGCGTTATTTTAACAGACAATTGCGCAGTCGTGCGACGCCGTACCCAAATTAAAATAAATTTATGTCCTTTTTTCACCCACAAATAGAGCTTTCTTTTTATGGTATTTGATCACCTGTGCAATTTTTACTTTCTGCGCTATAAACAAAAAAAGAGCGAGAATTTTGAAAAAATAACAATATTTTTCACATTTTTCATATGAAATTCCCCCCCAAAAAAATGTAAAAATCAAAATTTTTTACCATTTTAGGCCAATTTGTTTTCTGCTACATATTTTTGGTAAAAATATCACAATAAGCGTGTTTTGATTGGTTTGCACAAAAGTTATCGCAGCTACTAACTACGGGAAATTTATGTCATTTTTATTGTTTTTTTTTTAACTAGTAATGGCGGCGATCTGGCGGTGATCTGCGATTTTTTTGCAGAACTGCGACATTGTGGCGGACAGATCTGACCCTTGCCTGACATTTATGACACTTTTGGGGGTACCAGTGACATTACTACAGTAATCAGTGCTATAAATATGCACTGTTACTGTAAAAATGACACTGGCAGGGAAGGGGTTAACTTTATTGGAGAGGGAGGGGTTAATGTATGCCTGGTGCTTACTAACGTGTGTGGGGGGAGGGGACTGTGTGACACAGGCACAGATCGCAGGTTCAGCTATGCTGAATCCTGCAATCTGTCACTGTTTGTCACTTAGGAGATCCGCCCGCTTTGTTTACACAATCGGGCGGATCTCCACACTCGATCCCCGATGATCGGGGAAGAGCGGCGGTGAAGCATCCATTTAATGATCTCCCCTGTGAAGAAGTTCTAAACACCTCTGGGTTCAGAGCTGTCAATCTCTGATCTCTCAGATCAGGAAATAAGCTGGTTGAGCACAGTCTGTGCTCAGTCAGCTTCAGTGAATTGCAGAGATAACATTAGGGGTCTAATAGACCCCTGATATTTCATTAAACAGAACCTATCACCCTCATTATGCTATCACATAGGGGACTAATTATTCCCCTTGTAATAGCAGCAAAGTTACATTTAAAAACACAAAAAAATAAAAGGGATTTAATAATAATAAATCTAAAAAGTATCCAAATATCTTTTTAAAATCCCTCACCCCCATGTACATATGAACAGAAATGCATGTACCCGGTGTGAACACGTGTGAAAACAATTGTTCAATCCATATCAAGCATTGCCCTGCACACTAGAGTGATGGCAATAATTCTAGAGCTATAGAGGCTTCCAAAGTATCACTTATGGACAATTTTTATTACCATAGTTCTGTGCTGTTTCAAGGCATGTGTATTTGTAAGGCTTCACATAATTGGTATCTATATTTAATCAGCACAACTCATATTTTATATTTTACCAAAACATTGGGTATTATATTGTGTTTGTGTAGATTAAAATTAATTTGAGTGTATGTTTTTCAGAAAATATAGATTTGATAAATAGTAGCACAATTATCAAAAAAAAAAATGCAAGTGGCACCATGTAATTCTACAGGGTCTCTACTCTCATTCTACAGGGTCTCTACTCTCATTCTACAGGGTCTTCTCTACTGCAAAATACAATATATTACATTTTGAGATATTCAATATTTATCAGGCCTGTGTACACTTTATCATGTGTACAAAAATATAAAAAAAATAAAAAAAACAACAGCAATAAAAGTGTTAAATTTAGGCCATTCATCAAAGCACAGTTATGCACGTGTTTTTAATGACCAGTTTGGGTCCTTTCACATGGCCGCTCCGTGTGTCCGCAAATCATCCCATCCGTTTGCGGATATGTTATATGTCATCCGCTGACATCCGCAATGCCATATACTTACATTATGTCCGCATATCATCCGCAAATGGATGGGATGATATGCAGGCACACGGAGCGGATGACACAAATGTCATCCGCTCCGTGAAAAAAAAAAAGTCCTGCAGCGGACTAAAGCAGCGGAGCGGCCGTGTGAAAGGACCCTTTCATGTCTGTAACACTGCATTTTGTACTTTACTGTGCTCACGTTGAGCACTTTGATGACTGTATTAATGTGATGCATCTTCGTTAATAAAAAGAGTTTAAAATTTAAACCATTCAGAAAAATTTTTCCTTTTTCGTAATACGTCTATTTTTAAATGCTGGAGAGAACAAGCATAATATTAAGAGTTTAAATAATGAATGCACCAGGAAATATGTTAATATTTTTTAATATGCTATCTCAAACAAATGTCAAGATTGTGCTTTCAGATACCTGTGAACTCAAGGTGCCCACCAAATAAAAGATTGTGATCTAAATCCATCTTTGCCATGCAATGACTTTTGGGAACTAAAAGTACTTCAGTGATTCCCACTTGTATGCCTTTGACCTGTTGCAATAAATCATCTTAGATTATAAAATACAGGCCATGTACTTTAGTTTCACCTTCTACTGTCATATCAATTAATCTCTATAATATGGCTATGTACAGTACGCTTTTTACAGACATAACCGGATTATTTTACCGGCTGCTCGCCATTTTAACATAAAAGCAGCTTGTTCTCAGGCAAGAGCTACCTGACCTCATTCTGTTGTTTCTAGATAAATGGTGCCTACACACAAGTCTTCTAATGTTGTGAAATTTGTCCTAATTATCCGGCTTTTATTGTTATTGAATCTTGCATGACACCCTAATGGTTTCCTTTTTAATAAAATAAAAAGTTCTACAAAGAATTGTTTTCTGACTAATAATTATCCACATACAATTATTGTTATGCACATAAACAAACACACCAATATACAGGTGTCAGATGAACCCGAGCATCTGAAAACACGAATGAGATAACCATTGTTATCTGGCAATATCACTTCACAGTAATAGATTAAAGCTGAACCCCAGTCTTTCCTTTCCTCTGGAATGTCCTTTTCAGGTTACCGCTTCATTCCGATATTTGGGAATTCAGGTACAGCAACCTTTATCCATGTATATCTCAAATAATCTTCTACCAGGCATATCCTTATTCAAAATCAAAATTGCTAGTTGGAAAAATCTACCCTTGGCCATATTGGGGAGGATAAACCTTTTTAAAATTGTCCTGCTGCCTAAATTCTCATATATCCTATCTAACAGCCCAGTATTAATTCCCAACAGAATTTTTAAAGAAATAGACTCCCTTCTTTCTACATTTCTTTGGTGCCCTAAGGTGCCCAGACTCTCCTTAGCCACACTTCAACAACCTACATCAGGAGGAGGGCTAGCTCTACCTAATTTGCAACTATATTATTATGCCTCCCAACTGGTGTACGTACATTGGTGGCTTTTCCTGCAGCTAAATAATGCTGCCGCAGCTGCTGGGCCAGCTGTGGTGACGTTTTATGAGACTTTGGTGAATATAATATATAGACAAACCGTTTTTCCTACTGGAGGAACGAACTTGC
Organism: Pelophylax lessonae; assembly: GCF_965119305.1. NCBI lineage: Eukaryota > Metazoa > Chordata > Amphibia > Anura > Ranidae > Pelophylax > Pelophylax lessonae. Next base: position 371,747,246 of record NC_138772.1, on the reverse strand, counting down.
TAAAAGTTTTCCTCAAAATGTATAATTATTGTGCATCTATATTACCTAATTCCCCTGAAACTATCTCACCTAATCAACCTTTATAATTTAATCCCACCATCCCACATTTTCTTACCCCTCAGGAGGCCCATTCTTGGCCTAGTAAGGTCTTAAATATGTCCACCAACTTTACAACAATGGTACCTTTAAATCATTCATGCAACTTCAACAGATTCCGAACTCTTGGTACAATTGCTATTTTAAATTGAGACATGCAGCCTTAGTGCAACTGGGTCTCAATGAAGTACGTCTGAAAAATGGAAAATTGTATACTCACCTTTCTGTATTTTTCCTTTCCTGGTGCATCTTCATGGCAGCATACAATGGTTGTGGCTCCGCCCCCACAACCGGATAGCACTGGGTAACTATAAATCAAAGACAGGCCCGGCTCACAAAATTCTCTGTAACTCTTACCATTGGGGTGGGAATCTGTATGCTGCCATGACGATGCACCAGGAAAAGAAATTTGCGGGAAAGGTTATTATTATACAATTTTCTGTTTTCCTGGCACATCATGGCAGCATAAAATGGGAACAAACTCAAATTTTGTAATGGTCAGTAGGGTAAGTATGCATTTTCCAAATTTTACTGTTATGAGTCAGGTTCACCGATTAAAGTGTAATGAAGGTGTCCTAGGAGGACCATATTGCTGACTTGGAATTAGCCTCAGAAGACACTCGGTACTGCTCTGTCCACAGAGCTGGCATTGCCCTAGTTGAAAGTGCTCTTAAGTCCTCTGGAACAGGATGGTATTGTGAAGAGATAGGCTCTTTTAATTGTCTTAACAATCTAGAAGGTGACTGTACGTGTTGATGATGACTGACCCCTCCTTAAGCCATCCCGGAACCAGGCACAGATTTCAGCTTTGCTGAATGTAAAGGTAGCTGCCAAGCAGAGATCCGTTTCTCTCACTTAATCAAGAAAGATGGTAAACTGACTTCCTATTATAAGTGGAAGGAGAAAGCTACCCCATGGATAAAAAGCAGTCTGGGGTTTTAGGACTATTTGGTCTGGGTAGAACTTTAGGTGAGGCTCCTTAAGAACACACCCTGCAGCTCTGACACCCTTTTTGTAGCAACCAGAAATATGGTCTTCAGGGTTAGATTGCAGAGTGTAGCCAATTCTGTAGGATAGAAATGAGACATTGATAGAGCTGAGGACCATAAACAAGTCCCACATAGGGAACAAGGGTTTCCTTGCAGGTCTTTACCTTCATGCAAGCCTTTTAAGAATCGCATCACTAAAGGGTTAAGGACTCCTTAAACCCCTGTAAGTTCAAGACAAGGCTGAACTTTGAACATAATTGAACCTAGACCCCTGTTCAGTCCCAGTGTAAGACCTGCAGAACCTTGGCTGGTTTAGGTGATACAGGACTCCAGGCTTTTGCTGTGTGAGATCTGCAAAATTTACCCTTATTCTCTGGTAAGTATTATTCATGGAGACCTCTCTGGCTTGACACAATGTATCCACTGCCTGCACTGGGCACCCTTGACTTGGTAGACTCTGCCTCTCAACTCCCATGCAATCAAAAGTAGTCTCTTGGAGATGACCAAGAGAAAGCAGATCCGTCATAACTGGCAGAGGCAGTGGTGACTCAGTGCTCAACTGTGGGAGAGAGACACTAAGCCAAAATGGTATAACTGCAATTATTGATACAGGAAGTTCCACTGACAGCCTAAGAATTCTACCCTTCCACTGCTGTATAGGCACAGTACAACTCTTGCTCCTCTTATAAAAGGAGTGAATGACAGAAGGGCTTTGAACACTACTCTCAGATTGAGAGCATTCAATACAATACTTTGCCTCATGAGCTGAATATCCCATGACCCTGAGCAGTCTGCTCTTTGAAAAGCATTCCCCAAACTTTCTAGCTGGGGTCTGATGTGATAATGTTCCATTCAAAAACAACAATTGGTCTGTTACAAAGAACCAAGGATACTCAGGCACTGTTCCGCTGGAAGAGACTTTGCTCTTAAAGCACTTTTGTCTTTCTCAATCAGGAGGACGGATTTTCCCTTGTGAAAGTTCTACTGAATTTTTCCCATCACTACTGCAGAAAGTAAGAACTTTGTGAATGTCATGGGAGAGGTGTACAGACCGAGGGGGAAGCACTGAAACTTGTAGAGGAATTGAGGATGGATTGGGACAAGAAAGTAGGTGTCTGATAAACCTACAGAGCATCCAATCTCCACAGATTTATCAATAGGATTGATTGGAGTTTCTCTATCTTACACAGCTCCAACTTTCTGCGACTTTTGAGTTTTTTCAAGTTTACCACTGGGCACAGATTACCTGATTTTGATTTTTTTTTGCTAGGAACAGAGGTGAACCTAATCCTCATCTCCTCTGGGCAGTTGGAACCTTCACAATTGCCCATTTTTCATTTAATCCAGCTATAAACTGGACCAGAATTTTTGGTATGGTAGCCTGGCTGGCTGGAAGAGAACGGAAGGTGGACATCCCTTAAACTTCCACCAATGTCACACCAATATAGCTGATATGGCCCACTGATCCTGATATTTTCCATCCAGGTGTGTGCACAAAGCTTCACACAGGCACCCCCTGGATAAGTGCACCCTTAAAAGGACCTCCCAAGACAGGTGCCTTAGATTTTCAAGGCTTCAACAACGAAGATCAGGTACTTCTTTAGTTCCTTTACTAATCCTTTTCTCAGTCCGTAGAGATTTCCTCCTTGTATCTACTTCGGAGTTGCCGCCTGTATGCTGGACCTTTTCTGATCTTTTCTGTTTTTTGTCAGATGATATTCGCCCTGACCTGCTAGTGGTCAGCCTTGAGATGGCTGTATCATGTCTACTCCCAAATAGATTGGATTCATTGTCTGGTATCTTGCACCAGTATCGTTTTCAAGGCGGGATCCGACACCCATGGCTTCCTTGACATGCCCTCCTTGTCATGACCACAGGGAACACCACTCTTGAAAAAACATCAATTGACGTCTACTGACACATCCGCTGCAGAGTCTCCCGCCAACTTCAGCTCTTACAAAGCTGTTACCGCCTTGTCTCTCTTCACTTCCCCCAGAAGGGCTTCTTTAAAGGGTAACTCCACTTTCCTTTTCAATCTGCAGGGCTGTCATTTTCTGTAAAATGCAAGGCAATATGGCTATCTGGAGGTGTTCTGTATATAGAATGTGTACAGAATGCCCCCTTGAAACATAATTTCCTGCTTGAGTGATTGGCTCACTGATTTTTCCAGAAGTCTGCACGAAGATACAAGTCAGATTTTTGGCATTCACTGCAACAAAAATGTAATTTTTGGTAAGATACTCCCAATAGGAAATGACGTCTAAAGGGGTGCTGAACCTGTCACTTTCCTCAGAGTCCTGCAGGTGCAGAAAATAGTTGATGATTATGAAACCACTTAGACTCACTCAGCACATGGGCTGGTTATTGCTGGTCTGCAGCAATCTGCAGATGCTACAGTATGTAGGGGCACTTTAGAACCGGGTCTCATTTTTAGACTAGAGCCTCCTTGAATGTAACCGCAAGGTGATATGTCTTGCCAGCTGCATTAATGATGGAGGAGATTGCAACAGGTTGACCTTTAGCTTTTTCAGGGTATACAATTTTGACAACCTGTTTATACAGGCCTTTTTCTCTGACCTATTCCATTCTTCCTGGATTAACTCCTCCAGTTGTTCAGTGAAGAGAAATTAGTACTTTCTAATCTTGTGGAGAGTTTCCTCCACTTCACCCCAGGCAATTGCATCCTTAACTGCCCTTGCAAAAGGCTCTATTGGCAATCGTCAAAGCCTGTGGCCCCTGTAATGCCTTCTTCTTCCAACAAGCTTTCCAATTTGGACACCACTTTCTGGCTCTGGTTATAAGTACTAGGCAATTCAGCCACCGACTAGGAAGTACAGGCTTCATGTATCAACTCCTTGGCCAATTCTTTAATCAAGACAGCTACTTTCCAAACATCCATCCTTTGTCAGTTGTGGCTTCCTCCAAGCCGACTTGACATACTAGCTTGTCAGACAATGACTTTCCACCACAAATGCCACAACCATTAGGACTGGTAACCTGTGGTATTTGTAAATAATAATTAAGGGTGAGATGTTGACCTTGATCAACGTTGCCTGGATGTCTGCGCCTAAATGGTATATGTTCTGGCTTTTATAAAGCTCCTTCCATCTTGAGGTCCTTGCAGGGCTGTATCCTGCTTGTTCCAGGCAGACTTTACATAATAGCTTGGCAGGCAATGACTCTCCACCACAAATGCAGCAACTATTAAGGGTTGGTAACCTGTGATGTTTGTAAACAGGGAGCAATAATAATGAGTGTTGAGATGATGACCTTGATCAACATCGCCTGGGTATCTGCTCTTAGATGCTGACTATGCTGACTTGTCTTGACCTTAAGAGGGCTTCCTCCATCCTGAGGTCCTTACAGGGCTGTAGATACTGATTCTCTTTTTCTCAATCTTCACTACTTACCTAATCCCTATACCTTAAAAACAATAAGTGGTCTGACTTGGCAGCGTTCCCCATAGAAACAGAGTAAAGCAGCAGACTGATACAGTGATCCCAGAGCAAACATTGAGAAGGGGATAGCAAGAGCCAAGGTGAAATGCCATAAACAGCACAGTGATCCTAGAGCAACACTGAGAAGGAGAAAGCAAAAGCCCAAGTGAATGCCATAAAGATCACAGTGATCCCAGAGCAACACTGAGATGTAGATAGGAAAAGTTCAGGTGAATGCCATAAAAAAGGAAAACATACATGCAAACAATGACCACATAAGCATCCAGCATGCGTGAATAGAGAGTTCCCCAAAAATGCATTTAACCATTTAACCACTTCAATACAGGGCACTTTCCTCCCTTCCTGCCCAGGCCAATTTTTCCCTTTTAGCGCTGTTGCATTTTGAAGGACAATTGCGCGGTCATGCAACACTGTACCTACACCAAATTTATGTCATTTTCCCCCCACAAATAGAGCTTTCTTTTGGTGGTATTTGATCACCTCTGGGTTTTTTCCTTTAAGCTAAACAAATAAAAAAAGACCGAAAAGTTTGAAAAAAAAAAAAAAAGTTTTTTTGTTTATGTTATACAATTTTGTAAATAAATATGTTTTTCCTGTACTGATGAGCACTGATGAGACTGCGCTGACAGGCACTGATGAGGAGGCACTGATGGGGTGGCACTGATGGGGTGGCACTGATGGAGTGTCACTGATAGGAGGCACTGATAGGCGGCACTGATATGTGGCACTGATAGGTAGCACAGATATGCAGCATTGGTGGGCACTGATAGGCGGCACTGCTGGGCACTGATAGGCGGCATTGATGGGCACTGATAGGTGGCACTGATGGGCACTGATAGGTGGCACTGACGGGCACTGATAGGTGGCACTGGTGGGCACTGATGGGCACTGATGGGCGACACTGATCGGCACTGATGGGCGGCACTGATGGGCACTAATGGGCACTGATAGGCGGCACTGGTGGGCAATAATGGGCACTGGTGGGCTACACTAAAAGATGGCAATGATGGGCACTTGTGGGCAGCAGTGATAGGGAGGGCACTGGTGGGCAGCACTGATGGGGAGGGCAATGGGGGGCTCCTTGAGCCCTGATTGCCATCCCTGGTGGTCATAGTGGGCATCCCTGGGGTCATAGTGGGCATCCCTGGGGTCATAGTGGGCATCCCTGGTGGTTCTAGTGGAATCCCCCCCCAAGGGTCTGCACTGGTAATCAATGATCTGATTACCAGTGCCGGCCCCCCCCCCCTGTCAGGGGAGACGCCGATCGGCGCTCCTTTACTCGTGCCTGTCAGGCACGAACTAAGGAAAGCCGATCAACGGCTGTTCCTGTTTACTATGTGACCAGCCGTGATTGGACACAGCTGGTCACATGGTAAAGAGCTACGTCAGTAGTCTCTTTACCGAGATCGGAGATGCAGGGTGTCAGACTGACACCTCGCATCACCGATCGCCGCTCTGCGCACCCCCGGGGGGCGCCCAGAGCTGTATTATCCTGCCGCCATCATATGACGTCCGGTCAGGATAATACAACCACATTCCCGCCGTCAATTGCCTATAGGGCGGGCGGGAAGTGGTTAAAACTATCACATATTGCAATTTGTGATAATATCCGTGCCTGAGCATGCTTAGATCGCCATCTTGGAAAAGGGCTAGCCAGGAAACAGGCCACAGGGGCCGCATGTCTTTCATGATCAGAGTGTACCTGCCTTGCTGCAGTCATCTTGATAATGGCAAATGCCCACAAAAAAAGAAATAAGAGGTGAAAAGCATATGGAAAGCAAAGGGAAAACGCTGTCACTTATGTCAAAGCTTGTTTAAAGCTTTCTCTGACAGGCCTGCACTGCCATAATGGGGCTCCAACCATATAGCTCATGTAGAGGCTGTACAGGAAAGCTTCCACCCAGGAGAGGCTAAACCTGGCTGTAGCGACAAACGGTAAGGGATACTTTGTGACTCCAGTCCTGATTAAGTGAGGACAATAAGGAGAATGTTATGAGCCGGGTCTGTCTTTGATTTATAGTTAACCAGTCCTGTCAGGATGTAGGGACGGAGCCACAACAATTGCATGCTGCCATGATTAACCAGGAAAACTCCTTATTGGAAAAATAACTTTTACGTAACAAGCACAAAAACGAATTTGCTCTTATTATGTTTTTTAATTCATAGTATTCCATGCTGCCTAGATATTGTTAGAGTACAGTGGACAGCAGATGTTCCTGATTTGTTGGATAACAATTGGGAAGAATTGCTCTACAATTTTTTTACTACCACAATTTTGCTGGGGATAGATTGATCCAAGTGTGTATTTTTCATAGGACATACTATACTCCACTTCAACTCTTTCGGATGAAAAGGAGAGATAACTCAGAGTGCCATAAATGTTATAATACCCAAGACACCCTTCTACATATGCTATGGGGCTGTGATAAAATACTGTACGCCCCTTCTGGTCTCATGTCATTAATTGTATTACCACACACATTGACCTAATATCTGTAATCTGAAGTGGTGCATACTAGGGATCCTGGAGGACATAGATCTTCGCTTCCACCAAAAACAATTTCTCCAGTTTCTGCCAATCTATGCTAGGAAAACAGTGGTGCTACAGTGAATTCATCAAGAGATTGTCCCTATTAATCTCTGGAAGAATCTCATTAATCAAGTAATACTACTTTATAAACTAACATATGAAGCAAGGGGATGCCCTCAAAAACTGAATAAAGTTAGGGTACAATGGGTGGATTCATTTGAAACTTGTGAAACACCCCAAAAATGACCCACTCACTTCACACCTTCTTAAACCATTACTGTATAAAGAGGTTGTCCTGTACCTAAACATTTTTAAAGGAAATTTCTCATAGATGGAGGAATGCAATATTCTATGCCTGTAGCCTTTGTCTGGACTGGAGCAGAGTTTGTATGTTGAAGATTTCCTGACTGGACCACCGATTTAATGTTGTTAGTAACTTAGGTTTTTTTTTTGTTTTTTTATTACTTTGTTTTTCTAATCTACATATCTACTGATCTTTGAACATATTACCAAAATGTTGTTGCTTAGATCTATGACAGCACGAGAACTTAAATACTTTAAACTGAACATTTGGCTTACTCGTAATGTTTCATTGTTCTGTGAAAGGCCTAACATTTTTATTTTTGTTGATATGTAATAAATGTCCGAAGCTGTGCTGTAACTCTTTATAAACTCCAATAAAAACAAAGTTTAAAAAGAAAAAAAGCTGGTCCCCAGTCAACAGCTAAATATACAGATGACAGTTGATTTACCTGCCAAATTATTCATATGGCTCTTCATTTGTTCATGGGATTTATACACCCCACATTACACAGCCAGCCAGCCTGGAGGCCTTATCTTTCTTTACTGTAGTAAAGTAATAGCTCAAGTTTCTCCCTGCCCCTTGCCTGATTGGGCAGTGAAGGAGAAGCAAGCTAATGATTAGCTCATCTCTCTGTCCAGCTGCTCTTTACTCCTCCAGTATACTCTTTTTAGCACTGCAGCACAATTATTAGGGCTCCCAGTGCTGTATCTCTCTTGCCCATTCTGAGAAGTGCTGTAATGGGAATTATGAAAAACCAATGCAAAATCAAATTTAGGTACTTACACTAGTTGTTTTTTAAAAAAAAAAAAAACATTTGATAACCTTCTAAAGACCGCTTACCTGCATGAATTGGTGTTTATTTTAACCTGCCTAAATTTCAGTTTTAGGCATCCTTTGTTTTGGGCATATGATATATTTAACCCTTAACCATTCACACGCACACACTACCTGTAGTAGAAGCTGCCATAATGTAAAAGTGCTGCACTACAAACGTTTACACCTTGATATGGTTTAGATTTGCCAGAATGTAACCCTGCCATGTTTAAAAACATTATAATTTATTATAAAGTCAGAACAGGCAACTAAGATGACAAAAATCAAGTTTAGGTTTTTCTGTTTCTTTAGTTATATGATATATAATTGAATACAATTTTTTGTTAAAGTAACGCAGTGCTGGATCGCAAAAAAAATAGCCTGGTCATTAAGGGGGTAAAACCTTCCGGAGCTAAAGTGGGTAAACTGGTTGTAAATCTAATGTGCAGCAATTAGCAAAGACATACATGCACCATGTTTTAGCTTTTTTAATACAAATCCAAAGCGCATTTGTTTTACCTCTGTTTTCTCATCCCTGCTCCTGTCACAGACCTCCGAAAAACTCTGGTCCATGGCCATGCCTTTGGGTCAGAGCTCAGGAGGCAGAGTCCTGATGTCATTGAATCAAAGAAAACAAAAAAGGGCGCACCGACCTAGCGCATTATCCTCAGTAGAAGGCTTTATTTATGTAACAATAAAAAATGGCTACTCACAGACGTAGATGAAAATACATCATATCAAACTAGATTGCTCCAATGTCCAGGTGTAGTCCATACAATCGTTCATAATCGATATGATGACGGCTGACGCGTTTCGAGGCCTAGCCTCTTCCTCAGAGCTCTGGCTCTGAGGAAGAGGCTAGGCCTCGAAACGCGTCAGCCGTCATCATATCGATTATGAACGATTGTATGGACTACACCCGGACATTGGAGCAATCTAGCTTGATATGATGTATTTTCATCTACGTCTGTGAGTAGCCATTTTTTATTGTTACATAAATAAAGCCTTCTACTGAGGATAATGCGCTAGGTCGGTGCGCCCTTTTTTGTTTTCTTTGATTCTAGTACCGGTGGACCACCCCAGTCCGATATGGGCAGCAAGACTTAAGCCATTTGAGAAGCCAGTTGTGAGTCCCGTGAGGAGTGTGGTCGAGGGGTTTGGATACCAAGCGCAGGAGGAGGGTGGTCACACCCTATTGGTTCCTGATGTCATTGGCCTCTCCTACCATCTATGCAATGCCCAGCAATCACACTAGCATGGGTCTCCTCCTAATGTCTGTCAAACAAAGGTGAGGGGGAGTGGCACCACCATTTGTTTTTGCTGGCATCAGGATTTTATTCATTCTTAAATTTGGGAGGATTGGAGCAGTTTTAGATTATGATTTCAGCATATGAGACATAACATTATCAAACTGCAACCCTCATCCTATAAAATACAAGTCTCCTATTTACTGAATTTACAGGATATCCTTTGTATTGATGAAAAAAGACTTGTTTTTAAGAACACAAAAGTTTAAAGTGATTTTAAAGGCAGAAGTTTTTTTTTTCTCTTAACGGTTTCTCTGCTTTAAGGTAAAAAAAAAAACCTTCTGCATGCAGCCCACCCCCTTATACTTACCTGAGCCAGATCTTGACCAATCCAGTGATGTGCACGAGAGCTCTCAGCTCTCTCCCTTCTCATTGACTCAGAGACAGCAGCGGAAACCATTGGCTCCTGCTATTGTCAATCACAGCCAGTGAGGTGAGGAGTGGGGGTGGGGGTGGGGGTTTGGCTGAGCCACGTTCTGTGTGTCTGGGAGCCATCACTTATGAGTACCCCCATAGCAAGCTTTTTACTGTGGGGCACTTGGCAGGGGAGGGACCAGGAGCGCCTGTAGGGGACCCCAAGAGGAATAGGATTGGGGCTGCTCTGTGCAAAAGAAATGCACAGAGTAGCTAGGTATGACATGTTTGTTATATTTAAAAAAAAAAAAAAAATATGTATGTAAATTATGTTTAACCTAAAATATACACACTTAATGAAATAAGTTAGAGCAATAACTTAGCCCCCTCCCTTCCTCTCAATCCTGCTTTCTACAGTGGCCTTGTGTGAACTTTAAAATACAGTGTTTGGAATGTACTTACAGAGAGCAGACACCAGTGCAAACAAATGTAGGCTTGAAAAAGCTTTTAGTGGACCAAAAGATATTGAGTAGTTCTGGGTCACAAGGCCGCAGAAAATCAGTGCCAGGTTCCGAATTTAGGGTTAGTGCAGGTGGCAGAGAATCAACTTAGGGATCATAAGTCAAGGTCAATTACATAGTGGAAGTAGAAGTAAAACAAGGTAACAGACATGATTAAAGTGTGCAGCAGTAGATTTAAATTTAATTGTTTTATTATCTTAGAGAATTATCATCTAGTTACTTTTTAGCCTATTTATAGTGCAGAATAGGATCTCTAAAGTCTGTTTGTACTACATGTCTGAGGTGAAATGGCTAAGCCCAGAAGTTCTGAATGTTTTGAATTTTTGACCTACAGTGATTAACCCCTGTGTTCTTCAGTAGGGAGGAAGAGAGGAGGTTGAATGAGCGTTAATCCAAGAAAAGGATTCTTTCTAAATGGTTGTATAAGGGATATATGAAATACAGAATTAAAATTCATTGAAACTTAAAGTTTGTATACCACAAGGTTATTTGGGCCATTACTTCAAAAGGACCAATAAACTAGAGTTCATGTTTTAGAGAAGGTAATTAAAGCTGTAAATGTTTTATAGATTACTAACTACCTTATTAACTACCAAATATGAAGGAATGGTTTAGCTGTGCCTGTCTGTGATTTTCTCATAGGATTCTTGAGCTTTGTGTATTTTTTTTAAGTAGCTCTTAGTTCATTTGTGAAGCAGGCAATCTGGCATTTATAGTTGGCAGAGATAAAGCTACTGAAAGTTCAGGAATAAAATAGAAGAAAAGATAGAAGTTTATAACTGGCAAAAAATTGGCTTTGAGAAATGGAACTATGTATTCAAATTTTGCTAATGGTAAGTATTCAACTCAGTTATCCTGGAGATGGCAGATGAAACAACAGAGATATTGCTCTAATGTTTATTTTGTAATTTCAGTCCAACAATTTGAATGTAAAGAAAAAACAATTAACAGATTGACTTCAGTCTCCAGAAGAACAAAATGTTTTACATAATTCTTAAGTGAATTGAACTCCTCAATCAGATATTATCTTCTTTGAAGACTATGCAGTTTATACATTTCTTAGATACATTTCTTAGATCAGAATTTCTGTTGTCTTAGGGCTCATTCAGATGGGTGCTGAGTCTCATCTTTCATGCAGAGCCCCCTTTTGTTGCATCTGCATCCACATAGGAGCTGCGTATATGCAACCCATAGACATGGATGCAGATGCAGCAGCTCCATGGATACAGTCCTATGATAAGTTATTTGTTTCCGATGTCATATTTCTGCTCTGATAGTCTGGCATGAGAAAGAACTACTCCAATGATTGAACTTGAGGCATTCATCTCTACTATAAAAGGAAGATTTTGGTTAGGATATACAAGTATGGGTGTAGTGAATAAAGCTTTCAAATGTGAGTGGACCATTGAAAAACGTGTCCCCTCCTTAGTTGATTGAGTAATAGGAGTTTTAACATGTTTAATGAGTCTCTGATAAAAATATTCAGGTCCAAAAAATCCTTGCACGTATTTTGTATTTTTGGGGTAGACCTGAATTTTACTAGGATCTATGTCCTGCCCTTCAAGTGAGACAATAAAACTGTATATGGGTCTGTTCAGATTCACATTTCTCTAATTTAATGTTCAGTTTGTGTACATTGCCCACTCTAGAATAATGCATACATGGTCGTGGTTCTCCTGTAGATTAGTTGAAAAGATAAGTATGTCATCAATGCACGTCAACAAATTGATCCAGCAAGTCCTTAAAAACAAAATGTATTAAATGCTGAACGGTAGCAGCCATTTTACTGAGTTCAAATATTGGCATTACTAGGGTTTCATAAATGCCCATATCTCATTCTCAATGCAGTCTTCCACTCATCTCCAGGTCAAACAAGAAAAACTCTATACGCACCCCAAAAATCAAGCTTAGTGAAAACTTTAGCTGTTCTCAGTGTCCCAAATATCTCAGAAATTAATAAAAGTGGATAACAATTTTTATTGTACTTTTCTTTAACTGCATGTACAGTAGTTATTGTATGGGTAAAGGGTCTTGTCTTTCTTTTGAATGAAAAATAAAGGGGCAGAAGCCAGGAAAACTGAGGAGCAGATAAAACCTTTAAACTAGATAGTTCCTTAAAACTTTTGATGCTGGTTCTGAAAAGGAGTAGAATTGGTGCTCCTGGTAAAAGTTAAGCAGCTTGCCGACACTGCCAATGACCGTGCGATTCAGAAGTTCCGCTCTTCACCGAGTTACAGACGACCTTACACAGCAGCGAACGGGATCCAAAACACCCACAAACCTCCCTTACAGACCAGACACCCGTGGGGCTAAATGTCAAAGAGGAGGGAGCAGCCAAAACTTCCCTAGAAGCTTACAAACTTCTTCCCCTCATCGCGAGCGAGCAGCTGCCAAGATGGCGATGGCAGCACACACAGCACCGCTGCCCAGCTCTCTCCCCACACTGGATATGGCAATCCACAGCAGCCTGACTTCTCCTTACCAACAGCAGCAAACTGTGAGTACTCTCCTTCCTGCTCACCTACAACAGCTTCCCAGTAAAATCAAAGCCAAGGAGGGAAGAAGGGATACCCATGCAGTTTCATAATATCCCCCTTAACCTACCTCCTCCTGACATCCAGCACTCTCTAGCCATTGATAATTTTCCTGCCTCTGACCAGCACATCTCAGAGCAGACAATGAAAAACATGCTGAAATAATTAAAGCCCATTCTGTACTTAGACCTATCAGTAACTGTATCATCCCTGGCTAATGTGGTGCAACAGCAAGACCAACGTCTTCACCATATTGAAAACAAGGTCCCTGATCTCCTCAACCCCAACAATGAAATGGTAGACACGTGCACAGAACACGAAGAGGAGCTACAACTGATTAACCTTAAACTGGCAGACCTCGAGGGCCAGTCTCACCGGAACAATATCAAATTCCGGAACATACCAGAATCAATGCAGCAAAAGCTTAGAACACTCTTACTGCACATATTTAAACGCAATTTTAAACATAATAAAGTCAACTTCTATTTTCTGGGCAACAAAGCGGGGAAACTTCTAGCCAAGCAAGTCAAAGCCCAGCGTACCAAAACCAAAATCTCTTCCCTCATACATCCCACTTCCAAACAACTTTAACTAACCCTCAAGAAATTGCTAATGTGTTTAACGATTACTACTCAACCCTTTACAAGCTCAGAAAGACTCTTCCTTTCCACAAGGTCCCAGGTGAAGATGGGTTAATGAATGCCTTCTACAAAAAATTTGCTGACATAATAGCCCCTAAACTTACAGACCTCTTCAATGCTGCTGGTTCCTCTGGCTCCTTACCCACAGATATGCCTACGATCAATTGTTTCTACTAAAACCAGGAAAGGATCCCTCTCTCACATCAAATTACAGGCCAGTCTCCCTTTTAAATACCAATATTAAATTACTAGCCCAAGTAAGTGCTAGTAGACTGATGACATTCCTCCCAGAATTAATACACCCTAACCGAGTTGGTTTTGTCCTGGGCAGACATATGTAAAGGATAGAATAAAAAAAAATATGAAATTATGTCATTCTAAAAATAAGAATAAAATTAAAATAAATTAAATAAATAAATAAAAGTATGTTTAAAATTCAATTAATATCAAAGTGAGGATTGTGAGGCTATTATTATTATTAATAATATAATTATTCCTTAATATTATAATATTATAATAAAAATAGCTTCACAATCCACACTTTGATATTAATAGAATTTTAAACATATTTTTTATTTTTAATATTTTTTTTATTTTTACTTTTATTTTTATTTTATATAAATGTTATTCTTATTTTTAGAATTTCATAATTTCATAATTTTTTTTATTCAATCCTTTACATATACCTACACATATAAATAAGGATTTTATACTATTGTAATTTGTGATATTTATGTACAGAGCATTGATTAATGTTGTATATGGAAATAAGATGTGAATGGCGGTGTTAGTTTACATAGCAACTATAGCCTCAGTGCCTGTATTTACAAGGGTACGGCCGTAATCACAAAAATCGCCATGGCCTCCGCAAAAAGGTGCAGCAACATGGCTGAATGAGCAGGAATGGCCAAAATTTGTGTCTATACTTATTACACCAATAGGGGAGCAATAGGGCTTCTGGAGGAAAGAATCAGGTGTAGCAATATGGCGGCCGCATATCGATTGCTGCTAGGACACTCCGGGCTATATATATACCTTGAGTGGAGCAAGATGGCACCACTTCAGATGATGTCAGAGTGACACAATGCGTAGGGTGGAGTTTTTGCATCAGTACGGCACTTCCGCTTTGAGTGGTTTCTGGCCATGGAACGCGGAAGCACCACAGTAACCGCGACCGCTGTACACAGACTGCGGTAGTACAGGCTCCATTTCTCATACCATATGGTTCTGCAAATCTCTTACCTCATCTTGGAAAATAATCTTCTCTTCTATCTCTGAAATACCCATGCCCTTGTCCCCTACATTTGCTTTACCACATATAGGCATAGAAAAATATCCGCCTCAGTTTAGATATCTTAGGATAAAGCACCCTGACTGACCATGGCATAAAGATTCAGTTCATGTATACTTTTTTCGGCAAAACTGAGACATTTCCAAATGTCTCCAATCTGCATTAGCTCAGCTTCAGGCTCAGAACTGGTAAATGGCTCAGCTGCGGGTTAAGAAATTTGACCTCACTGATCTTTGTGTTGCTAATTATTTATCAGTTAATCCTCTGTCAATTCTCATGCTCATTTTGATAAAGACAAAAAGATTACTCAGTGCATTAACTCAGGTAAGCTCAGGGAGGCTCAGGGAGGCTTTTCCTAAAAATTAAAATGCAGTACACTGTCATTCCAAGTGTCACATTTTTAAATAATCTTTTCCACAACCTAAGGTTAAGCCTCCTTTTTTCTAACCTCAAATCGTGACTGCATGTCCTTTTCAGGGACCTTAGAGTAAACAGTTTATCAAAGGTACTGAAGCAGTATTTGATACATTTGTACATTGTAATCATATTCCCAAGTAAGTGTCTATGCTCCAGAGTGAAAAAACTGTAATCTATGTAATCAATTCTGATAGCTGAAGACCACCCCCCCCCCACCCCTATTATTATTAATTATTATTATAATTGTGTTGCCCTTCACTGAACTGTTTCTAATTTAACAACATTTTTTTTGAAGCTTGGTGACCAAAAGTGAACTGCAAATTCTAGATGTGGCTAAGCCTGCATTTTATAAAAGTGTATAATTATTTATTAATCTCTTGAATGTATGCCCATTTAAATGCATGAGAGTATTTTGCTAGTTTTGTTAGCTGCAACTTGATATTGCATACTAATGCTAAGTATGTAATCAACAAGCACACCAAAATCTTTTTCCATCTCCGAGTCTATCTGGGGAGCCCCTCCTATAGTGTAATTGGCATGTTTATCAATGTCTTTCTGTATTGACACTAAATCCTGAGCAAAAATGTATTTTCCTGCATAATGTGGTATCTTTAACAAATGAAATAGAATTTTTAATTCCAAACTCAATATCATTAATAAACAAATTGAACAACATTAGGCCCAAGACAAAACTCTAGGGATACATCATTCACAACTTCAGAGAATTTGTTTTTTATCACTACTGTGGACCTGTTCGTGTAACCAGTTTTCTATTAACGTACTGTACAAACAATTTCCTCAACTCAAACAGGCCTCATTTTATAGAGTAAATGTTTATTGTATAAAGTAATAAATGTTTTATCAGAATCTAGATAAACTATGATACACTTGACTTCCACCATTCAACTTTTCAATTACTTGACTAGATACACTTGACTTCCACCATTCAACTTCTCACTTACTTCCAAATGGAGCAATAACAGGTTGGTCTGACAAGAATGGTCTGGCTGCCGGTTGTAACTTAAGTTTCAAGAGTCCCCTACTATTCTATTAAATACCTTACATACGATTGATGTTAGGATGAGTGGTCTGTAGTTTTCTGGTATACATCTCAATCTTTTTTTATAAATTGGTATCAAATTTGCACAATGTCAATCAATAGATAGTGTTCCAGTCAGTAAAGAGCCTTTAAGAATGAGAAAAAGCAGCTCAGTAATATAGCTTTAGCAGTTGCACTGTAATTAGGATAATCAAACATGAAATCCATAGCTGTAGAGATCTTCCAGAATAGCACGTTCTATCTCCAAGAGTGGTGAAACCCGTGCCAGGACCTCATCAGTGAGCAAAGAAATATTTAAAAAACATGTGTTGGTTGGAGTGCTGCATAGCAAACCATTGCAGCTGAAAGTTTGACATTAGTTCAGGAAGCCTCTGCAATGTTTAGGATTCCCATTAAGTTTAACAGTCAATTGAAGGCAGGCCCCTATATGATCACTGATTGTAGCTGTTTGCTGCTGTTGCTGTAAAAGTTGTGATTGCAAACCCTAATTTATGCAGGCTTTGTTTTAAACAGCCTCTGTTAAGGAAACAACATGTTTACACATGTTTACTCATATTTATATGACATTTTGAAGTTGCAGAAGTCTCCTATTTGACCCGAATATACTGTTAGTAATGTACCTGTAGAGAGCAGAGACCATTAGCAAAAAACTGAAATGGCTGTTAGTGGTTCCAAAGAAATTGGGTAGTCTGTGTTATAAGCCAGTGTCAGTGCAGGCAGCAGAGTCAGCATTGAAGGTCACAAGCAAACAATTACCAAAGTAGCTGTAGCAGTACCATGAAGCGGAAGTTGGAATTAAAGTGAGGAGCACAAAATGGCAAGGAAAGGGGAAACAAAGTGGGCTTAACCACTTAAGCCCTGGAAGATTTTACCCCCTTCCTGACCAGGGCCTATTTTGCGATTCGGCACTACGTGATTTTAACGGACAATTGCGCGGTCGTGCGACACTGTACCTAAACAAAATTGATGTCCTTTTTTTCCCACAAACGGAGCTTTCTTTTGGTGGTATTTGCTCACCTGTGCGATTTTTGATCATGCGCTGTAAACAAAAAAAGAGCGTCATTTTGCAAAAATAACAATATTTTTCAAATTTTTTTATATGAAATTCCCCAAAAAAAATGTAAAAATCAAAATTTTTTAACATTTTCGGCCAATTTGTTTTATGCTACATATGTTTGGTAAAAAAAATCGCAAAAACGTATTTTTATTGGTTTGCGCAAAAAAAAAGTTATCGCGTTTACTAACAAAGGGAAAGATTTTTGGAATTTTTGTTGTTTTTTTTTTAACGAGTAATGGCGGCGATCTGCAATTTTTTTTGCGATACTGCGAAAATTGCGGCGGACAGATTGGACCCTTGACTGACATTTTTGACACTTTTGGGGTTACCAGTGACATTTCTGCAGTAATCAGTGTTATACATATGCACTGTTACTGTAAAAATGACACTGGCAGTGAAGGGGTTAACTGTATTGGAGAGGGATGGGCTATGTGTGTCCTAGGGGCATGTTTCTAACTGTGATGGGACATGGCTACTGGTGTAAGAACAGAGATCAACGGTCCTACATAGTAGAACCGTCTGATCTCCATTCTTACACAGGGAAGAATGACAGGCAGCTTTGTTTACATCAGCCGCCTGCCTTTCTACCGGTGTCACGGACGATCGCGAGTGCCCGGCAGACATCGGATCCGCCAGGCACACGCACGGGGGGGGGGGTCCGTGACCGCGCTGGAGTGGGAGCGCGCCTCTGGCGGCGCACGCTCGCTCCCTAGAAGCCTCACAGGCTAGCGACGTAGACCTATGTTGCTTTGCCTGTGAGGGGCTGACCGCAGTAAATAGTCGTCCAGCGGTCGGCAAGTGGTTAAAGAGATAATCATTCAACCTAATTGGTCATATAATCAGATGCAAGTGAGTGCAATTCAGTTCTGCAAAACTATAACAAATCTATTTGGTAAAGCAAAGAATGTAATGGCAATCCAGGTGAGTTATGTTCCAGTCTGCGGAGAACCCAAGATAAAGACCTGGAAGATTTAGTTCCTGACAGACAGACACAGTCTAAAAGTAAATACTGTAGGTTCTGCTTTGCTCTGTTTTTGGAAATCCTGAAATGCCCTGTGAATATTTTATTCTGTATTTAATATTAATTTGTAACACAAAGATAATTTTTTCTAAATTTTAATAAAACACATATCAGTTGAAAACCACTTCCATAAAGTGTAACTATGGGCAACAAAAAAAAAAAAATAGTACAGTTTTTTTATGTCATTACATAGCAGGTTTGGTTTTTCAAAACCCCCCTGTTGATCCTGCCTGTAGAACCATTGACTGTAAAAGAAAAAAACAAAAATAACCAAGCTATCCAGCAAAGGTACCAGTTGCAGGGATGGGAAAACCCAGATTATAATAGAGGAAGTGCTTATAACAGTCAGATTTTATTCATATTGTCAAAACATTAAAAATAAAAAAAATGTATCTGGAGCTCGGCTTAAGTGTATTTATCTTTTGCCTAACCACAACCACAGGGCAACAATGCTGCTGTGTGATTTCACTATAGAATGAACAGAATCATTCTTTACCAGGAAGGGACAAAATAACATGTCCACTGTTAGATTTAACAGGTAGGGTTACAGGAAGGTCCTAGAAAAACAAAACTGTTGTGTTAATGCTAGTGGCACACTGCATGGTATATCGCTTTTATTTATTTTGCCCATATTTTCAATTCAAGTCATTTACTCACTTCAATTTGCTGTCACATGACCCTCCTTATAAATATGTGAGTGTTTGTGTATAATAATGTACTTCAGAATTTGGTTACACAAAGTTCTTTATTCCTTTCTGCATTCCATACTTGAGTGATAGCATTGTTTTTATCTTTGTTGATTTAGTCTCAGAATACTTGCTGAAAATGGAATGGAATAGTATTTGCAGTTTGTGCTGCAGTTGGAACAAGCTTGTCAGCTGTGTGAATGATAAAACCAATGACAATCTTTAAGCAATTTAACAATCACATTTCTCATGCTTCTCTATTGATTACTTTAATAATTCTTGGAAGCTATTTCCTATGGTGTCTGTTTTATTATTATATTGCAAGGTTTGGAACATAATTAACTATTAGAGGGAAAAATATTGCTCTGTCTCTACTTGTGGATATTCTTTAAAATTGTTGGCAAGCACCAGGAGCATTCATTAAAAAATAATAACTTATGAATACAAAAAGGATTACATTTTCTGTGGAATATCTTTTCTTTTTCTGCCGTCTAAATCCACAATGAAAATTGAATGTATTCATCATCTTCACCCTTTGCTCATATTGAAGGTTTTGGACAGAATGGCACAGGGCCTTTCTCTGTAAGTAAGAAAGGGAAAGTTGTTTTCAGATGGAGCTTGCAACATTGGTTACTTTGTGACTTGCCTTTTGTCTAGGGTAATCAGAACTTTTAGTTTGCCAATGTTAGCACATTAGTTAAGATGCAGCTTTTTACTAGAGCTAAGTCAACATGTCACTGCTGTCCTGTGCTCTACTACAATAGATCATAACGTTCTCAAGAAGGGGTCAAGAAACATCCTCATGGTGTTAGATATAACATACTTATAATGACCACATTATCGCTATGAAATATTATTTATGCACCATATTATGTAACAAGGTTATCCAGTTGCACTGGCACATACATTTCCCGTAATATAAACAAGTATTAATAGCTTCTCTTTCCCCTGGAACCTCAGGATAATCAGCAAATTCATAAAGGATCCCCGTCACAAAAAAAACCTGCTAAAACTTTTTACGATAACTATACTTTATTCACTTAAAGTAAGTTATGAGAAAATTCAGTATATGAATTCCTTTTTTATTCCACATGTCTTAACTTATATTTGTCAATGCATGTACCTGCAGGCCAAGCTGTTCAGAAAAAGTGACATTGACAGGGTTTGGAACAAACTATAAAACTGCCAGGGTTGCTTACAAAGGTCACATTTTTTCACATGGTTTACAATTTCTTGTAATAAAAAAAAAAAAAAACTGGTGCTGCAAAAGTTCAGGCACAAAAGGCAGCGTTAAAATTTTTTAACCCCTCTTACCAACATTGCTGCTGGACACCTTGTCCTGCAGGTACAGTATATTTGTAGAATAATATGAATAAAGGCGTACAACATAGAAAAGTTATTTATATACAGTTCTTATATTTAATAACTTAGTATTAATGTGCATATCAGAAAAAATTGTGATACTGGTCCTTTAAGCCTTTCACTGTTATTGTCATTTTCCAAGAATAGGCACAGCGTACAATACCTCCTGTATACCAGCTCAGAGTTGGTCTCAATTACCTTCAGTTTCCTAATCTAAGAGCTGGCAGTAGTGTTTTCAAGAATTTGTCACTGCCATAGCCTTAGGTTCTTAAAGTGAGAGCAGTGAGAATAGAATTTGCTGCACATGTCAGTAATGTTACAGACACTGGTGCAAATGCGTGCCTAAAATACGAGGGTCAAGTATTTCATAAGGAAACTACCACCAAAAGCGTTTAAGATTATTTTAAATTGCTGAAAATAATTTTATGCCATTATTCTTGACTAACTCTAAATTTGATGACTGTAAAGGCTTTAACGTTTTTCTATGGACAGCTCTGGGTACCATAGTGTGTCATACATAGGCACACAAAATTTAAAGGCTTGACATGTTTTGTATCTATTAACCTGATATTTTTTGTTTTACCAAAAAATTGTGTAATTGTGCTTGTGCACTAAAATTACCAGACTGTATTTTCTACTGAAAGTATGGGTTTAATAAACCATTGTACTAATAGTAGCAGAGTCCCCACTTTCTCTGCTTCCAAAAATGTTTGGAGGTTTTATCTAATCTCCATGCCTAAAATTTGCATTTTAACGCGTGCAAAAAAATGCAATCTTTTGAAAGCATCCAGATGTGTTAGCTTACTTTTCACTCAGGCATGTACAGTACATTTTTAAAATACACCTACCTTTTATTAACAACATAGGGACTTATTTATTTTCTAAATCTGTTTTCATTTAGTAAAGGTTAGTAACAGATGTTAGATATTTATACTTAAAGTAGACATAGAACCCTAACTGAATGGCATTTAATTTGCTAAGGCACTACCATATCCATGTTTTTCAATTTAAATACTGAGACCCTTTTCATCTTTCGTTGCATATCAGTGCTGTTAATTCCCTCCAGTCTCTATACAGCCACTTCATGTATACATGTGTACACTCCAAAAATGAAATTTCTTAATGTGGATGTCCTGAATGTTGACAACATTAAACCATGCTTCCTTAATTTGTGATGACATAGCCACATGTTCTCTTCATCTGAATCCCATGAGACAAGCATGACATTATATTAACATGTTAAATCATATATGATACAGTATTTTTGTGATTGGGTTTACATATATTTTAAACTAATGTACTGTAGATAAAACAGTTAGAAATTAGTCCTAATTACACTGTAAAATGCATTTGTATGAGAAAGATTAAAAAATAAAGTTCAGGCAATATGTTTACAAATTAAATGTAATCTTTATGTATTTCTTTTACTCCATGTAGAACGATTCAATGTGTACTTAATGCCTACACCAAATTTAGACATCTATGGGGAGTGCACAATGCAGATCACACATGAAAATATCTACCTGTGGGATATTCACAACGCAAAAGTTAAGCTGGTAATGTGGCCCCTAAGCTCTTTAAGAAGATATGGCAGGGACTCAACATGGTTTACTTTTGAGTCTGGAAGGTAAGAAGACATTCTTGTTATAGATTTAATACCAACATGTCAAAGTTTATAGATGTTTTGATAATTGCTTAAATAAACTAATAATTTAGTTATTAATATATGTATTCTTTAAAACTTGGTATAATGACAGATAAAAATGACAAGAATTTATAATATTAAGTAAATATAAAGAAGACCTAGCATCAGGTGTAATTTTTTTAATTGTATATGCATGCATGCTCTATAATGTAACATTTGGGTATAATTATTCAGTAATCCTATTGACAATACCTTCCTCTGGCAACATCACTTCTTCTGGTATCATCCCGGGCCAGCCTCTACATTGTGGACTAATGGAGTTCGTAGCCATTAGCTAAATTGTGCTTACAGCTTTGTGAATTGAGTCTGTTCTTTTATTCTGACCTTTTTTTGAGCAGATTTAGTGAGATTTGGTGATGATCTATGGCATTGTTAAAAATGAGCACTCTAGGGAAGCAATCAGGCATGTTAGAAAGCCTTGTTTTCTTCAATGTTGGAACTGTCTTCAAAATCTTCCTATCCTTCCTTCATTGCCTTAAGCAGAAGCACTCTTAGGAATCGAGAACTCCTGTTTGGGTGGGTGGGGGGTAGGGATCTTACCAAGAAGATTTTCCAAGATGGTCAGGTTTTTTCCCAATATTCTCAAATATTCTCCTCCTAGGAAGATCATCAGAGGCCATGCCTAGGCTCTGTCACTTGACTGTAACACAACAGCTATTAAATTTTTTTATGCAGAACTGTAAAATTGCTGATAGGTTTGCTTTTTAGAATGGAAGCTAGGAAAGGAGGATAGGGGATGCAAAAATATGCACCAGTATTGCATCTTAATGGTCCTAAGATGTGTTGGAAATTCAATTTTTACACTTTTGTTTCCTTTATTTTAATTGGTCCTAACATTAATACACTTCCTGTCCTAGGGTTACAACCATACTGAGCAGCATTGTCATCCTAGGAAAGGGAGTGCCTTAGAACTACATAACACTGTGTTAAGACTGTATACCATCTCCCTCTCTTCTCCATAACAAGAAAAAATGCTTTTTAGCGCATGGAAATAGAAAGGAAAAATGCTAACCGATATTAGCCCAGGGGCAGAGAGCCATGGAAGTTATCAGCTCACAACATTTCTAGCTTGATAAACACTTTTTTTTGTTTTTGCATTTGTCGAACAGATTTAATAAACTACTTTCAATGTTTTATTTAAAAAATCAAAAGGGAGAAAAATAGAAGAAGTTTATTGTTACAGTGTACATACATTTTAAATGTAACTCCAACTTTATTCAACGTCAATGATGAATAAAGTGCAGTTTTTACCATGCATGGTTTCATTATTTTTCCCTACTTCTTTTAGCCTCACATCATTATTTTCTTTGTATTGTCTTTTGTCTTTGGATGTGCTGAATAATGCTAAATGCTAAAAATAAACCTATTTTTTATTTGGAAGTCTGTTTTTTCTCCAAAAATTACTCTACCATTTGTTCTTTTTTTGGCAATATAAAATACAGGTGACTAAAATAGCCCTTTACCTCCTTTACCCTCTGTAGTGTAGCACAGCGTGTCTATGAACTGTAGGCATTCACACAATTTTAAAGAAATTTAAAACTTTCATGTATAAACTGCAATATAAAGACAACAATCTTCCCTTATGCCTAAATTGTTAGAAAAGGTTTTACCAAACCTGGAAAATCTGAAGAAAAACCACACGTTTATGAATTCTTTATTTTAGTTTTTCAGCATATATAGAAAAACGATACAGATGCCAAACATGTGGTGCTGAGCCTATGGGTATGAACACATATGCAATGGCCCTCATAGAATTACATACAGTATAACGCAAGAAATAAGAAACTTTGTTACAAAAACACAGTAGTAGAATATAAGCTGGCGAGTGTCTTATAGCTCGGGCTTTCAGGTATCACAATTAGCACAGTAACATGAGGCAATAAAACCACAGTAGGATATCCGATACAGGGTCCACTTATCACCACAAAATACTGCTGGGCTGGTCCATGCCACAAAACAAAATGGGGGAGTGGGGTTTGAGAGACTTTGGTATCCTAAGTTTCAAGTTACAGTGCACCACTGGGTATCACCCAAGTGCCCCCCACCTGCATGGGCTTCCCAGCCAAGGGGCTGTACTTCGCCACCTCTAAGGCTTAGGGAGCCTCCTAATCCAGGTTGGAGCTCATCTGGCTAGGTCAGCTGTATAATCATCTGAAAAAATATAGTCAAACCAGTAAAATCAGGTTTTGTGGTAATGACCTTGTTTATGATTATATGATGCTAGTAGTTCTTCCAAAGGGCAGATTTCCTGAATTTTGTGTATCCAGACCCCCAAGCCTTAGATGCGTTAAGCATTTGGATTGTGAGGGAGCGTTTATAGCTCTTAGAGGAAACGGGGGCACATGTAGTAGGTACATTTTCAGCACTATGATATTTTGACTAAGAATTGCTTGGACATGCAACATGGTACCCAGATTATTTTTTATATAATTTAATAATGCCATAATGCTTCTACATTTCTTTGGTAACAATAACCTAAATTAGTGTATATTATTTTGATTGTGTGAAAGTTATGAATTCTACAAACCACGGAATATACAGTATATTTGAAATTTCTCAACCCAGATGTACTTACTGCCTATTTAAATATTTGAGGTCCTAAATGCCAAAAGGGTACAAATACCCCCTAAATTACTATTTTTTGAAAAGTAGACAGTCCATGGTATTAAGTAAGAGGCATTGTGAGTTTCTTGAAGTTGTATTTTTTTTTGCCACTATTTTTTTCGTAAAATGAAGAAAGTAAATGTGTTTATTTTCACAAAGTTGTCATCTAACAAGTTACTTCTCACACATAGGCATACTTAAAATTACACCATAAAACACATTCTAGTGCAGTGACTGCATTGTAAAAGCCTGTCACCACAAGAACACATAGAAAACAAATGTTTTCTGTGTGTCCTATTTACAATGCAATGCAAAAAAGGGAGCTGAGTGAAGTGCTGTATCACACCACAATGCCTCCAACTGCAATCAGGAACAAACAGCTGCCAGAGAGTTAAAGCACTCTGACAGCTGTCCATTTTAGTGTAAATACAGCCTTCGAAGATACCACATGTGTGATGCTTTTTCACTGCTGAGATGCATAAAGTGGGGAAAAAATACAAGGATCACCTTCATGCTTTCAAAAGGCATTGATTTTATACATTTCCTAACTACCCATCAGTGGCAGCTGGTGCTCAAAATTTTTGGGGGGCGCAAAAAGAAAAATGTAATAGGTATTGCTTCGCGGCAAAAAACGCAGTAAAAAATTGCCTGACTTTGAGGTCATGGTACAGGCATGGCACAGGTGATGGTACAGGCATGGCACAGGTGATGGTACAGGAGATGGTATAGGCATGGCACAGGTCATGGTAAGGGCATGGCACAGGTCATGGTACAGGTGATGGTATAGGCATGGCACAGATGATGGTATAGGTATGGCACAGGTCATGGTATAGGCATATCACAGGTCATGGTACAGGCATGTCACAGGTCATGGTACAGGTGATGGTACAAGCATGGCACAGGTGATGGTACAGGCATGTCACAGGTCATGGTACAGGCATGTCACAGGTCATGGTACAGGAGATGGTATAGGCATGGCACAGATCATGGTAAGGGCATGGCACAGGTCATGGCACAGGTGATGGTATAGGCATGGCACAGATGATGGTATAGGCATGGCACAGGTCATGGTACAGGCATGTCACAGGTCATGGTACAGGCATGTTACAGGTCATGGTACAGGAGATGGTATAGGCATGGCACAGGTCATGGTAAGGGCATGGCACAGGTGATGGTATAGGCATTGCACAGGTCATGGTACAGGCATGTCACAGGTCATAGTACAGGCATGTCACAGGTCATGGTACAGGAGATGGTATATGCCCCCTTTCAATGCAGAGACCAGTGTACATGCCCCCTTTCAATGCAGTGACCAGCCTACATGCCCCCTTTCAATGCAGAGACCAGCGTACATGCCCCCTTCAATGCAGAGACCAGCGTACATGTCCCCTTTCAATGCATAGACCAGCGTACATGCCCCCTTTCAATGCAGAGACCAGCGTACATGCCCCCTTTCAATGCAGAGACCAGCGTACATGCCCCCTTCAATGCAGTGACCAGCGTACATGCCCCCTTCAATGCAGTGACCAGCGTACATGCCCCTTTCAATGCAGAGACCAGCGTACATGCCCCTTCAATGCAGTGAGCAGCGTACATGCCCCCTTTCAATGCAGAGACCAGCGTACATGCCGCCTTTCAATGCAGAGACCAGCGTACATGCCCCCTTCAATGCAGAGATCAGCGTGCGTGCCCCCTTCAATGCAATGAACATTGTGCTGTGCCCCCACAATGCAGAGTTCAGCGTGCGTGCCCCCTTCAGTGCAATTAACATTGTGCTGTGCCCCCACTATGCAGAGTTCAGCGTGCGTGCCCCCTTCAATGCAATGAACATTGTGCTGTGCCACCTTCAATGCAGAGTTCAGCGTGTGTGCCCCCTTCAATGCAATGAACATTTTGCTGTGCCCCCACAATGCAGAGTTTAGCGTGCGTGCCCCCTTCAATGCAATGAACATTGTGCTGTGCCCCCACAATGCAGAGTTCAGCGTGCGTGTCCTCTTCAATGCAATGAACATTGTGCTCTGCCCCCGCAATGCAGAGTTCAGCGTGCGTGCCCCTCCGGCTTCGGCGACGGCTTCGGCGGGCGGCTTCTTCTCACTCCGGTGGCGCGTCTTCTCTGGTCCTCCCGCTCCTGCCTCCTCCTCGGCCAATGGCATGGGGTTTGCCATGTGGCCAATCAGGAAGCCGGTATTAGACCGCTTTCCTGATTGGCCAGGAGGAGGATCGGTGTGACAATAGCAAATTTTCCGTTCGCTATTGTCACACAATGGGTGGGCTCTGGGCGCACTGCTCTGCGCCCCGGGACCACCCTTTCCATCACCCCATTAGAGCCTCTGGCTCTAATCAGGTGATTAAAAAAAAAAACATTGCACTCCATGCGTCCGGCGCCCTGCGTGGAGATTAGGGGGCCGGACACATGGATGGGGGGGGGCGGCTGTATACACTAGCCGCCACTGCTACCCATCACATTTCTTGAGACCCTGAGGTGCCAGGACTAGTGATGGGTTGAACAACCCCCCCTGTTTGGTTCACACCAGAACATCTCGAACAGGGAAAAAGTTCTAGCGAACATGCAAACTCTATTAAAGTCTATGGGACACAAACAGAAATAAACAAAAGTTCTCATTTTAAAGGCTTATATGCAAGTTATTGCCATAAAAATTGTATGGGGACCCGGGTACTGCCCTGGGGGACATGTATCAATGCAAAAAAAAATTTTTAAACGATTGTTGTTACAGAAGCAGTGATTTTAATGAGGGCTTAAAGTGAAACAATAAAAATGAAAAATTCCTTTAAATATCATGTCTAAGGGGCCCCTTAATGTGCCTGTAAAGTAGCGCACCTGTACAATGTATGTAGTCAACTTCAGCAATACTGACATTTCTAAAAGAAAAAATTTATTTAAACTTGCTCGCGGCTGTAATGTATTGTCGGCTCCAGGAAATATAGATACAAAACATGATAAAAATGGTGTGGGGTCCCCCAAAATCCATACCAGACCCTGATCTGAGCATTCAGCCTGGCAGGCCAGGATAGACGAGGTAAGCGAGCGCCCTCCCTCCTGAACCAAACCAAGCCGCTTGCCCATGTTGATGGGGACAAGGGCCTCTTTTCCACAACCCTGAGCTGTGTTTGTGGGGGCCTGCGGGTGGGGGGGCTTATTGGAATCTGGAAGCCTACTTTAACAAGGGGGCCCCTAGATCCCGCCCCCCCCCATGTGATTGGGTATTGGGTACATCATACCCTACCCAATCACCAAAAAAGTGTAAAAAAGGAAAAATCACAGCGTTTTTTTAAAAAGAAAAAAAAAATTGTGTCCCTCAATGTAAATCCATCATCAATCATGACGCCTGCCAACCCGTAAAATAGAAAAAAAATCAAAAACTCTCCACCTCTTCTGAGGCATCCCACTGTATGCTGTTCTTCAGCTTTGACAGCTTTTTTATAGGCAAGGGCCAGGGCCACCCGGTTACGTTTCCCCGTGGCACCACCGCCTTCTGGCATCACATGACGTCATGTGACGTCAGAAGGGGCGCTGCCTCTGGGTAATGTAACTGGGTGGTCTTTTGAAGATTTGTCACAAGCTTTTAAAAAGGTGGAAGAAAAATGAAAATGTATTTGTTTACACAAAGTTGTAAATTAATAAGATATTTCTACCACACAGTATGGGCATACTTAGAAATACACACTAAAACACCTCTGCAACTCCTCCAGACTTGTGAGACTTGTATGTGGCTGCCCACAGGAATGCCATGTTTACTGGCCAGGAGGTACAGAGAGCTGAACGAAGGGTGAACAAAAGAGTTACTGCGGTTCCAAGAGTGCAGTTATCTCCGGGGGATGGCTGAGACTGATGTCTCACAGGAACATAATCATACAGATGGGTCAGTTCAGGCTGCAGGTAGAGACAGGGTCAGCAAACAGATAAAGGATCAGTCCAGGCGGCAGGCAGAAATGTGGTTAAATTACCAGCCAGGCTCAGTACAGGTGGCAGGCAGAGGCAACACTGCATTGGTGTGGTGGCGATTACAAACAATGTTGTCGGTTGCCCTGGCTCTAATGACACTGCACTGATGTGGCAGCAATCAGGAATACTGTTGATAGCTGCAATGGCTCCAGTGTCACTGGCACTGCTGTGGCTGGTTATCAGGAACATTGTTGATGACTGAAATGGTCTGGTTACATTTTCACAGGTGTGAAGGTGACCAGGAACAATGTTGATGGCTTACACTGGTCTGTGACACTAAGAATTTTGTAGCGTTGATCAGGAACACTATTGATGGTTGCACATGGCTGGCAACACTGGCACTGGTGTCCCCAGGACACAGCAATCACAGATCATGTCACTGCACACCCTAGAGGGCACACACAAGTGGGGGGAGGACATTTTAATAATTGGCCTGGTGTCTGTTGTCACAAGTGAAATTCTATTTTTTTTATCAGAACATTAGTAAAATAATAATTTGGGGGGGCACTTGTTCTGGTGAAAAAAATGTCCAGGAAAGGATTTATCCCACTGTGGTGAGTTACCCATTTATCCTTACTCCTGTTGTGTATACTGAACAGGAAGGGAAAAATAATCTTGCCAACGGGATATGAATGGCATGAAATTTCATATGGAAAAAAAAGTTTGGGCTTTAGATATTGCATCTGAAGCATTTTTTCCTGTAAGGTGTCCCAGAAGAAAGAAGCATTTCTTATTGACCGAAGAGCACCTGCCATTGTGAACATTATGATAGATACTCACTCTGAGGCTATGTATTGCGGTGTGTGTGGTGTACAGACTTTTACACTGGCAGCATGGGGAATCAGTCACTATGTGCAGCAGGGTCAAGAGAGGTGGCAATTATATTTGGAGTTAGTTCACCATTTCATTTTTCATGACCCTTTAAGTTGCAGCATTGGAGAAAAAATGGGTGCCTTATTGATAACAGTTATAATTAAATAGATTAAAAATTAAAATCAGATTTTCTTTTTCTCATGGGATTAAAGCACCCCAACTACCTCTTAAAATTATTGGATGCCGTTTTCAATGTTTTCATTTTTCTTGTGTTGCACATCCCATCCCCATTGCACTATTCATCCCATCCACTATTGCACTTTGCACTTTATTATTATTTATATGTTTTCACTTTATGGTAATACTGTGAACTATTCACATTAATGTGTCACTGTTGCATATTTTCTTAGGGTCACATATTTAAACCACCTTCCTAGGGTAGAGCTACACTTATTAATTTAATTCTTACATTTTTATTGCCGAGAATAAGTGTTTAAGTGGTAGCAGCGACCCTATATCAATCTTATCTCATCCCACTTTTTTGTTTTTATATTGTATCTATCTATTCAACAAATCATATTTCTTGTTTAAAATAAGCATTTAAAAAGGTATCTTACAATCCTACATACATAAGGCTGCTGGATCAGTACAAGTAGGGGTTTTTACTGGGCATTATTACACACTACTTACTTGCCTTTGGCATACATTTTAAAGGTAAAACACATGGCTGGCACATTTCATGTAGTGCCACTTGACTGTCAAGCTGAAATTTAGAAAGATGCAAGTTTATGTATTACAGCCCCTTGCCAAAAAGTTATGTTTCAGCATCTTTTAATATTGTCAAGTTATCACATACATTAAAAATGCCAGTTTGACAGCTGCTTTAGTAGCAAGTGAATCCTTTTTTAACCACTTGCCTACTGTGCACTTAAACACCCTTCCCATCCAGGCCAATTTTCAGCTTTCAGCGCTCTCACACTTTGAATGACAATTGCGCGGTCATGCTACACTGTACCCATATGAAATTTTTATCATTTTTTTCACACAAACAGAGCTTTCTTTTGGTGGTATGTAATCACCTCTGGGTTTTTTATTTTTTACAAAAAAAAAGAAAAAAGACAGAAAATTTTGAAAAAAAAAAAAAAGTTTTTCTTATTTTCTGCGAGTAAATTTTGAAAATAAATTTTTCTCCCTCACTGATGTGCGCTGATGAGGCGGCACTGATGGGCACTGATAGGCTGCACTGATGGGCACTGATGAGGTGGCACTTATGGGCACTGATGAGGTGGTACTTATGGGCACTGATGAGGAGGTACTAATATGCCGCACTGATGAGCACTGATAGGCGGCACTGATAGGCGGCACTGATAGGCGGCACTGCTGGGCACTGAGAGGTGGCACTGCTGGGCACTGAGAGGTGGCACTGCTGGGCACTGAGAGATGGCACTGCTGGGCACTGAGAGGTGGCACTGCTGGGCACTGAGAGGTGGCACTGCTGGGCACTGAGAGGCGGCACTGACGGGCGGCACTGATAGGCGGCACTGATGGGCACTGGCGGATGGCACTGATGGACACTGACGGGTGACAGTGATGAGCACTGACGGGCGGCACTGATGAGCACTGATGGGCAGCACCATCAGTGCCCACACTCAGTGCCCATAGTGCTGCCAGTCAGTGCTCATCAGTGCCTAGATGAGCAGGCACTGATGGGCACTGACTGGCAGCACTATGGGCACTGATTGTGGGCATTGATGGGGGCACTGATGGCGGGCACTGTGGGCACTGATGGTGGGGGCAGTGTGTGTGTTTTTTTACCTTCAGTAATCAGGGCACTGGTGATCAGTGCCCTGATTACATTTGTCTGTGTCCCCAGCGGCTGTCGGCTCCCCCTCCTTCCTCACACTGCAGTGTCTGTGTGAGGAAGGAGCGCCGGCGATGAGAGATGATCTCATATGTTTACATATGAGATCATCTCTCATTGGACGGCTTGATCACGTGGTGAATGGCCGCTGTGATTGGCCATTCACCACGATCTGTGATCGGCCGTGTCCAAGGGACACGGCCGACACAGATTCCCCCCGATGCGAGCGCGCGGGGGGGCGTGTCACTGGAGGCCGTTTAAAAACGGCCTCCCGAAAATTCGAGTCCGCGCTGCAGCCGTATATAGGCTGTAGCGCGGATGGGAAGGGGTTAAGAGGGCTCCTGCTGAAATGTAAAGCACAGTTGCTACTTTAGCATAAGACAAATGTGAAAGGCTCCTCAAAATGTGAATTTAAAAGAAATAGGATGTCAAAGAAAATATTGAATTATGGAACTGTGTTAAACTGTACCAAGTACGATGTTTGATTTTAACAGTAATTTTTCATGGAATATGAAAATATGCATTTTAATTATTAATAAGTATTACTGAGTACAATTGTATAAGATATGTAGAAATCATGATAAGTTGAAGATGTTTAAATGTGTAACTTAAAAATAATTAAGGTTAAACAGTTTCCTATCTCTAATTGTATTGGAACACTGATCTTTGAGGTGTGCTCCACAATGATTTTGTATGTAATATATAACTGGTGTCTCTGCTACAGAATGCAGTTTCAGTTGTGGAGCTATAGAGATAGATAGGAGAGTTGTCTAGCTGGATGATTATTTAGTGTAAACCCTGCAAGAAACAGAAAACCAATGCGGTACCAATGGAGTGGATGTAATAAGAAATGTGAAAAAAATGTGAAAAAAACGAAGGGTAGACAAATGTGAATGGAAGAAAGCTGCCAATTTAAAAGTGTCACCACTACAAAAGGAGAAGACTAAAGGAAAAATTGGCGCTAATTTCCAGTACTGAAAAAGTTCAAGTGCTGTAAATCGCATAATACTCAAAATCCAATGCAAATCTCAAAAAGGTAAGAAAATCATCCAAAAAGCAGAATATAGATGACAATATTCAAAATGCGCATAAAATAAATGATAATTCACATAATCCAACACAACAACGCACTTAAGCCCCTTCCTTTTTTGTTTGCACCATTTATGCATGAATCGCAATATATTATTATTAATATTTTTTTCATGTTATGTGGATATTATTATCAGCACCTGTATGTTATTTGCACATTCTTTATCATTTACATCACTGTATTTATTCTGAGATTTGCCATTTGAATCGCACCCCTCTTTTGTTGTGTTGGATTATGTGAATTATCGTTTATTTTTTGCGCATTTTGAATATTATCATCTATATTCTGCTTTTTGGATGATTCTCTTACCTTTTGAGATTCGCATTGGATTTTGAGTATTATGTGATCCACAGCACTTTAACTTATTCAGTACTGGAAATTAGCGCCAATTTTTCCTTTAGTCAGTGTAAACCCTGCCGTGTACAGTGGGCTGGGCAGTAAAGAGCTGGTCTGCATTCACTTTTTCATACTTATAATGGGGTTTGTGCACCCCCAGCTTTTTTCTTAAAGATACTGCTTAAATTTAATAGAGTCCAGCAATTTTTTTTGTTATGAATCATCTTTATTTGTTCTCATTGTCTGAAAAAATAGAAGCCAATTGTTTCCCTGTTGATAAAAACTACCTATTTTCTAAACGTGTGAGAGGTAAATTGCACATACCAAAATAATGGGACAAGGGGATAAAGACCAACACAAAAATACTGTGAAAAAAACTTTAAAAATCAGGCTGCATAGATTTATTTAATAATTAGATTTAAGGTTAAATGGCATTGACTTTTGGCCCTTTGCACATGGACAATGCTTCTGGGATGGTTGCCAGATTTTTTTACAAGTCGTCGGGAGTTGGTTTTTTCAAAGATATTATCGTATTGCTATTGTATTGTATTGTACTATAAGAACCTTAACTTGATATGTAAGTTTAGAAAAAACATAGCAGTGGTACACAATTTGTTATAGCACATAATCCAATGGTCTCAGTATGTTGTTCAGGCAGTCATTTAATCTTAGTCGACTTAGGCCAATAATTCCACAACAGCTAAAAATGCTGGGTAAGCAAATCAGCCAATAAGTTCTTGTTTACGTGTCATCATTTAGAATCCCTGGCAGTAGCACAAGGTTTGCATACATTGCTAGTTGATTACATTGGAAAATAAGAGGTTTGAACTGGACGTGTAGCTTCTCATAATGTGTGCATAAATTCCTATAGTCTATTTCAATCATTATTTACTTATGAATGACAAATAACAGGTTTATTTCCTCTTCTATTGATCAGAATGCATACATCTTTCTCCTTGTCAGGTTATCACATATTAAGTTCAGTTTATTGAAGATCACTATAACTTACAAATTTGCACCTAATACTCATCCAGGATGTACTGATACCAGAAATAAAAGCATTTATTTTAAGGTACACAATTCTCGTGTAATGTATATTTAAAAAAAAAAAATTACTATAGCTCTTAATAGTTAGAGTAATGAGTATCTAATATATGTTTAACACAACCTTTCAGATTTCATTTTTCAAATTAGGCCATAAGGATTATTTGTTATAGTTTACTTTTCCACTTTCATCTAAGTGGAACTCCAGGAATTATCTTTTTCCATT
The DNA here is from genome assembly GCF_965119305.1 of Pelophylax lessonae. Lineage (NCBI taxonomy): Eukaryota > Metazoa > Chordata > Amphibia > Anura > Ranidae > Pelophylax > Pelophylax lessonae. The sequence goes on along the minus strand of NC_138772.1, from coordinate 371,713,162 downwards.
CTTACATTTAATCGAGCTTGGCTTGATGTAAGTATTCATATGTAATATCCCTAGGGCCACTGCAGATGCTGAAAATGACTGTATTAGTCCACAATACATACAGTGATAGTTGTGATCTTCCAGGTGCTGTCCCAGCAGCTTCCTCTCTGTACACTGACCACAGTGGGTCACTTGCCTAGCACTGACATCATGTAGAATTATTTTGTGGATTCATACTCAAAACATTAAAAGTCATACTGTATTTATAATTATTATTATTATTATTATTATTACAGTAAAACCTTGGATTGCGAGCATAATTCGTTCCGGAAGCATGCTTGTAATCCAAAGCACTCTTATATCAAAGCGAATTTCCCCATAAGAAATAATGGAAACTCAGATGATTCGTTCCACAACCATTTATTCATAAATCCTTCAGTTTATAGTCCATATAAAAAGATTATAGCATTGCGATAGGTTATATAACCATAAAATGTCCATCCACAAATAGCCGCTTCCACAAGGGGATTAGAAGCAAAATCCAGTAGGAGCTACAGAGTATTAAAGAGAAGAAAGGCGCCTCTAAGTGTAGCAATATGGTTCCATTTAATGAAGGTAAAACATTTAGCAACTCACATGGTTGATGAATAAAACAGGCACATCTAAGTATGCAGGCATCCGGGGTAAAGCTGTCCACATAGACCATGTTCTGCACCGCCGGCTGCCAGTCTGTAATCCTGACCGGGAAGACCACCCTGCAGTAAAGGGATCTGAAAGCGAGGGGCAGCATGGAAGGGATGACGTAGATGGCGGTGAGGAGGATGGTCTATGTGGACAGCTTTAGCCTGGATGCCTGCATACTTAGATGTGCCTGTTCCAATCATCAACCATGTGAGTTGCTAAATGTTGAACCTTCATTAAATTTAACCATATTGCTACACTTAGAGGCGCCTCTCTTCTCTTTTATACTCAGCTGTGACTTGAGGCTACTTGTATATCAAGACATCGCTTGTAAACCAAGTCTTTATTTATTTGAAAATTTTGCTTGTCTTGCAAAGCGCTCTTAAACCAAGTTACTCTCAAACCAAGGTTTTACTGTATATAATAAAAAACTAAGGCAGCCACCACATTTAAGGACTTGTAAGCTGCAATGTATTACATTCTTGATTTTAGGTTTTGATATACTTTAGTTTTTCAATTGTATGTTCCATTATTTCATTATACGTAAGCACTCAAATTAATAAATCATGTAAAAGTTTAATACTGATGGATCTACTGTGCTGTCTGTCTATTTACTTGTAACTGTTTTAAATAAAGCTGTAGATATATGATATTGTAAAGTTTTATTAACTTGCTATTTTTGCCAATCCAAACATTTTCAAGTCCTTATTTACACCCATGGAGCTTGTATGCACTTTCCATATTTGTTTTAAGGATTGCCCCTCCAGCAATTGAGGACCAAGTGGGGGATCAATAACTACAACAGAAGGATATAGGCACAAACAACTAGATACAAGAGTATGTAGCATGCCAGCCACAAGCCAAAACTGAAAAGTCCTCTTAACAGTAAATAGAATCAATGTGGAAAACTTCTAAATGTACCTGGTTTAGGTACATCAACCATTATGACTTGCTGACTGGAGATTGTACCATAACAATTCAAAAACTAATGACGCTGCGTGTGGTCCACCATGTCTTCCCTCTCTTAACTGATATCACACTGGAGAGTCTTATGTAATACTATTATTATGTCAAAGTCAATATAATGATGCCATGGTAGATATTGTGATAGCAGAAATTGTGCTTTAATACCAATGCTATGATGACAATGTCAATATGAAAAGAGATAAAATACTTAGGACAAGTCAAAATAAAATACTCCCAGATGACATAACAATTAAGCTATAAAATTAGGAAAACTTGATGTTTGTCAGGGAAGCTTGAGGTAGTTTTCATTAGAAGATGTTCTTAAACTGGTTTAAAGTTATTCTGTCACTAAAATTAAATTGTGAACAAAAGTACTACCTAAGATAATACAAGCATACCTCTCCCACTGCCTGAGCCCTCCGAACACTATTCTGATCAAGAAAACTTCAAGTTTGTTCAGTAACCAATACTTCTCAAAGTGTCAGATTTCTAGCCCCCATCTGCAATCAGTGGTACTTCCAACTATTTGTTTAGGATTTTATTTTTGCAACATATCCACTTTATAGACTCATTATGAGGTATCAGAGAAACTTGGGCCTGCTTCAAAATGTATTAAATTCATAAGCATGCATGTATTTATTGGTGTTATAAAACCATCTTCAGGTCTGGGTCTAACACTAATAAAATCTTTTTTCTCTCTCATCCAATGATGGATACAACTACAGTATATGAGAGAAATATAGGGTTTTACTGCAGTCTACACAAATAAATTGATTTTTGTCAAGAATTTATCAAGAAATTATTCACTCCCCAGGTTGATTCTCTAGTGTTTTGTCTTAACAAGACTCTGACCATAGTTATCAAAGACATCCTTCAAGGACCCTAAAGACAAGAAGTTTGACCACCCCCTGTTGATCAATTAACATTTTTGAGTGATTGGCCTCTTAACTTTTGCCTGCTACTGTGTCTGCCTCTTGCTACTCGCACTTCTGTTCAAGGTGTTTCACACGTTGCTGTCCCTGTTCAGACCCAGGTAGCTAAACCTAGTAGTTTTGTCAGTTTTACAAAAAACCCGTTCAACCTTAATCAGGATAATTCCTTGACTTTGCTATCCCATAAGGTAGCCTTTTTTGAGGCAATTTCTTCATCTAGAAAAATCTCTGAGTTTTTATCTTTGTTCTGTAAGGACAAAGGAACTCTTTTTGATGATACACAAAGACTTGTGTATTTGAGGCCAAGGATCTCTTAACCTTCCTAGCGGCATTCCCGAGTGTGGCTCGGGGTTAAATTTCAGTGCCAAAAGCGGTAACCCCGAGCCACACTTGGGGTACCACTAGGAAGATCACTGGTAGAGGGGTTACTTACCTTGTCACCGGGATCCAGCAATGTATCCCGGCAGTGTGTGGCGGCGGATCTTCCTCCCGATGCTCTGTGTGCCCCGGCCTCCGTCTCCTGCGACGTGACGTTTGCAGGGGGGTGGAACTGGCGGCAAATTCAAATGTAAAACACACCAAACACACTGATACAATTCAAAATAAAATAAATTCGCATTAGTTTGCCCCCCAGTGCCCTTTCCTGCAGTTTTACTGTTCTTTTTATGTGTATATATATATATATATATGTATATATACAGTATATATATATATATATATATATATATATATATATATTTATATGTATATACATACATACTTTAACTTATTTATAGTTTTTATTATATTATAATTTATGATTTTGTGTTTCAAACTTTATCATACCCGAGATGTTATAAAGAAGAACGCACAGAAAAAAAAAATCATATGTAAATAGTTGGTTTGGGCTGCTCATTCTTAAGAATTACATGCAAAATAATGGTACCGCTTTCAGCACCTAAAATCCGAAAGAATCATACCACCAGGGAGGATAATGTCCAAAATTAGTCTCTCTACCTTTCACCTTAATGAGAGCCTTGTGTTATCTTTGTTGTGTTCAGTAACGGTGCATTCCAAGAAGATCTTTATCTATTGTCTGTATGTAATAAAAGCCATCTGGGTTTACTTCTCAGCCACTGCTTTCTTTAGGCAAACTGATTCTCTGTTTGTTGTTCCAGGAGGTCCTAAAAGAGGTTCTTTAGCTTCCACATCCAGTATTTCTAAGTGGATTGGATAGGTTGTCATTTGGGCCTATGAGTTAAATGATAAAGTGCCTCCTTTTCATGTTAGAGCCCACTCCCCCAGTGTAGGAAGTATCTCTTGAGCTTTTTTGTCAACAGGCCTCAAATTTGTATGTCTATAATCTGGTCTTCTGTTCATACATTCTCTACATTTTACAAGCTGGATGTCTGTCCCAGCAGATGCTAGTTTTTGCCAAATTGTTCTACAAGCAGTTTATTATTGCTCTTGTTTTTTGCCTAGGTATGGATTTTTACTTGTTGGGCTGGTTCATCTGTGTTGTTTTGCTATGCCTATCCCTCTGTTTGGACTGCTTTTTGATGTCCCTACATTGCTTAATTAACATCAAGCTAGGTCTCTTAATGGATAAAAATATAGGAGCCTGTTGAGGTGCACAGCTCCTTCCCCTCATATGCTATTTTTTCCTGTTTGGTATGCTTGCTACAACTAAGCAAGTGTAAGGGCGGAGGGTTATAAAGTCTAGGGTTAACAATAACTTTTATTTAAAAAATATGATGATGCCTGATATGAAAATCAAATGTATCATAATTTCCTAAAAATCAATATAAATTAATTAAAGGAGAAGTACAGCCAAAGCTCGTTTGGCTGTACTTCTGTGGAATACAGGAGTGCAATTCATTTTACACACCTGTGACTTGTTTTCAGCAGACAGCTGGATAAAGTCCACTGTCTGCTGACGTCACAGAGCAGGTCCAGGCATGGGAAAGATTGTGACAATGGAGTTGGGATCCGCCCTCATGCCGGAACTGGCACCTGGCTCAGCCTCTTAACGAGCTGCTGAGAACCTGAGCTAGCCACTCCCACTCCCTCCACAGCCCAGCACTCCAATGCGTGTGGGAGGGGGCAGTGCAGAGAGCTGCTGACCGACAGTCAGCAGTTCTCTTCTCAGGGAGTTGTGAGAACTGAGTCATCTGCAGTGTTTGATCGCTGGGCTCTTAGTGTTAGAGCCAGCGGAGACAGATGCAGCATCGGACCAATACTGGATCCACCTAGATAAGTATGATTGGGGGAAAAAAAAATCCATACTTCTCCTTGAATGTAACAATATTATATATTATTTCAGAAGTAGATAAGCTACATGGTGCTCCATAAATGATTTTTGCACAATATATGCAATCTAAATTTTTATAAATAATAACTCATTTAGGTGCAAACCTCATTAAAAGTTCATATGCATTGCAAATAATAGGTAAACACAGACTCCTACTATTTCATTATACCCAGTATTATTTTGAAGAAATGTAAGACAAAAATTGGAATCACTGGTAGAAGTGTGATTTGAGCAAGCAAAGATTAAACTGTATTTGTCAAATTTGGAATGACAGCAGCAATTACTGCAAAGCCATATGACCTGGGTATCAGCATCCCTATGGTATACTAAGAAAGTTCTTGTGGTTTATACAACATTATAGTCTATATATGTTCCAATGTATTAGTTGCCAAAGCTTGATTTTTACCATGATTGCACTTATACTATTTTTGAAAAAAAATTGGAAAAACATGATTACTAATATGAAGGTACAGTATTTTTACTAAATCTTTGTTTTTTTTTTTTGTGAATTTTGTAGTAAGCAGTGGGTTTGTAGTCAGCCTAACAGTACCTCAGCAGCTCTGTTTCTCTAATTGAGTGTATTTTCTCTGCCACATATTGTTTGTGCTTTCTCTAGCAGGGTGTGATGTCAATCAGTGAGTCTGGGGAACCTACTGATGTATGCTGGCAGAATTTTTAATTATCTGAGGCACCTCCTGTTCTGTCTCTTTCCTCTAAGGCAGGGGTGTCCAAACTATGGCCCTCCAGCTGTTCAGGAACTACAATTCCTATCATGCCTAGTTATGTCTGTGAATGTCAGCGATTTTACAATGCCTCATGGGATTTGTAGTTCCTGAACAACTGGAGGGCCATAGTTTGGACACCCCTGCTCTAAGGCTTTTGCCCTGTGAAGATGTCAGTTTAGAGGCTGCTCTCTAATAGGGCACATGGAAGGATGCAGGGCTCTCCCTTCCTGGGAGGAACCTCTGAGGATGTTGGCTGCTGGAAGAAGAGAGCATAAGGCCTAGGGGTAGCGAGATGAAACAGCCCTGACATATAAAGATAAGGAGGGATATGGTTGAGTGGGAAGTTATACAGATGAACTTTTACATGCTGTCCTTACCTGGAAATTAAGATTTTCAGGGAACCTAAGCCTTGCAGGAGCCAATAGAATCTTTCATTTGAAAGGTAACATCTAGAGACTTTGAATGAGACTTTAACTGCTTGCCGACCGCCCACAGTAATATTAATGAGGCAAAGCGGCTCGACTGAGTCCAGTCACGTACTATGTGACTGGAGTGCATGTGGTCTCATGTTTAGACACAGCGGGAGGCGGGCCGCAGGAGGAGAGGTGGTGATTGCTGCCTTCCTCCCGTGATCGTCCGGGAAGACCCACCTGCTTATGTACACAAAGCAGGCGGATCTTCTGTGAGACAGGCAAGGACAGATCAGCAGTTTTAGCTAAGCTGAAACTGCGATCTGTCTGTGCCTGTCACAGAACCCCCCCCCCCCCACACACACACACACACACACACAGTTAGTAAGCATACAGGCATACATTAACCCCTTTGATCACCCCCAGGGTTAACCCCTTCCCTGCCAATGGCATTATTACAGTAACAGTGCATATTTTTAGCACTGATTACTGTAGTAATGCCACTGGTACCCCTAAAAGTGTCCAAAAATGTCAGTTAGGGTTCCGATCCGCAATGTCGCAGTCCCGCTAAAAATCGCTGATCACCGCTAATACTGGTAAAAAAAAACCAATAAAAATGACATAAATCTTTCCCGTAGTTAGTAGACGCGATAACTTTTGCACAAACCAATCAAAATACGCTTATTGCGATTTTTTTTTACCAAAAATATGTAGCAGAAAACAAATTGAACTAAAATGTTAAAAAACTTCGATTTTTTTTTTTTTGGGAATGTCCTATAGGTCTTTTTTTGTTTATAGCGCAAAAAAAAAAAATCGCACAGGTGACCAAAAAAAAGCTCTATTTGTGGGAAAAAAGGATGTAAATTTCGTTTGGGTACAGCGTCACACGACCGCGCAATTGTCAGTTAAAGTAATGCAGTGCCGAATCGCAAAATAGGGCCTGGTCAGGAAGGGGGTAACCAGTTGCAGACTCTGGGCATCCTGGACATGCCCAAAAAAATCTCATCAGTGTACACTGGGCATATCTAGAATGTCCAGTCCTTATGTTTAACACCTTATTAAACAATTAGTTTACTCAAATCAGCACTAATTAATTCCATATTCTCCTTCTCCATTTAATTGTAATTTTCCTGGTGATTTTTTTTCTCTATTTTATTAACTAATAGTTAAACTTTTTTCTGTTTTTGTTTGCTTTGTTTTTAAATATTTTTCACCCTTCATATATATTTACACGTATCACACTCAAAAAAGTGCAAAAGTTTAAAAAACCCACTTTATTTCCTTTTTTTTCTCTATTTTATTAACTAATAGTTAAACTTTTTTCTGTTTTTGTTTGCTTTGTTTTTAAATATTTTTCACCCTTCATATATATTTACACGTATCACACTCAAAAAAGTGCAAAAGTTTAAAAAACCCACTTTATTTCCTTTGCAATGCTTTGTACTAATATCATAATTTTAGTGTTGTTTTAAACAGGACAAATACAGAATAAAATTCACTCATTTTGATGTGCAGGAACACTATTTATGTTTAAACTAACACTGCTCAAAAAAAGTTAAAATGCCTTTTGTTTAGTCTTAATACATTTAATTGTCTAAGGATTGCGTGAACAAATTATTGTTGCAGGACAATATTCACAAAAAAGTCCTTGTTTGTCCTTAAAAAAAGTAATGTTTGTATTATGTTGTTATGTTAAGTAATGACAAAATGAGCACCCATTTGCTCTGGTCCAAAGGGGTTAATAGTTATGAGAGCCGAAGTGGTTGATACACGTTCCAAAACGATTATGACCTAGTCTAATTTTTGAGATCCAGTGTACTTGGGTATATCCTGATCTGCAACTCACCCGCCATCCTTTATTGTCTTATGCAATGAACTTATTTTATATTTATACATTACCGAAGTGACTGAACCTGTGTATTCAGAGAAATAAACCACACCAGGGATGAATTTCTATGGTACTTTACTGTAAGTAAATTGACTCAATGCTCAATGGAGCATTCTAATGTGGCTGTTGACAAGCTGAAGATCAATAGATCAATAGTTACCAAGAGCTACACTCATTTTTCTTTATTCTGTATAGGTGCCCTCCATGGAGAGAAAGTAATCTTTTCTGTGGCACACTTCATTCTCAATAGAGTGTACTGTGTTTTTTCATTACCCAGTTGATGATACTGGTAGATTTGTTGTGTTTTTGAAAAAGGAAAGTAAATTTAGTTGAGTTCATATATTTTTGTTAACATGTCAATATCTATTCACAAAGCAGTTGCCATTTTAGGTAATTAAAACCACTGTGTACAATGCAATATGTAAAAAGGTGTTTCACTCTAAACTGCACAACATTTTGGTTTTGCCCACAAAGTACCACAGTAGGTGCCATACTTTTAACATTACCATCTTTTCCCACCACAGATTCTCAACAAAGTTTATGAGTGGTGGCAATTGTGTGACTCCGGCAAGAAAGTAAATTATGGGCAGGAAATAAATAAATATATGAAAAAAATACATATTTATCCCTTTTGCTGCCACTGTCATAACTATTATAGGAACTATTTTTTTGTAGGAGTGATTCTTTGTCAGATCACTTCTACATCTACATGAAGGTTCCTTCAGCCCCCACTATATATCCTGCACTCACCTCTCCTTCATGGGTGGCCAGGACCTCCATGGCAGGTGTCAAGATGGAGAGGGCAGGGGTTACATCTACCCATACAATGCATGCATCAGTGCACATGCATATAAAAATTAAATTTGTGCAACACATATTAGGTATTGTCCAAATAACTCTGGTGTCAACCTTAATGGTTAATAGTGGTGAATACTCAATCAGCGCAATAATAGTGAATAATAATTAAATCATATGCAAACAAAGGAGTCAAAATATGGGTGACCAAAAACAGGTCTCATAAAGTGGCTCACCCCGCGCACAAACGAACAAAGTAGATAACAACACGGAACTATGAAGACACAAAGTCTCAAAGCAGCTACTATACAAAAAGAACTGTTAACAAAGGTGTTGTAGAGTATTTGATCAGGAAAAATAAACTATAACACTAGCAGCGCTAATAAAAGGTCCATTGAATAAACCAGTGTCCTTAATGACTCATAAAACATATGTAGTACAGTCCATGCAGTAGGCACAATTCACCAGGGTAGGGGAGTGAAGGGTCTTGACTGTTCCTCCAAAAATGACACCACACTCTAGTGCTCCCCCCCTTTGGATGAAACACTCACCAGAAACTGGTGAATGTAGAGCCTTAAATCCACCAATCAACGGGTGTGCTGATCACTGCTGGGCTGCACCAAAATCCTCCTTCCTCCAGAATTCCTCCGCTCAAAGTTCATGCAATTGAACAAAGTGGGGGCAACAATAGTGTAATTCTGCAAACTTTTATTAAAACTACACACAGTAAAGCCCCTCTCCCCTCAAGATGTCTACTCACAGGAGGGTAATGGAGTGAAGGCATAAAGGATCAAAATATGCACACTGGATGACCGATTCGAAACTTTCCTGCAATCCCATAGGAATCACGAATGGTGTCCTGTGCGAAATATTCTGCGACCGCGCACATCAGCTCTGACGTTTCGTCCTCACGACTTCCTCTGAGAGCCCATGTGCGCTGCACAGCTTGGGCTGGAGGTCGCCGGCGGATGTGCGTCATCACGCATGGCCGGAATTACACGTCTGTACATCGGAGCACCGATGTAAGCTGTGCAGCTAATAAGAGGTGTACTTCCGGGTGACGCTTTAGGCGGACGCAGGTGCGCATGCGCTGGCGTCATTATTTAAGCATTTCGACCGCGCCGCGCACATGGGCTCTCAGAGGAAGTCGTGAGGACGAAACGTCAGAGCTGATGTGCGCGGTCGCAGAATATTTCGCACAGGACACCATTCGTGATTCCTATGGGATTGCAGGAAAGTTTCGAATCGGTCATCCAGTGTGCATATTTTGATCCTTTATGCCTTCACTCCATTACCCTCCTGTGAGTAGACATCTTGAGGGGAGAGGGGCTTTACTGTGTGTAGTTTTAATAAAAGTTTGCAGAATTACACTATTGTTGGCCCCACTTTGTTCAATTGCATGAACTTTGAGCGGAGGAATTCTGGAGGAAGGAGGATTTTGGTGCAGCCCAGCAGTGATCAGCACACCCGTTGATTGGTGGATTTAAGGCTCTACATTCACCAGTTTCTGGTGAGTGTTTCATCCAAAGGGGGGGAGCACTAGAGTGTGGTGTCATTTTTGGAGGAACAGTCAAGACCCTTCACTCCCCTACCCTGGTGAATTGTGCCTACTGCATGGACTGTACTACATATGTTTTATGAGTCATTAAGGACACTGGTTTATTCAATGGACCTTTTATTAGCGCTGCTAGTGTTATAGTTTATTTTTCCTGATCAAATACTCTACAACACCTTTGTTAACAATAATTAAATCATAAACCAAGCTGCTGCCACCATAAAAGCGTTTTCACTCCACTTGATAAAATGAATAATCAGTAGCTGCGCTACTTATGTATAAACAAACTGCTAACACATCAATAGTGAATATAAGATCCATTTGGAACAATGGGACATATACTGAAACTCAAAACTACAGTGACACAATGACAACAATTTTGTCTCAATATATAAACAAAGTGTCAATGTGTTAAGTCAACAATCCAAAATCCATGAAAAATATAAAATGATGAATAACTGGGTTAGTCCACCACAGTGTAAACAATTTTCAATGTGCTGTGCTCACCTCCACCAGTGTGCTCAAGCCGCTCACCTCATATTTTGACCCCTGTTTCACCAGCAGGTCAAAATCAGCGGTTCCCCTCTGGGATTATAATAGAGATCTCCCTGGTGTGCTGCTGGTATGCTTCTCCTCTATATCAGCTACTCCTTCCTGCTGGCTCACTCACATGTTTTTGAACATAGAGAGGAACAAAATGCAAAATCTAGTGCTCTCTATTTGGTAAAAGTTTACTGTTTCACAAATAATAAATATACAACACTCACAAGCATAGCACTTAAGCAGTTCTGGATATCATGGCATATCTCACAAATCTCCCTTGATGAGATGACCGCGGAATGACGTCAATGGATGAGCTCCATCCCCTATATGCATTACGTCAAAGCATAGACTTCTTCAGTAGTAGACCCATACTTCTGAGTTGAAGCAATAGGTCCAAGAGACACTCAGAGACAACTGAGTGTCTAAGAAACATACATGTAAATAGAATACAACATTAATGTCATAATCCTCCCAATGTTGCTAGCTACAAAAGAAATGCAGAAGTAACTGATGTAATTTACACTCACCAGTGTAGCAGTGCTGACAGTCCTCTGGATATCAATGGCAAGCCATATAAATGTCTATGGCAAAAATACACTCTTTGTCTTTAAAGAGGAACTAAACTTCCTCTGTAGACATTTACCTATAGGTAAGCCTACAATAAGGCTTACCTATAGGCAGTGAAAATATCTCCTAAACGTGTACCTTTTAGGAGATAATTACATTAAATGCAGCCAGTGACATCACTGTCACATGCGCTCTGAAGGAATGGCCGCGGGTGCCCTTTTGTCAGGGAAGAACTTGATAAAGAATGGCAAAGTTGCCAATTTCCAAAATGGCCATGCAGGACTGTCAGGAAATGACATATATGCTAATTCCAAATTGGCCATGTGGGACGTCCTAATTAGGGCCAATTATCAACACCCACTTCCTATATAAACTCAGCACTGGTTGCCATTCATTGCTGGATTATCTTCAGCTAGTACCTGTTTGCCTTGTGCCTTGAAACTCCTGCTTGATTGACTACCCGTTACCGACCCGGCTATCCTTGACCTGCTCTGGCTTTCTCCTGCTCTGAACCCGGCTTGCCTTATGGACTTCTCCCTGCCTGCTCCTGATTGACTACCCGTGTTTGACCCTCGGCCTGGCTTCTGACCTTGATTTGCACTAACCTGCCTGCACTTCCAGTGATCCAAGTGACTGTCTTTCCTACTGCGGATCCGAGTACTGACACAGCTACACCTGCAGGCAACCCGTGCACCTTTGGGCACAGCACCCTCTGTCACCATCTCCAGGGGTGCTCTGCACTCAGCCACAAGGGGAGCCCTCTCGTCACCTCAGCCTCCAACCAGGTTCGTGACAGCATAATCCAGCCACTATGTCTGAGGCTGAAAGAGGTGCTTCCCCGCTAGAGGCTCTGTGCTAGCAGGTAGCCGGCCTTACCCAAGCAGTGAAGAATCTGCAAGACGGATACTTTCAATTAGAGGGTCGCCTACAGAACCTTGCAGTATCTGCTGCACCAAACGTCCAGAATCCACCTGCTGCACCCTCTGCTTCAGCTGCTTCAGCCCAAGAACACCCCGCATTGGCCTCCTCGGTGGTCATGCCAGTTCCAGAACCCAGAGTTCCAGTCCCCGAACGCTTCTCGGGGGGATCGACCGAAGTTTAGGGCATTCCAGAACGCCTGCCAGTTATATTTTGCCCTCCAGCCCAGGACTTTCTCCCTGGAGTCCGTGAAGGTGGGGTTTATCACATCTCTACTCTCAGAAGACCCCCAGTCTTGGGCTCACCATTTATTAGAGCAGAAGAGCCCGGTGCTTAACTCAGTCTCCACGTTCCTGGATGCCATGGCACAATTATATGACGACCCTCAACATGTGACAACTGCAGAAATTGCTCTTCATAGCCTCCAACAGGGGCGACGCCCAGTGGAGGACTATACTGTGGACTTCCGCAAGTGGTCGGCAGATACCGGCTGGAATGAGTCAGCCTTCAAATACCAGTATAGGCTTGGTCTATCTGAAGTCCTTAAGGACGAATTAGCCAGAGTTGATGCCCCGGCCACCCTGGAGGATCTTATTAAGCTGGCCATTCAGCTTGATCGCCGCCTGCGGGAGCGAAGGTCTGAAAAGACTGGTACGTACCGGCCTTCCTGGATGCTCCCCAGGGTTCCACCCTCACCTGCACCTGTGCTTAAATCTCCACCTGCTCCTGCTGCTGAAATAGAACCGATGCAGATTGGACTAGTACGGGGTACCCTATCCCCTGCTGAGAAATTACGGCGACGACAGGCCAATCTCTGCCTGTACTGCGGAGGTTCTGGACATTTCCTAAGCAACTGTCCTGTAAGACCTAGTAAGTGCCTTCCTCCATGTCCTGTCTATTTCCAGGTCTCTGGATCCCCTCCTGCTCACCTTGTCTTACCCATCTCATTGCAGGTGGCAGAAGGGGAGATCCCGCTCCAGGCAATCCTTGACTCCGGAGCATGCAGCTGCTTCATGGACATCACCTTGGCAAAGAGATTACAAATACCGCTTAGGAATAAGAAGCAGAGACTTGAAGTCCATCTAGCTGATGGGACTATTCCCAGATCCGGACCCATGACACAGGAGACTATCCCCATCCTAACCTGGACGAACTCTGGTCATCAGGAATTTCTCTGCTTTGATGTTTTGTGTTCCCCTATGTTCCCTATTATTCTCGGAATTCCTTGGCTCCGGGGGCACAATCCTCAAATTGATTGGCCAATTGGGGAGAATCTCCTTCAACTCCGAATACTGCCAGCAGCACTGCTTTGTCCCCGAAATCAGCAAGCCTCCCGTTTGTCTGTCTGTTCAACCCATCACCAGTACTAGCCAAGTAGTACCGCCAGCCTATCATTCCTACCTGGATGTTTTTGACAAGAAAAAGGCTGATGCCTTACCACCTCATCGGCCTTATGATTGCCCTATTGAGCTACTTCCAGGTGCGGAGATTCCGTTTGGGCAAATTTTCCCTCTCTCTGAAGTTGAATTGGAGGCTCTACACCTTTATATCAATGAAAATCTCGAGAAAGGATTCATTCGCCCCTCCTCCTCTCCGGCTGGCGCCGGCATCTTCTTCGTCCAGAAAAAAGACCACTCACTGAGACCTTGTGTGGATTATCGGGAACTTAATAAAATTGCAATTAAAAATCGTTACCCACTCCCTCTTGTCCCTGAACTCTTCCAAAGATTCCGTTCTGCCCGAATCTTTACCAAGCTAGATTTACGCGGTGCTTACAACTTGGTCCGCATTCGCGAGGGAGATGAGTGGAAGACAGCTTTCAGGACCCGCTTCGGGCACTTTGAATATCTAGTCAGGCCCTTTGGACTATGTAATGCTCCAGCCACCTTCCAAAACTTAGTAAATTACATTTTTCGAGAGTTCCTAGATCACTTTGTAATAGTGTATCTAGATGATATTCTCATCTTCTCTGCCTCCCTGGATCTTCATCGGGTGCATGTAAAAAAGGTCTTGGCCACATTAAGACTACATGGACTGTATGCAAAGGCAGAGAAGTGCGAGTTTGAAAAACTGTCCATTCAGTTTCTGGGACTGATCATCTCCACAGAAGGGATCTCCATGGACCCACAGAAGGTGGCTCCTATTATAAATTGGCCAGCTCCCACTGACAAGAAAGGCATCCAGAGGTTAGTCGGGTTTGTTAACTTTTACAGACGCTTTATCAAGAACTTTTTACAATCATTTCTCCCATTACCCAGTTAACCCGCCAGCAGGTCCGGTTCCAATGGTCTCAGGAAGCCCAATTAGCCTTTGATCAGCTTAAGATCCTTTTTACATCTGCTCCAGTACTGCAACACCCAGATCCAGCTTTGCCCTTTGTTCTTGAGGTAGATGCCTCTGAAGTTGCCACAGGAGCCATTCTGTCTCAACGCCAGGGGCCCAAGGCCCTGCTTCACCCCGTCGCTTTCTTCTCCAGGAAGATGACTCCACCAGAGAAGAATTATGATGTGGGTGACCGGGAGCTACTAGCCATCAAGTCGGCACTGGAGGAATGGCGATACTTACTGGAAGGAGCTACACACCCCATTATGATCTTTACAGATCACAAGAACCTAGAGTACCTCAGGACCGCCAAGCGACTCAGACCACGGCAAGCCCGATGGGCCTTATTCTTCTCCAGGTTCAACTTCCACCTTACATATCGCCCAGGATCCAAAAATGGGAAAGCTGACGCTCTTTCCCGCATGTTCCCAGAGACCCCGGAAACACCTACCCCCAGCACGATTCTGTCAACACACAACTTTTTGCTGCTTCAAACCATTCTAAACACAATGATCCAGCAAGCCTCTGCCCGGTACCCAGAAGCCAAGACCTTGGCATTACAAAGAGACGGAAATCTCTTATGGCATAATGACAAAATTTTCATCCCTCCTGAAGTAAGACCCCAAGTCCTGAAGGCTTGTCATGATCACCACCTTACGGGCCACTTTGGCGTCAGGAAAACGTGTGATCTTGTTCAAAGATCCTTCTGGTGGCCCAATCTCAGACAGGATTGTAAAGATTATGTGGACTCCTGCGTAACTTGTCTCCGCAGTAAAGGTCACAATACCAAGACTTGGGGCTTGCTGAGACCTCTCCCTGTTCCGGAACAGCCATGGAGGATTATATCAATGGACTTTATTGTGGACTTACCCCCTTCAGACGGATTCACCACCATCTTGGTAGTAGTCGACAGACTGTCCAAGATGGCTCACTTCCTGCCTATGATAGGCACCCCCTCAGCTATGGATACGACACATATATTCATTAAAGAAATTGTCCGACTACATGGACTACCAAGTAGTATTGTGTCCGACAGAGGGGTGCAGTTCACTTCCAGATTCTGGGAATCATTGTGCAGGACTCTACAAATCCAAGTCTGTTTGTCGTCTGCATACCATCCACAAAGTAACGGACAAACAGAGAGGACTTTGGAGCAATACCTCCAAACGTTGGAGCAATACCTGAGATGTTTCTCTACCTTTACCCAGGACAACTGGGCATCTCTTCTTCCATGTGCCGAATTTGGATATAATAATTCGGTGCACGCCTCCACGAATCAATCCCCATTTTGGGCAAATTATGGGTTCCATCCCTCTTTTTTGCCGGATGTCATTCCAGAGGCTTCAGTACCGGCAGTCCAGGATAGGGTGGCCTCTATACAGTCCAACTACCAGACCCTTAAAGAAGCAATACTGAAGGCTCAAGAGGATTATAAGAGGCACTTTGACAAAAAGAAGAAGGGAAATCCTATGTTTAAGGTTGGAGACAAAGTTTGGCTTTCCACAGCAAACATCAAACTCACTTGTCCCTCACGGAAATTGGGTCCTAAGTTTATTGGACCTTTTGAAATCAAAAGGGAAGTTAACCCCGTGGCATTTGAATTAAACCTTCCCAACTCCTATAAGATACACCCAGTCTTCCACGTCTCTCTACTTAAATCAGCAGTGATTAGTTCATTTCCTAACAGGAAGGATCCACCTCCACCTCCAGTTACGGTTGGGGAGGACACAGAAATTGAAGTAGAGGCCATTATAGATGGTCGAAGAAGAGGAAGACAAGTGCAGTATCTCATTAAGTGGAAGGGGTTCCCACCTGAAGAGAACTCATGGGAACCAGCAAGTAATGTTCATGCCCCTAGACTCCTTCGGGAGTTCTTTGGCAGATTTCCGGAGAAACAGGCACGTTTGGGCATCCGGAGGCTGCCCCTCGGGGGGGGGGGGGCACTGTCAGGGAAGAACTTGATAAAGAATGGCAAAGTTGCCAATTTCCAAAATGGCCGCGCAGGACTGTCAGGAAATTACATATATGCTAATTCCAAAATGGCCATGTGGGACGTCCTAATTAGGGCCAATTATCAACACCCACTTCCTATATAAACTCAGCACTGGCTGCCATTCATTGCTGGATTATCTTCAGCTAGTACCTGTTTGCCTTGTGCCTTGAAACTCCTGCTTGATTGACTACCCGTTACCGACCCGGCTATCCTTGACCTGCTCTGGCTTTCTCCTGCTCTGAACCCAGCTTGCCTTACGGACTTCTCCCTGCCTGCTCCTGATTGACTACCCGTGTTTGACCCTCGGCCTGGCTTCTGACCTTGATTTGCACTAACCTGCCTGCACTTTCAGTGATCCAAGTGACTGTCTTTCCTACTGCAGATCTGAGTCCTGACACAGCTACACCTGCAGGCAACACGTGCACCTTTGGGCACAGCACCCTCTGTCACCATCTCCAGGGGTGCTCTGCACTCAGCCGCAAGGGGAGCCCTCTCGTCACCTCAGCCTCCAACCAGGTTCGTGACACCTTTCCTTCCGAGCCCCATGCCTTGCCACGGCTCCCGGGCGCATGTGCGGGAGTGACGTCATCACAGCTCCAGCCAATCAAAGCACCAGAGCCCGCGAAACCAGAAGAAACTCTGGGGAAAATGTTTGCCATGTCATCGGTTTGCAGGCGCCGCTGAAACAGCATCGCTCTAAGCTAAGTATTACGTAATGAGCTAGTATGCGATGCATACTAGGTCATTATGCCTTTGTCTTACAAGGTTTTTTTTTTTTTTTGCAGAGTTTACAACCTCTTTAAGCAGTTACAATTCTTATATTACTGAAGTATGATTTTTAGTTAATATTACAACTAGGGACTTCAGAAAGATATGAAATCAGCCTGCTTTACATGGTAATACCAACTATGTTCAACTTTTTTAGTTACACTAAAAAGGAGATTGGTAGGAACAATGAAGAGGGAAAAAAATTTGATTTTGGCACCAAGAAGGCTAACAAACAGAAAGCAGAAAAATACTGTAATGGCAAGGGAATTTGAAAAATCCTTTTATACAATGCGATAAATGTCAAAGCTACAGAGATTTTTGTCTTAGGATGAAGTGATACAGAAAAAAAATAGAACACAGCATGAAATATAAAAAAGCATAAACAAGTGGTCATGCAAGAAGATTTTGAAAATGTATACACAACATCAGTTAGTGTAACACACAGTCAACAAGGAGGCACTAAGACATTTATTAGATTTTATTTCAGAAGATAATCCAGTTGTTCAGTTTGTATGTGATGTTAAATCCACAAAAGGAATGGAAGTCAACTTGCATGAGTGGAACTAATGACCTCTGAGTGAAAGTTTATTTTGTAAATTTCTTGTTTCAAAAATATAAACCTTTAATATTTGCATACTCACAGACTGAAGTGATTGGATTTGACTGAGAAGCTGTGTTAAAAAAAAGGTTTCTGTGGTTATGAACATGTACTAGAAATGGAATAATAAAATCACAGAAAAATGACCTGACTAAATGTATTGGATAGTTGTCTTGATGTATACCTAATACATGATTTATTTGGTTTTGAATAGTGTAGAGAATGAGTTAAAAGTTTTTATCTCTATTTCCTTAGAGATTCCCCCTATCAGTCACTGGCCATTATCAAAGTGACACAGAGATAGAAAGAAAGTGGAAATAGGTTCAAAATGTTATGTTTTTCTTTGGAATAGGAGAGGAAGAGAGATGTTACAATGGGGGCACCTATTTCAACTATCTTGAGAGATTTCTACTTATTTCCTGCTGTGCCTTTGGGAAAGAAAGGGAGGGGAAATCTCTTCAGCCATAAAAAGAAAAAAAAATGGACAGGATTTTTCACCATTCCATATCTAAAACCAAAAAAGAAGTAATAGACTGAGCGTAGCGCTGCTTCCAATAAATCATTGTAATTGTGACACATATAATTACTATGATTGTGGTAGCAGCGCCAAACTCAATCTTTTACTTACATATATATATATATATATATATATATACTGTATATATACAAACCCAATTCCAAAACAGTTGGGACATTGTACAAATTGTGAATAAAAACAGAATGCAATGATGTGGAAGTTTCAAATTTCAATATTATATTCAGAATACAACATAGATGACATATCAAATGTTTAAACTTAGAAAATGTATCATTTTAAGTGAAAAATAAGTTAAATTTTAAATTTCATGGCATCAACACATCTCAAAAAAGTTGGGACAAGGCCATGTTTACCACTGTGTGGCATCCCCTCTTCTTTTTATAACAGTCTGCAAACGTCTAGGGACTGAGGAGACAAGTTGCTCAAGTTTAGGAATAGGAATGTTGTCTCATTCTTGTCTACTACAGGCTTCTAGTTGCTCAACTGTCTTAGGTCTTCTTTGCAGCATCTTCCTGTTTATGATGCACCAACTTTTTTTTTATGGGTGAACGATCTGGACTGCCGGCTGGCCATTTCAGTATCAAATAATTGATGCAGTATGTGGTCTGGCATTGTCATGTTGGAAAATGTAAGGTCTTCCCTAAAAGAGACGACGTCTGGATGGTAGCATATGTTGTTATAGAACTTGGATATACCTTTCAGCATAGATGGTGCCTTTCCAGATGTGTAAGCTGCCCGCAGGCACTCATGCAACCCCATACCATCAGATATTCAGGCTTCTGAACTGAGCACTGATAACAACTTGGGTTGTCCTTGTCCTCTTTAGTCCGGATGACATAACGTCCCAGTTTTCCAAAAAGCACTTAAAATTTTGATTAGTCTGACCACAGAACAGTTTTCCACTTTGCCACAGTCCATTTTAAATGAGCCTTGGCCTAGAGAAATCGCCTGTGCTTCTGGATCATGTTTAGGTATGGCTCCTTTTTTGGCCTATAGAGTTTTAGCCAGCAACGGTGAATGGCCCGGTGGATTTGAAATATTCCTGAGCCCATGTTGTGATTTCCATTACAGTAGCATTCCTGTATGTGATGCAGTGCCGTCTAAGGGCCGAAGATCACAGCCATCCAGTATGGTTTTCCAGCCTTGACCCTTACGCACAGAGATTGTTCCAGATCCTCTGAATCTTTGGATGATATTATGCACTGTAGAAGATGATAACTTCAAATGCTTTGCAATTTTTCTCTGAGAAACTCCTTTCTGATATTGCTCCACTATTTTTCGCCACAGCATTGGGGTAATTGTTGATCCTCTGCCCATCTTGACTTCTGAAAGACACTGCCACTCTGAGAGGCTCTTTTTTTTTTACCCAATCATGTTGCCAATTGACCTAATAAGTTGCAAATTGGTCCTCCAGTTGTTTCATTATATGTACACTTTTCTGGCCACTTATTGCTGCCTGTCCCAACTTTTTTGGAATGTGTAGCTCTCATGAAATCCAAAATGAGCCAATATTTGGCATGAAATTTCAAAATGTCTCACTCTCAACATTTGATATGTTATCTATATTATATTGTGAATAAAATATAAGTTTATGAGATTTGTAAATTAGTCCATTCCTTTTTTACTCACAATTTGTACGGTGTCCCAACTTTTTTGGAATTGGGTTTATATATATGTATATATATATATATATATATATATATATATATATATATATATATATATATATGTATATATATACGGTATATATACACATTATAGGTGTTAGCAGCAGCTACAATCACAAAATTGGATATGGGGGGGGGGGCAGCGCTTAAATATTCTTGGTTTATTTTTTATTTAGCCGGTGATATACTTTAATTGTGATCCCTCTCAAGGATATTTAACCAATGTGTCTGTACTCACAGTAGAAATACAATCTCTGCCCATATTCTGCCTACCCAGGTTTTTGTTTGGAATTCTATGATTTTCTGAAAATATGTTAATATTCTGGCTTTACCTTAAATGGCTATGAGCTGGAACTACTATGACATCTTAGATAAAACCTGTACCTTCCATTTGCCAATTACAGGGTTTTTGATGACCACTCTGGATTGGCTTGTGGCAAAATCCGAAGAGTCTAAGGTTCATGGTTAGAGTGAGTTTATGCTGAAATTCACTGGCAGAGGTTTTTGCCTGTGTAGATAGTAGGGGACAAACAGGTTCTGCAGGACAAACCAGTGGCTGGGCCTTACCATCTAGAGACAGTGAACACCTACCTTTTCTATCTCAGAGTAGCCAAGGAGGAGGAAGATAGCACTATAACCATAGAGAGAGGGGGCATTAGGCATAAAGCAGAAAGAGGCTCATAGGCTTGAGCATGGGGTGTGCCGGGTGTGCTTGGGCAAAACCTAATCACTTTGTGCGGTGCTGATTCCCCCTGCAGACTGGCCCCCCCTGTACCCACTCCTGACGCCCCCCCCCCCACCACACACACACACACAGCACTGCCAGCTTTTCCACTCTCCTCTCTCTCCAGCTGCTTCAGGATAGAGAGAAGAGGAAGGGGCTGGTAAATATGTAATTTATCAGCCCCTTCCTTTCCTGAATGGACACAGCCGGTGATCAGTACCAATCCCTCATGTGCCCATTCATAATTAAAGCATAGTAAACCATGTTAACTGTGCTTCACTTTGTGAATGAACAGGAAGTCACTGTCCAGTGTAGCTGAGGCTACAGAGAAAGGAACTGGGGAATTTCTGTCCACAGTCCCGTTCTCTGTCTGAAAAGTGAGACATCAGGGGTCTGTTTAGACCCCTGATTTTTCACAAAAGCCCCCAAATGGGGCTCCTAAGAAAATATTTTAAAAAAATTTAAAATATTTCTGTAAAAAAAGATTAAAAAAATAAAATTGTAAAAATAAATAAATAAATAAATAATAACATCAATAAAAAAACTACTGGCACCCAATCTCTGCCCTACTAACACTGTCCACTGCTCTTCTGACACTGTCCACTGCTCTACAGACTCACACCATCCACTGCTCTATTGACAATGTTCACTGCTATACATATATACATGCATTCACCCACACACTTGTGTGTTTGAGCTCTGCGGTGCACAACCTAATGCAATAGGCTGCATACAACTATGGTGGATAATGAGGTGGTAAATCATCTGTGGGTGCCACTAATTAGAGAGGATGAATGTTATGAGGGAGAGGAAGATCAGAAGCAAAGAAGGATTTTGCCCTGGGGCAGTGGTAACTTGCAGAAGACTGGAGGGAGGAGGCACCATAATCCTTCCAGCAGCATTGCCCTGCAGATTCAGGGCATCTTCAGGGCTGGTCCTTAGAGCTCTGCAGTGGGCCTGTTTTAAAGGAATCTGGTAATGAGAGTACTACCATGGTCTGCAGATTTTGCCTGCAGTGTATTGGCAGTGGTAAAATAAAAAAAAAAAAAACAGCCATTCGGCTACTACACACATTGCTCCTCCTTGTACTTCACTTTCCTTTCTCCCCCACACAACATTATCCTTTACACCACAACATTGCCGCCCCTAGCGACAGGAAGAGAAACAAGTCACGAGGCTATGCTAGGGAGGCTTGAACCTCCATATAAATCTCCTGAATTCACACACCATCTCCATTAGCATTCTTCCCAAGGCAGCTGTTTCTTTTGCAGCTGCTGGAGTGGAAGAAAAAGTCTCTAAATCACCCTCATGCCCAGCATCTTAATGCCAGCTTGGCAATTTTGTTAGTTTTGCAGGCCATCTTTGCCCTCCACTAGCACATGGGACATAATATATCTGTGTTACTAGACCATGATGTCAGTGGTAGGCTACACATGACCACAGATACATGGTCTAGTCAGCAAGAGCCGGGAAGCAACATATCCTTCACGTTACACTAAGTAAATCTTCTGACTGCCAGAAAGGATGCAGAATAGGGCACAACAATGGAGCTGTTGGTGCTTCTAAACATTTTATTTGATGGTGATATGGTGTCATCTGTACCCCCTCTACCTCCCTGTCCTCCAGCACGGCCAAGTGTGACTACCCTGCTAGCCTCCCTTCATCTGGAAAATCACACATGTACCTTGCCTGGCACATGTCCTCAATCTAGTGGTGCAGCAGTTCATCATGAGTTACTCTGGCTTCCAGCAAGTCTATCTTCAGGCTAGAAGGGTTTTAACCACTTTAGGCAGGGATACCCAGTCATTGCTTGCCTGGCAAAAATGCAGTGCCAATGGCAGCTCACTACCACCCACCTTATCTGTGACTCCCTCACGCACTGGAACTCATCTTGGACCATGCTGTGGAGGTCGCACCAGCAGTAATCTGAGGTTATGGAGTACCTTTGTGAGTATTGTATGAGGGAAGGCTCTGAGAAGTGGAAGGTTCTTTCATATAGTAATGGTTCCTTATTTATTATGTATGAAGCTTTTTGGCACCTTTTTTTAAGAGGCAATCAAAATGGTGAGCTACAGTTAGGCATGGATTAGTGATAAAAATTCCTCTCATGTTTCTCTTGGAGCTCATACTCTATGCCCTCATAAACCTTGCACTGGGGAGATAGCAGCAGGAAGAAGAGGAGGGTTTGCTGCTGTTTTAGGATTAGGGGGATCCTTTGCTTACCACCTTCATACCTGTGTGGCAAAAACAGAGGGAGAAAGAGGAGGAACACAAGAAGGGTTGTTGTGCTGGCAGTAAAGAAAAAGAGGAAATGGAGGGGATGTTAAGGGGAGTTTTCATCCCTTCCAAACCCTGGGAATTTCCCAGGAGTGGGGACAGGTTATTGAGGAAAGTTTTGTTCTCAGTGTCTCTTAGGGCCCTCTACAGCAGGCAACTATTAGTAAATGGAGTCTTTTATGCTCAAATCCCCGTAAAATGGCTAATTTACTTTCACTATCTCAGAGTGAGCCCAAAATGTGGCACTGTAAGAAGGTGCTGCATAAAATCTTTTTTGCCACATTTCCTCATGGTGGCAGGATCCCATCTGACTTTAACCACTTGCCGACTGCCTAACGACGATTTACGTCGGCAGTCAGCCCCTCACAGGCTCTGGGGAGTGAGCGCGCGCCGCTGGAGGTGCGCTCCCGCTCGCTCACGGACCCCCCACTCACGATCATCCGTTAGAGCGGGAGAAAGGCAGGCGGCTAATGTAAACACAGCTGCCTGTCATTCCCCCCTGTGTAAGAATGGAGATCACACGGTTCTACTATGTAGGACCGTTGATCTCTGTTCTTACACTAGTAGCCACATCCAATCACAGTAAGAATCACGCCCCTAGGAACACACTTAACCCCTCCCTCTCAAATAAAGTTAACTCTTTCCCTGCCAGTGTCATTTTTACAGTAACAGTGCATATGTATAGCACTGATTACTGTAGTAATGTCACTGGTAACTCCAAAAGTGTCAAAAATGTCAGTCAAGGGTCCGATCTATCCACCGCAATGTCACAGTCCCGCAAAAAAAATCGCAGATCGCCGCCATTACTCGTTAAAAAAAAAAACAACAAAAATGACAAAAGTCTTTCCCTTAGTTAGTAAATGCAATAACTTTTGCACAAACCAATCAAAATACTTTTTTTGCGATTTTTTTTACCAAACATAGGTAACATAAAACAATTTGGCCAAAAATGTTAAAACATTTTGATTTTTACATTTTTTTGGGGAATTTCATATTAAAAAATGTGAAAAATATTGTTATTTTTGCTAAATTGACGCTCTTTTTTTGTTTATAGCGCATGATCAAAAAATCGCACAGGTGATCAAATACCACCAAAAGAAAGCTCTGTTTGTGGGAAAAAAAGGACGTCAAATGTGTTTAGGTACAGCGTCGCACAACCGTGCAATTATCCGTTAAATTCGCACAGTGCCGAATCGCAAAATAGGCCCTGGTCAGGAAGGGGGTAAAATCTTCTGGGGCTTAAGTAGTTAACATGCCTGAAATACTTTGATCCATGAAAGAAGAAGAGGCAATGTCAGAGACCACATTGACCAGACCTGTCTTTAGGTATAACTCACAGATATCATCTTAAACACATGATTGCTGACTATATCAGGTTGGACCACTAGGTGGAGCTTGCACAGTATGTGCTGGACCTTCTGGCTTGCCCTGCTGCTAGTGTTCTGTCTGAGAGGGCCTTCAGTGCAGCAGGAAGTCTTGTTATAGGCAAATCTACCCGTATCTTGACAGTGTAGAGAAACTCACTTCCAATAAAAATGAACAAGTCTAGGATTACCAATGGCTACAAAATCCCTGCTTGTGATGCTACAGAATACATATTTCATTGTCCCCTGCCCCACCTCCCGAAAAATTAAACCTGCCAACATTACCAGCTATTGCAAATCTCTCTTAACTTCTTTGAGTTCGGCCACAGTACCACAGAACACAGCAGATTACGGTGCCCAGGTACCTTTAGTGATGCTATGATTAGGCCACAGCTATCACACAATATCTGGGCCAATAGCAGCACCCTGTATCATGTAATTAGCTGTAGCTGATCACATCAACAAAAAGCAAGCCATCATGAATGTAAACCCATTCATGACAGTTAAAAAGATTTATTTTACAGTGTTCATCACTGTAACAGTAATCACAGTGTAAAAATAAAAATGGATCACCTTCCCAGGGTAGTGTCACTAAGGTGAACTACTCTAATGAAAGTATGTAAAAAAAAAAAGTTAAAAATAAATGTAAAAAAAAAGAAAAACATTTTTAAAAAATTGAATAAAAAATGATTTATTTATTTAGCTATTTATTTATATTTTTATTTTTCATACTGTAACCAGTCAGTACCGCTGATCATTGTCACACCAGCCATATGATGACACTGTACTGGTGACAATATGTAAAAACAAAATGTGAAAAAAAAAACACACATTTTATTTAACTCCTTCGTTTTCTAAAACATTTTGAAAAAAAAAATTATAAATTCAAAAAACTTGCCACACCTGTTATTTAATAAACTTGGACTGCCTACTTTGTAAAAGGGGGTAACATGGGGGTATTTGTACTGTCCTGACATTTTAAGGGCCTCAAGAAATGAGAATAGTACACCAGGATTGCCGTCAGTACATCAAGATTAATACATTTTCAAATATATACACCATAGTTTGTAGACTCCATAACTTTAAACAAGCCATAACAAACAAATCACATTATTTTTTACCTATTGGGATTTTTTTTTTACCAAAGACATAGAGCAGAATACATTTTGGTTTACATTTACTAAGAAACTTGATTTTATTGAGTATGTTTCATAACAGAAAGTAGAAAATATATATTTTTGTTGTTTATATATATATATAAAAAAAAAAACAGTGACGATTTAATACCACTAACTAAAAGCTTTATTTGTAAAAAAAAATTGTATAAATGTAATGTGCGCACAGTGTTGCATGACTGAGCAATTGCCAGTTAGAGTAGCGCGGTGCTACTGAATAGCAAAAAATGCTTTGGTCATGAAGGATGTAAAAGTTTAGGAATTTACAGACATTTTTAAAGACTAAGTTCACTTTTTTTACTAAATTCCAGCTTCTCTATGTACCAATATAGCGTTAATGTTCTTCTGTTGCAGAAAAGAAAAAGATTTCACTGTCTTTTAAGACAGACCTCATCTCAGCCTCCAGTCTCCTGTAGAAAATTCCTTCATTACCTGTCCTTAAATGTGGAATTTGGGACAGAAAAACTGTTACAAGGAAGTAGCTCAGTAGCTGACCTCTTAATGCACACTCTGCATCAGCACCTGCGCTTCCCCTCTAGGAGATTGACCCCACCCACCCCCGCAGTTACATACTTTACTAATGCTGGCAATTCAGCATTGTTCCCACTAAATACACAGCAGTCGATAGCTTTATATGTTATCTGCATCTGGTATAGATCGTTCATTGGGCATAGTGAGCCGAAGTTGAGTTGTCGCATAACAGCCTATATGGAGCAGTGTGAGCTGTAGAACAGAATACAGAAGTGTGTTCCTGGAAGTCTGTAAAGGTCTCCATATACTTTACAATCCGATTTTACAATCTCCTGTAGATTTACCATCAACTATGTAGTGCAATTGCCTGTCTGATTGTACAATCTCTGCACAATTTCCTTTAGAGTTACCAAAACTATAGAATATGAGGACCCCCCTGAACAATCGATTCAATTTGTATCATATCCGACAGGCACTTGCACTACATAGCTGATGGTAGATTTAAAGGAGATTGTGCAATCAGATTGTAATGTGTATAGTCACCTTAACCACTTGCCGACTGCCACACGACTATTTACTGCGGCAGTCAGCCCCTACAGGCAAAGTGACGTAGGGGTACGTTGCTCGCCCATGAGCCTGTAGGGGGTGAGCATGCGCCACCGTTGCCTGCCTAGCCAGCACGTGTGACCGGCAGCTCCGATGTCCGCCGGCCAATCGCGATCTCCCTCAGGAGAGGGAGAAAGACAGACGGCTGATGTAAACACAGCCGTCTGTCATTCTCCCTAAAGTAATGACAGAGGCTATGCGATCCTGCTATGTAGGATCGTATGTCTCTGTGATTACTTCACCAG
This sequence comes from Pelophylax lessonae, assembly GCF_965119305.1. Taxonomy (NCBI): domain Eukaryota; kingdom Metazoa; phylum Chordata; class Amphibia; order Anura; family Ranidae; genus Pelophylax; species Pelophylax lessonae. The sequence continues at coordinate 371,686,165 of NC_138772.1, read as the reverse complement.
CCACGCCCCCTAACAGTTAGAATCACACCCCTAGGGACACACTTAACACAGCCGTCTGTCATTCTCCCTAAAGTAATGACAGAGGCTATGCGATCCTGCTATGTAGGATCATATGTCTCTGTGATTACTTCACTAGCCACGCCCCCTAAAAGTTAGAATCACGCCCCTAGGGACACACTTAACCCCTTGATCACCAATAAAGTTAACCCCTTCCCTGCCAGTGTCATTTTTACAGTAACAGTGGATATTTATAGCACTGATTACTGTAGTAATGTCACTGGTACCCCCAAAAGTGTAAAAAATGTCAGTCAGGGGTCCGATCTGTCCGCCACAATGTCGCAGTCCCACAAAAAAAATCGCAGATCACTGCCATTACTAGTTAATAAAAAAACAATAAAAATTACATAAATTTTTTCCGTAGATAGTAAACGCAATAACTTTTGCTCAAACCAATCAAAATACTCTTATTGCGATTTTTTTTTACCAAAAATTTGTAGCAGAAAACAAATTGGCCTAACATTTAAAAAAATTTAGATTTTTACATTTTTTTTTGAGAATTTCATATAAAAAAATGTGAAAAATATTGTTATTTTTTCAAAATTGTCGCTCTTTTTTTGTTTATAGCGCAAAAAATAAAAATCGCACATGTGATCAAATACCACCAAAAGAAAGCTCTGTTTGTGGGAAACATTTGGGTACAGCATCGCACGACCGCGTAATTGTCTGGTAAAATCACACAGTGCCGAATCGCAAAATAGGGCCTGGTCATTGAGCAGCCAAATCCTCCGGGGCTTAAGTGGTTAAGGGAAGAAGTAGGAAAGTGGGTGGAAAAATACAACAGATGGTAGAATAATGAGGGAGGTGTGGTCCAGAGAGGTGATACACACCCTATTCTGTGACTAAAGCCCCGTACACACGTACCGATTGTCGGCTGAACGATCGGCCGTCTTTTGTCCAGTGCTGTTTTGTTGGTTAAAAAGTGCTCAAGACTGCACACGAATTTTGTCGGCCAACAAAAACCAACTGCAGAAGTGATGTCATGTTCTGGTCTACTTTTCGTGTGTTTTTTCTTCACTGAGCATGCCCAGTCTTGATCATCACATTTTTGTCGGCCGAAATCTGTACTGACTGACAAACAATCGGCCGTTCTTTGTTGGCCAACAAAAATTTTAAAGCCTGCACACCAGATTTTGTTCGGCCGAAAAGTCGCAGTCGGTTGTCGGAAGCATCATACTCACAAGCCGACAATCGGCCGATCGGACGTTGGCCGAATATTTACGGCCGACAATCAGTACATGTGTACGGGCCTTAAGGCAGCGCATGATGGGATATGATCTACAGAAATTGATGGAAGCAGGAAGCATTTTTAAAACATTTCAAACAGAGAGGTGAAAAATTCAAAGCTGCTGTGGATGAGAAAAGTGAGAGATAATTTACATTAGTATGGTTTTGGCAGAAAAGACATTAGAAAAGACTTATTATTATGAAAAGAGAAAAATTTTCTTGAAAAGGTGAACTTAGCCTTTACCACAGCCCACAGTCGTTTGCAGTGATCAAGCAATGCTGAACTGAGACACAAAAATTATACTCAGCTGTCTTCTTGCAAAAAGACAAACTAATGGAAAACAAAGTCAGTAACTATAAATGGAATATACAATAAAATATATCTAGCAACTGAAAGCGTAAAATGGACATACCAGGTACTAAATCTTTCAATTAGCATCATAATAGGTTTACAAGTCAATCTATCAGTATTTAGTCATCTTCAGCTGAATAAACAATTATTGTGAAATGTCACATTAACCTTCTGCCGATTACTTTATTGCAGATATTTACAGTAACAATCACTGTACAAGCTCTGTTGAGTACAAAAGCACTTAGTGTTTTGGCACAATAAAGAAATTGTAACATTTAGAATATTTTGTTTATGTAATTCACCTTTCAAAGCCTTTCCTGAAATAAGTAATTGTTGCAATTTCTGACATGAATGCCCGCCCTCATTTGGCGAGAGTATGCATCCAGTTCCTAGAGAATGAAGGAATTGATACCATTGAATGGCCCCACACTCGCCTGACCTAAATCCAATAGAACACCTCTGGGACATTATGTTTTGGTTCATGCCACACTGCCAGGTTGTCTATTCAGGAGCTCAGTGATGCCCTGGTCCAGATCTGAGAGGAAATACCCCAGACACATCCGTCATCTCATTAGGAGCATCCCATGCATACAAGCACGTAGGGGTTAGACAAACCACTGAGTACCATTTTGAGTTGCTGCAATGAAATTTCAGCAAAATTGACTAGCCTGCTGCATCATTTTTTTCCCTTTGATTTTCGGGTGTACTTGAATTGAGCCCTCTGTAGGTTGATAATTTTCATTTCCATCAAACGATGTGGCATCCTTTCGTTCCTAACACATTACCCAGTCCATACACACACATATATATATATATATATATATATATATAGAGAGAGAGAGATATCCAGCATGATATTTTTCCCTTAAGATCTGATGTGTTTTCAAAGTGTTTCTTAAATTATTTTGAGCAGTGTATATAAAGTGTGAGGTAGGTTTACACAGTGGGGTTGATTTACTAAAACAGGATAGTGCAAAATCTGGTGCAGCTGTGCGTAGAGACCAATCAGCTTCCAGGTTTTTTTTTTTTCTTTTTGTGAAAGCTTAATTGAACAAACTGAAGTTAGAAGATTATTGGCAACCAGACACAGCTGCGCCAGATTTTGCACTCTCTGCTATCTCAGCATGGGAGTATCTCACCAAAAATGACAGTTTTGTTGCAGAGGATGCCTCAAATCTGACTTATAGCTTAGGCCAGGACTTGTGGAAAAATCAGTTAGCCAATAACACAAGCATGAAATGACATTTCTTGGGGTGTTCTGCATACCAGTAGTGTACAGAAGATCTCTATGTTGCCATATTGCATTGAACGTTACAGAAAATAACAGTGCTTAGGAATGAAAAGAAAAATTGTAACTTTTAACAACAATCAATTACAATGGCTTGTGTTGTAACTGTACATGTTATTTTTTCTCATTAAAAATTATCCTTTAAGGTTGCTCCAACTTATGCCAACATACATCCAACAATGGAGCTCTGAAAAACCTGAAACAAATTCATTCTTGTGGAAGGAAAGAAAATTGCATAATGTATTGCTTTCCTTAAAGTGATATTTGTAGCAGGATTGGTCTCCCAGAAACTGAACTCTTTGATCTCTGAAAGCACCCCCTAGATCAGGGGTCTTCAAAATATGGCCCTCCAGTTGTTTAGGAACTACAATTCCCATCATGCCTAGTCATGTCTGTGAATGTCAGAGTTTTACAATGATTCATGGGAAGTGTAGTTCCACAACAGCTGGAGGGCCGTAGTTTGAGGATCCCTGCCCTAGATTATCAATTATAAGGGAATAATTTATCAGAATAACTTATCAGTCCAGTCCCAATAGACAAGCATGCTTGTTTAACAACAGTGGTCATCTGAATGATATGATCATTCCAATGAATCTTCCAAGGTCCATTTCATATATATACTGTATATACATATATATATATATATATATATATATATATATATATATATATATATATATATATATATATATATATATATATATATATATATATATTTGCATACACATATTTACTTACACATAAGTCTAACGCTACAAAATCTTGACTAAAGAACAAAGTGCATCACTGTGTGAATTGCATGTGTTAGCAATAATACAAAGACACATGAAAGTAAACTTGGAAATCTATTGCAAAGGGCCATCAGCTCTAAATATCCCAAGCTGTTTTATCTCCTGAGGCTTTTACGTGAAATCATTGGAGAATGCATTGATGACAGAGCAATCACTTTAATCCCTTCATCAACTGAAAATTAAACTGTACCTGGCATTAACAGCAGCTATGTTCTGATTGAACCAAGAACCCTATGGTAATTACAGTGGCATTAGGACAGGTATCCCCTGAAGAAGCCACGTGAGCGGAAGTGGCGTAACGCGTAGGGCCGCTACCGGAAGTGACGCACAAATGCGGAAGTGAGGGCCTGAGATCCTCCTGGTTTGTTTTACCGAAAGCGCTTGTTTTAAAAGAGTAATGTAAGCCTTTTTAATCTACTTTAAATAAATTGAATTTCTATGGCGATATTGCACTATTGTGAGCACTTTACTTTTGAGATTCGTTGGCCATTTGGGAAGCTGTAAAAGCCGATCCACTGGAGGCACCCCTGGTCTGTGGATATCTGGGAAGGAGTGGAGAGGAGTCCGGGCCTGAGTCTATAAGGCGTGTAAAGAGATATTTGGAGGTGAGAGAGTAGTACACCTATAGGGGCACAGAAGTGAGAAGAAGCACCCCACTATTCTCTACACTGTGTGAGGTGGAGGGCTGAATCCCTAGATGAGATTAACCATTATTGGAGTACATTTCCCTCTCCCCACCTTTTAATTTTGTGTTTTGAGTCACCTGCATTATTGTAAAGGACTGTGAGAATATGCACATTACTGTTGAATGCACTTAATACCTTACCTGTCACTTTACTGTTTTTTAGCCGTTATTGGAATTAATGGATTATATATGGCACTGAGCACTTTATTTATCACCTGAATATATTGATTGTATAAGATTACGTATAGTATCTTTTTACCAATTTATTTATAATTGTGCACGTTGTATTGAACGCTATTTCATTTATGATTTACGCCAATGATTGAACACACTCATGCACTTTACACTAGATATTGACACATAAATGAGATACACAGTTTAATGTAATTTAATTTTGTCACATTTTATATATTTTTCTATATGGCCTACTTTAGTTGGAGTAGCTGCTTTCATTTTTTTTTTTTAAGTAAAACACTTGAAAAAACACACTTTCTGTCTCTCTTTTCCACAGTATGTATGAAGCAGTCATGGTTGTCACACAAGCTGGACTTTAAACATGTCTGCTTTTTCATGGTGAATTGAGGCAACTAGTAGTTTAAACAATAAAGATAAAGTTGTTTGGGCATTCTTTTCAGCTCACAGAAAGTGACAAGGACACTGCATTTCTGGCAAAATTAACATGTATTTTCTTTACTTTATGAAAATGTTCTTAGACTGAAAAGTGAACACAAATGCTACCTCATCCAAGCACCAGTAAGTAGCAATGTTGATTTCAGAATTAAGTTTAGATATGCGTTAGTGACTTCATTTGGCCAAGCATTAGAGCTATCACATGAGAGGAAGAGTGGAGGGTCAATCATATGCTACATTATATCTCCAAACCAACATTTCCTTGTTCCCTTCATTAAAAAAGAGTAGTTTGGGAATGATGGAAAATTGTCTATATGTGGCTGGGGAAGAAGGCATGTGTTCAAACCTGCATGGGCAAACACATTCTAGTTTTACATATTGAATAGTGAGGAAAAATAGCACAATGGTAGTAACTACATGTGATTTTGCTGTAAAATGTAAACCCTTATGTCTATTGTATTTTAAGCACCTGTAAGTAAAATCTGTCTGATTTTAAATGGGCAGTTATCAAACTGGTGTATGACTGATCTCAGGGTACATTTAGAAAAATACGGACATAATGTACAACTATTTTATGCCTGTTGAGACTTCATTTTAACAGTCCAGTCATGTAGCCATTTCTCCTACACACATTTCAAGTCTGTACGCTGACAGATGTTGCTCTTCGAAGGATGCTTGCATTTTATCAAAGTATGTTCATTCCAATGTGTCACATAGGCCATTAAAACAAACAAATAATAATAAAAAAAAGAAATCCCCCATCTTCCTTTTCCTTTTCTTCTACAGAAATACTGTAATTAAACATGTCATTTTAAACTGCTTTGTCTACCTTGAATCCATTCAGTATGGATGAGAACACATTACCCGTGGTAGTTATTGAACCATGAAGATTGCTGACTTTGGAATAAATACTGAGAAGCAATACTTAGGAAATGCTCTCCTTTTATGTGACCCAAGGTTGATATATTAATTTTCTCAATAGAAGATACACAGATGCCAGGGTTATTTGAAGCTGAAAGTGCAAGCCTTGCTGCAGGCAGTACATCTGACAAATATCTTTCATTTGTTTGCCATTCTTCCGCAGGCCAGCTTGGTAGTTGTGAGAAATGTCGCAGTCAATTAACCTACATAGTGGAAAAATAAACTATTTCCTTTGGTTCATCCTCCTAATACATTGTAGAGTAAGAGTCATTTGAATGTCACTTGCAAAGGCTGTGGCATTTATTGCTTAGTGTATGTGTTATTTTTATTCTAGTTTAAATGAATTTCCTATACTACCGCTTATCGTATGCTAATCCATATGTTTGTATCCCTCTGAGCTAATTACTTAATGGGCCTTGTTAAAGCATAATGTCTTTTTATTAAACCTGGGAATAAAAATTCCTACAGCAAACATCAGCATTGCTCTTGGCAGTTTTTGTGTTTCTCTATGCTGTACAACTTCTGAAACACATTTGTAAGCATGCCTCTAAAAGTCTGCATTATAATCTGTCACAAATCAGCATCTCTTGTAAAGCTTTAGTCCCTTAAAAAAGCTGTATCAAGTTAAGAAGATATACTGTATATGTGACCATATTGGTAGTATTTTTTTTACTTCAATATATATGTATATTTATTAAAATGGAGCTTACTCAAAATGAATTCCATTTTTTGGAGCTAACTAATGCATGACAGCATTTATCACAATCTAAAGGGGTCATTCATAACGAGAGTGGATATCAAAATCCACTCCTCAATATACTCTGCAGTGCAAGTCCACACCGCAGACCACATTTTATGACCCATTAATAAAATGCAAGCCATGAGACGGGGCCTTTTTTGCCCCACCTTCTCTTTACCTAGTGCAGAATATAGAGCTGCATGATTGGAGGAGAGTCAGTCATGTGACTTTGATTCAACAAATAGTATTGTCATCTGCTGAGTTTGGAAATATCTGTTAGCTCAGTTGTCATATTCAACTGTAATTGCTAGCTTTAGACAACAAGCCTCCCTCTAGGGTCTTTTTTTATAAATGTGGCTTGTCAACTCAAGTCAGAAAATATAATGTATAGTGGAAGCTTTTAACTGGGAGATACACTGGAGTTTTGTCAAGAAATAAAACACTAATTTCACACAGCATTGGAACAACACTATCCATTTGTATCTAGTTTGGCAGTAGGGAAATTAGAAGTTGTCTGTATCCCCATTAGATTTACATCACTTCTTCTTCTAGTAACCAAGCAGGAAGTGGTGGGAAATGTCCCCAGTGTTGACACAGGCAGCAATAAAACAGAAAGGGGTGCTTTGAGACTCGATTTAACCACTTAAGCCCCGGAAGATTTTACCCCATTCCTGACCAGGTGCTTTTTTGCGATTTTTTACTGCGTGACTTTAACAGACAATTGCGCGGTCGTGCAACGCTGTACCTAAATGAATTTCACGTCCTTTTTTTCCCCACAAACAGAGCTTTCTTTTGGTGGTATTTGATCACCTGTGCGATTTTTTGATCATGCGCTATAAACAAAAAAAGAGCGTAATTTTTGCAAAAATAACAATATTTTTCACTTTTTTTTATATGAAATGCCCCCAAAAAATAATGTAAAAATCAAAATGTTTTAACATTTTCGGCCAAATTGTTTTATGCTACATATGTTTGGTAAAAAAAATCGCAAAAAGCGTATTTTGTTTGGTTTGCGCAAAAGTTATCGCGTTTACTAACAAAGGGAAAATTTTTTGTCATTTTTGGTGTTTTTTTTTAATGAGTAATGGCGGCGGTCTGCGATTTTTTTTGCGATACTGCGACATTGCGGCGGACAGATCGGACCCTTGACTGACATTTTTGACACTTTTGGGGGTACCAGTGACATTACTGCAGTAATCAGTGCTATATATATGCACTGTTACTGCAAAAATGACACTGGCAGGGAAGGGGTTAACTGTATTGGACAGGGAGGGGTTAAGTGTGTCCTAGGGGCGTGATTCTAACTGTAGTGGGACAATGCTATTGGTGTAAAAACAAAGATCAACGGTTCTACATAGTAGAACCGTCTGATCTGCATTTTTACACAGGGAGAATGACAGGCGGCTTGTCTACATAAGCCGCTCTGTCTTTCTCCCGCTGTACCGGCGATCGTAGTGTGACCGGCGGACATCGGGTCCGCCGGTCACACGCCCGCACTCCTCCCTGAACGAGCCGAGGCGGGTGCGCGCCTCAGCGGGCGCGCGCTCGCCTGCTATTGGCTCTAATAGCAGTGACAGGCGAGTGACGTAGATCTACGTCACTCTGCCTGGCCGGGGCTGACTGCCGCAGTAAATATACTGTGCGTAGTCGGCAACCGGTTAAAAAAAGTTATTTTATTTTCCTTATCCCCTTACCTCCTTGAAAGACTCTGGCAAAAATCTGGGCGATTCAAAATTAACTCATGATATAGATGCACAACATTGCTGTATCATTGAAAATCACATGGCAAAACAATAACTGTATCCAGAGATATAGCCAGCGGAATTCATATGCAAATATCAGATTTTCAGTGAAAATTGAATTCGGCCCTGTCTATTCCTACCTTTCCAGCCACTCAGTTGCCCATTGGGAGTCTTTTAGCCACTTGCCGACTGCTCACATGGGTACTACTGTGGCAAAGTGGTTTGTTATCGTCCAGCGACTTCCCCTTGTGGGCGGCGCACGCGCGCCGCCGGAGGCTCGCTCCCGCTGTATTCAGTTACGGCAGGAGTCGCTCTTCCCCGATCGTCGGGAATCGAGTGTGGAGATCCACCCGCTTGTGTAAACAAAGCGGGCAGATCTCCTAAGTGACAGGCAGGGTCAAATTGCAGGATTCAGCATAGCTGAACCTGCGATCTGTGCCTGTGTCACATAGTCCCCTCCCCCCACACACATTAGTAAGCACCAGGTTAATGAAAGTTAACCCATTCCCTGCCACTGTCATTTTTACAGTAACAGTGCATATTTATAGCACTGATTACTGTAGTAATGTCACTGGTACCCCCAAAAGTGTCAAAAATGTCAGTCAAGGGTCTGATCTGTCCGCCGCAATGTCGCAGTCTCGCAAAAAAAATCACAGATCGCCGTCAGATCGCCGCCATTACTAGTTAAAAAAAAACAATAAAAATTACATAAATTTCCCATACTTAGTAGCTGCGATAACTTTTGTACAAACCAATCAAATAACGCTTATTGCGATTTTTTTTACCAAAAATATGTAGCAGAAAACAAATTGGCCTAAAATGTTAAAACATTTTTATTTTTACATTTTTTTTGGGGGGGGAATTTCATATAAAAAAATGTGAAAAATATTGTTATTTTTTTAAAATTGTCGCTTTTTTTTGTTTATAGCGCAAAAAGTAAAAATCGCACAGGTGATCAAATACCACCAAAAGAAAGCTCTATTTGTGGGGAAAAAGGACATAAATTTAATTTGGGTACAGCATTGCACGACCGCAAAATTTCTGTTAAAGTAACGCAGTGCCGAATCGCAAAATATGGCCTGGTCAGGAATGGGGTAAAATCTTCCGGTCTTAAAGCGGTTAAAATATGCTCATTGAGAATTTTTTTTGTCAAAGACATGTAGGTAAATACATTTTGGCCTAAATATATGACAAAAATTGAATATATTGGATATTTTTTAACTGTCAAAGTAGAAAAATATTGTTATTTTTTTCAAAATTGTCGCTTTTTTTTATTAATATCGCAAAAAATGAAAATCGCACAGGTGATCAAATACCACCAAAAACAAGCTCTGTTTGTGGGAAAAAAGGACATCAATTTCATTTGGGTACGGCGTTGCATGACCGCGCAATTGTGAGTTAAAGTCCACAGTGCCGAATCGCAAAAAGTGGCCTGGAAGTAAGACAGCAAAATCCTCCAGTGGTAAAGTGGTTAATTTGATGGACCTTACTGGCCAACAGAATTTTGGGAGGTGGGTGCAGAGCAAAGCTCAACTTTTACTATTGCAAAAAATAGGATTTACAGGTAAATGTAGCTGCCTATTTTCTCTGGATCTACTAATTATGTGGTTCTCACTAAAGGTATGTCTGCTTGTGCGTTTTTCATTATAAACTCAGGTTGATGACAGGCAATGAAATCACAGCATGGTATATTATAAACCTGACTGACCATTTATCATTTCCTTCCATTAACAACTACTACAATTATGACTATTTAAAACTCCATATCCTTTTTCCTCATTGCCTTATTTTATTCCTCCATTTCTAAAAGTGTTATTTCAACCACAACATTTCCTCTTGAACTTTTTTTTACATATTCTTTAATGAAGCACATCAATAGAGATCCATCTCTGTATCATTTATATCTATCCAGTCAGTGTCACGTTTTTTATTCTCATTTATTTTGCTTGAATAGTATGTTCATTTGCAGCTGTCAGCTTCTCTTTTATCAAATTCTTTAACTGACCCTTCACAATCTGGTCCTTGTTCTAATCATTTCCTAGAAATAGCCCTTATTAAATTACTTAATACCTTGATCACTAAGATGTTCAAGGCACACTATTACACATTCTTCTTCTGCTGTCTATCGTTTTTTCACTTAGATGATCATTCTCTAATAGGCTAAACTCTTCTTTGGACTTCAAGGTCATGGACTAGTTCCTTCTATATCCATGACAGAACATTTTAGTATCTCCAATCCTTGACTTTACCCACTCACCTCATCTGTCAATATATACTAGGACACAGTATACTTCTCAATTTTATTCACATAGGTTTATTTACATAGGTTAGTGTCATGGTGGTTTAGTGTCATCTAATCCCCCATTTTGAAATCTACTAAACTTTGAATTGATGACAATTATTTTTGTCTCTCAGCTCCATGGCACTCACTACTACTGGAGCAAATTCCTGATTTCAGTGAAGCTGTTATGTCCTAGATGCATAATATGACCATTGTTAACCAATTATCCTAGCTTTTCAGCCTTCGTATTTTGGAGTGGCTTTTGATACACCAATTTGTTGCTCCCCCTTTCATGCTATACCACCTGGCTGATAGAATCAGCATGAACATAAAAAGCATATGTTTTGTGTATTTTTTAAATAGTATACTAAAAAAACGTAATATGCTGTAGTACATTACAATTTGATTAAATATCATGCCCTTCATTATGGTCATTCATTAACTTAATACTTTTTTTGTGTCTCAACTATTCCTAGATAATCAAGTAGTATATGCCCTTTTATTCTCAGCCCTTATGTGTCTCCTCAACTACCTCAATGGAAACACAATGTTTACTTTTACATTCAAATGTTTCCACATGTGTGAAAATACTGTACTACATACAGTCTAACCTAATATCTAATTTCAGTTACTAATGTGTATGATGCTTCACTGGTAGTGATGGATGAACATCCGCCTGGGGCGGTTCGCGAACGTTAGCCGCAAACTTTATCAAATGTCCGGCGGGCCCCCTTGACTTTAATGGGAGGCGAAGTTTAAAAACCTTTAGGTCATATTTTCAGCCACAAAAGACTTACTAGCTGTGCACAAATAGTCCCAGCACATGGAAATGTCATAACAGAAGTATTGCAATTGGAAAAGTTGCCCTAAATTTTTCTTTTTTTTTTTTTTACAGCAAAAACATTTTTTTGTTTTTCCTAAATCAGCCAGGAATGACAGCAGCCGGTAAATACATGTCAAATACATATAGGGTTCATTCACACATCTGTAAAATGGGTCCGCATCCATTCCACAATTTGGCGGAATGTTTACAGACCATTGATTGTCAATTCCAGTCTGAAAAATTAGGCATTCACAGGGTAAAGAAGTAAGTGTCGGCCATTCCAGGCCCCAAAAATTAGCCCACATGCATTTAACTGACAGCTAAGAACGTTGTATTCTGTGGCTGAAGGTACATTAGGCATTCACAGGATAAATAAGTAAGTGTCGGCCATAAAAGGCCCCAAAAATTAGCACACATGGGTTTATCTGACAGCTAGGAACGTTGTATTCTCTGGCTGAAGGTACATTAGGCATTCACAGGATAAATAAGTAAGTGTCGGCCATTCCAGGCCCCAAAAATTAGCCCACATGGGTTTACCTGACAGTTAAGAACGTTGTATTCTGTGGCTGAACATACTTTAGGCATTCACAGGATACAGAAGTAAGTGTTGGGCATTCCAGGCCCCAAAAAATAGCCCACATGGGTTTACCTGACAGCTAAGAACATTGTATTCTGTGGCTGGAGGTACATTAGGCATTCTCAGGATACAGAAGTAAGTGTCGGTCATTCCAGGCCCCAAAAATTAGCCCACATGCATTTAACTGACAGCTAAGAATGTTGTATTCTGTGGCTGAAGGTACATTAGGCATTCACAGGATAAATAAGTAAGTGTCGGCCATAAAAGGCCCCAAAAATGAGCCCACATGGGTTTACCTGACAGCTAAGAATGTTGTATTTTGTGGCTGAAGGTACATTAGGCATTCACAGAATAAATAAGTAAGTGTCGGCCATTCCAGGCCCCAAAAATTAGCCCACATGGGTTTACCTGACAGTTAAGAACGTTGTATTCTGTGGCTGAAGGTACATTAGGCATTCACAGGACACAGAAGTAAGTGTTGGGCATTCCAGGCCCCAAAAAATACCCCACATGGGTTTACCTGACAGCTAAGAACATTGTATTCTGTTGCTGGAGGTACATTAGGCATTCTCAGGATACAGAAGTAAGTGTCGGTCATTCCAGGCCCCAAAAATTTGCCCACATGGATTTACCTGACAGCTAAGAACGTTATATTCTGTGGCTGAAGGTACATTAGGCATTCACAGGATACAGAAGTAAGTGTTGGCCATTCCAGGCCCCAAAAATGAGCCCACATGGGTTTACCTGACAGCTAAGAACATTGTGTTCTGTGGCTGAAGGTACATTAGGCATCCACAGGATAAATAAGTAAGTGTCGGCCATTCCAGGGCCCAAAAATTAGCCAACATGGGTTTACCTGACAGCTAAGAACGTTGTATTCTGTGGCTGAAGGTGCATTAAGCATTCACAGGATACAGAAGTAAGTTTCGGCCATTCCAGGCCCCAAAAATTAGCCCACATGGGTTTACCTGACAGCTAAGAACGTTGTATTCTGTGGCTGAAGGTACATTAGGCATTCACAGGATACAGAAGTAAGTGTCGGCCATTCCAGGCCCCAAAAATTAGCCCACATGGGTTTACCTGACAGCTAAGAAGTTGAACGTTGTATTCTGTGGCTGGAGGTACATTAGGCATTCACAGGATACAGAAGTAAGTTTCGGCCAGTATAGGCCCCAAAAAATTCGCCCACATGGGTTTACCTGACACCTAAGAACGCTGTGGCTGGAGGTACATTAGGCAATCACAGGATACAGAAGTAAGTGTCGGCCAGAAAAGGCCCCAAAAATTAGGCATTCAATGGACAGGAAATGCCTTTTCTGCCGCTGTATTTACCGAAGATAAGAATCATAAATTGTTGTGGGTGGATGACGGTCTGGCGGAAATTTGTGGCCTGTCATGAGGAATTGTAATCAAACATGGTCAACTGGTCACATGTGTTGAATTCCTCAGAGATCCATGCCTCATTAATTTTTATAGATGTGAGGTAGTCAACACTGTCATGAGCTAGGCGAGTGCGCTTATTGGTCACGATCCCCCCTGCTGCGCTGAACGTCCTTTCGTACAGGACACTGGACGAGTGGCAAGCCAAAAGTTCCATTGCAAATTGTGCAAGCTCTGGCCAGAGGTCAAACCTGCCCACCCAGTAGTCCAGGGGTTCATCACTCCTCAGAGCATCTACATCGGCCGTTAACCCAATGTAGTCGGACACCTGTTGGTCTAGGCGTTCCCTGATGCTGGACCTGGAGTACAGCTGTCGAAGGGTCGGCTGAAAGAAGGATCTCATATCTGAAGTGACCAACACATCTTCAAACCGCCCTCTTCTTGCAGGCGCTGTTGTTGTCTTTCTGTGACTGGAAATTTCTCTGCCAGCACACGCAAAAGCAGAATGCAGCATTTCTCACAGCAAGGCCTGGAAGTGCTGCATTCTGACAGCCCTCTGTCATGGTGGTAACATTTTTGCCATTTTTTGTTTGTACCGGGGATCTAAGTACTTTGCCACCCAGTACTGGTCCTTGCCCTTTATGCTTTTTATACAGGGTTCCCCCTTAAAACACTGGCCGTGACTGACCAGTTTGGTGATCTCATCAAATGGCCGCAGAAGTCTGCATGTGTTGCGCATGAGCAGCCACTGGCGAAGTGAAAAAAACCCAAGCTCCCCAGAACCTGTCCTGCCGCAAAGTTCGTACTTGTAGTCGTTAACTGCACGTTTCTGCTGGAGCAGCCTATCAAGCATATGCAACGTTGAGTTCCATTGCGTTGGGCAGTCACAAATAAGACACCTGACGGGCAGGTTGTGTCGCCGCTGAATGTCAGCAAGGCGAGCCGTGGCTGTGTAAGATCTTCTGAAATGACCCGAGATTTTCCTGGCCTGCAGCAAAACGTCCTGGACCCCAGGGTATTTGGCAACGAATCGCTGCACAACCAAGTTCAGGATGTGTGCCATGCATGGCACGTGTGTTATTTTGCCCTGTTTCAGCACGCTCAGCAGATTGGCACATTTGTCGCACACCACTTTACCAACTGTCAAATTGAGCGGTGTCAGCCACTGATCTGCCTGTGAATGCAAAGCTGAAAAGACAACAGGACCAGTGTGGCTCTTGGCTTCCAGGCACAACAGACGCAGCACAGCATGGCAACGTCTCACCTGGCATGTGGATTAGGTTCTGGGGATCTTGGGCGGCGTAGCGGTAGCAGCGGAAAAGGAGAAGTCAGCCAAGGAGGAGAGGGAGTATGGAGGAGGAGAAGAAGAGGCAGGCCTGCATGCAATCCGTGGCGGTAAAACCAAATCGACATGGGTGCCACGGTTTACATGCTTGACGGCCATCAGAAGGTTCACCCAGTGGGCAGTAAAAGTTATATACCTTCCCAGCCCGTGTTTGCTAGACCATGTGTCTGTGGTCAGATGTATCTTGGCACCGACACTGTGTGCCAGAGATACATTCACTTGCTGCTGAACATGGCCATACAACTCTGGAATGCCCTTCTGCGAGAAATATATCCTGCCTGGAACCTTCCATTGTGGTGTTCCAATGGCCACAAATTTCCGAAAGGCCTCCGAGTCCATCAGTTGATATGGCAGTAGCTGGCGGGCTATCAGTTCCGACAAGCCAGCAGTCCACGTCACCTTCGCCACCACTAACATTCGAGATCTCGGAATAGGCAGCAACAGCGGGGACCAACCTCCTTGGGCTGATCTGGGTACTGTCATCAGACTGCTGAGTGGCGGCTGTTGCTACCTCCTCTTTCTGATCCGATGCCAACAATGTCTGCGCATCGCAAATGTCTTGTGATTAATTCCATTGACTCAAGCGGAGGGTATATGGTGGTGGTGGTGGTGTTGGTGATGGTGTCTTTGGGGTTGCACACAGCAGAGAGTGAAGAGGGTGCACATAGAGAGGATGAGTAGAGTGCAGAAGAGGAAGGCTGAGTGAGCCACTCAACCAAGTCTGGTGCGTCCTTTGACATAATCGAACGCACCTTCTGAAACTTCACACATTGGCTCCGGCCTACTGCTCCTGCCCTACCCCTACCACCCCTGCGTAAGAGCCTGCCTCTTCCTCTGCCTGTCATTTTTTAAATTACCCTGTGACAAAAGTCTCTAGAGAAGCGCAGTATATGTGGAACAAGGTATATAACACCCCGCTTCAATCTGTAGTATTGGGGGGCCACTGGTTTATCACACCAGTTCTACAAATAATTGGGCAGTAACTGTTGTCACTGTGTGTAGCACAGTTAACGCAGCAAAAGAGGCAACATTGTTTCAGGACTAAAATACACTCTTATAAAAGTATACTGTTAAATAACATCCCACTTCAATATGTGGTATTGGCGGGCCACTGGTCTATCACACCAGTTGTACAAAAAATTGGCCAGTGAGTTTGGCACTGTGTGTAGCAGGGTTAACGCAGCAAAAGAGGCAATATTGTTGCAGGACACAAATACACTTATAAAAGTATACTCTGATAACACCCTACTTCAATATGTGGTATTGGGGGGCCACTGGTTTATCACACCCGTAGTACAAAAAATTGGCCAGTGAGTTTGGCACTGTGTGTAGTAGAGGTAACGCAGCAATAGTGGCAATATTGTTGCAGGACACAAATACACTTATAAAAGTATACTCAGATAACACCCCACTACAATATGTGGTATTGGGGGGCCACTGGTCTATCACACCAGTTGTACAAAAAATTGGCCAGCGAGTTTGGCACTGTGTGTAGCAGAGTTAACACAGCAAAAGAGGCAATATTGTTGCAGGACACAAACACACTTATAAAAGTATACTCTGATAACACCCCACTTCATTATGTGGTATTGGGGGGCCACTGGTTTATCACACCAGTTATACAAAAAATTGGCCAGTGAGTTTGGCACTGTGTGTAGCAGAGTTAACACAGCAAAAGAGGCAATATTGTTGTAGGACACAAATACACTTATAAAAGTATACTCTGATAAGACCCCACTTCAATATATGGTATTGGGGGGCCACTGGTTTATAACACCAGTTGTACAAAAAATTGGCCAGTGAGTTTGGCACTGTGTGTAGCAGAGTTAACGCAGCAAAAGAGGCAATGTTGTTGCAGGACACAAATGCACTGTTATAAAAGTATACTCAGATAACACCCCACTTCAATATGTGGTATTTGGGGGCTACTGGTCTATGACACCAGTTGTACAAAAAATTGGCCCGTGAGTTTGGCATTGTGTGTAGCAGAGTTAACGCAGCAATAGAGGCAATATTGTTGCAGGACACAAATACACTTATAAAAGTATACTCTGAGAACACCCCACTTCAATATGTGGTATTGGGGGGCACTGGTTTATCACACCAGTTGTACAAAAAATTGGCCAGTGAGTTTGGCACTGTGTGTAGCAGGGTTAACGCAGCAAAAGAGGCAATATTGTTGCAGGACACAAATACACTTATAAAAGTATACTCTGATAACACCCTACTTCAATATGTGGTATTGGGGGGCCACTGGTTTATCACACCCGTAGTACAAAAAATTGGCCAGTGAGTTTGGCACTGTGTGTAGTAGAGGTAACGCAGCAATAGTGGCAATATTGTTGCAGGACACAAATACACTTATAAAAGTATACTCAGATAACACCCCACTACAATATGTGGTATTGGGGGGCCACTGGTCTATCACACCAGTTGTACAAAAAATTGGCCAGCGAGTTTGGCACTGTGTGTAGCAGAGTTAACACAGCAAAAGAGGCAATATTGTTGCAGGACACAAACACACTTATAAAAGTATACTCTGATAACACCCCACTTCATTATGTGGTATTGGGGGGCCACTGGTTTATCACACCAGTTATACAAAAAATTGGCCAGTGAGTTTGGCACTGTGTGTAGCAGAGTTAACACAGCAAAAGAGGCAATATTGTTGTAGGACACAAATACACTTATAAAAGTATACTCTGATAAGACCCCACTTCAATATATGGTATTGGGGGGCCACTGGTTTATAACACCAGTTGTACAAAAAATTGGCCAGTGAGTTTGGCACTGTGTGTAGCAGAGTTAACGCAGCAAAAGAGGCAATGTTGTTGCAGGACACAAATGCACTGTTCTAAAAGTATACTCAGATAACACCCCACTTCAATATGTGGTATTTGGGGGCTACTGGTCTATGACACCAGTTGTACAAAAAATTGGCCAGTGAGTTTGGCATTGTGTGTAGCAGAGTTAACGCAGCAATAGAGGCAATATTGTTGCAGGACACAAATACACTTATAAAAGTATACTCTGAGAACACCCCACTTCAATATGTGGTATTGGGGGGCACTGGTTTATCACACCGGTTGTACAAAAAATTGGCCAGTGAGTTTGGCACTGTGTGTAGCAGAGTTAACGCAGCAATAGTGGCAATATTGTTGCAGGACACAAATACACTTATAAAAGTATACTCAGATAACACCCCACTCCAATATGTGGTATTGGGGGGCCACTGGTCTATCACACCAGTTGTAATACTTTTAAAGTGCTTTTGTCACTGTTTGTAGTATTGCTGCAGAAACGCTCAACACACCAGTCACAATGCTGCACAGTGCACAATACAAATCCACTATAATATGCTTTCTATATTGGAAAGTATATCATAAGTGGATTGCACCCCTATATAGTGCACTGCACACCAAAGAATAGTACACCTATACCAAATACCAGTCCTTAAAAGGACTTTTGTGGACCTTAACAGAGCAATTTGTGTCACTGATGAATCTGTCCCTGGTGCACACAGAAAACCTCTGCCTACACTGACAAAAGAGATAGTACACCGATACCAAATACCAGCCCTTAAAAGGACTTTTGTGGACCTTAACAGAGCGATTTGTGTCACTGACAGTCTGTCTCTGCTGCACACAGCCAACCTCTCCCTACACTGACAAAAAGCAGAATGTGAAATGGCCGCCAGCTCAGGTCTATTTATAAGGTAGGGGGTATGTCCATGTGCTGAAATGTTTCAATTGGCTGTCCCATTCCACCTGATGGCTGTGTCATGGGTCAAAGTTCTCCCCAATGTAAACTAATATGGCCGCCACGAACAACGCCATATGTTCGCAAAATCAGCGGGTTGCGAACGAGCAAAGTTTGCCGCGAACCGACCGCCGGGCGAACCGCAAGGCCATCTTTATTTACTGGTAGCCAAAGAACTGCATGTGGTATTAAGGGCCTAGTTCTGTTACTCTGAATAACTAAGCTTTCTGCTTGAACAGGGTATTTCTATAGTTTAATTATTTTCCAAAATCTGTAGGATTAGTTATTAAAATAATGTATAAGAACTGCAAATTGTTTATATTTACCATAAAGTTGATGTAAACCCTAACCAAATTACATTTATTTTGCTAGAGGATTATATCATAAAAAATTGGCATTTTTTTTATTATAAATACCGTACTTGTGTTCAATTTTTTTTCATTGTGATAAATGCACACTCAGCTTTACCCTGCACAGGGATTTTTCAGCTCGCAGGACAACAATTATAGTGCCAGCCTCATTTCTGGGATTGGTTAACTTAACAGTCAACCTTATTTAGAGGCACACACAGTAGTTGCCACCACATCTTAACCTTTGTAAAATGTCTGTGGCATCCACAGCCACGCAAGGCAGGAATGAAACAGAGGTTTAAAATATGGTATCTTTCTTCAAGAGGCAGGGATTATTTTATTTCTGATTCAAATATTTAGAGATAAAACTTGAAAAATGATTTTAAAATGTTGTTTTTAATGAAAGGTAAAGAAAACGGTGCAAAAAAAAAAAATAAACACAAAAAAAGTTATTAAAAAACAGAAGGTAAAATAAATAATATTAAAAGTAAAAAGTATTTAATCACAACCACGGCACTACCTGCCTGGAATTTGCATGTTCATCCTGTTTCTTCTTGGGTTTCCTCCAAGTGCTCCAGTCTCCTCCCAACCTCCATAGACACGCTGGTAGATTTATTGGATCCTGTCTAAAGTTATCTTCTCATATTGTACAATGGACAGCATACTATATATGCTGTCTATTGTCCAAGGATATTAAAAGACGGGTTTCCTATTTGAGTAGTTTATTTTCTTCTATCCATTTCTCATCCTCAGTAATTGTTTAACAGGGAAAAAATCTGTGCTGGATACAGCATAAAAACATCAAAATAAAATAAATAAAGCGGCAGCTCACACGGGCCAATAGACAAAAACCAAACAAAATATACAAAAAATATGTGCTGCGCTAGTAATGAAGTGGCATGACATATGTAAGAAAAGCAATTCTCAAACTCTAGTGACAAATGCAAAAGTGATAAAACTGATATATAATTTATGTACAAAAAACATGCATGAAGATCCAAAAAGTGTCCATATAGTGAAGAGGTGAAGGCAAACTCTAGTAACAAAGTAAAAACACTTTCCTTAGGAAAGGTACCACAAGTCCCAGCATGCAGATGGAGCCAATCTTTCCAAATCTTGATAGGTAAAATACCATCAAATGTGATAAAAAAAATTGTCAACTTACCAAAAGATATTGGAGTTACTGAAGTTTGCCTTCACCTCTTCGCTATATGGACACTTTTTGGATCTTTATGCATGTTTTTAACATATTTATATATCAGTTTTATCACTTTTACATTTGTCATTAGTATTTTATATTTGTTTTTCATACATATGTCATCCTCAGTATTGCAAAGTAGCAGTTGGCTTGACTTTAAAGGCAACTACATGTGCAGGGAGGACAAATGCTCATGCTGTCCCTTTATTTTCAGGGGTGACAGCTTTGTGTCTACAATTAGCAACAAAGAGTTTAAAATTAGGATCTTAATTAACTGTAACACGATATATGTTATTTACCTTATCACCTGCGGTATTTGCCTTAAACAATATGTGGGAGGGACAAAAAGGAGGCTGGGAGATCACCTTCATGACCAAATATAAAATATACAGAAAGATCATTCTACTAATGTGGCAAAACATTTTAATGTGTGCCATGGCAGTGAGTGGTGAGTCCCAAAATAGGGGGTGATTCATTCAGGTTTTTATATAAAAGGGAAGTTTACTGGATATTTTATTTACACTCATTCCTGATGGGCTCAACTTCAAGTGGGATCATACGTACTTCTATAAATAAATTGTATGATTTATTTCCAGTTTTGTGGATTTAGAACATCCTAATTGATTATATGCAATTTAATTTGGTTTGTTGTTCCTGAAAAAAAATATTTTGACTATTAGGGGAATTCTCATAGTTTTATGGATTATTCTTGATGTATTTTATGTGTATCGTATTTTTTGTTTTGCATGCGAGTGGGGATTCATCACTATTTTGGGGGTTAAGTTTAAACTTAGTTTCATTATTTGTTTTGTTTTAAAACTAAATGGGGCATATAAAGTACTGTAGCTGATCTGCCTTCTCTGGATGGACCTGTTAACGTTTGATTGCATACAGCTGAGTGGAGGTGGTTTTCCGACAAAGAGTAGCTGTACGATCTTTCTATCAGGTTATAATCAAGCACTGAGACGGGTATAAAACGAGTCAGCCTTCAGTCCCCCACCGCTGTTTCCGTGCAGCTCTTTGCCATTTTAAGGATATGTTGGAATAGAGGTGGCTCTTATGATCAGAGTGCAGCCATTCAGAATATCCATTATTGTTCTCATGCTGTCGCCTGTATTGTGTGTGTATATATATATATATATATATATATATATATATATATATATATACAGTATATTTATAAAATACAATAGCAAAAAATAGGTCATACTGACCCTAACAATTAGCAGATTGCTTACCATTGCTGTAAAAAGTGCTACAGACATGCAAATACTTTATAAACCATGTAAAGAAAGGCAGTGTAACCCACGCTATGGATTTTTTGATAAGTGTACTATTAATAAAAAGTGTACAAAACTATGCGTATATGTTTATCAAAAAATGAGTGCATAAAAAGGAGCTACTGCCATTATAAGGCATTGGAACCTCAAACATTATTCAAAAAATTAAATAGAGCTGCTTCCCTAAATCAATAAACATATGAACATTACATAACCTGTGAATCGATCAAAATACATAAAGTGCCAGTGCAATCAAATATACATAAAGAGTGCAATAAAACAGGCAAAAGTCCTTCCATAATATTAAGGTGCTAGTGATGTCTTCTCAAATAGGATTCAGGTGTCACTCCGAGCTCCCCTCCTGAGTCCCCACTTACCAGCAATGAGAATAAAATCAGCGTGGTATATGGATGGATGGATCTACCTCCTTCCTTCTTAAAGCGGAGTTCCGGGCACAGAAGTCATTTTTCAATAAACATACCCCGGGACAGTCAGGGCTAGCACATTCCACAATGGCTAGCCTCTTATCTGTCCCGGTTCGCACTTACCTTTTAGAAGAAATACTTACTTATAAAATTTCTTCCACAGCGTTTCCATCTCTCTTGTGGGCAGCTGAAGCCGGCGCGATCCTCTTCTGCGTCCTCTTCCGCGTCTTCTTGTCCCAGAATGCGCCTGCACCGACCCCTCTCGTCACTTCCGGTGCGGCGCCGAATTCCTCCACAGCTTCTGGGCATGCCCAGAAGCTGTTTAGCAGGGGAATGCGGCGTCGCCCGGAAGTGACGAGTGGGGCCGGTGCCGTCGCATTGATTCCTGGGAGCGATGACGTTCAGCTCCCAGGAATCATCGCGAGACAGGAAGTGACGGGTGAGCCGCGGCGCTGAGGGAGGAAGTACTCTGAGGTGAGTATTTACGATCTTCAATTACAAGGTGAGTAAACAAAAAAAAAAACCTAACTATCCAATTCCTTTTCAGGTGATGTCTAACTAGCGGAGGGGCACAAAAAAAATAATGATTTTGTGCCCGGAACTCCGCTTTAAGCAGTGTACAAGGCTCTCAGCACAAAGATGGTCAGCAATAAGATCAAAATCAGCATAGTGTATAGATAGCTTGAGCAAACTCCTTCCCTCTTTGGTAGTATACAAGGCACTAAGCATAAGGATGATGTACATTCTAATAGAGAGAGATGATCATAGCATAATACTGTTTACTTTATTGAAAGGATAAAAGCATAATTGCACTTAAAAAAGTGTTAAAATTTCCGAGCATGTAAAGCATGAGAATTGTCGCCACAGCGTTTGTATTCGCTGTCAATTTGGAATCTCTAACTCTTCCCCACTTGACCCATTTTTTCCCTCCCACTGGGTGTCTTCAGAAGCTGGGGGCACTCGTGATTGGCTCTCTCTTATATTATAAACCCCTCCTACTACACCTAATACCCCCCACTACTCCCCATAGCTTCCTATTAGCTAACCATGGTGTCAATTCCTGTTGGTGGCCGGAAATGTTGGGGATGCCATATTTGTATACCTCTCCCTATTACTTCCTGTTGTTAATGTCTGTATCACTTCCTGTTGAAAATTGGAAGTGTTACGATCGCCATATTGGTACACCACTTGTACTCCACTCCGTTCTCCATGTACTGTATCTCCACCCTTAAACTAGTTGCCACATATTACATATAGATTAAGGGGTAACTACATATGAACTTAAATCAAATTAATGCAAAAGTGTAACATTATGATTAGATACAGACCCTCGGGTGTAAATATCATATACCTGTATAGTAGTTATACCTGTTCTCAACTATACAGACAGCATAGCCTATGTTAATACATTTATCACACTAATAAAAATATCACACTAATTAAATATAAATAAAAATAAAAACAACATGTATAATAAATGTCAAAAATTATTTAAAATAAAAATATATAACAATTAAAAATAACAAATTAAAAATGTTTAAAATATTAGTAAATTAATTATGATTTTGAGTTAAAAAATTTGTTATGAAGCAGTTTATATCTAGATCCACATTTATACCTCACGGTGCCATAGTATGTAACTGGTATATGCATTTTGTTTCATTCTGCGAGACAGCCTTTTTCCTATTTGTGCCCCTCCAATGTTTATCTATTTTATCTATCGCACAAAAGGACAATTTAGTTGGGTCCCTTTTGTGATATCTTCTAAAATGGTTTGAGTGGCAGAAACCTTTTTTTTAATATTTTTCACATGTGCCCTGAGTCTTACTCTTAATTCTCTAGTTATTCTCGTGAAGTACAAGTGGTGTACCAATATGGCGATCGTAGATAGATCCTTCCATCCATACACCATGCTGATTTTGATCCCGGAGTGGCACCTGAATCCTATTTGAGAAGACATTACCAGCACCTTGCACCATTATATTATTGAAGGACTTTAGCCTGTTTTATTGCACTGGCACTTTATGTATTTTGATCAATTCAAAGATTATGTAATGTTCATATGTTTATTGTTTTTAAGGGAGCAGCACTATTTCACCGTTTTTGATTACTTTATAACCCATGCTCAGCACTTGTGTATGCTTCAAGAAATGTGTTAACCATGGCTGTATATGAAGGATTCTCTGGCTGCTAATGAATGTGACCAGCCAAATAGAGGTCAGGCGGCGAATGATCTTCTTATCCCTCCAAAGGATAGAGTTTCCTCAGATGTTGAATCTGAAAAACCGGTATAACAAATAAAGATCCATCCCGTTGCAATGGCATATAAAGCACTTACATAGTAAGCCACAAGACTTGGATTAAGAATCCTGGCCTATGGACCTCTGGCATATAACCCTGAGGGTTATATGCCAGAGGTCCATAAGCCACCATTCTTAATCCAAGTCTGGTGGCTTTCTATGTAAGTGCTTTATATGCCATTGCACTGTATGGATCTTTATTTGTTTTATATCGGATATTATTTTAGCTCTATTTTTTAATAAATACTACACTATGAGGAGATTTCCTCTCTTTTTTGCTTGGTAATTCAAAATACCGGTTTTTCGGATTAAACATCTGAGGAAACTCTATCCATTGGAGGGATAAGAAGATCATTCCCGCCTGACCTCTGTTTGGCTTCATTAAACACGCAGTAGCTGTCTTGACATGACAGCATATGGGTCTGGTGAGTTTTCACTTTTTACTTTGGTGGAGGATCTTTAATGGTGTCGGTTTGAATTACATGGACACAGAATATTTCTATCCGTATGGTTTTGCTGCCTTTGGACTTTTTTAGTTATTGATGAACTGAATTTTACATATCTTACATCATATTTTATCACTTACCTAGCGCTGCAACCTTTATTATTTGTATTCTTTAGTACTCTCTAAAAAGTAACATCTGAATTCCAATAAAAAGGACATTCCTTTACACCCTAGCGGCTGTGCATATTCTTAGGAAACTGTGGGAGGCTGGTCTCTGCTTGACCATATTCCATGACATGTTGGCCCTTTATGCAGGATAAAGGGACAAAAGAAAGTCACTTGTATAGTGGGGGACCTAAAACCTACAGGGATTAGTACCTTTATCTTAAAATAGGAAATGTATACAGCAAGTAGAAAAATAAGAAACCAAAGAACAGATCCACAAATAATTCTTAATTTTTGCTGTCCTTTCGGTGCCTCCGTTGCATCACTTCTAGTACTGGCTCTGACGTCACTTCCGGTTGCCACGTAGCCATTCCTAGAATCTTTTTGTCCTAACTTTGTCACAAGGGCTGACTACATGGCACGGCTACCAGATTCATATCTCCTCTTCGACATTAACTCAAACCTCTCCAGTCCTATCCAAGGCAGCCCAGGTGCCTCTTAATTAAATACCAGGGTAACTCTGCTTGTAATAGCCAACTGTCTATCTAACCCCTTTTTAACCAGACTCACCATGGAACAAAGATTCACACAAACAATAGAATACACTTAAGAATGATCATATATTTTTTCATAAATATCCATATTCATTCTTAAACACTCTAATTTCAAATAAAATACAAGAAAATGTAAAAATGGTGTTAAAATCTAAAATGTAATTAAAACTATCATATAAAACAGTTGTTCACACTATACTTACTGCATGTGGCCTATAAAAATGGTGTTCATTAATTATCACTTATAAAACAATTTATATTGAGTTAAACGTTCAAACCATCAGGTGCCAAAGTTTAAGGCTGTAAATCCACATGGTTTCTTCATGGAGAGGTGCCTGATCCTATTGGATCAGACCAGAGGGACCAGAGTGTAAACCTGTCTACAATGATGTGATACACTATGATGTTAATAACCATTCAGTATATTTAGTACATGGTCAGCAATTCTCTTCTTCAAAGGTTGGTTGGTGTGTCCCACATGAATTAAACCACAAGGACATTGTAATGTGTAAACAACATGTGTAGTATTACACATTATAAAATCTGATTTAATATTCATGATTAGTCACTTGTGAGGAAAAACTAGTATGCTTTCTTATATCCCCTTTGCACATTCATACACTTTGCCTTTTGTGCATAAGAAAAAAAAAACTTTTTGTATTGAAAAAAAAAAGGTAAGTCTCACTGGAGGGGGGGGAGGTCCAGTACCTTCTTCACAACATTCTCCCCAGAGTTACAGGCTGTTCTATTATGGTTTAGTAGGTAATGCAGAATATTACATAACCACAGGGATGGTGTCCACTCCTTATTGACAAATAGCTCAAAAGTTGTTTTTTGCGAAAAGACTTAGATTTATGTCTTTCACATAAATATTTTTGGTATTGGGTACCACTATGGTCAGAGAAGTGGTGTGGTAATTGGCACGATGTTTGCACCCAGTCTTGCAAACATTTTTATGGTAAATATTTTTATGGTGAACATTTTTATGGTGGAGTGTTTAATGAAAAGAAAACAGAACTACTGTTCTATCAGACGTTTATAGATTACTTCATGGTCATTTTGGGAATGTTCAGAGGAAAGCCTACACGGATTTATGACAGAGCTCAATAAGAATATGAACAACATCAGACTTGGGTATCAGTAGAATTTTCATTTTTTGGATGTAACTGTGTTTAAGAAGGATAATGGTTAAGCTACCAATGTTTATTTTAAACCAACTGACAGTAATAGGTATTTGTCAATAAGGAGTGGACACCTGCCCACACTGCCAAAAGTACCAATATCAAGTTTAATGAGCCTGGTATCACTGTGCTTGATTGGCCAACAAACTTGCCTGACCTAAACCCCGTACAGAATCTGTGGGGTTTTGTCAAGAGGAAGATGAGAGACACCAGACTCAACAATGCAGATGAGCTGAAGGCCACTATCAAAGAAACCTGGGCTTCCAAAACCCCTCAGCAGTGCCACAGGCTGATCGCCTCCATGCCACACCACATTTATGCAGTAATTCATGCAAAAGGAGCCCTGACCAAGCATTAAGTGCATACTATACTGTACATGGACATACTTCTCAGTAAGCCAACAATTCTGTATTAAAAATCTTTTTTTTTCTATTAGTCTTATGTAATATTCAAATTTTCTTTTTTTTTTTTTTTTTTAATAATATTTTTTATTGGTATATATTATAAAACATACAATTCAATATTGCAATATAAGCAGCAAAGGGATAACAAGAACAATAAGAAACAATGGAAGAAGTAAAGATATTCCAACAATGAGTGGTAGGTACAGCGATAAGAAATTGCAGGTCTGGTACATACAACCTTCCAGTATCAAAGCATAATAAAGTCACACTAACTGAGTTATGTTGAGGGGGGCTACCTCCATGGGGTAGGAAAGGCTAGGGGCGGAACAACCGAAGGAGCACTTTTAATGTAGCTGGAGTGTACAGCTAGGTTGGGGGTCGGCAGGACAGAGGGGCGGCTACTCCCCCGATGCCCCAGGTGGGAACATAACGCATTGAGGATAGTAGGACCACCCCTCCATGTAGGGGAGACAGGAGAGGCTGTACATATTTTGACAGAAAGATCAGTATCAATGAAGGTACATCCAGTGCTGCCAGGATCTGCAGAATTTAGGGAAGGAAAGGGAGTTGAAGGCAAAGGACTTTTCTAAGTGGTAGTTAGCATTGACGATGTCGACTACTTCAGAGAAGTTTTGGAGTTTCCAGGGTTCTCCATCTATGCAGAATTAGTGTTCTGGAGGCCAGGAGAATATGCAGAACCACCTGCCTGTACACTGTCGGTTATGCGTCAATACTCAGATTCAGCAACGCTAATTCTTTTTTTTGGCCGGGCTAGGATACCAGTACAGGCGGAGATGCACCAAAAAACTTGGTTCCAAAAGCTGGTGAGGGAGGGGTAGTCCCAGAGGATGTAGGCAAGTTTACCTGTGTGACCACACTCCCTCCAGCATTGTTCAGATTGGGATGGGAAGCGTTTTGCTAGTCGGTAGGGGGTATAGTATCAACTGTTCATGATCTTCAACATCATTTCCCAATGGGATGTGCAATGGGAGAGTTGGTATGTTGAGCAAGAGGCAATGGACCATTGCTCAGGGGTGAATGTACAGTGGAGGTCACATTCCCATCCAAGCATGTGGGTCAATTTAGGGGGGTCTTTTCCGTGTAGAAGGGAATCATAGAATAATGAGATACCCTTGGCAGTTTTTCTGTCAGAGGTATAAAAGTGCCATGCTTTGAGGGGTACTCAGGAGTTTTCAGGAGATGTTTTATAAGAAAGTGGTGAATGCGAAGAGTAGCAAAGGAGAGGGAAAGTGGTAGGTTAAAGTGTCGCATCAACTCCACCGAGGATCGTAGGGCACCAGCCGAATAGAACTGTGACAATTCAGATACACCTGAAGAAACAAACTTGGATGTCGTCAAGGAGGAGATCTGCGACTCGAGGAATCGCAATGGCAATGAGGGAGTCTGTTGCGTAGTGTCCTCGGTCAGTATAGTCGGAGATCTGGGAGCTTGGCACCCCCCATACTTTTTGGTAGTGCCAGGGTGGAGGCAGCCACCCTGGCCCTCTTGCCATGCCAGATAAAATTACGCATATCTCGGGAAAATGCATCCAAACATTTAAGCGGGAAAGGGACAGGGAGGGACCTATATAAGTACAATACCTGTGGCAGTATAGACATCTTGTAAGCGGTCATTCTGCCACCCCAGGATAGTTCCACTTTAGCCATATCAGCCATTTCTTCATTCATTTTCTTCCGCAGGGGATCTGCGATGGCGGCTATGATAGTGGATAAGTGGGGAGTTAGATTGACACTGTGGGCTGTGGGGCAGGATTACAAGGCTAGTAACGAAGAGAGTATGCAACCCAAGAAGCTAAACTTCTCTAGTGTCATACGCATATATATGTCCAATTAACTCTATCAAATGCCTTCTCTGCATCCAGAGTCAGGAGCAGAGAAGGCATTTGAGTTTTCTCAGCGTAGTGGATAAGATTGATGATGCGTCTGGTGGCATCTGACGTTTGTCGACCAGGCATGAAGCCCATTTGGTCATTCTGGATCAGATGGGGGAGGATAGGCTGAAGACGAGCCACCAAAACTTCTGCATAAATTTTGACGTCGCTATTCAAGAGGGAGATTGGACAGTAATTAGACAGGAGACTAGGGTCTTTACCTGGCTTGGGGATGGTGGACACATAGACGCTTAACATCTCATGAGGAAATGCCGCAGTCTGGGTCGATTTGTTGAACACATCTGCTAAAATTGGGCTGAGAGTGGTTTGGTGTATCTTGTAGTACTCGTTAGGGAGTCCATCTGGACCCAGGGACTTACCATTGGGTAGGGTGTGGATGATTTTGGCGATTTCAGAAACCAAGAACAGGGAGGACACCGACTGTAGGTGGTCGTCAGAGAGGGTAGGTAGGTTCAGTCTAGCCAAGAAGCGCTGGATGGCCTCCGAGCTAGGCTGTGCGGTGGTAGGGTCCTGAGCTAGATTGTAGAGGGAGCTGTAGAAATTTGCAAACTTGTTTCAATGTCTCAGGGGTGGGTGAGTTTTGTCCCAGTGTGGTGGTGAATAAGATGTGAGATGCGGCCGTTAGTACGTTTGGACTTGAGCCTGGCAACTAGGATCTTGCTGGCTCTGTTGGTATGAGCGTAATAGCGGAGTTGAAGAGATTTTAGGTGGCGGTCATACTGGTCCATAAGGTGAGACTTCAGGGATTTCCTCAGTTGGGCTAGGGCGGTGGCAATGGAGTGTGTGGGAGTACGTTTGTGGGAGGCTTCAAGGTCCTGAATCTCCGAAAGAAGACTCGTGAGCTTCATATTGTATAGTCTCCTGGCCCTCGCACATTGTTGGATACAAATACTCCTCATGTAGGCTTTATGCGCCCCCCATAACGACCAGGGGTCGGAAACAGAGTGTGCATTGAGCCTAAAAAAGAGAGGGGGTCCTGGAGAGCTCTGACGTTGCAACGCCAAATAGACGTCCATTCCCTGGGCCCACCCTCCTCCAGGACCATCTCCACAGCAGTGCGGTCAGACCACGTGATGTTTCTGATGGCTGTGGATGAGACTCTGCCCAACAAGGGGAAGTCTGTCAAGAACATATCAATTTGTAAGTAAGACTGATGTCTGGAGGAGTAGAACAAGTAGTCTCTTTCGGAGTCATGTTGACACCTCCAGACATCATAGAGCTGTTACCGGTGTAGTAAAGAGCTCAGAAAGTAGTGTCGGCCCCCGACGGGCGCCGAGGAGTCCAGCAGGGGGTCGACCACTGCGTTAAAGTCTCCACACAATACAACATTACCATAAACGGATGATGAGATCATCTTGAGTAGTCTATGGAGGAAACATTTCTGGTGGCAGTTCGGAGAATAAACCGCAGCCAACGTGAGGGGAAGTCCGTTGAAGTCACCTTTGATTATCAGAAAGCGGCCATACGGATCTTGGACCAGGTCCTTGACTGTGAAGGCAATGGTGTCCTTGATGGCGATCATGACACCCCGTTTTTTCTCCGGGGCACTAGAGAAAAATACATGTGGGAAATTCCTATGGGAGCACTTAGGCTGTTGGGTAACCTTAAAGTGAGTCATATTCAAATTTTCTGAGATACTGAATTTTGGGTTTTCACTAGTTTTAAGCCATAACCATCAAAATTAAAAGAAAGAAATGCTTAAATTATATCATTCTGTGTGTAACACATCTATATGAAATATATGAGTTTAACTTTTTGAATTGAATTACTGAAATAAATTAATTTTTTGATGATATTCTAATTTAATGAGATGCACCTGCATATATAGTATACTGTATACTGTATACTATTGTTTCCACACTATATACTTTTCCCATAACTTAAAAAACACAGGCAAATCCTACTATTATTTTAACCCCGGTTCACATTTGTGCCATTGCGGAGATCGCATGTAATTCCATGTAAATTACATGCGATCTCATGTGTGGTGCGAATTTCAGCAATACACTTTGTATGGCTGAATTTGCACCGCATCCGCAATAAACTCGCACATGAGGCTTTTTTTATCCGCAGCAGAATCGGATTGCATAGTGGTTCACACTAGTGCGATCCGATTCTGTGCGACCTTGCAGAACGCACTGCGATATGCGATCCCAACTGGGGGTGTCATTAACTTTTAATTGACACCCCCTGTGTATTGCATATGGCAGTGTGAACTGCCAGAGGTGCGGATGCGATGCGGGATCACGCTGCATATTCGCAGCGTTCCCACATCGCACAAATGTGAACCGGCACTTACTGCTGAATTTTTTTGATTTACAGTGGGTACGGAAAGTATTCAGACCCCCTTAAATTTTTCACTCTTTGTTATATTGCAGCCATTTGCTAAAATCATTTAAGTTCATTCTTCTTCCTCATGAATGTACACATAGCACCCCATACTGACAGAAAAACACAGAATTGTTGACATTGTTGCAGATTTATTAAAAAAGAAAAACTGAAATATCACATGGTCCTAAGTATTCAGACCTTTTGCTCAGTATTTAGTAGAAGCCCCCCTTTGATCTAATACAGCCAGGAGTCTTTTTGGGAAAGATGCAACAAGTCTTTCACACCTGGATTTGGGGATCCTCTGCCATTCCTTGCAGATCCTCTCCAGTTCTGTCAGGTTGGATGGTAAACGTTGGTGGACAGCCATTTTTAAGTCTCGCCAGAGATGCTCAATTGGGTTTAAGTCAGGGCTCTGGCTGGGCCATTCAAGAACAGTCACGGAGTTGTTGTGAAGCTACTCCTTCGTTATTTTAGCTGTGTGCTTAGGGTCATTGTCTTGTTGGAAGGTAAACCTTCGGCCCAGTCTGAGGTCCAGAGCACTCTGGAGAAGGTTTTTGTCCAGGATATCCCTGTACTTGGCCGCATTCATCTTTCCCTCGATTGCAACCAGTCGTCCTGTCCCTGCAGCTGAAAAACACCCCCACAGCATGATGCTGCTACCACCATGCTTCACTGTTGGGACTGTATTGGACAGGTGATGAGCAGTGCCTGGTTTTCTCCACACATACCGCTTAGAATTAAGGCCAAAAAGTTCTATTTTTGTCTCATCAGACCAGAGAATCTTATTTCTCACCATCTTGGAGTCCTTCAGGTGTTTTTTTTTAGCAAACTCCATGCGGGCTTTCATGTGTCTTACACTGAGGAGAGGCTTCCATCGGGCCACTCTGCCATAAAGCCCCGACTGGTGGAGGGCTGCAGTGATGGTTGACTTTCTACAACTTTCTCCCATCTCCTGACTGCATCTCTGGAGCTCAGCCACAGTGATCTTTGGGTTCTTCTTTACCTCTCTCACCAAGGCTCTTCTCCCCCGATAGCTCAGTTTGGCCGGACGGCCAGCTCTAGGAAGGGTTCTGGTCGTCCCAAACGTCTTCCATTTGAGGATTATTGAGGCCACTGTGCTCTTAGGAACCTTAAGTGCAGCAGAAATCTTTTTGTAACCTTGGCCAGATCTGTGCCTTGCCACAATTCTGTCTCTGAGCTCTTCAGGCAGTTCCTATGACCTCATGATTCTCATTTGCTATGACATGCATTGTGATCTGGAAGGTCTTATATAGACAGGTGTGTGGCTTTCCTAATCAAGTCCAATCAGTATAATCAAACACAGCTGGACTCAAATGAAGGTGTAGAACCATCTCAAGGATGATCAGAAGAAATGGAAAGCACCTGGGTTAAATATATGAGTGTCACAGCAAAGGGTCTGAATACTTAGGACCATGTGATATTTCAGTTTTTCTTTTTTAATAAATCTGCAACAATGTCAACAATTCTGTGTTTTTCTGTCAGTATGGGGTGCTATGTGTACATTCATGAGGAAGAAGAATGAACTTAAATGATTTTAGCAAATGGCTGCAATATAAGAAAGAGTGAAAAATTTAAGGGGGTCTGAATACTTTCCGTACCCACTGTATTTCTATTTTTTTGGCCATTAACATTTACAATTTTTTTTGTTTATATTTGTCAGTTTTGTTTAGTGTCACATTTAAAAGTGCACAATCATTATTATTTATTTCATTTACAATTCTTTACACCCAGAATCATAATTTCATTGTCATTTTAGACAGGATAAATTATAGAAGATTTTTTTTATCTACTGTTAAACATTTATTTTTTTAACAGTCGATGGTCAGGAAAAAAAGTGCATTTTTTTAGTTTGTTACTTTTTTCTGTAAGAATTAAATTGAAAATAATTTTTGCAAGACAGCATCTCAAAAAAATATATGAATCATTTTGTGATCCTAAAGTGAAAGATGAGGCTAATAACAAGTCATCTTAAAAAAGATAAATCCCCACACCACCGCTCCTACCTATCTTGCATAGCCTGTATGATAAAGAGCAGTGTAAAGACCATTTTTATAACCTGTTTAGTCCGCCACTTCTGGCGTTCCACCACCTCTGGCAGCCCTGTTCTCTCCATCCTGTCACTGAACACAGAATGCCTTAGAGGAAGCTTTTGCACTACTCGCTTCCTCCACCTGCTTCTGTGTACTATTACCAGGCACTTGGGACATGTGCACAACAGTGCACCAGTCACTGGGTTTCCTATGTCCCCACGTCATGACCGCTGCATTTTTAAAATTTCTCTGGAGCTTCCAGTGGCAACTCCTGTCCCTCCCAGCCCCGGTAAAAGAGACGTTTTTTGGATATTTAAACTTCAGACCAGGTTACATAGGGGGCTAAACTTCTAGTGGGCTGTTACGCATTATTATGAATAATATTGTTTGTAATTAATTTTTTATAATATACAACATATATATTTCATATTTTCCTATTTCCTGTTTTTTTTTATTTGAATATATAAGGGAATTTATTATTATTATTATTATTATTATTATTATTATTATTATTTTACATTATTATTGTTTCACTTTTTCTGCATATATTTGTTTCATTTTTACATCCCACTTGAAAAGCTTTAGAAAACCCCCATTAATTCCTTTTAAAATAAGATGGGGACAGTCTAGTGTTTATTTTTTTACCAGTTTATATATATATGTCTGTTTGTATAGGATTAATTGTCCGACTGTGATGATCTATCAAGATGGAATGCGTGGGCTTATACGACAGCTTTCGTTATAACTATATTTCTCTTGCTGATGTCTAGATCATATATGGTGTGCACATATAGATATATGACTAAATTTCATTGAGAAAGGGTTTCTAGTTTTATACATTTATGCCCACCTTACATTTTCTCTATATCTTCCATTTTTAACCACTTGCCGACTGCCGCACGACTATTTACGTCGGCAGTCAGCCCCTCACAGGCAGAGCGACGTAGGGGTACGGTGCTAGCCGGATGCACGCTCCCGCTCCCACTCAGGCACGGACCCCCCCGTGCGTGTGCCCGGCGGACCCGATGTCCGCCGGGCACTCGCGATCGTCCGTGACAGCGGGAGAAAGGCAGGAGGCTAGTGTAAACAAAGCCGCCTGTCAGTTCTCCCTGTGTAAGAATGGTGATCAAACGGTTCTACTATGTAGGACCGTTGATCACTGTTCTTACACATTAAGCCACAGCCAATCACAGTTAGAAACATGCCCCTAGGACACACTTAACCCCTCCCTCTCCAATACAGTTAACTCCTTCACTGCCAGTGTCATTTTTACAGTAACAGTGCATATGTATAGCACTGATTACTGTAGTAATGTCACTGGTAACCCCAAAAGTGTCAAAAATGTCAGTCAAGTCATCTGTCCGCCCCAATGTCGCAGTCCCGCAAAAAAAATCGCAGATCGCCGCCATTACGCGTTAAAAAAAAAAAACAAAAATGACAAAAATCTTTCCCTTTATTAGTAAACGCAATAACTTTTGCGCAAACCAATCAAAATACGTTTTTTGTGATTTTTTTTACCAAACATATGGTAAAAAAAAAATGGCCTAAAATGATAAAAAATTTAGATTTTTACATTTTTTTGGGGAATTTCATATAAAAAAATGTAAAAAATATTGTTATTCTTGCAAAATTGACACTCTTTTTTTGTTTATAGCGCATGATCAAAAAATCGCACAGGTGATCAAATTCCACCAAAAGAAAGCTCTGTTTGTGGGAAAAAAAGGACGCCAAATTCGTTTAGGTACAGCATCGCACGACCGTTAAAGTCACGCAGTGCCGAATCGCAAAATAGTCCCTGGTCAGGAAGGGGGTAAAATCTTCCGGAGCTTAAGTGGTTAACAAATATTCATTTATATTTCTATATTTTTCTCTTTCCTTGTTTTATTTTTTTTGTGTATATATATATATATATATATATATATATATATATATATTATGATCTATATAATATTGCACTTGTTGGTTAGGTTCTGTTTGTTTTTCACATGGAGGGTCTTCTAACTATGAGATTGCCTGAATGGGATATAAAAGCTTGGTATATTCATCATTACGTTACACTCTTGTATGTTCCTGATGGAAGTTAATTAATTAAGAATGTTCACCTGTGTGGATCCTATTTAGGCAATACATTGATGTGTGTGGTATCAATTATGAATAAGCAAATTTAATTTGTGAAACGCACCAACTGTTCCTGTGTTCGTCCATGATGGTTGTCAAATTCGAATTACCTTTTATTCAATAAAGTCCATTTGTTCCTTCATGTTGGAGTGCGGTCCACAACTTTGATTTGGCAGAGTTGAGTTGTTGACAGGGGGTACAAAGGTGAAGGGTGGGGGGTGCTAAGGTAAACTGTGGACAGGAGTGCAGATTTAAGCTCTGGACAGAGGTACAGAGGTGTGTTGCAGATGAGGGAGGAAGTGGTGAGCTGCAGACGGGGGAAGAAGTGGTATGCTGTGGACAGGGGGAAGAAGTGGTGAGCTATGGACAGGGGGGAAAAAGAGGCATGCTATGGACATGGGAAACAGTGGTGAGCTGTGAAAAGGGGGGATAAGTGGTGAGCTGCAGAAGGGGGAAGAAGTGGTGAGCTGCTGACGGGAGAAGAAGTGGTGTGCTACGGACAGGGGGAAGAAGTGGTGTGCTGAGGACAGGGGGAAGAAGTGGTGAGCTGCAGACAGGGGGAAAAAGAGGTGAGCCGCGGGTCAGGGGAAGAAATGGTGAGCTGCGAAAAGGAGGGAGAAGTGGTGATTTGTGAAAATGGGGGAAAAGTAGAGTGCTGCGGACGGGGGAAAAAGAGGTGTGCTGCAAAAAGGGAGGAGAAGTGGTGAGCTGAGGATGGGGGGGGGGAGTGGTGAGCTGCGGACAGGGGGAGGAATTGGTAAAATGTTGATGGGAAGGAAGAGGAAGTGAACTGCGGATGGGGGGAAGAAGTGGTGAGCTGTGGACAGGGAAAAAAAGAGGTGAACTGTGAATGGGGGCATAGGTGAGCTGTGGACAAGGGTTACAGAGGTGAGGTGTGATTGGGGGGTACAGAGATGAGCAATAGATGGTTACATTGGGGGAGATACGTACTGTCCCTTGTGCTGATTTTTTTTCTGAGCCCTGTGTGATACACACCTCATCACTGCAGAGTAAACTTTCCTGAGCTCTGTGTGTTATACACTCCTACGTGCAGTACTCTGTGCCTTTTGGGCCTTAAGCAATATGCAGATTTGGCACCGCTTTACTTCTTCCCAGGGAACAATGGGGCTGGGGGGGGGGGGTGCTGGGAGGGTGAGTTCCTACACCTATTCTCTGATAAAAAAAAGCCCTGATTTACAATATAATATAGTAGGGTAGTTTGTGGAAAAATACAGATGTTCTATATGCAAATGAATGAGTATAAGATTATTTATTTTACCATTGCCTTTAAGCTGTTTAGTAATAACCAAACTGAAGTTGTCCTGAATCTGTTTTAATTAGTAATGTATTTTTCATTGCCCCTTTGCCTGTGCATTTCTATACCTTTCTAAATAATACATGAATTTGTGATGTAGTACAATAAAATGGATTTACATATCATATGCACATAGTCTATTGAGTAGCTAATACAACAGTGTGTTAAAAGCCACTTATTCTTGATTTGATGGCGATAAGTGCATAATCAATATCAACAGCTGTTTACCAAATAGAAATTCCATTTTCACAATTACTTTATCAAATGGTGGAAAATTGAGGCTTATGGCCTCTTTGATGTGTGTTCTGTGACAAAAAGGCATTTTTGTTATTATGCTGTCTCGTGATTTGTGAGGGTGTACAATGCTACAGTATGAGGAGCCATGGTCAGCTCCTGAATGTTAAGCCAGGAAACGTAATCTTTCACAATTTAGTTCTGACTGAGTCATTACCTTGATTATAATTTATATTTTCCACAGCAAAATTCTTTCTTCGCTCTTGTCTACGGAATGTAATTAAAGATGTTGTTGAACAAAATTAACTTATGTATATACATAATAATCTAATGCCACAAATTCTTTATTGAGATAAATTATTTCATGAAAAGAAAATTCCAGTTGAAACAAAATATCCTAACTTAAAGCAAACATTTAAGCAGGCATAATGCACACACAAGCAGCGCTAGTAGATATATTAAAAATGGTAATAATGTTCATCAAAGTCCCACAGGCATGATGGTTAAGCAGAGGAATTCTGGATTACGGACTTTCCACCCAGGTTCTTGACACAGCAGAGAAGTGAGATGAGACAAGCCATTTACTGCTAACAGAGGTGCTTAAAACTATCAGCTTTTATTTATTCATGTAAAACCTTTATCATAAAAGGAAATAAAACATTTGCTGTAACTGCTTTTAAAGTATTTGGCTTCAATTTGTTAGTGTATTTAAAACTGCTAGTACATCTGACACTTCCCTGTCCCCTGACTATGCTGCTTTTAAAGGTGTAAAAAATCACTCTGAATATATAGTCCATAAATGGAGTCATACACAAAGCAATAGCAGCGCTGATATTTTGTATCAATCAAAGCATGCAAGGAATTGCTAAGGTACACTAGTCCTTTCTCATTAAATGTCCATCATTATATCAGTCTTTTTCACCAATTTGGGGTCACCAGTGAATTTTTATGGGGTCACCCAACATTCAATCCTCCACCGTTGTGACACAGGTAAATGGTGGCAACTCACCAGACCAACTGGCCTTCCTATTCTCATAGAGAAGGCGGACAAGCGTGAACACTGTAATCTTTACTGGATCAGCTGCAGCTGTTAGAAAAACACCTCTCTCCACAGAAATCAGCGTCCCCTTTGCTCACGTCACGAGTCACTCACCAACCGGTTGAGGAAAACATAAAAGAAAGGACCGCACTAGTGTGATATTGTAAACATCACTCCACACTTTATTAAACAATCCCCAATCAAAATGTACTCACAAACGCAATCAAGTAGTAAGCCTTCTAATATATCATTTACGGAAGTCACAGGGATGCATCGGCAGGCGATGTTGGCAGGCTCACCCTCTCCACGCTGATGTTCCTAACCTCCAGCACCTCCGAATGTGTCACCCGAGAACTTCCGGTCGCAGTAAGGTTCACGCCTTGACGCGTTTCGTCATTTCCGACTTCTTCGAAGGACGTGAACCTCACGGCACGGCGTCAAGATATAAAGACAGGAATGCTGACAATTCTGACGTCAACTTAATGGTACGCCCATCTATGCAAATCTCCCGGCTTTCCGATAGGAGGGAACACTTCCGCCCTTACTCTGTCCCGCCGCGGTTCACGATACTTCCGCCCACACATCGTATTCCCGATTGATAACCAATCGGCAGCTTAATCTCTTGTGTGTATACTAGGGAAGGAGAAACACCCCTTTCGGCTAATTCTCTTTTCTATGTCAGCATTCCTCAGTTACATGCAATACCAGCGAGTGATAGATACGTACATATATATCATGACAATACAATACTAAAAAAGCTGCCAAGCAGGATAAACGCTCCCAGTTACTGGAAAGAGTTTTAAAAACTATTGCATATAACATATATAAATAAATCAGAGCATTTTAAAATTTAAAATTAAAAGCTCATATCCTAATGTTGTATATAAACTCAGTGGAGACTGAGCTTACTAAAATTATAAATTCATAGAATAAATATAGACTAAAATACCACAGACATTATTCAGAAAAGGATAAAATTTAAAATCAATCCAAATTAGTTCAAATTTTAATTAATTAATGTAAAACAATTAAAATAATCAATAATCACTAATAAAACAATTGAGGTCCAGCTCAATGTTCAAGCCTTTGGGGTCAAGGGCCTGGGTGAGGAAAATCCATTTAGTCTCGCATTTGGATAATTCTCTGACCCAGTTTGCCCCCCTCCAAGAGGGGGTAACCCTTTCTATTCCCCAAAAGTGCAGACCACGGGATCACGGTTATGGTGTCTCCTAAAGTGCATGTTGAATGTTGGGTGACCCCATAAAAATTCACTGGTGACCCCAAATTGGTGAAAAAGACTGATATAATGATGGACATTTAATGAGAAAGGACTAGTGTACCTTAGCAATTTCTTGCATGCTTTGATTGATACAAAATATCAGCGCTGCTATTGCTTTGTGTATGACTCCATTTATGGACTATATATTCAGAGTGATTTTTTACAGTTTTTATCTTTGAAGTAGCTGCGATTTCTCTGAACGAGATTTATTTATTTATTTATTTATTTGATTTGTGCGCAGAGGATATAGTATAATAGTACCTTTTGGTTTTATTTGTATTATATATTTAGGTGCTCATTTATCCAGAGTTGGGACATTAACATAGAAACATAGAAACATAGAATGTGTCGGCAGATAAGAACCATTTGGCCCATCTAGTCTGCCCAATATATCTGAATCCTATGAATAGTCCCTGGCCCTATCTTATATGAAGGATAGCCTTATGCCTATCCCATGCATGCTTAAACTCCTTCACTGTATTTGCAGCTACCACTTCTGCAGGAAGGTTATTCCATGCATCCACTACTCTCTCAGTAAAGTAATACTTCCTCATATTACTTTTAAACCTTTGCCCCTCTAGTTTAAAACGGTGTCCTCTTGTGGTAGTTTTTCTTCTTTTAAATATGCTCTCCTCCTTTACCGAGTTGATTCCCTTTATGTATTTAAAAGTTTCTATCATATCCCCTCTGTCTCTTCTTTCTTCCAAGCTATACATGTTAAGGTCCTTTAACCTTTCCTGGTAAGTTTTTTCCTGCAATCCATGTACTAGTTTAGTAGCTCTTCTCTGAACTCTCTCTAGAGTATCTATATCCTTCTGGAGATATGGCCTCCAGTACTGCGCACAATACTCCAAGTGAGGTCTCACCAGTGTTTTGTACAGTGGCATAAGCACTTCTCTCTTTCTACTGCTTATACCTCTCCCTATAAATCCAAGCATTCTGCTGGCATTTCGTGCTGCTCTATTACATTGTCCTCCCACCTTTAAGTCTTCTGAAATAATTACTCCTAAATCCCTTTCCTCAGATACTGAGGTCAGGACTGTGTCAAATATTCTATATTCTGCCCTTGGGTTTTTACGCCCCAGGTGCATTATCTTGCACTTATCCACATTAAATTTCAGTTGCCAGAGTTCTTACCATTCTTCTAGTTTTCCTAAATCCTTTTGCATTTGGCGTTTCCCTCCAGGAACATCAACCCTGTTACATATCTTTGTGTCATCAGCAAAAAGACAAACCTTACCATCGAGGCCTTTTGCAAATTCACTTATGAAGATATTAAACAAAATTGGTCCCAGTACAGATCCCTGAGGTACCCCACTGGTAACATGACCTTGTTCTGAATGTTCTCCATTGACTACAACCCTCTGTTGTCTGTCACTCAGCCACTGCCTAATCCACTCAACAATATGGGAGTCCATGCTCAATGACTGTAGTTTATTGATAAGTCTTCTATGTGGGACAGTGTCAAAAGCCTTACTAAAATCTAGATATGCAATGTCTACTGCACCTCCACCGTCTATTATTTTAGTCACCCAGTCAAAAAAATCTATAAGATTTGTTTGACATGATCTTCCTGAAGTAAACCCATGTTGTTTTTCATCTTGCAATCCATGGGATTTAAGATGTTCCACAATTCTATCCTTTAATAGGGTTTCCATTAATTTGCCTACTATTGATGTCAGACTCACTGGTCTATAGTTGCTCGATTCCTCCCTACTACCTTTCTTGTGAATGGGCACGACATTTGCCAATTTCCAATCTTCCGGGACGACTCCTGTTACTAATGATTGGTTAAATAAATATGTTAATGGTTTTGCCAGCTCACCACTAAGCTCTTTTAATAATTTTGGGTGTATCTCATCAGGACCCTGTGACTTATTTGTCTTCACTTTAGACAGCAATCTTAGAACGTCTTCCTCTGTAAAGACACATGCATCAAACGATTCATTAGTCATCGTTTCAAGTGGAGGTCCTTCTTTTTCTTAAAAACTGAACAGAAGTATTCATTAAGGCAGTCGGCTAGCCCTTTATTCTCTTCTACATACCTTCCGTCCTTTGTTTTTAATTTAGTTATTCCTTGTTTTAATTTCCTTTTTTCATTTATATATCTGAAGAATGTCTTATCCCCCTTTTTCATAGACTGAGCTAGTTTTTCTTCTGCCTGCGCTTTAGAAGTTCTTATAACTTGCTTGGCCTCTTTCTGCCTAATCTTGTAGATTTCCTTATCTTCATTGTTCTGGGTTTTTTTATAATTACAAAATGCTAGCTTTTTATTTTTAATGATTTGGGCCACTTCTGCTGAGTACCACAGTGGTCTCTTCCTTTTTTTGCTTTTACTGACAAGTCTAATGCAATTTTCTGTTGCCTTCAATAATGCACCTTTTAAGTAGTCCCATTTCTCCTGGACTCCATGTAATCCGTTCCAGTCTGATAAGGACTCATTTATGACTAATTTCATTTTTGAAAAGTCTGTTTTTCTAAAATCTAAAACTTTTGTTTTTGTGTGGTGTGACTCTTTCACAGTTCTTATATTAAACCATACTGACTGGTGATCACTAGATCCCAAGGTTTCGCCTACAATAACATCATATACCGAATCCCAATTTGTGAATACCAAATCCAAAATGGCCTCCCTCCGGGTTGGCTCCTCAGCCACTTGTTGCAGAGACAACCCCAGTAGGGAATTTAGAATATCTGTACTCCTGGTAGAACTTGCTATTTTGGTTTTCCAGTTTATATCTGGAAGATTGAAATCTCCCATAATGATAACTTCTCC
Source organism: Pelophylax lessonae (assembly GCF_965119305.1). Taxonomy (NCBI): domain Eukaryota; kingdom Metazoa; phylum Chordata; class Amphibia; order Anura; family Ranidae; genus Pelophylax; species Pelophylax lessonae. Next base: position 371,644,211 of record NC_138772.1, on the reverse strand, counting down.
TTTCATTGTCATTTTAGCTATTTCTTCAACTAGTAGATCATCTAGTTCTTTAACTTGACCAGGTGGTCTATATATCACACCTACACGAGTTACTGCATGATTAGCAAACTGCAACGTAACCCAAACTGACTCTATGTTGGCCTCACCAACTTGTATTAGGTTAGATTTAATGCTATCTTTCACATACAGGGCCACTCCTCCTCCTTGCTTGCCTTCTCTGTCTCTTCTGTATAAAGAGTACCCTGGTATGGTTATGTCCCAGTCATTTCTTTCATTAAACCATGTCTCCGTAACAGCCACTAAATCTACATTCTCAGATGCCATTATTGACCCAAGTTCACTGATTTTTTTACATAAACTGCGAGCATTTGTAGACAGGACTCTGAGCTTATCATTTCTTAACCTCTGTGCTTCTGACCTGTTCTGGCATTGTTTCGGGGGGCAATTGGACTCTTGTATTTTCACTCTTTTGCCCCCCCTTCCTAGTTTAAATACTCTTTTGCAAATTCTTGGAGTTGTTCACTAAGTACATTTGTTCCTTTGAGAGAAAGATGCAAACCATCTTTTTTGTACAGTTCCTTTCTATTCCAAGTAGAGCTATCATGAGAAACAAAGCCAAATCCTTGCTCTTGACACCATTTACTAAGCCATATGTTGAACTCCTTTATGCGCCTCTGCCTATCATTCTGAACATTATGCACAGGCAGAACTTCAGAAAATGAAATGGTGGATGCAAAATCCTGTATGTCATTTCCAAGTGTGATAAAAGATTTTTTTCACCTCTGACACTTCATTGCAAGCCAGGTCATTTGTCCCTAGATGGACAAGAACATCCATGTCCCCTTCCTGCTTTGCTTGCTTAACAATATTAATAATACGTCTTCTATCTCGCCTAGCAGTAGCACCAGGGAGACATCTCACAAAACCATTTTCTTTAAGCTCCACACTTCTTATGATTGAATCACCCAGCAACAGCTGCTTCCTTTGAGACTTCACTTTATCTTTTTTGTCCTTGGCTGCAGTCTTGCATACATTAGACATAGGAGTCGATGGTTTCTCACCCTCTGTGCTTGAGTCCATATCCATGTTGTCCTTACATTCTGAGAGTGCTGCAAATGAATTTTGGAGAACCACCGAATGTGGGACTTGTCTTCTATCCACCACTCTAAGTCTTCCAGAACCTACAGTAACCCATCTGCCATTTCTGGGGGTCCTCTGTGGCAGTGGCATTGCAGCAGTCCCAGCTGGAGTTTGTTTAACAGATAATTTAAATATCTCTAAATTCAAAAATGCAATGTCCTGCTGCAATAAGGAGAATTGCCTACAGATCTGACAGCATCCGAATCTCCAAAGAGTGGAACATGAAATAAATGCACAACAATTCCTGCACTGAACCAAGTCTGCCATTTTAAAGAGGAGAAAAAAAAATGTAAATTTAAGTCAAACAAATCTTACCTTTTTTTTCTTTTTCCACCTTCCAGCCTACCTCCTGACTATCTCCTGCAATATCTCTTCACTGTACTTAAAATGTTGTACTTGAATTGAATGGTGTACTTGCAGCTAATGAATTAGGCCAGCTAATTAGTATTTCTCTATATATACACACTCCTTCACAGCTCCTCCCCCAGCAACAATTGTAACACCTTAATGGGCTAGTCTCATTAGCAAATGCAAATAGCAAACACCTGACCAAATTCCTTTCCCCTTCTCAAGCAATAGCCAGCAAAAAACACAGATGACTCGGTTGCAAACTCCAAGCCAATCTCCTGCAATATCTCTTCACTGTACTTAAAATGTTGTACTTGAATTGAATGGTGTACTTGCAGCTAATGAATTAGGCCAGCTAATTAGTATTTCTCTATATACACACACTCCTTCACAGCTCCTCCCCCAGCAACAATTGTAACACCTTAATGGGCTAGTCTCATTAGCAAATGCAAATAGCAAACACCTGACCAAATTCCTTTCCCCTTTTCAAGCAATAGCCAGCAAAAAACACAGATGACTCAGTTGCAAACTCCAAGCCAATCTCCTGCAATATCTCTTCACTGTACTTAAAATGTTGTACTTGAATTGAATGGTGTACTTGCAGCTAATGAATTAGGCCAGCTAATTAGTATTTCTCTATATATACACACTCCTTCACAGCTCCTCCCCCAGCAACAATTGTAACACCTTAATGGGCTAGTCTCATTAGCAAATGCAAATAGCAAACACCTGACCAAATTCCTTTCCCCTTCTCAAGCAATAGCCAGCAAAAAACACAGATGACTCAGTTGCAAACTCCAAGCCAATCTCCTGCAATATCTCTTCACTGTACTTAAAATGTTGTACTTGAATGGTGTACTTGCAGCTAATGAATTAGGCCAGCTAATTAGTATTTCTCTATATATACACACTCCTTCACAGCTCCTCCCCCAGCAACAATTGTAACACCTTAACCTTAACCTTAACACACATTCTAATACAGGAGGTGTGCTACTGGCCAGATCACCTGGTGAAAACAGAGGGAAAAATGACAAAAAAAAATAAAAGAAAATGAATGCAGCCACCAAGTCAAAACTAATGCAGCTACCAAGTCTTATAATTGGTAATCTGCAAAATATAATACACTTTTGGTTTTTGGGTTTAATACCGGTTTAAAAGATAAATTCACCTTTCGGAACATAATATATGTTCCACCTGTATTTACGGTGGAAAATGTAACATGTTCATGCTCCTGCAGCCTCTCCCCCTGCTCCCACCTCAGTGTGACAGCAGGCAGGGATTCTTCTCTCCGCTCCGACTGTCACAATTCAAAAACAGCGTGGCTGTGTGGAACTATGTCCACACAACCACATCATTCGGTTTTCTGTGAATGAATAGACTACAACAACCGTCAGCCACTTCAGCTGACAGCTTATAGTTCCGAATAAACTGTGAACCTTTTCTTTAGGCACTTCCCACCTGGTTTATAACAAAATGATGGCCTGGTGGTGGTTTAGTTAACATGACATCCTGTCAGAATACGCTGATCTTACGGTCACCTGGCCATGCAGTGGCTTGATCTGCCACTGGCCTTGTCCACAGGACACAGCCGATGAGCGATCCAGTTATCAGCTAACTGCCGTACCATGTGACCATCGTGACATATCACAGCAGGTCACATGACAGTTGTAAACAACAGATGGCTTACTTTCAAGCCAAAAAAATGTGCTGCTAGCTGTGATTGGTCAATTTGATCACATGGTACAGACAGGGCCAATCACAGCCCATCTGTACCATGTGATTAGCTTTGATCAATCACAGCTAATCACAACAAAACAGACTGAAGGAATCAGTTTCATTCAGTAAAATACTTACTTATAAGTACATAATAATATTAAAAAAAAAAACCCTGATCACTTCCCCAGAGCAGTACAATATAAGTATGGTAAAATAATATTGCTCTGGTCACATTGTGTTAAAAAAAAAATCCCCAAAAAATAAAACAAAATGTAATAACATTTTTTTTTTGTGCCGTCACCAATCAGTGTCCCTGATCATGGCCACACCTGTTGTATGATGACACTGTACTGCACTGGTGACAGTATGTAAAACGGTCTACTTTCCCAAAAGGGGTCTCTTCTGAGGTATTTCTATTGTTCTGGCATTTTAGTACCTCCAGAAATTAGATAAATTTATATATATATATATATATATATATATATATATATATATATATATATATATATAGATAGATATAGATATAGATATAGATATAGATAGATAGATATATATATATATATATATAGATATAGATATAGATATACATACTATAGTTTTTAGACTCTATAACCTTCCTACAGACTAAATAATCTACACTGATTTGGGTTATTTTCACCAAAGAAATGTAGCAGAATACATTTTGTGCTAAATTTATATAGAACCATTATTTATTTGCAAAATTTCATAAAAGAAACAAAGAAAACCCTTTTTTTCCCCACAATTTCCAGTATTTCTAAGAAAGCTCTATTTGTGTGAACAAAATGATACAAATTTAGTTTGGGTACAGTATTGAATGATGGCGTAATTGTCATTCAATGTGCGACAGCACTGAAAACTGAAAATTGGCCTGGCCAGGAGGGGGGCAAAAGTGTCCAGTATTAAAGTGGGTAATATAATGAGGGCAAAGAGAGGCAAATCAAATTTCAATTGAGTCCATCAAGTTCACCCTCAAAAATAACCTTGCAGCAGTGATCTGTACAGACCTTATGTACAGTAAGTATAAGTGTGTAATGGCTGTCATCTTGTTATTTCTTTTTCAAGAGAACATTGTGAGACATTGAAATATTAGCAGGTATACTTCATAATTAAAGATAGTTAGTGCAATAAAAATAAAAATTGGTAGATAAAACACCTTGTAATTTAATAAATTAGGACAAAATAAGCTGTTTTGGACAGCTTAAGTAAACGTTTATTAGCTCTACTGTCATGGTTATTACAGCTTTAACAGTAGGCGCACAGATTAAAACAGCTGTCCAGAATGTGCTATGTTTGCTGCAGAAATACTGTATGTTTTAGCCTAGAGGCATTTTCTGTGTTATGAAGGAAAACAAAATGGTACTGAAGATTTGAAGGGGGGAAAAAACAAACAGTGTAACTCACAAATAGCTCAACCTTTTGAATGACAGCTCAGCTCAGACCAGACTTGTTTACTTTACAAATAGGCGGCTACCTGGCAACGCAATGATTTTTATTTAGTGTACAGAGCATTACTATTCGGTAACTCTCTCCTTTATTGACTATGCAGAACTGTTAAAACATTGTGCTTTGATATTTAGATAGTTGCCATAAAATGGAAAATTCAAAGCAAACTTTCTGTATAAACTGCTTTAAGTGATTTTTCCATTTGATTAACTGAGAACTAGTGACATATAGGTATAAATGCAAAAACTTCCGTTGTTTCAAATAAATGTTTTGTTATTTAACAGTCTAATAGCAGCAGCCTTTAACCACTTGCCGACTGCGCACAGTATATTTACTGCGGCAGTCGGCCCCGGCCAGGCAGAGTGACGTAGATCTACGTCACTCGCCTGTCACTCCTTCTAGAGCCAATAGCGGGCGAACGCACGCCCGCCGAGGCGCGCGCCCGCCGAGGCTCATTCACGGAGGAGTGCGGGAGTGTGACTGGCGGACCCGATCAAAATACGCTTTTTGCGATTTTTTTTACCAAACATAGGTAGCGTAAAACAAATTGGCCGAAAATGTTAAAAAAATTTAATTTTTACATTTTTTTGGGGGGGAATTTCATATAAAAAGAAGTGAAAAATATTGTTATTTTTGCAAAAATTACGCTCTTTTTTTGTTTATAGTGCGTGATCAAAAAATCGCACAGGTGATCAAATACCACCAAAAGAAAGCTCTGTTTGTGGGAAAAAAAGGACGTGAAATTCGTTTAGGTACAGCGTCGCACGACCGCGCAATTGTCCGTTAAAGTCACGCAGTAAAAAAACACAAAAAAAACCCTGGTCTTTTAGCAGGAAAATCCTCCGGTGGTAAAGTGGTTAAGAATAAAGATCGTTGGTTTATAATTATTAGTCATGAAGCAAAATCCAGGTTCCACCAAGTTACCAGTTTCACAAAGCCATTGGCTATTCTCATCATTTTACGATTCCTGTGAACTTATCAGTCTTTGGTATCTTACATTAACCCCTTTACGACCACACAGCACTGAATATCTGATTGGGACGTTTCTATCACTTGCTTCTTGTTATTTAGGATTATTTCCATTGGGACTTTTTTTTCACCATTTTTGCTTTTATGCACCATTTAATTACTATTTTTTTAATATTGATTCATTTTATTGTGATTATTTCACTCACTGTGCGATTAATTATTGTGATTTATTTATTTCACTATTTATGCACCATTCATTTAATATTGATTTATTATGTGATTGTATTTTCACTCACAGTGTTATTATCCAACCGTTGTGATTATTGTGGGATTTGGTTCATGATTTTATTGATTTTTATCACTTATTTGATTTCACTTTGGCGCGGCATTATTGATTTATTTTGCTTGTACTGGTGTGATGTGTTAGCACTGAATGCTAGAGGCCTTAGGTTTTGATTCATTTCAGAATAATTTTTTGGTTTTGCGCTGATTATATTTCCTTTGGATGCAGCTCTACTAACCATAACCAAATCTGCAACAGTGATGATTACAAAAAAATATTTACATATATATCCCAAATGAAGCAAATAAAGTCTTTCAATCAATATGAACAACCACTGTGCTCTTTACTCTTCTTATTGTTAAATCAAAGTACAATCCCACCACCTCGTGAAATGCCTGCTCTCCTCACAATAAATCTTCAAGGCTTTTCACTATCTTTCTTGTTGTTCACAATGAGTGGATCGCCGTCTCTCCTGGGATAGATCACTCCACACCATAGATTGTCAGGGCTTTACACTCTCTTTGCTGACTGCTCTCTTAAAAATACCGTACTCTCCTCCTTTCCACTCCTGGGATCCTCCTTATCACAGTTATTTTACTACATGAAACAAAAAGGCATTTCCATAGCGCCCTAAAGCATTAGTATGGGCATTAGACGTGAGTTATTAAGATTTAGTATGGGAGTTAGACTGGCGTCAAGAGCTTTAGTATGGGCATAGACTGGCATTTTGCAAGTATTAATGACAAGTTAAAAACGCTCCCAAAATGCTCTATGCGCAGTTTTGACACATTTGATGAATGGTAATGCATGTTAAAACTGCCCCACAAACACCTATTCCATTAAAGGATATAGATGTATCTTAAAGCCCCGCAAACACCTGCCAGAGAATTTGCAAAGTGTTACTATAGACTTGAATGGGAGTTGTTGAAAGGCTTCAAATGCCTCCTGACTCAACATGAGGCCTAAAGTTTGAAGCTATGCAACGCAAACACTTCATGTTTTGATAATGTAAACAGCACTGTGTGCTGTCCATTGCATCATTTTCATAGCTTATGATTTTTAATGCCAGTGTGAACTTAGCCCTAAAGTCCCATCAACAGACAATGAAACATTTGTAAATAATAATAAGGATGTTGTGTGTTGATATACAGTATAAGTCCAGCTTTACTTTTTACTTGTTTACTAAACAAAAAGGAACCATTTTGAACCATGCCACTGAACCACTGGTAACCCACTGTAAAAGGTCCATAGATACTTCTTTTCCCCTAACATGAGGATAATGTCAGTACATTATGTGGAAAACTATGTAATAGGGTAAGAAAATGAAGTATTTTCATAGGGGCAACTAGTAACTAAATAAATATACCAATGCCTGTACTTTTTTTCTTTAAATTACTTAGAGTAGAGCTATACTCAAAAAGTGAAGACTTGCTATAGTCTAGAAATTATATAGGAAGGTTATTTTTTCCTAAGCTGTACTCTGAAAATCCATCTTTTTTTAAATTCCTCTTTAAAATACTAGTGCATTTTATGAAACATGCAAAAGCTATATGCTTCACACTAGTAAAGTCAAGGTATCCATGAGAAACAAAATTGGAGGATGATGACTAGAGATGTCCCGAACTGTTCGCCGGCGGACAGTTCCCGGCGAACATCACTTGTTCGCGTCCGCCGCTGCGGGCGAACATATGCGATGTTCGGTCCGCCCCCTATACTTCATCATTGAGGCAAAATTTGACCCTGTATCTCACAGTCAGCAGACACATTCCAGCCAATCAGCATACCCTCCCTCCCACACCCTCCCACCTCCTATAAAAAAGCAAGGGCAGCATCCATCTTAGATCATTCTGAAGCAGTGTGTTAGTGAGAGCAGGGAGAGTGCTGCTGCTGTTAATAGGGACAGTTGTTAGTCAGTGTTCTCGGCCTTCTTACTCAGTGTTCTCGGTCCACTCCTGCTGTAAGGACAGCATCCTGACAGCACCCCAAAAAGCCCTTTTTAGGGCTGGTATTTCAGTAATTTTTTTTTTATATATATATATATCTATTGTGCAGTTGCCTGCCTGCCGTGTGTGAGAGGCCACAGACCCACCACAGACTGTACTGTGTGCACACCACACTCATATCGGGTGGCACAGTACCTTGCAGTTTAAAAAATAATTTTTTCTTCCTCTGTCATAATTGCAGTTGCCTGCTGGCTGCCAGTGAGTGTCAGGTCCACAGAGTATACTGTTCCCACTGCAGTGCCCACCACTGATATATACGGTGGCACAGCAGCTTGCAAATTAAAAAAAAAATAACGGGTGTCAGGTGGCAAATTGGGGAGTTTGGTCTGTCAGAGTTTGGTCTGTCACTGTGAAGCGGGCATACAGTGGGTACGGAAAGTATTCAGACCCCCTTACATTTTTCACTCTCTGTTATATTGCAGCCATTTGCTAAAATCATTTAGGTTCATTCTTCTTCCTCATGAATGTACACATAGCACCCCATACTGACAGAAAAACACAGAATTGTTGACATTGTTGCAGATTTATTAAAAAAGAAAAACTGAAATATCACATGGTCCTAAGTATTCAGACCCTTTGCTGTGACACTCATATATTTAACTCAGGTGCTTTCCATTTCTTCTGATCATCCTTGAGATGGTTATACACCTTCATTTTAGTCCAGCTGTGTTTGATTATACTGATTGGACTTGATTAGGAAAGCCACACACCTGTCTATATAAGACCTTCCAGATCACAATGCATGTCAGAGCAAATGAGAATCATGAGGTCAAAGGAACTGCCTGAAGAGCTCAGAGACAGAATTGTGGCAAGGCACAGATCTGCCAAGGTTACAAAAAGATTTCTGCTGCACTTAAGGTTCCTAAGAGCACAGTGGCCTCCATAATCCTCAAATGGAAGACGTTTGGGACGACCAGAACCCTTCCTAGAGCTGGCCGTCCGGCCAAACTGAGCTATCGGGGGAGAAGAGCCTTGGTGAGAGAGGTAAAGAAGAACCCAAAGATCACTGTGGCTGAGCTCCAGAGATGCAGTCAGGAGATGGGAGAAAGTTGTAGAAAGTCAACCATCACTGCAGCCCTCCACCAGTCGGGGCTTTATGGCAGAGTGGCCCGACGGAAGCCTCTCCTCAGTGTAAGACACATGAAAGCCCGCATGGAGTTTGCTAAAAAACACCTGAAGGACTCCAAGATGGTGAGAAATAAGATTCTCTGGTCTGATGAGACCAAAATAGAACTTTTTGGCCTTAATTCTAAGCGGTATGTGTGGAGAAAACCAGGCACTGCTCATCACCTGTCCAATACAGTCCCAACAGTGAAGCATGGTGGTGGCAGCATCATGCTGTGGGGGTGTTTTTCAGATGCAGGGACAGGACGACTGGTTGCAATCGAGGGAAAGATGAATGCGGCCAAGTACAGGGATATCCTGGACAAAAACCTTCTCCAGAGTGCTCTGGACCTCAGACTGGGCCGAAGGTTTACCTTCCAACAAGACAATGACCCTAAGCACACAGCTAAAATAACGAAGGAGTGGCTTCACAACAACTCCGTGACTGTTCTTGAATGGCCCAGCCAGAGCCCTGACTTAAACCCAATTGAGCATCTCTGGAGAGACCTAAAAATGGCTGTCCACCAACGTTTACCATCCAACCTGACAGAACTGGAGAGGATCTGCAAGAAGGAATGGCAGAGGATCCCCAAATCCAGGTGTGAAAGACTTGCTGCATCTTTCCCAAAAAGGCTCCTGGCTGTATTAGATCAAAAGGGGGCTTCTACTAAATACTGAGCAAAGGGTCTGAATACTTAGAACCATGTGATATTTCAGTTTTTCTTTTTTAATAAATCTGCAACAATGTCAACAATTCTGTGTTTTTCTGTCAGTATGGGGAGCTGTGTGTACATTCATGAGGAAGAAGAATGAACTTAAAAGATTTTAGCAAATGGCTGCAATATAACAAAGAGTGAAAAATTTAAGGGGGTCTGAATACTTTCCGTACCCACTGTAACCCTTACACTACCTGATCGATACAACATCATACCTGATCGTATACACACACTGGATGTTTTAAAGCACGTTATTCCAAACAATTTAGGAATGTTAGGTGATTTATGCCCTTTATGGATTAAAATCCGACTCTGCGTCAACTACGTAATTTCCCATGGGAGTTTTGCCATGGATCCCCCTCCGGCATGCCACAGTCCAGGTGTTAGTCCCCTTGAAACAACTTTTCCATCACTATTGTGGCCAGAAAGAGTCCCTATGGGTTTTAAAATTCACCTGCCTATTGAAGTCTATAGCGGTTCGCCCGGTTCGCCCGTTCGTGAACATTTGCGGAGGTTCGCGTTCGCCGTTCGCGAACGGCAAATTTTAGGTTTGCGACATCTCTAATGATGACTAAACAAATAAAACTTGCTACCATATAAACCATGAAGTATAATTTATTATGTGGCCATAGATAAAACACACAGTCCAGATAAATACACAGTCATGTGTGAACAACACAGTTTAATTTAAAAGGTAAAAGCCCAAGTCTCATCCAACCTCAAACACTAAATGGAAGGCCCATCACTTGTGATAGAAACAGGCTCAGGGTTCACATACCAACGGGAAGGCTTGCTGGGATCAACTGATCAGACACAGATCAGTGTGGTGTGTAGTAAAGCTAGAGCCCACCAAGAAGATGGCCGCTCACAGGATGGAAGCAATAATGGGGCAGGGCAAGGGAGATGATGTAGCCAGCCGGTGTCAGACCAGGGGGGGATCTCTCTCCATTTAGAAAACATGTTTCAAACCTCCCGGCTTCTTTGTCAAATCTAGTTTGGTGAGAGAGCAAGGAGGATAATTAGTGGTCAGCGTTCAGATATAGGGGGCGGGGGAACCCTATATACTTTTATCAAGAAAAGTATATTATAAAGCAGGGCTCAAAATTTAAAGTCCTGAGCTACTAGCCAGGCCTTAAGGGTTACTCGCCACCAGTTGCCCCACCCAACTCCTACCCTGCCCAGCCCCTAATTCCGCCCCATCAGTGCAGCCTAATCAGTGCCCATCAAGGGTCTGGAACCCCCAAATCACCATCCTAGTGCCCCCCCCCCCAAAATTTCACCTCCTAGAACAAATCCTACCCGTCAAATCCTCCCCCCATCAAAATTTTCCCCCTAGCACAAAAAAACCCATTATTCCTACTGGCACAACCCCCCCCCCAATACCCCTTTTTAACAGCCCCAAGACTTCCTGTTCTGACACAAATCCATCCCCCCACCCCATTCCAATAATCTCTATAAGGGCGATCCCCAAATCCCCACTCCTGGCACAAATCCTCACCCCCCAGCACGAATCACTCCTCCTAGCACCCTCCCCCCCCCAATTCCCCTGCTAGAAGAAATCTTATATTGTCACCTCTCAAATTCCCCATCCCAGCACAACCCCGCTCCCCCCCCCATATCGATCCCACTTAGAAGTAATCATCTTCTCCCCACTCCTCCTAGTACAAATACTTTTTGGGGGATTGTCCCTGGGGGGGGGTTGGAATAAGAGAATTTGTAGCATGAGGGGTGGGGAGAAGATGATTACTTCTAGGTGGGGGTTGTTGTGCTAAGAGGGGGGGGGACTGTGCTGAGATGGGGGGATTGTGCTAGGAGGGGGGGGGAACTGTGCTGAGAGGGGGGGGATTGTGCTGAGAGGGGGGGTTGTGCTAAGATGGGGGGGACTGTGCTGAGATGGGGGGGTTGTGCTAGGAGGGGGGGGGACTGTGCTGAGATGGGGGGGGTTGTGCTGAGATGGGGGGGGGACTGTGCTGAGAGGGGGGGTTGTGCTGAGATGGGGGGGACTGTGCTGAGATGGGGGGGTTGTGCTAGGAGGGGGGGACTGTGCTGAGATGGGGGGGTTGTGCTGAGATGGGGGGGTTGTGCTAGGAGGGGGGGATTGTGCTGAGAGGGGGGGTTGTGCTGAGATGGGGGGACTGTGCTGAGATGGGGGGGTTGTGCTAGGAGGGGGGGGACTGTGCTGAGATGGGGGGGGTTGTGCTGAGATGGGGGGGTTGTGCTGAGATGGGGGGGTTGTGCTGAGATGGGGGGGGACTGTGCTGAGAGGGGGGGGACTGTGCTGAGAGGGGGGGGGTTGTGCTAAGATGGGGGGACTGTGCTGAGATGGGGGGGTTGTGCTAGGAGGGGGGGATTGTGCTGAGAGGGGGGGTTGTGCTAAGATGGGGGGGACTGTGCTGAGATGGGGGGTTGTGCTAGGAGGGGGGATTGTGCTGAGAGGGGGGGTTGTGCTAAGATGGGGGGGACTGTGCTGAGATGGGGGGTTGTGCTAGGAGGGGGGGATTGTGCTGAGAGGGGGGGGTTGTGCTAAGATGGGGGGGACTGTGATGAGATGGGGGGTTGTGCTAGGAGGGGGGGACTGTGCTGAGATGGGGGGGGTTGTGCTGAGATGGGGGGGTTGTGCTAGGAGGGAGGGGGGGGGATTGTGCTGAGATGGGAATTTGGGAGGTGACAGGATAAGATTTGTACCCCAGTGTAGTTCACCCTTTCCTCCAGCATGTCACAGACCTCAGATTCAGCACCTGTGATACCAGATACATCGCTGTGTGATCCTCCTCTTCTTATGTCAGAGCGGAGGAGGAGCGGAGGAGAAGCCTATTCCTATTCCTAAAGCTTTGCACGGACAGCTCGGGAGAGATGCGGCTGCAGAAGGGGAAGAAGATTGCAGCTCAGGAAGGACACTGCATGTCAGATCGGGACTATTCAGAGTTTGTTACCCGCCCCCTTTCCACATTGCTTTGACTCGGAGGAGAGGGGATAACAAACTCTGTATAGTCCCGATCTGACATGCAGTGTCCTTCCTGAGCCGCAATCTTCTTTCCCTTCTGCAGCCGCATCTCTCCCGAGCTGTCCATGCAAAGCATTAGGAATTAATTGTCTTCTCCTCCGCTCCTCCTCCACTCTGACTCAGGGGAGAAGAAGTCCCGATCTGACAGGAGTGTGTGAAGCCCGGCGAGAAGACAGAGAGAGCACATACCGCTCTCTCCTGTCACAGAAACACTCCTGGCAGCGCCCCTCCACCTCCCATGACACAGACGCCCAGCCAGAGCAGCCATCCATCCATCCATCCCACCATACCTTGTACCGATGTACTGCCGATTTTTCCAACTTGGGCTTGAACCCCTCCATCAGTCCTGCTGGATAATGTCGGAGCGGCGGATCATCCCGCTCAGCTTTAATTGTAATTGGCGGGCGCTCGCTGACATACACAGTCCCGCCTCCTAGCCCGGCTTCTTTGATAGACAGAACACGTCCTGGTTGGCCAGGTGTTCTGTCTATCAAAGAAGCCGCGCTAGGAGACGGAACTGTGTGTCGGCGAGCGCCCGGCCATTGCAATTAAAGCTGAGCGGGATGATCCGCCGCTGACATTTATCCAATCCTTCGGCGGCTTTCCTCTCCTCTCTTCCCCTGGCAGTAGCTCCCATACTTAATTTTCCACTCGCAAAATGCGAGTAGGCGAGTGGAAAATTTGAGGGCTGTTATAAAGTATATCCTCTAAACATTGAAAGAACGTAACAATAATTAAATGCCAATAGAGTATAATTAATACATAGTTGAATAAATAAACACCCGTATAAAAAATATTGAATTTCATGTATGTAGAATGAAAAAAAAAACCCACATAAATAAATAACAAAAAATGCAAAATAAAAAATATAAAAAAATAATAAAGGATCATAATATATACAAAACGAAGGGACATTAATCCATACGCTACCCACTGACTACATACATGATAACATCACGTGTCTGCATAGGACCACATGTATAAACCACTGCATGTAGATACCCACATGCATATACACCTCTGTGACATACATGGGTGTATACACACACACACTTACACCTACAGTATCTCACAAAAGTGAGTACACCCCTCTCGTTTTTGTAAATATTTTATTATATCTTTTCACGTGACAACACTGAAGAAATGACACTTTGCTACAATGTAAAGTAGTGAGTGTACAGTTTGTATAACAGTGTAATTAATGTCTAAATTGCTGGCAACAAAAGTGAGTACACCCCTGAGTGAAAATGTCCAAATAGGACCCAATTAGCCATTTTTCCTCCCCGGTGTCATTTGATTTGTGTGGTAAATTTGGAGTTATCGCTCTCACTCTTTCATACTGGTCACTGGAAGTTCAACATGCCACCTCATGGCAAAGAAATCGCTGAGAATCTGAAAAAAAGGATTGTTGCTCTACATAAAGATAGCCTAGGCTATAAGAAGATTGCCAAGACCCTAAAACTGAGCTGCAGTACAGTGTCCAAGATCATACAGCGGTTTAACAGGACAGGTTCCACTTAGAACAGGCCTTGCCTTGGTCAACCAAAGACGTTGAGTGCATGTGCCGAACATCCCCCTGTTTGGTTCGCACCAGAATACCTTGAATTGGGGAAATGTTCTAGCAAACATGCAAACTCCATTAAAATCTATAGGACATGAACATAAAAATCAAAAGTCCTAATTTTAAAGGCTTGAATGCAAGTTATTGGCCCAAAAAAGTATATGGGGACCTGGGTACTGCCCTGGGGGACGTGAATCAATGTAAACATTTTATTTTAAAACTATAGTTTTTACAGGAGCAGTGATTTTAATAATGCTTAAAGTGAAACAATTAAAATGAAAAATTCCTGTAAATATCGTGCCCAGGGGGCCCCCTAATGTGCCTGTAAAGTGACACATTTGTGTGATGTATGTAGCCCGATGCAGCAATACTGACATTTTTAAAGGAAAAAATGTAATTTAAACTTGCTCGCGGCTGTAATGTATTTTCGGCTCCCGGCAATACAGATAAAAAACTGAAGGTGTGGGGTTCCCCCTAAAATCCATACCAGACACTTATCCTAGCCCACAGCCTGGCTGGACAGGATGGGGGTGGGGACAAGCGAACCATACCAGGCCCCATGCCCTCAACATGGGGGGCTGGGTGCTTTGGGACAGGGAGTGTATAAAAAAAAATAAAGACAAAAGACAGTTTCTGACAAGTCCTTTATTAAAAAAAAATTGTGTCCCCCCAATGTAAATCCATCGTCAATCACATCGCCCGCCGCACACCAGAAAAATAGGGGGAAAAAAAAGACGCTCCCGCCTCCTGGCGAATGAGCTGCTAGAGCTGTGACAACTCTTTTATAAGAAAGGGGTGGGGCCACCCGGTGGTGGCACTGCCCCTTCTGACTTGACGTCAGTAATTTATTCACTGCACCAGCGCAGAGCATTATGGTTCTGGTGCAGTGAATAAATTAACTGACCTCACTTTCTTATAAAAGAGCTGTCACAGCTCTAGCCACTCATTGTCAAGTGGCGGGAGGGTTTTTTTTTTGGGTGCGGTGGACAAACTATCCCTATTTGTTTTGTGTTCAGTGAACACACGAACAGCTGATGTTCAAGTCAAATTTATATTTGACTAGAACATCAAGCCCATCCTTTGCTGCCAGCATTGCTGCAGAGGTTGAAGGGGTGGGGGGTCAGCCTGTAAGTGCTTAGACCATACGCCGCACACTGCATGACTGTCATCCCAGAAAGAAGCCTCTTCCAAAGATGATGCACAAGAAAGCCCACAAACAGTTTGCTGAAGACAAGCAGACTAAGGACATGGATCACTGGAAACATGTCCTGTGGTCTGATAAGGCCAAGGCAAACTCTTTTGGTTCAGATGGTGTCAAGCATGTGTGGCAGCAACCAGGTGAGGAGTGAGAAGACAATTGTGTCTTGCCTACAGTCAAGCATGGTGGTGGAAATGTCATGGTCTGGGGCTGCATCAGTGCTGCCAGAACTGGGGAGCTACAGTTCATTGAGGGATCCATGAATGCCAACATGTACTGTGACATAATTAAGCAGAGCATGATCCCCGCCCTTCGGAGACTGGGCCGCAGGGCAATATTCCAACATGATAATGACCCCAAACACCCTCAAGACAACCACTGCCTTGCTAAAGAAGTTGAGGGTAAAGGTGATGGGCAGGCTAAGCATGTCTCCAGATCTAAACCCTCTTAAGCATCTGTGGGGCAACTTGTGAAGCTCCGGTGAACTCCATGCCCAAGAGGGTTAAAGCAGTGCTGGAAAATAATGGTGGCCACACAAAATATTGATTCTTTGGGCCCAGTTTGGACATTTTCACTTCGGGCTGTACTCACTATACACATGCATGCACACACACACACACAAACACACAACCCACTGCATGTGCTTGTGTGTGTCAGCGCACGCACCCTTACACAGCAACAACACCAATACACACCTGTGGAGAGATGATAATTAGCAAGAAAGGCCAGGGACTGCATTCTATCACCACATCACACCACAGTATGTATATCAATATCCTCATTTAATCCATTAGGACTCAAAGTGTGTAATTTATGAATCCAAAGTGTTTCCCTCTTGCACAGTCTAAGGAATTTCTCATTGTCAGTGAGATGGGTAGGCATAAATTCAATGGAAAAAACCTTAAATCAGAAATATTCTTGTGATATTGAGAGAAATGTCAAGGGGTGATGTGTTCGGTGCAGCCCTTTTGGATAAATGTTCGTTGCTCACCTATCCTCTTCCTTAATGTGCATCTCGTTCTTGCAACGTACAACAAATTACCATTTGTTGTAAATTAAGGGCATTGTAGGATATATATTGCAAATTCACTCAAACAGGTTATAAACTGACAGATGTTGTAATTTACATTATTGTATAGAAAAGTGGACTGGCCATGTATAGGGTTGAGCGGACACCTAGATGTCCGTGTTCGACGGGTTCGGCCGAACTTTAAAAAAAAGTCCGGGTCCGTGTCCCGGACTTTTACCGAACTTTTCCCGGACACCGAACCCCATTGAAGTCAATGGGGACCCGAACTTTAAGGCACTAAAATGGCTCTAAAACACCAAAGGAAAGGGCTAGAGTGCTGCAAATGGCAGCAAAACGTAATTAAGAGCATGGCAAGTGCTCTGCAAACAAATGTGGATAGGGAAATAACTTAAAACAACAAAAAAAAACAGAAAAATAAAACAATGTTCTTCTTCATCTCTGAAGGACGAGGCCCATATGGAGTAGGAGGGAGGTTGAGGTGGTGGTGGATGTGGCGGTGACATAGGCGTGCGCACAGGGTGTGCTGGGTGTGCCTGGGCACACCCTAATCACCTAGGGCACATAGCATTGCCAGTGAGGAGATGGGAAAGATCTCCCTGGGACCTGCTCTGCTCTATTTCTCCTTGCCTACAGGTACATGGCCCCGATACATTACTCTCCCTGCTGGCAAACACATGCATGTGTATTTCAACTTTGGGGTGCACACCTTAATGCAATAGGCTGCGCACACCTATGGGCGGTGTAGGTGGAAGCGGCGGTGGAGGAGGACCAGGGCCGGATTAACAGCATCATGGGCTTGGTGCTGAGGATTTTGAAGGGCCTTAAGGGCCGTGCCTTGCCATGCACCCAGAGGAGGAAGGGTGCAGCCATGCATGCCTAATTCAACATGGGATGCTGTCTCTGAAGCCCATAAACACATCCATGCATCGCCAACTGTCCCTCCTTGTCCGGCCTTCACGCTGTGTGGGGAGGTTCTGAGGGTGCTGCCTGGGGAAGCGAGCATAGAAGCCAGACTTCTGTGTTTACAAGTGACAGAAGAGCGGTAACAGTGAATATGGCCAACCCGGGGCCTATATAAAAGGTAGGGGCCTGGAGCTGCAGCTCCAATAGCCCCTACATTAATCTGGCCCTGAGGAGGAGGACGAGGTAGCCAACACTGCTTCTTTTCAAAAATTTTAAATGAGGGTACACCCCAAAAGAGTGAGAAAGAGCAAAAATGGAACAATGGGTGGGTAAGGTCGGTATCCATTGCTATTCTGCATAAGGTACGGAAAAGTCCCGTGGGATCCATGCCTGGTTCATTTTAATGAACGTGAGCTTGTCCACATTGTCTCTGGACAGGCGGCTGCGCTTGTCTGTTATAACGCCCCCAGCCGTGCTAAATACCCGTTCAGATAATACACTGGCTGCAGGGCACGCCAGCACCTCCAAGGCGTAAAGGGCAAGCTCAGGCCATGTGCCCAATTTGGAGACCCAGAAGTTGAAGGGGGCAGACCCGTCATTCACTACATGTAGGCGTGTGCACACATACTGCTCCACCATGTTGGTAAAATGCTGCCTCCTGCTAAGACGTTCCATCTGAGCTGCTGGTGCTGCTGTTTGTTGTGGCGTGCTGACAAAGCTTTTCCACATTTCGGCCATGCTAACCCTGCCTTCTGAGGTGCTGGCGGTGCCCTGGTTGCGTTGGCGACCTCCTCCTCCTCTTCCTCTGCCTTGTGCTTCCACTGTGGCCCCGCTGTCAGATGGGAATGCCAGCAGCATGGCGTCTACCAGCGTGCGCTTGTACTCGCGCATCTTGCGATCGCGCTCCAGTGAGTGAATTAAGGACGGTACGTTGTCCTTGTAACGGGGATCCAGCAGCGTGGCCACCCAGTAATCAGCACAAGTTAGAATGTGGGCAACTCGGCGGTCGTTGTGGAGACACTGCAGCATGTAATCGCTCATGTGTGCCAGGCTGCCCAGAGGCAACGAAAGGCTGTCCTCTGTGGGAGGTGTATCGTCCGTGTCCTCTGTATCCCCCCAGCCACGCACCAGTGATGGCCATGAGCTGGCCTGGGTGCCACCCTGCTGTGAACATGGTTCCATCTCCTCCTCCAGCTCCTCCTCCTCCTCATCCTCCTCATCCTCCAGAACTGTGCCCCTGCTGGACAATTGCGTCCCTGGCGTTTGCGTGTGCAGGAACCCACCCTCGGAGCCCCTTGCGAATGACTGCCCTGAAAGCCTTGGAAATGTTACCTCTTCATCCTCCTCCTCCTCCTCATCCTGTGCCACATCCTCTTCCATCATCGCCCGAATTGTTTTTTCAAGGAGGCATAGAAGTGGGATAGTTAAGCTGAGAACGGCGTCATTGCCACTGGCCATGTTGGTGGAGTACTCAAAACAGCGCAACAAGGCACACAGGTCTCGCATGGAGGCCCAGTTATTGGTGGTGAAGTGGTGCTGTTCCGCAGAGCGACTCACGCGTGCGTGCTGCAGCTGAAACTCCACTATGGCCTGCTGCTGCTCGCACAGTCTTTCCAGCATGTGCAAGGTGGAGTTCCACCTTGTGGGCACGTCACATATGAGGCGGTGAGCGGGAAGGCCGAAGTTACGCTGCAGCGCTGCCAGGCGAGCAGCAGCAGGGTGAGAACGCCGAAAGTGCGCACAAACGGCCCGCACTTTCTGCAGCAGCTCTGACATATCGGGGTAGTTTTTAAGGAACCTCTGCACCACCAAATTCAGCACATGCGCCAGGCAAGGGATGTGCGTCAAACCGGCTAGGCCCAGAGCTGCTATGAGATTTCGCCCGTTATCGCACACCACCAGGCCGGGCTTGAGGCTCGCTGGCAGCAACCACTCATTTGTCTGCTGTTCCATGCTCCTCCACAACTCCTGCGCGGTGTGTGGTTTGTCCCCCAAACAGGCAAGTTGTAAAACTGCCTGCTGTCGTTTACCCCTGGCCGTGCTGAAGTTGGTGGTGAAGGTGTTACGCTGTCCGGATGAGGAGGCGGTAGAGGATGAGGAAGCGGAGTAGGAGGAGTTAGGAACAGGAGGCAAACTGAAGCGCCCTGCAATCCTCGGTGGTGGAAGGACATGCGCCAAATTGCTATCCGCCTCAGGCCCATCCGCCACTGCATTTACCCAGTGTGCCGTTAGGGAGATATAACGCCCCTGACCGTGCTTACTGGTCCACGTATCCGTAGTTAGGTGGACCTTGGCACAGATGGCGTTGCGCAGTGCACACCTGATATTTTCCCCCACTTGGTTGTGCAGGGAAGGGATGGCTTGCCTGGAAAAGTAGTGGCGGCTGGGCACGACGTACTGTGGGACAGCCACCGACATAAGGTTTTTAAAACTGTGCGTCTCCACCAGACGGAATGACAGCATTTCAAAGGCCAATAATTTTGAAATGCTGGCATTCAGGGCCAGGGATCGCGGGTGGGTAGGGGGGTACTTCCTCTTCCTCTCAAGTGTTTGGGAGATGGAAAGCTGAACGCTTCCACGGGACATTGTGGAGATGGTTGTTGGTGACCCAGGTGGTGGTGTTGCTGACAGATCGTCTGTTTGCGGGGTGGCAGGTGCCGGTATCACTACAGATGTGGCTGGAGCGGCCGAGACTGCAGCAGAAGAGGAAGCAGGATGAGCCAGAGACGTTTCTTGGTTTTGAAGGTGTGTACTCCACTGCAGCTCGTGCTTTGCACTTAGATGCCTGATCATGCAGGTTGTGCTCAGGTTGAGAAGGTTTATGCCTCGCTTCAAGCAAAAGGGTTTTGAAGCAGGGTGCAAACCACTCGTGTCCTGTCATCAGCACATTTTCTAAAGAACTTCCACGCTAGAGAACTCCTTTGAGCTGACTTTGGTGCGCTCGTTCCCTTGCTGCGTTGGGCAGTAGCGGGCGTAGTGTCTAGGGCACGGCCGCTCCGCTTCTGCACCCTGCTCCCTCTTCTGCTGTGCTGGTGGCTCTGTGCGACCACCGCCTCTTCCTCCAAACTACTCAGGTCACCTGCATGACGTTCATTCCATGTGGGGTCGAGGACCTCATCGTCCTCCACATCATCTTCCACCCAGTCTTCACCCCTGCCCTCCTTGTCGGTCTCCACAATGCTGAACGCCGCAGCAGTTGGCACCTGCGTTTCGTCATCATCGGAGACGTGCTGCGATGATCCTTGCATGTACTCATCTTGAGAAATAAGTGGTTGGGCATCGCTGCACTCAATCTCTTCCACTTCTGGGGCAGGGCTAGGTGGATGGCCCTGGGAAACCCTGCTGACAGAGTCCTCAAAAAGAATAAGAGACTGCTGTATGGCTTGGGGCTCAGACTGCTGGCCTGATTTGCAAGGGGGTGAGGTGAAAGACGGTTGGACATTGGCTGCAGGTGCCAACTCTGACCTTTCTGCAGTAGACTGGGTGGGAGACAATGTGAAGGAACTGGAGGCACTGTCAGCAGCAAACCAATCTACTATCGCCTCAACTTGTTCTGGCCTCATCACTTCTAGGGGCGTTTGATGCCCTACCAAATACTGATGCAGGTTCTGTCGCCTACTCACACTTGAGGAAGGTGTTTCACTTGTGCGTGTAGCTGGCACAGATCGACCACGTCCTCTCCTTGCAACAGGAGCTCTACCAGCAGCACCACGACCCAGGCCACGGCCCTTATTTGACGGTCTCCTCATATTTCTGTAATTTAAGATCTTGCCCTAGAAAGGTTTTTATTGAATAGCGGAATAGGAAATATGATCCAAAAAAGTGTATGTATCTCGCACGTACAAAACCACACTAGGCCCCAATTACTATTGTTTCTACCCCTAAAAGGATGGATGAGGAGTAGGAGGAGTATGGAACAGACAGCACCCTCAAATCTTCAGAAGTATGAGATGAACCCCAAAAACTTGGAAAGGTGGATCTCACACGTACCGACACAGACTATCCTGCAATTCAATTGATCCTCAAAGGTTTTTATTGAATAGCGGAATAGGAAATATGATCAAAAAAAGTGTATGTATCTCGCACGTACACAACCACACTAGGCCCCAATTACTATTGTTTGTACCCCTAAAAGGATGGATGAGGAGTAGGAGGAGGAGTATGGAACAGGCAGCACCCTCAAATCTTCAGAAGTATGAGATGAACCCCAAAAACTTGGAAAGGTGGATCTCACACGTACCGACACAGACTATCCCGCAATTCAATTGATCCTCAAAGGTTTTTATTGAATAGCGGAATAGGAAATATGATCAAAAAAAGTGTATGTATCTCGCACGTACACAACCACACTAGGCCCCAATTACTATTGTTTGTACCCCTAAAAGGCTAGGAGTAGGGGGAGTATGGAACAGGCAGCACCCTCAAACCTTCAGAAGTATGAGATGAACCCCAACAACTTGGAAAGGTGGATCTCTCTCACACGTACCAACACAGACTATCCCCCAATTTAACTGATCCCCCAAAGGTTTTTGATTAAATAGCGGAATAGAAAATATGATCCAAAAAAAGTGTATGTATATCACACGTACACAACCACACTAGGCCCCAATTACTATTGTTTGTACCCCTAAAAGGCTAGATGAGGAGTAGGGGGGGTATGGAACAGGCAGCACCCTCAAACCTTCAGAAGTATGAGATGAACCCCAACAACTTGGAAAGGTGGATCTCTCTCACACGTACCAACACAGACTATCCCCCAATTTAACTGATCCCCAAAGGTTTTTGATTAAATAGCGGAATAGAAAATATGATCCAAAAAAAGTGTATGTATATCACACGTACACAACCACACTGGGCCCCAATTACTATTGTTTGTACCCCTAAAAGGCTAGATGAGGAGTAGGGGGAGTATGGAACAGGCAGCACCCTCAAACCTTCAGAAGTATGAGATGAACCCCAACAACTTGGAAAGGTGGATCTCTCTCACACGTACCAACACAGACTATCCCCCAATTTAACTGATCCCCAAAGGTTTTTGATTAAATAGCGGAATAGAAAATATGATCCAAAAAAAGTGTATGTATATCACACGTACACAACCACACTAGGCCCCAATTACTATTGTTTGTACCCCTAAAAGGCTAGATGAGGAGTAGGGGGGGTATGGAACAGGCAGCACCCTCAAATCTTCAGAAGTATGAGATGAACCCCAAAAACTTGGAAAGGTGGATCTCTCTCACACGTACCAACACAGACTATCCCCCAATTTAACTGATCCCCAAAGGTTTTTGATTAAATAGCGGAATAGAAAATATGATCCAAAAAAAGTGTATGTATATCACACGTACACAACCACACTGGGCCCCAATTACTATTGTTTGTACCCCTAAAAGGCTAGATGAGGAGTAGGGGGAGTATGGAACAGGCAGCACCCTCAAACCTTCAGAAGTATGAGATGAACCCCAACAACTTGGAAAGGTGGATCTCTCTCACACGTACCAACACAGACTATCCCCCAATTTAACTGATCCCCAAAGGTTTTTGATTAAATAGCGGAATAGAAAATATGATCCAAAAAAAGTGTATGTATATCACACGTACACAACCACACTAGGCCCCAATTACTATTGTTTGTACCCCTAAAAGGCTAGATGAGGAGTAGGGGGGGTATGGAACAGGCAGCACCCTCAAATCTTCAGAAGTATGAGATGAACCCCAAAAACTTGGAAAGGTGGATCTCTCTCACACGTACCAACACAGACTATCCCCCAATTTAACTGATCCCCAAAGGTTTTTGATTAACCACTTAAGCCCCGGAGGATTTGGCTGCTAAACGACCAGAGGGCATTTTGCGATTCGGCACTGCGTGACTTTAACGGACAATTGCGCGGTCGTGCGACGCTGTACCAAAACGAATTTGGCGTCCTTTTTTTCCCACAAACAGAGCTTTCTTTTGGTGGTATTTGATCACCTGTGCGATTTTTTGATCACGCGCTATAAACAAAAAAAGAGCGTAAATTTTGCAAAAATAGCAATATTTTTCCCTTTTTTTTATATGAAATTCCCCCAAAAAAAAAATGTAAAAATCAAAATTTTTTAATATTTTCGGCCAATTTGTTTTATGCTACCTATGTTTGGTAAAAAAAATCGCAAAAAGCGTATTTTGATTGGTTTGCGCAAAAGTTATTGCGTTTACTAACAAAGGGAAAGATTTTTGTCATTTTTGTTGTTTTTTTTTTAACGCGTAATGGCGGCGATCTGCGATTTTTTTTGCGGTACTGCGACATTGCGGCGGACAGATCGGACCCTTGACTGACATTTTTGACACTTTTGGGGTTACCAGTGACATTTCTACAGTAATCAGTGCTATACATATGCACTGTTACTGTAAAAATGCACTGGTAGTGAAGGGGTTAACTTTATTTGAGAGGGAGGGGCTGTGTGTGTCCCTAGGGGCGTGATTCTAACTGTGATTGGCTGTGGCTTCAACTGTATGCAGAGTGATCAATGGATCTACATAGTAGATCCATGTGATCAGCTCTCATACAGAGAGGAGAATGACAGGCAGCTTGTTTACACAAGCTGCCTGACTATCTCCCTCTCCCCCGCCGATCGCAGAGTGGCCGGCGGCGATCGGGTCCGCCGGTCACGCGCGCGGGGGGGTCCGTGACCACGCGGGAGCGGGAGCGCGCCTCCGGCGGCGCGCGCTCGCTCCCTAAACCCTCACAGGCGAGCGACGTAGACCTACGTCACTTTGCCTGTGAGGGGCTGACCGCCCACGTAGATAGTCGTGCGGCGGTCGGCAAGTGGTTAAATAGCGGAATAGAAAATATGATCCAAAAAAAGTGTATGTATATCACACGTACACAACCACACTAGGCCCCAATTACTATTGTTTGTACCCCTAAAAGGCTAGATGAGGAGTAGGGGGGGTATGGAACAGGCAGCACCCTCAAACCTTCAGAAGTATGAGATGAACCCCAACAACTTGGAAAGGTGGATCTCTCTCACACGTACCAACACAGACTATCCCCCAATTTAACTGATCCCCAAAGGTTTTTGATTAAATAGCGGAATAGAAAATATGATCCAAAAAAAGTGTATGTATATCACACGTACACAACCACACTGGGCCCCAATTACTATTGTTTGTACCCCTAAAAGGCTAGATGAGGAGTAGGGGGAGTATGGAACAGGCAGCACCCTCAAACCTTCAGAAGTATGAGATGAACCCCAACAACTTGGAAAGGTGGATCTCTCTCACACGTACCAACACAGACTATCCCCCAATTTAACTGATCCCCAAAGGTTTTTGATTAAATAGCGGAATAGAAAATATGATCCAAAAAAAGTGTATGTATATCACACGTACACAACCACACTAGGCCCCAATTACTATTGTTTGTACCCCTAAAAGGCTAGATGAGGAGTAGGGGGGGTATGGAACAGGCAGCACCCTCAAACCTTCAGAAGTATGAGATGAACCCCAAAAACTTGGAAAGGTGGATCTCTCTCACACGTACCAACACAGACTATCCCCCAATTTAACTGATCCCCAAAGGTTTTTGATTAAATAGCGGAATAGAAAATATGATCCAAAAAAAGTGTATGTATATCACACGTACACAACCACACTAGGCCCCAATTACTATTGTTTGTACCCCTAAAAGGCTAGATGAGGAGTAGGGGGGGTATGGAACAGGCAGCACCCTCAAACCTTCAGAAGTATGAGATGAACCCCAACAACTTGGAAAGGTGGATCTCTCTCACACGTACCAACACAGACTATCCCCCAATTTAACTGATCCCCAAAGGTTTTTGATTAAATAGCGGAATAGAAAATATGATCCAAAAAAAGTGTATGTATATCACACGTACACAACCACACTAGGCCCCAATTACTATTGTTTGTACCCCTAAAAGGCTAGGAGTAGGGGGAGTATGGAACAGGCAGCACCCTCAAACCTTCAGAAGTATGAGATGAACCCCAACAACTTGGAAAGGTGGATCTCTCTTACACGTACCAACACAGACTATCCCCCAATTTAACTGATCCCCAAAGGTTTTTGATTAAATAGCGGAATAGAAAATATGATCCAAAAAAAGTGTATGTATATCACACGTACA
The DNA here is from genome assembly GCF_965119305.1 of Pelophylax lessonae. Taxonomy (NCBI): domain Eukaryota; kingdom Metazoa; phylum Chordata; class Amphibia; order Anura; family Ranidae; genus Pelophylax; species Pelophylax lessonae. The sequence continues at coordinate 371,618,645 of NC_138772.1, read as the reverse complement.
CAACCACACTAGGCCCCAATTACTATTGTTTGTACCCCTAAAAGGCTAGATGAGGAGTAGGGGGGGTATGGAACAGGCAGCACCCTCAAACCTTCAGAAGTATGAGATGAACCCCAACAACTTGGAAAGGTGGATCTCTCTCACACGTACCAACACAGACTATCCCCCAATTTAACTGATCCCCAAAGGTTTTTGATTAAATAGCGGAATAGAAAATATGATCCAAAAAAAGTGTATGTATATCACACGTACACAACCACACTGGGCCCCAATTACTATTGTTTGTACCCCTAAAAGGCTAGATGAGGAGTAGGGGGAGTATGGAACAGGCAGCACCCTCAAACCTTCAGAAGTATGAGATGAACCCCAACAACTTGGAAAGGTGGATCTCTCTCACACGTACCAACACAGACTATCCCCCAATTTAACTGATCCCCAAAGGTTTTTGATTAAATAGCGGAATAGAAAATATGATCCAAAAAAAGTGTATGTATATCACACGTACACAACCACACTAGGCCCCAATTACTATTGTTTGTACCCCTAAAAGGCTAGATGAGGAGTAGGGGGGGTATGGAACAGGCAGCACCCTCAAATCTTCAGAAGTATGAGATGAACCCCAAAAACTTGGAAAGGTGGATCTCTCTCACACGTACCAACACAGACTATCCCCCAATTTAACTGATCCCCAAAGGTTTTTGATTAAATAGCGGAATAGAAAATATGATCCAAAAAAAGTGTATGTATATCACACGTACACAACCACACTAGGCCCCAATTACTATTGTTTGTACCCCTAAAAGGCTAGATGAGGAGTAGGGGGGGTATGGAACAGGCAGCACCCTCAAACCTTCAGAAGTATGAGATGAACCCCAAAAACTTGGAAAGGTGGATCTCTCTCACACGTACCAACACAGACTATCCCCCAATTTAACTGATCCCCAAAGGTTTTTGATTAAATAGCGGAATAGAAAATATGATCCAAAAAAAGTGTATGTATATCACACGTACACAACCACACTAGGCCCCAATTACTATTGTTTGTACCCCTAAAAGGCTAGATGAGGAGTAGGGGGGGTATGGAACAGGCAGCACCCTCAAACCTTCAGAAGTATGAGATGAACCCCAACAACTTGGAAAGGTGGATCTCTCTCACACGTACCAACACAGACTATCCCCCAATTTAACTGATCCCCAAAGGTTTTTGATTAAATAGCGGAATAGAAAATATGATCCAAAAAAAGTGTATGTATATCACACGTACACAACCACACTAGGCCCCAATTACTATTGTTTGTACCCCTAAAAGGCTAGGAGTAGGGGGAGTATGGAACAGGCAGCACCCTCAAACCTTCAGAAGTATGAGATGAACCCCAACAACTTGGAAAGGTGGATCTCTCTCACACGTACCAACACAGACTATCCCCCAATTTAACTGATCCCCAAAGGTTTTTGATTAAATAGCGGAATAGAAAATATGATCCAAAAAAAGTGTATGTATATCACACGTACACAACCACACTAGGCCCCAATTACTATTGTTTGTACCCCTAAAAGGCTAGATGAGGAGTAGGGGGGGTATGGAACAGGCAGCACCCTCAAACCTTCAGAAGTATGAGATGAACCCCAACAACTTGGAAAGGTGGATCTCTCTCACACGTACCAACACAGACTATCCCCCAATTTAACTGATCCCCAAAGGTTTTTGATTAAATAGCGGAATAGAAAATATGATCCAAAAAAAGTGTATGTATATCACACGTACACAACCACACTAGGCCCCAATTACTATTGTTTGTACCCCTAAAAGGCTAGGAGTAGGGGGAGTATGGAACAGGCAGCACCCTCAAACCTTCAGAAGTATGAGATGAACCCCAACAACTTGGAAAGGTGGATCTCTCTCACACGTACCAACACAGACTATCCCCCAATTTAACTGATCCCCAAAGGTTTTTGATTAAATAGCGGAATAGAAAATATGATCCAAAAAAAGTGTATGTATATCACACGTACACAACCACACTAGGCCCCAATTACTATTGTTTGTACCCCTAAAAGGCTAGATGAGGAGTAGGGGGAGTATGGAACAGGCAGCACCCTCAAATCTTCAGAAGTATGAGATTGTGTTCACTGTACCCCACAAAGATTGAGTTCACTGCACCCCACAATGATTGTGTTCACTGCACCCCACAAAGATTGTGTTCACTGCACCTCACAAAGATTGTGTTCACTGTACCCCCCAAAGATTGTGTTCACTGCACCCCACAAAGATTCTGTTCACTGTACCCCACAAAGATTGTGTTCACTGCACCCTAAAAGGATGTTGTTCACTGCACCCCACAAAGATTGTGTTCACTGCACCCTAAAAGGATGTTGTTCACTGCACCCCAAAAAGATTGTGTTCACTGTACCCCCCCAAAGATTGTGTTCACTGCACCCCACAAAGATTGTGTTCACTGCACCCCAAAAAGATTGTGTTCACTGTACCCCCCAAAGATTGTGTTCACTGCACCCCAAAAAGATTGTGTTCACTGTACCCCCCAAAGATTGTGTTCACTGCACCCCACAAAGATTCTGTTCACTGTACCCCACAAAGATTGTGTTCACTGCACCCCAAAAAGATTGTGTTCACTGTACCCCCCCAAAGATTGTGTTCACTGCACCCCACAAAGATTCTGTTCACTGCACCCCACAAAGGATTTTGTTCACTGCACCCCAAAAAGATTGTGTTCACTGCACCCCAAAAAGGATTTTGATCACTGCACCCCAAAAAGGATGTTGTTCACTGCACCCCAAAAATGATTTTGTTCACTCCACCCCAAAAAGATTGTGTTCACTGCACCCCACAAAGATTGTGTTCACTGCACCCCAAAAAGATTGTGTTCACTGTACCCCCCAAAGATTGTGTTCACTGCACCCCACAAAGATTCTGTTCACTGTACCCCACAAAGATTGTGTTCACTGCACCCCAAAAAGATTGTGTTCACTGCACCCCAAAAAGGATGTTGTTCACTGCACCCCAAAAAGGATGTTGTTCACTCCACCCCAAAAAGATTGTGTTCACTGCACCCCACAAAGATTGTGTTCACTGCACCCCAAAAAGATTGTGTTCACTGCACCCCAAAAATGATTTTGTTCACTGCACCCCAAAAAGGATTTTGTTCACTGCACCCCAAAAAGGATGTTGTTCACTCCACCCCAAAAAGATTGTGTTCACTGCACCCCAAAAAGATTGTGTTCACTGCACCCCACAAAGGATTTTGTTCACTGCACCCCAAAAAGATTGTGTTCACTGCACCCCAAAAAGGATGTTGTTCACTGCACCCCAAAAAGGATTTTGTTCACTGCACCCCAAAAAGATTGTGTTCACTGCACCCCACAAAGGATTTTGTTCACTGCACCCCACAAAGATTGTGTTCACTGCACACCAAAAAGGATTGTGTTCACTGCACCCCAAAAAGATTTTGTTCACTGCACCCCAAAAAGATTGTGTTCACTGCAGCCCAAAAAGATTGTGTTCACTGCAGCCCAAAAAGATTGTGTTCACTGCAGCCCAAAAAGATTGTGTTCACTGCAGCCCAAAAAGATTGTGTTCACTGCAGCTCACACACAGAAAAATGGATGTGGATCACTGACACCTGCCTATCTCCAATCCCACACCACACAGCAATATCGATTGTAGTTTGTAGAACACAGTTTCCCTAAAATTCAGCAGACTCTGTCCCTAACAGGATTGAGAAGAGATCGTAGATCAGGATTGAGTGCAGATTCACCCCACCCCCCACACAGCAATATCGATTGTAGTTTTTAGAAGACACTGACCCTATAATTCAGCAGACTCTATCCCTAAAATGCCTACAACTCGCCCTGCCTAAACACTCCGACCTGTCCCTCAATTCTATCCGGACACAAATGGTTTTTTCCTGCCTATCTTTCCCTAATCAGCAGCCAGCACATTGATGTGTGCTCTGTCCCTTAGCTAAGCAGCAGAATGACGCTGCTGCGGCGGCTGCCTCGAACTTATAAAGACTTGGTCACATGCTTCAGACGGCCAATCACAGCTACTAAGACATTTGCAGGCATGGCTGGGATGGCTTAAGGCACACCAGTTAAACGATTGTTGATTGGCTGTTGAAAGCCCGCCATGAAAAGAGCGCCAAAGCATGCAAAACCCGGAAATAAAACGACCGAACACGGATTTTTACCCGAACATACAGTAAAGTGTCCGTGTCCGTGTTCGGGTAAAAAAAATCCAATTATTCGGTACGAACACGAATAATACAGTCCGTGTTCGCTCAACACTAGCCATGTACTAAAATTTGGAAGGTGAGACACCCGCGTTTCTTGCACTGGTAAACCCCTACTCTATTGTCAAAATATCCACGTAGATCAGGTCTAGGTCTATTTTGAATTTGTGACTTTGCTAGAAGCTATCATGTTTTTACCTGTTCTGGCTCTCCTAAACACAATGTCAGGAGTTTCAGGTAGACAAGGGCCCAGTTTGGCATCTAAAGGTAAGAGGTGCTAGTTTTTTTGAATGACCTTACAGATGTTCTGGCATCTAGAATTAATGTTAGTGATAAACTTGACCCCCTTGAATCCCTCTGTTAGTGTTAAGTGTGGAAAAACATATCCTAAGATCCAAGAGACCAAAAACTTTAATAGTAAAACATAAAACAGCTAATGCTTATCAGAAACACCAACACTCCCCTTCATCGGGGCCACAGTAGAATACAAGAAAACAAAAATGGAAATGGTCTGAACAATCATGTAAAATCACAAAATATATCTTAACACAATATAATGTGAAAGGAAAAAAGTCAGGTCACAAGAGAATGCGAATACCATCATGCAAACATACAATTCAAGATCTATAGTTAACAGTAGTTCATACATTTTCACATATTTGAAAATTTAATTCATGATTGTTAATGAAGGTAAATCATAATTTATAAAGGTAATTGTAAAATGTTTAGAAAACAAAAAAATTGCCGACACAATAGTGGCCGCTTAAAACCTAATATCATAATAACAAGATGACAATATTTACTGGCCATCACAAGGAAATGTATCCTAATTAAAGGTCAAAATTTAGAACCCTTAAACTTAATAAAAGTTACAAACAAGATATTATAAATCCCCAACCTTATACCTAATATATAACTGATACTCAAAATGTTATCTCCCAGGATTGCCTACTATCTAGATAAGCTGTCAGAAATGACTCATGCAAGTAGCAGGGGAAGGAGAAAGCAGACAGAATTCACACAAAGTGTTCTTGATTGAGCTAAGTACACATTATAGAGCGATATGCTTTGTTCATTTTTCATTATCAGGGGTTTGCAACCACTGTAACAGCTTTTCAGGAACAAGGTATATGCATGAAGATGTATAGGCTTGGTTTTTGCAGCATTTCCTGGATAGCAATGTCTTAACCATGAACGATCTTGCATGGAAGGAAATTAAAACAGGATACAGATGATATACATCAAAACGGAGCATGTCTGCTTACTGCCTTGGCATGTAGTGAACTCCCCTTAGTTACAAATGGCTTCAGCTTGGTCTCCTATCCAAGGAAGAACCCCCTCTAGCATGTTTCGCCAAGTAAGGGCCTAATTGTGGAGGCTTTTGCATTTAGTTCTCGATGTGTCTGATGAGGCAGTATTCAACCCGACCAGTGCTTGCAAACATTGTGGCCAGTCGGCTGGGATAACAGATTGGGGCATTTGAGCAGTAACAATGTAACTTGGCTTTTGGTTTTTGATGGCATAGTTACATTTTTCACATGCTACAGCTATCTAATAAGAAACAACAGAACTACATTTGTGACAGACTGTGTCAATGTGCGACTTATATATATACAGTGCCTTGCGAAAGTATTCGGCCACCTTGAACTTTGCAACCTTTTGCCACATTTCAGGCTTCAGACATAAAGATATAAAACTGTAATTTTTTGTGAAGAATCAACAAGTGGGACACAATCCTGAAGTGGAACGAAATTTATTGGATATTTCAAACTTTGTTAACAAATAAAAAACTGAAAAATTGGGCGTGCAAAATTATTCAGCCCCTTTACTTTCAGTGCAGCAAACTCTCTCCAGAAGTTCAGTGAGGATCTCTGAATGATCCAATGTTGACCTAAATGACTAATGATGATAAATAGAATCCACCTGTGTGTAATCAAGTCTCCGTATAAATGCACCTGCACTGTGATAGTCTCAGAGGTCCGTTTAAAGCGCAGAGAGCATCATGAAGAACAAGGAACACACCAAGCAGGTCCGAGATACTGTTGTGGAGAAGTTTAAAGCCGGATTTGGATACAAAAAGATTTCACAAGCTTTAAACATCCCAAGGAGCACTGTGCAAGCGATAATATTGAAATGGAAGGAGTATCAGACCACTGCAAATCTACGAAGACCTGGCCGTCCCTCTAAACTTTCAGCTCATACAAGGAGAAGACTGATCAGAGATGCAGCCAAGAGGCCCATGATCACTCTGGATGAACTGCGGAGATCTACAGCTGAGGTGGGAGACTCTGTCCATAGGACAACAATCAGTCGTATACTGCACAAATCTGGTCTTTATGGAAGAGTGGCAAGAAGAAAGCCATTTCTTAAAGATATCCATAAAAAGTGTCATTTTACGTTTGCCACAAGCCACCTGGTAGACACACCAAACATGTGGAAGAAGGTGCTCTGGTCAGATGAAACCAAAATCGAACTTTTTGGCAACAATGCAAAACGTTATGTTTGGCGTAAAAGCAACACAGATCATCACCCTGAACACACCATCCCCACTGTCAAACATGGTGGTGGCAGAATCATGGTTTGGGCCTGCTTTTCTTCAGCAGGGACAGGGAAGATGGTTAAAATTGATGGGAAGACGGATAGAGCCAAATACAGGACCATTCTGGAAGAAAACCTGATAGAGTCTGCAAAAGACCTGAGACGGGGACAGAGATTTGTCTTCCAACAAGACAATGATCCAAAACATAAAACAAAATCTAAAATGGAATGCTTCACAAATAAACATATCCAGGTGTTAGAATGGCAAAGTCAAAGTCCAGACCTGAATCCAATCGAGAATCTGTGGAAAGAACTGAAAACTGCTGTTCACAAACGCTCTCCATCTACCTCACTGAGCTCGAGTTGTTTTGCAAGGAGGAATGGGCAAAAATTTCAGTCTCTCGATGTGCAAAACTGATAGAGACATACCCCAGGTGACTTACAGCTGTAATCGCAGCAAAAGGTGGCGCTACAAAGTATTAACTTAAGGGGGCTGAATAATTTTGCACGCCCAATTTTTCAGTTTTTTATTTGTTAAAAAAGTTTGAAATATCCAATAAATTTCGTTCCACTTCATGATTGTGTCCCACTTGTTGTTGATTCTTCAAAAAAAATTACAGTTTTATATCTTTATGTTTGAAGCCTGAAATGTGGCAAAAGGTCGAAAAGTTAAAGGGGGATGAATACTTTCGCAAGGCACTGTATATATATATATATATATATATATATATATATATATGAACCAGCACAGTGGATTGGTGATTGATGCTTAGGATTTAAAGAACTGGGATCCTTTTTTTAAATCTCAGCCAGAAGTTTAGCTGCATGGATAGATTGTATATTCTCCCCAAGTTCATGTAGGTTTCTTTTGGGTGCACCTATTTGTTCCCACGCTTTAAAGAAATGTTTGTAAGTTGTAAGTAATTGACTCCTGTCTAAATTAGCCCTAGTATGTGTGTACAAATTGGTTATGCACATGTGTTATCACATCCTGCATGCCAGCTCCAACTACAGCTGTGGCATTGTTGATGAAAGATCTTGCAACCCACCTCATAATTCAACAAGAAAAGGCTTTTGGGTTTATCAAAAATGGAGCCCAAAGAGCTGACCTATAGAATAAGATATATAGTATATATGGCAAGGTCAGGTTGAATATTTTCACATACAAAATGCTTTATTGTAATGCTGGTATTTTATTACTGATGCAGAAAGTCTTAGGCCTTTTCGTAAAACATCTAAAGTATTTATTTTATTCCAGAATGTGTGATACAGGAGAGGGGCTGTTTACATTTCAGACAAGAGAAGGAGAAATGATCTATCAGAAAGTCCATTCTGCAACATTGGCGATAGCGGAGCAGCATGAAAGACTAATGTTAGAACTGGAGAAGAAAGCAAGAGTAAGTACAGTCCTTATTAAAATAATCACTAAACTTGAACATTTGATTTCTATATTATATATTTTTCCTGATTAATAAAACATAGAAGAGAAAGTTTATGTATGACTTCAACATCTGTGTGTACATGATAATTTGTTTCTACATAACGTTAAGCAATCCTGGTGTAGTTTAATTTGCTTTAAAAAATGAGCACAAAAACAAAATAATGGTATTGCTTATGACAAGTAATCATATTTTTCCATACATTTACTAAATTGCTCTAGAGAAAACACAGCTAGAATCTAAGCTATTAGTTCAGCCAGGCAACAGTAAATTTTAAAAAAGTCTCAACATTTAAAATGATTTCCAAGGATGCACTGATGTTGATGTTGTTGCTAAGGTAATTAACCTGCAGATGCTAAGAGAGTTATTGAATGGTAACTTTAGGTTTACCGTGTATAATTGATGGAAAACTATAAAAAATCATGACATTTTATTAATTCCCATTTTACTAATGGGAACATTTCTAAGGACCATCAACCACCAGTCCCATTCTAAAATATTCTAACAGTTTTTCCTGCTAAGCTAACCTATTTTGATAAAGAGAAACACGGTGAGTTACGTTTTGTGAAATAATGCTCCAGGTCTTTATAGTATACATAGAAATCAGCAACTGAACACTTTTCTGTTAAGAATCCTTATAATAGTTTTGGACTGTAGATTCATGACAAATTCCCACAGCCCATCATATGCTCTTATTGGTTAAAAACATCATTAATTCTATATGAACTATTTAATAGTTGCTATAGAAATAATAAGTTAATTTAATACCAATGATGCATTAACTGGGTCATGATAAGGACCAGGCTTAACAAGGACCAAGTGAGGTGTGCCTCTAGGCACTACTGCTAGTAAGGGTGCCTGAGGGTGCAAGTTCAATTGGATTATGACATCTGCTAAACTTTTATTGCCTGTTCTATTTATGACTATCCCCTTCTCTTTGCTGTGCTGCCTGCCATATTCACCCTCTGCCTCCATCTACTGCTACAGACCTCTGAACTAGACCAGAGCCCACACAGCTACTCTTTCAGCATCAGCAAACCACGTACACACTTACAGTATGCTCACCCAGTCAGTAGCTTCACTGAATATGCAAATAGTGTCCTCTGTCTTCTTAGCCTACCTCTTTCTTTAGAATCCACATATCCTAGAGGCTGAAGGAAAGCTGAAAAGAGAAAGGTATAGTACCACCCTGACTGAAGTCACTGTCTGCAAGCCAATTACTTGAAGTATGTATTTTTGCCCTATTGCCCTATTAAACTATAAAAAAATAATAATAATTTAACAGAAAATAATTCTGAATGCTTCAGTGTTATCAGAAATATACATATACAAACATATATATTTATAAAAGTTATGTGAGGATTCATAGCTGTTGTGTAACTTAACCACTTCTGGACCGGAGGATTTTCTCCCTTAATGACCAGACCATATTTTGCAATTCGGCACTGCATTACTTTAACTGACAATTGTGCGGTCGTGCGACACTGTACTCAAATAAAATTGTCCTTTTTTTCCCACAAATAGAGCTTTCGTTTGGTGGTATTTGATCACCTCTGGGATTTTTTAAACTATAAATCAAAAAAGTTAGCAACAATTCTGAAAAAAAAAACAATATTTTTCACTTTCTGCTATATAACATTCCTAAAAAAAATTAAAGATCAAAATGTTTTAACATTTTAGGCTAATTTGCTTTCTGCTACATATTTTTGGTAAAAAAATTGCAATAAGCGTATTTTGATTGGTTTGTGCAAAGGTTATCACGTCTACTAACAACGGAAAAGATTTATGTAATTTTTATTGTTTTTTTTTATTTACTAGTAATGGCGGCGATCTGCGATTTTTAGAGGGACTGTGACATTGCGGCAGACAGATTTGACCCCTAACTGACATTTTTGACACTTTTGGGGGGACCAGTGACATTACTACAGTAATCAGTGCTAAAAATATGCACTGTTACTGTAATAATGACACTAGCAGGGAAGGGGTTAACATTGTGAGTGATCAAGGGGTTAAATGTTAGCCTAGGGGATGATTCTAACTGTATGGGGGCAGGGCTTGTGAAATTATCACAGAGACCTGTGATCCTATATAGAAGGATCACAGGAGCTCTGTGATCATTCTAGAGAGAAGAACGGTCAGCTGTGTTTACAACAACTGACCGTTCTTCTCTCTCAGCGGGGAGCGATCGCAGGAGTCTGGCAGCAATCGGAACTTCCTTCCCCGTGCATCAGAGTCCCCACTGTCAAATGGGGGCCCTACGTCGATTGGTTCGTGCAGGAGGGCCAGCCTGGCACAGTATATATGTGGTGGGCGGTCCAGAACTGGTTAATTAGCTTTTTTCTAGCAGTCCACAATTATACTTTTTTTCTTAGAATGCTAGCAGAATAACAAGTTCCTGCTGCAATAGATCATAAGTGCCTCTGTTGTAAACTTTGAAGAGGAATTTCGGTACAATACCTATAGCTTTCAGAAGTAAAAAAGAGCTTGTTTTTATGTACTTACTGCTTTTTTGGGATATGTAATTACTTTGGCTTAGCACAGGTTAAGGTTAACTAAATTCTTAAGTCCTGGAGGCTATTTTAAAATATTACAGGCCTCAGCTCTGGGTGATATCTGCATTTACTGCAAACACACACGTGCATTTAGAAAGTCTGCCCTGGAAACCTGAGAAAATGATGCTGCTGTGGTAAATTGAGCCCAACGATTAATTATATTATCTTATCATAATGGTATGCTAGTGATTTACAAAAACAATTTTTTTTTCGCTGTGTGCTTTGACCTTTACACTATTGCTACTTTATATAAAAATATTACTTATGTGATATTCTTTCAGTCAAGAGACTTTGTTGATTATATTTTGGAGTAAATATCTTCAACTACAAAAGTTACATAACATTTATGCTGATAACTATTACAGGAAAATGCATTTTTTATAATTTGTCTGTTTTTTCTTATTAAAACCCTATTATAATAAAGCCCTATTTATCCCTAAATTAAATGTATAATAGAAACTTAGAAAAGTTATGACAGAAAAAAAACAAATGGTCCACTCAGTCTGCCCCCTTTTTTGTTACTTTGTTTACTTAGTTTTCATTTGATTTTTTTTTAACCATTTTTTTATGGTACAGATCTATATTTAGCCCAAGGACATTTTAATCCATTAAGTTTTGATAGACTCACTAGCTTTGTTGGAAGTCTTTCCAAGTTACTTCTAATACTTTTTAAGGTTAGTTTTGGGAAGGCTAATCTAAAACTTTAAGATAGAAGAAAATCCCATCATAGATAATAACATATATTATCTTGACACATTCTACCAGAACGAGGCTAGGAGCGCACGCCGACGCCATTTTGGCAGAAGCAGCGTTACAGTGCGCTTTGTGAACCAGGTGCAGATCATCCCACCCTCATCTTTTGGATCTATAAAACCATTCACAATCCTCCCACAGACTGAGTAATATCCTTTGATAATGTCCGATAGGACGAAACACGTCAGGAGCCTCCAGTAGACTTCTACATCCCATTTGTGTATTGCCTGTAACCATGCGATGTTTGTAAGTGCAAGTCTTTTTGCTTTTTATTAAAATTTTTTAGCTATATTACACTATGTGCACCTTTTTCTTGGCTTCCATGTGGTCTGGTGTATGAGAGATTTCCACCTCTCCTTCTACTTTCCCATGAACCCGGAATCACATCCCTGGTCGTTTCCTAGGAGGATTTTGGATCATCATTTAAGTCTGGTTGGTCTGTTTGTCATATGACAATACAGACCTACAGGATCTGGTGAGCGCCCATTTCATATATTCATTTGGTGGCGGGACGCCTTTGCACTTTCAAAGTCACGATTGTTTGCTGTCAAGACCTATCACATTTTTGGGACTATAGTTCACCTTTATATCCATCTATTTTGGACTTTATTTTTGATCCAGCTATTTGATTTTCTCTGATTTTGTTATCATTTGTTGCAATAATTTATGAATATCTCTATTCGATTGTCATATTAGTATAGCGCTGCACTCACCCTTTATTCCATATTTTTGTAACTTGTACATCAGTTATTTAGTGCTGGCAGCTTTTATTTGGTATTAGCGCTTAATAGACCACACCTTGTTCATATACTAATTATTCTTTACTCAACACGTTTCTTGGACATAAACTCCTTCTTCAGGAGCCATCAGTATTTTCTATGGTAGGCACTAATTGAAAAATACAATAATTATAATTAATAACACAATATACAATCCCATTGCAACACAATCCCAAGTTCACCAAGCACACCCCCTGCGGTACCATGTGCATGGGCCTAAATGGAGACAATCAGGCCACCCACCCCCATACATCCATTACCTCCATTCCCATATTCTCCAAAAAATATTGTACCTCATATGGTTAAAATTTCCATTCCATTCTATATAGCCACTCCACAAAGCTCATATAAATAGGTGTTATGCGATGGAAATATAAAATAAGATCTGAAAGTATAATGGGAAGGATATATTGCAAATCCTTTCACACATAAATCACACTTATACACAGTGTACAAATCTAAATCCATGCAATTACCATAAAAACGTATGTCAACCATTGAGAGTGCCGTTAATATATGTCAGATATCACAGACTCACATATGTAAGGACATAATATCCCTAAACTCTCTTTGCTGCATCTCCCCTAAAATGAGAGTCCTGCTATATTATACAGGCAAGATATTTTAACATTTTCAAAAATTATAAGCATTTAGATAATTATAAGCATTTAGATAATTATTTTGGGCTATTATTATGTATTTTAAGCCTGAGTACAGAGTAGACATTTGTTGTTTTTTCTTTTGCCTGTAAACCTGGAATAACATTTTTCTAAGCAAAATACAGGGGCTACCATTGCTGACTTATGCAAATGCTAGTTGCCTGGCTTGTGCTCTCCCTCTGCCTTTACTCATTCCTGAGTCATTACCCTGAAACAAGTTTGCCGGTAAGAAAAGTGAGAAGTCCATATTTACATACCTGTTATGGATTAGTGACCTAAGCCTAGTCTGTTTTTTTTTTTTTTTTTGGATGCTAGTTTTCAGATCGAAAATTAAGAAGTTACTAAAGTACCAAAGTTCTTGTCTGGCAGAATAATAAGTAATGACATGTGTTGTAGTGTATTTGTATTGTATTTTTGGATGAAAACTGTACTAAAGAAACAAAAATCATTCATGTTTTCATGTTTGTCCCATCTGAAAATTTTGGACGAAAGCTGTGTACTAGGGATCAGATTATTGTACGATCGCTTCAAGCATATTTTTTGTATGATTTTCTGGTCATGTGTATGGGCCTTTAGATAGTATTAAAACCTGGGGCTCACTAAAACAGATAAGCAACTAGATTTTGAATAATAAGAAGCCAGCAATGGCAGCTCCTGTATTTCTCTTGTGAATGGTTTACATCAAGTGTAATAATCCGGTTTCGGCTGAAGAACATGCTGGATAAACTGGATAAGTCACTGGTTGTGGGTGGGTTGTTGTGTAGGCAGTGAGGAAGAAATCTCTTTCAGTCAGTTTGCCCAATGATGTATGGTGTTGGTGGATCCTTTTGGGGGCTTAGGCTGCTACTTTCTGATATGACCTTATGGTAGTTTCAGTGAGAATACTTGGGGGGGGGGGGGAGGAAGGAGCGCCCAGTGTCCAGAAAACTTTACATTTTTATTAAACATTGAACCCTACATCAAAAGTTTAACTTGCACATCAAGCCAATATGTTTTGAGGAATGGACTCACTCTTCTTAAGGGCTAATGGTAAACAAAAAAAATATACAAATATTTATAGAATTAGTAACCACAATAGGTGTGTTTATGTGTTTTACAGTGCGTAAAAGATAACCAAGCATAGGAAGCGCCGGTTCACACTACCGCGACGCTACTTCCCGTGGGCGACCTCCGAGATTGTGGTGCGAGCAGCGCGCCGCGACCTCGAAGCGGCCGCCACGGACTTCATAACATTGAAGTCTATGGCGGTCGCCTCCTGGTTACCCCAAAGAAGCTCCGGACCCTTTTTCTAGGTCAGAGCGACTTGTGTCGCTCCTATTAGAACGGGTCCGCAGCTTCCCTATGGGAGGCGACCTGCGGCGACCTGTGAGGCGACCAGGTCGCCTCACAGGTTGCCCTAGTGTGAACCGAGGCGAAGAGTGTCTGTGTGTAGAAGTAATTTAACCACTTAGCAACCGCCCACCTGCAACGTATTGTGATTGAGCGGCCGCTATAGGCAAAGAGACGTACCCATATGTTGCTGCCTACTTCCAAATTTAGGGCATGTGCATGCATGCCCCCCACCAGCACACACTGATTGTACACAGCAGGAGCCTGTTGTCAAGTCCCAGCCAATGATTCTTAGCCAGGACATGCTGATCGGCTGTGTACATTCACAGCATAGAGCTCTGTGTTGACATTTAACACAGAGCTCTGTACACAGGGAATCATCTCAGTCATATCCATGTCAAGATCTTTATGTCACCCTGCTACTACAGTAATACTATGGTGACACCCAATGACCTGATGCATCCTACCATTCTCAAACTATTGAAATATGGTTATGCACAGAGATTGATTTTGATTAATTTTGGAAATCAACACTGTCAGAATTGTATTTGCTATCTTGTCTAATTCTGTGAATCATTGCCCAGAACATGGACACTGGAATGCATTCACATGCTTTTAATGGCTTGCGAGGCACTGTATTTTTATCAAGCCAAAGCTTTCCCTAGAATTTAACAATTTCTTATACATTTTGCTTCTCTGTGTTTCTGGCTTTTGGGGGTGGTTTTTTAGAGATATAAAAACTAAGATGCATTTGTTGCCATCATTTGTTGCCATCATCCCTATAATAATTCGAAAAAGAAGTTTGGTTCCTCAAGCCAAAAGGGAGAAAGTGGGATTTTATAGGCAAAGGTAATTATTATT
This sequence comes from Pelophylax lessonae, assembly GCF_965119305.1. NCBI lineage: Eukaryota > Metazoa > Chordata > Amphibia > Anura > Ranidae > Pelophylax > Pelophylax lessonae. The sequence continues at coordinate 371,603,488 of NC_138772.1, read as the reverse complement.
CATTTTATTAAAAGAATTGCATATAAATGTAAAAAACAAGGAAAAAGAAACAACAAAACAACAACATTGGTTGTATAAGTAATGCATATTACACAATTGACAATTTATGAACCATTTTACTTATTAAATGGTGATTCCTGGTTGTAGAACTAGGGTTCCGACGCGTTTCGGCATATATTGCCTTTGTCAAGGAAAAAACATCACCATATTCTATAAAGTGAAAAAGTGAAAAAATGCAAAAAATTAGTGACTTGTTGTGAGAAATATATCAAAACAAACAAATAAACATCGTCTTTTCTTTTTTGTGTACCTAGACTTCAGGAATATCTGTGCCCATAAGGAAGTGGGGGGGAGAGGTTTCAGGTCCTGTGCCCACCAGGCTTGTCACTGGATCCTGGGCCTATTGGTCTGAAGAAGGGGGAAGATTGGTTTAAGGCGGGCGTGTGTTGTTTAGTGCCATATTTAAGCTGAATAGAATGGATTTCCAAAATTACCTCAAGTATACGGATAACACCTCTTAGGGATGAATAGGGTCCTGGGGTATGTAGCAAACCCCAAGCTTCTATGTGTAACCACAATGCTCCTGGTTTCCCTGGAGAGTGGATAAAATTTCAGTATATAAGGTTGGCGTGTACAGAGATGAGGCCTGAAGGTAAGGTGGGTATAAAACAACACTTACGTTTAGAGAAGGGGATAAAAGACACTGGGGTCCTCCGATTGGTCCCAAAGGTGTAAGCATGTAATCCTATGTGAAATTAATTTGAAATAAGGGGTGGGAAGGTTTTCAAATAATGATACAGTAATAGTAAAATGTAATGGGTATATTGGCTTACTAGAAATTTAAAGGAGAGGTCCTTGGATTGACAGATTTCTGAGATCAGTAGGAGGAGCTGACCCTCTTCCAAGGATACAGGGTCACTGAATCTCTGTCTGGCAGAAAGAATACATCATTTTAATATGGTATAGGTAGTATTTGAAGTTGGCCAGCAGGTGGCGCTGTGACGCAACTTAGCAACTTACTTTTGTTGAATGCTTGTCCTCTGCCACAGATGCATAAGTCTCTGTCTGACAGGAGGAAAGAGAAATAACTGGTTTTGGTATGTAAAAAAGGTATTGGAAATGGCCAACAGGTGGCGCTGTAGCGTGGCTTACTTGATATCCTGAGGGAGCAGTAGGAGGCTGAGGTGTCTAGGCAGGTGCAGACCGCTGGCTTCGGACGTTCACTCCTCGCTGGTTGGAGCGGAGTGAAGTCCTATGGATCCCCGGCCGTCTTTATATGTAAGTCGCGCATGCGCAATGAAGCGCCGGGCGACGCCGATGTTTAGTCATTGACTGCGGCCGCACGTATTGTGTGTGTGCCACAGGCTGCGCGCGCAGCCTGTCAGTGAGATGACGCGGTTAATGCATATTCAGATGCCGCCGACACGGGGGTTGGAGCCAGACTATCCCAGCGTGTGCTGGGTGGATGCGAAAGCATCAGATCTTGCTTTGACTCCCAAAGGTGCCCCCCCTGGGAGAAAAAGGGGGGGGGCTTTCCGTGCCGGGTACAAGGGGCTGGATGGGCAGTAAGGACCCGATCTTCCTCCCACAAACATGGGTCTGAGAATCACCGAAACTCTAGGGCACAATAACATTAAACATGTATGCATGCATTTGAAAATCATTAAATTCTTTATTATAAAGTCAACGAAGCAATTGGGCAGTAATAAAGGAGAATCCTCCTGGGTAGTAAAGAGCAATCATGCACTGAGAGGCAATGGGGGAAAAAAGGATATGGTACGGAGCAGTATGGGGATGGATTTGACCCAAAAGAAAGGAAACGGTTATGGTTCCCCGCATGATTGCTCTTTACTACCCAGGAGGATTCTCCTTTATTACTGCCCAATTGCTTCGTTGACTTTATAATAAAGAATTTAATGATTTTCAAATGCATGCATACATGTTTAATGTTATTGTGCCCTAGAGTTTCAGTGATTCTCAGACCCATGTTTGTGGGAGGAAGATCGGGTCCTTACTGCCCATCCAGCCCCTTGTACCCGGCACGGAAAGCCCCCCCTTTTTCTCCCAGGGGGGGCACCTTTGGGAGTCAAAGCAAGATCTGATGCTTTCGCATCCACCCAGCACACGCTGGGATAGTCTGGCTCCAACCCCCGTGTCGGCGGCATCTGAATATGCATTAACCGCGTCATCTCACTGACAGGCTGCGCGCGCAGCCTGTGGCACGCACACAATACGTGCGGCCGCAGTCAATGACTAAACATCGGCGTCGCCCGGCGCTTCATTGCGCATGCGCGACTTACATATAAAGACGGCCGGGGATCCATAGGACTTCACTCCGCTCCAACCAGCGAGGAGTGAACGTCCGAAGCCAGCGGTCTGCACCTGCCTAGACACCTCAGCCTCCTACTGCTCCCTCAGGATATCAAGTAAGCCACGCTACAGCGCCACCTGTTGGCCATTTCCAATACCTTTTTTACATACCAAAACCAGTTATTTCTCTTTCCTCCTGTCAGACAGAGACTTATGCATCTGTGGCAGAGGACAAGCATTTAACAAAAGTAAGTTGCTAAGTTGCGTCACAGCGCCACCTGTTGGCCAACTTCAAATACTACCTATACCATATTAAAATGATGTATTCTTTCTGCCAGACAGAGATTCAGTGACCCTGTATCCTCGGAAGAGGGTCAGCTCCTCCTACTGATCTCGGAAATCTGTCAATCCAAGGACCTCTCCTTTAAATTTCTAGTAAGCCAATATACCCATTACATTTTACTATTACTGTATCATTATTTGAAAACCTTCCCACCCCTTATTTCAAATTAATTTCACATAGGATTACATGCTTACACCTTTGGGACCAATCGGAGGACCCCAGTGTCTTTTATCCCCTTCTCTAAACGTAAGTGTTGTTTTATACCCACCTTACCTTCAGGCCTCATCTCTGTACACGCCAACCTTATATACTGAAATTTTATCCACTCTCCAGGGAAACCAGGAGCGTTGTGGTTACACATAGAAGCTTGGGGTTTGCTACATACCCCAGGACCCTATTCATCCCTAAGAGGTGTTATCCGTATACTTGAGGTAATTTTGGAAATCCATTCTATTCAGCTTAAATATGGCACTAAACAACACACGCCCGCCTTAAACCAATCTTCCCCCTTCTTCAGACCAATAGGCCCAGGATCCAGTAACAAGCCTGGTGGGCACAGGACCTGAAACCTCTCCCCCCCCACTTCCTTATGGGCACAGATATTCCTGAAGTCTAGGTACACAAAAAAGAAAAGACGATGTTTATTTGTTTGTTTTGATATATTTCTCACAACAAGTCACTAATTTTTTGCATTTTTTCACTTTTTCACTTTATAGAATATGGTGATGTTTTTCCTTGACAAAGGCAATATATGCTGAAACGCGTCGGAACCCTAGTTCTACAACCAGGAATCACCATTTAATAAGCAAAATGGTTCATAAATTGTCAATTGTGTAATATGCATTACTTATACAACCAATGTTGTTGTTTTGTTGTTTCTTTTTCCTTGTTTTTTACATTTATATGCAATTCTTTTAATAAAATGAATAATAATTACCTTTGCCTATAAAATCCCACTTTCTCCCTTTTGGCTTGAGGAACCAAACTTCTTTTTCGTGTTTCTGGCTTTTGACTTTCAGGTTCTTCCTGACCTCGCCTTTGTTTTTCTCAGGTTCATAATTTTATCTAATAACCTAGGGTTATCCCAGTAACAGTAGGCTTTATGAAAATCCCAGTTGCTGAGGAATTTGACTAAAGGGGCCATTATATTATGTCTTGACAATGACCTAACACTTATTTTTGTTCCTTTTGATTTTAAATTGATGGCAAGACCATTTTTATGGATTGTTTCACAAATGTTCAGGCTATGTATATTTGAAAGGGGTGTTATTTTAGGTCATTAAAGCAGAATTGTCTTAAGAGTGAGACAAAATTGGATTTAATAAGAACTCCAAGTATTATACAGTATTTTATAGATAGCACAGCAATTTAAGTTACAGGAGCCATAGTGGTTTCATGTTGCAAATAGAGTTGAGCGAACATCTGGATGTCCGGGCTCGGCAGGTTCGGCCGAACTTGAAAAAAAAGTCCAGGTTTGTGACCTGAACTTAACCCGAACTTTACCCGATCCCGAACCCCATTGAAGTCAATGGTGACCCGAAATTTTCAGCACTAAAATGGCTCTAAAAAAAACATGGAAAGGGCTGCAAATGGCAGCAAAATCTTCTTAAGAGCATGGCAAGTGCTCTGCAAACAAATGCGGATAGGGAAATAACTTAAAATAACATAAAAAACATAAAAATAAAAAATAATCATCTTGATCTAGGAGGACAAGGCCCATATGGAGTAGGAGGTTGAGGTGGCGGTGGATGTGGCAGTGTAGGTGGAAGCAGCAGTGGAGGAGGGCGAGGTAGCCAACACTGGTTTTTGTTTTTAATTTTTTATTTCTTTTTAAATTAGGGTACACCCCAATAGAGTGAGAAAGATCAAAAATACAACAATGGCTGGGTAAGGCCGGTATACCTGTCTATTCTGCACAAGGTGCGGACAAGTCCTGTGGGATCCATGCCTGGTTCATTTTAATGAACGTGAGCTTGTCCACATTGGCACTGGACAGGTGGCTGCGCTTGTCTGTGATAATGCCCCCAGCCGTGCTAAATACATGCTCAGATAATACACTGGCTGCAGGGTAGGCCAGCACCTCCAAGGTGTAAAGGGCAAGCTCAGGCCATGTGCCCAATTTGGAGACCCAGAAGTGGTATAGTACGTAAGGAATGGTAAGGAACTGTATATGGTATATGGTATATGGCAAGGAACGGTGATGGCGACAGATGCCCCTACAATAATCTCCTATCTCTCCCTCAGCAGCATCAGGAACCTCTCCCTACAGTAGTTAGAGCAGAGTGACGTGCAGCGCTATGTGACTCCAGCTTATATAGAGGTTGGGTCACATGCTGCACTGGCCAATCACAGCCATGCCATTAGTAGTATATGTAAATCAAAAATAGTCAGCGCAAGCCCACATTAAACAGAAAAAAAGAATCAATCAAAATTCTTGTGCACAAGGCAGCAAACAATCAGTGCCAAACACAAAAACACCTGTAAAAACTTAAAGAAAAAAATATTGCTGCGCCAAGTCTTTCATTGGAGATAAATAAATAAATAAATAAGTTTGGTGTACAAAATGTTATCACAATAACTCTAAATCAGTCCATCAACTGTGATACTAAAGTGATAAATCAATTCCTGAGCCGTGATTATAAAATCAATAATATTAATAGTCCCAATCCTCAGTGAATATAGTGACTGAAAGAAAATCAAAAAATCTTCATCCACAAACGTGATCAAAAGTGCTGCATGCTTCACTCCAGGTGCTCCTAGTGACAGATTAGCAGCTCACCTTAGGAACAGACTCCTGAGAGTCAATACACACTCTGGGATAATCACTGCAGTCTGGTTTGCCTGCCCATCACCGCCTCCTGATAGTCCCTCCAGGTTTATATGGCATCAGTGTGGAAAAAATAAAAGCGTGATCTAGAGCTCTCTGATTTTAAGGCTATTTATTAAATCATAAATTGTGAAATCGCACTTACATTTCAAAGCACTTCAGCAGTGCGGACTTATCATAGCATCAAACGCTGCCTGTGGTCTCGGGGAATCGACGTGATGACGTGCAGGCTCTTTAGTAGTGATGGCTTCTAAGGGCACACTAGTTACACGCTTGTGATTGGCTGCCCTGCAGCTGTTGAAACCACGCCATTAAAACCACGCCAAAACATGAAATAAATTACTGAACAATGGACTGTATCCCGAACATACAGTAAAATGTTAGGGTCCGTGTCCGGGTACCGAACACCCAAAAGTCTGGTACGATCCCGAACAATACAGTCCGTGTTCGCTCAACCCTAACAAACAAGCAGTATTAAATCAGAGGTGGGTGAGTTCACCTTTGCAAAAGTTAATATAAAAAGTCAAACCCATATAATTAGTTACAATTAAGCAAAATGGGATTTCATTCTAATGCTAGTGAATAGATTTTAGTGACAAAATTCCAAAGTTTGGCACTGTCCCTTAAAATCAGGGATGATGGTTAAGGAATAAGAAATAATTGCTGCAAACATGGCTCTGTATGTCACCACACTTGATACCATTGCAGTATAGCTACGAATAGGAACTTTCTTAGTAGGTGTTAGAGCCTCAGTTTTCTAACAAAGTGTAGCATCCAATAAATGACCACCTAGATGTATACTATGCACTTATCCCAGCTTCTGATAGACTATTGAGGCTATGAGTCAGACCTGAGGGGCAATCATAAAATAATATAACCCAGCTCTCATTTGCATATATTAATAATATCTATATACTGTATAGATAGATAAATATGTGCATATACCTATGACCAGAAGTGGGTAATATCCAGCTTTTTTTCTTAATTTTAATATCGCAACTAAATATTCCCTTTTCATTCCTATAAATAAATTATAATCATAAATCACAAAGTATTTTGATGAATCATTATTTGGACTTTTGAAAGTGGATTATTTGCAAGGGTTTGGATTAGCATATGGATTAAATAGCAGAAGGTTAACCATAATGTTATTGTACAACTTCCCTACCTATCTCCTGTTTTCAAATAAACACAATCTTAAAAAAGTTAACCAAGAGAGCAAACAGAACAAAACCCTGCAAATGTGTCTGAAATTTTTTTACACTGTGAATCGTGATGTTAATTAATTGGAAAGATTTATCCATGAATCTCAAGCTGATTATTCATGAGTGTCCTATTATTTATTAAACACAATACAATTGGATTAGCATTAATCCTTACCAGAATTAAATAAAAAGCATGTTTTCTTCTATTGAATTAATTGAAAATCTATTGCTTTGCTCATTGGAATATTTTAACACTGCAAATGAATGCTAATAAAAACAGATGTGAAAATCTTTCCACAAGAGTCTAAATTTTTCTGTAGATTATCTTGATTCTGTTTATCACAGGTATTTATATAGCAAAAACAATTTATGCAGTGCTTTTACATTTTGTACATTCACATTTAGTCCCTGCCCTCAAGGACAATCTAAGGTCCCTATCTCACATGCATACAGATGCTATGGCAATTTAGACAAGAGCCAATTAACCTACCAGCATGTCTTTGGAGTGTGGGAAGACACCCACACAAGCATGGGGTGAACATGCAATCTCTATGCAGGTAGTGTTATGGTTTGGATTTAAACCATTGACCCTGGAGTTGCAAGGCATGAGTGCCTCTGTGCAGCTCTGATTTAATTAATCTTGAACAAAAAACAAGCAAAAAATGTGTTTATTGGTGCACATGTCTTTTGATAGCAATAAACAGTATTGCAGTCTTCATGAATGTAGATTTAACGTGAGTCCACCTAGTTTATGCATTACATATCTAATCAGAATTTTAACAAATTGCTTTTAGCTAGCATTAGTAAAACATTGGCTATGTCTGCCCCTCCCCCACCCCTTCTTTCCTTTCATGTTTGTGTCTGTGTGTGTACTTATCGTTTACTTTATTTTATTATTTTTTTGCTTTTGTAATTTTACAATGGACTAAAAAAAAAAAAAGAAAGAAAAAAAAAATGTTTTCCCTACATACAATTTAATGTAAATAACAAAAATATACACAGAACAAATGAGACTATTGTGTACATAGAACATACACACAACAGGGGTGGGTTGCTGTCATTTTTACACATGCAGCAAAACTTTTTGACTTTTCTATAAAACGTGAAATAAATAATTTCAAGAGTAAAATACTTTTAGAAGTTTGTCATTTGTTTTTATCTATGACCAGGTGGAAGTGCCAATTTGATAGAAACATTGTACAGAGCATGAAAATAGGGAGGAGGAAAACTTACGTAAGAAGTATCCAAAGGATGACAACTAGTGTGATAGATGACTGAAATATTATGGCAGCTCATATACAGTGAGCATTGTCTTCATAATACAGACAATGAATCATTTTTCTGCTGTCCACAAAATTGACAGCTTACCCTTTCTTCTTCCTTTCAACAGGCCCTATTGATCTGTGCAATCCACTTCTCCAACACCATATCTGCACATACCACATAGGCAGTCAAGGTGCCAGTGCCACAAAGTTCTGTTACTACGTATGGAGTAGAAAAAACTGTGGATGTGGGGTAAATAATAAAATAATTAGGAAGGGTGGATAGGGGTGTAGCCCAAACAGTTCTGGTTGTCAGCTAAAAAGGGGAAAATAAGGTTGAATTTTCATTTTTTTTTTTTTTTTTTTTTTTAGATAAGCAGTTGGCAACAAGGAACTGTAAATAATAGGATTACAAATTGGATGTTTTAGAAATGTATCAATTAGGCAAAATATACTTCCATTTTACAATTAAACATTCTAAATTATTAAACTTTAACTTACGCTTGGTTGACAGCTATGCCGTTTTAAGTGCATTTTGCAGAAATGTACTACAGTCCATTTAACATAGTTTCCTATGGATCTAGTTCCCATCCATGCATTTTGAGCCAGTGCGTATTTTTGGAAAGGGTCAGGGACTTTTTTTTCTGCAGCAGATTGTGTTTTGCGTGCAAAAGATTTAAATAGACCGGCACCAAAACTGCATTGTTGTGTTTTTGGGGGATTTTTGTATGTGTTTTGATGTTGCTGTTTTTTTGGCTAATAGGAAAGTATGACAATATACAACAGGATAGGCTGAACTAGGTTGAAAACAGTTTACAAAGTACAATAGCTGCTGGCACATATATGCTGGAATAATGACATATAAAACAACAGAGATTACAAGCAAGGTGCAGCACTAATAAATATAAAGAACAGATTCTCAGCCCAATTTGCATATACATAGTTGGTTCACATAAGAACGCTGAGTAGTGGTGTTTGATAGGACACAATAAGAAAGGAGTACCCAAAGAAGAGCCATCACCATTACCTGTTTACACTGCCTCTTACCCCTTACTGTGGACCTCCACCAAGGAAGGTCAATCAGGAGTATTTAAAGTAATCCTGGGATGGTGTCACTGGATTATGTCCCTGACTTCTCTTTAATAGAAATATAGAATGTTGCTTCACTGCCCACAGTGTCTTTGCCAGATGTTCCAAATAATCTTTTATTTAGATAAAAATGTAACACTCAGTTGGAAAAAAAACTATTCAGGCATCAAACAGGAAAACCAATTGATTTCAACCAACAAGATGGCTGCTGTGTCCCAGTACGCAATGACGTCTCAAGTCACGACTTCTCCCATAAGCACCTCTAGACCTTCACCACACTATGCCACTCATCCAGGCAGCTTAGTTTGCAGACAGTGGCATCCACAGATCCACATCTAGGTTTTCAAGGGCTCTAAAACTGGTGTGCATTCTCCCTCCTGGTAACATGCTGCAATGCACACCAGTTAGAGACTGGTTTGTTTCTCCTGTCAGCGCCATTGAAAACCTACATGTGGATCTGTGGATATCACTATTTGCATACTAAGCTGCCTGGATGAGTTGCATAGTGTGGTGAAGGTCTAGAGGTGCTTATCGGAGGAGTTGGAAAGTATGACAGTTCTGTTCATTGAGTGCAACAAGTGTAAATGTTAGGGTTATGGTTAAAGTTAGATTTAAGGTTAGGGCTAGCGGTAATTGCTAGGGTTGCAGTAATTTTTAGGGTTAGAATGGTAACCCTAATGGTTACCATTAAACATAACCCTAATAATTACTGCTAACTCTAACCCTAGTACCTAACCAAAGCCCTTAACCCTGACCCTAACAGAGATGCAAAAATTCTTTAATTTCTGTCCAGAACATTCCAAAATAATGTAGGAGGTTGAGGTGGTGGTGGATGTGGCGGTGTAGGTGGAAGCGGCGGGGATGAGGATGAGGATGAGGTAGCCAACACTAGTTTTTGTTTTTAATTTTATTTCTTTGTAAATTAGGGTACACCCCAAAAGAGTTAGAAAGATCAAATACAACAATGGCTGGGTAAGGCCGGTATACATGTCTATTCTGCACAAGGTACGGACAAGTCCTGTGGGATCCATGCCTGGTTGATTTTAATGAACGTGAGCTTGTCCACATTGGCTCTCGACAGACGGCTGCGCTTGTCTGTGATAACGCCCCCAGCGGTGCTAAATACACGTTCAGATAATACACTGGCTGCAGGGCAGGCCAGCACCTCCAAGGTGTAAAGGGCAAGCTCAGGCCATGTGCCCAATTTGGAGACCCAGAAGTTGAAGGGGGCAGACCCGTCATTCAGTACGTCTAGGCGTGTGCACACATACTGCTCCACCATGTTAGTGCTTGGGTGGTGGTGCTGCTGGTGGAGCTCCTGTTTCAAGGAGAGGACGTGGTCGATCTGTGGCAGCTACACGCACACCTTTCTCAGCTGCGAGTAGGTGACAGAACCTTACAGCAGTATTTGGCAGGGCCTAATGCGCCTCTTCAAATGTTGAGGCCAGAACAAGTACAGGCGATAGTAGATTGGGTTGCTGACAGTGCCTCCAGTTCCTTCACATTGTCTCCCACCCAGTCTTCTGCTAAAAGGTCAGAGTTGCCACCTGCAGCCGATGGCCATCAATCTTTCACCTCACCCCCTTGCAAATCAGGCAAGCAGTCTGAGCCCCAAGTAATGCAGCAGTCTCTTCTTCTTTTTGATGACTCTGTTAGCATGGTTTCCCAGGGCCATCCACCTAGCCCTGCCCCAGAAGTGGAAGAGATTGAGTACACTGATGCCCAACCACTTATGTCTCAAGATGAGTACATGGGAGGACCATTGCAGCACGTCTCGGATGATGATGAAACACAGGTGCCAACTGCTGCGGAATTCTGAATTGTGGAGCCCGACAAGGGTTGCAGGGGTGAAGACTGCATGGAAGATGATGTGGAGGATGATGAGGTCCTCGACCCCACATGGAATGAATGTCATGCAGGTGACCTGAGTAGTTTGAAGGAAAAGGCGGTGGTCGCACAGAGCCACCAGCACAGCAGAAGAGGGAGCAGGGTGCAAAAGCGGAGCGGCCGTTCTCTAGACACTGCTCCTGCTACTGCCCGTGGTTTGCATGCTGTGCAATCAGAGCCTGAAGCGAGGCATAAACCTTCTCAACCTGAGCACAACCTGCATCACCAGGCATCTAAGTGAAAAGCACGAGCTGCAGTGGAGTAAACACCTCAAAAACCAAGAAAGGTCTCTGGCTCCTCCTGCTTCCTCTTCTGCTTCAGTCTCGGCCTCTTCATCCACCTCTGTAGTGACAGTGGCACCTGCCACCCCACAAACCGAGGATCTGCCAGCAAAACCACCACCTGGGTCACCAACAACCATCTCCAAACTGTCCCATGGAAGCGTTCAGCTTTCTATCTCCCAAGCACTGGAGCGGAAGAGGAAGTACCCACCCACGACCCCTGGCCCTGAATGCCAGCATTTCAAAATTCCTGGCCTTTGAAATGCTGTCATTCCATCTGGTGGAGACGCAGAGCCATCCCTTCCCTGCACAACCAAGTGGGTGACAAAATCAGGTGTGCACTGCACAACGCCATCTGTGGCAAGGTCCACCTAACTAAGGATACGTGGACCAGAAAGCACGGTCAGGGATGTTATATCTCCCTAGCAGCACACTGGGTAAATGCAGTGGTGGCTGGGCCTGAGGCGGATGGCAGTTTGGCCCATGTCCTTCCACCACCGAGGATTGCAGTGCACTTCAGTTTGCCTCCTGTTTCTAACTCCTCCTACTCCGCTTCCTCATCCTCTACCGCCTCCTCATCCGGTCAGCGTAACACCTTCACCACCAACTTCAGCACAGCCAGGGGTAAACGACAGCAGGCAGTTTTAAAACTTGCCTGTTTTGGGGGAAAAACTACACACCGCGCAGGAGTTGTGGAGGGGCATTGAACAGCAGACCGATGAGTGGTTAGTGCCAGTGAGCCTCAAGCCCGGCCTGGTGGTGTGCGATAATGGGCGAAATCTCGTAGCAGCTCTGGGCCTAGCCAGTTTGACACACATCCCTTGCCTGGCGCATGTGCTGAATTTGGTGGTGCAGAGGTTCCTTTAGAAATTACCCCGATATGTCAGAGCTACTTCAGAATGTGCGGGCCGTCTGTGTGCACTTTTGGCGTTCTCACCCTGCTGCTGCTCGCCTGTCAGCGCTGCAGCGTAACTTCGGCCTTCCCGCTCACCGCCTCATATGTGACGTGCCCACGAGGTGGAACTCCACCTTGCACATGCTGGCCAGACTGTGCAAGCAGCAGCAGGCCATAGTGGAGTTTCAGCTGCAGCACGCACGCATGAGTCGCTCTGTGGAACAGCACCACTTCACCACCAGTAACTGGGCCTCCATGAGAGACCTGTGTGCCTTGTTGTACTGTAACATATGCAGACTAGGCTGCAATGTAATCTTTTTTCCGTAAATGGGTGTTTATTGAATAGCGGAATAGAACAACAGTATCCAGCGAGCGTATCTCACAGTAAAATATACAGACTAAGCCGCAATGTAATATTTTTTCACTAAATGGGTGTTTATTGAATAGCGGACTAGAAGAACAGTATACAACGGGTGTATCTCACACAAAAGATACAGACTAGGCCGCAATTTAATATTTTTTCCCTAAATGGGTGTTTATTGAATTGCGGACTAGAGCAACAGTATCCAACAAGTGTATCTCACAGTAAAATATGCAGACTAAGCCGCAATGTAATATTTTTTCCCTAAATGTGTGTTTATTGAATAGCGGACTAGAACAAGAGTATACAACGGGTGTATCTCACACGTACAGAAACAGACTAGGTAGCAATTCAATATTTTTTCCCTAAATGGGTGTTTATTGAATAGCGGACTAGAACAACAGTATACAAAGAGTGTATCTCACACGTACAGATACAGAATAAGCTGCAATTTAATATCTTTCTGTCCCCTAAATATTTTTTTTTATTGCAAGGCGCAATACAACAGTATGCAATGGGTGTATCTCACTGTAACATACACGGACAGGGCCGCAATCAATTTTTTTGTCCCCTAAATAGATTTTTTTGTTGCAAGGCGCAATACAACAGTATGCAATGGGTGTATCTCACTTTAAAATATGCGGACAGGGCAGCAATAAACTCTTTTGTCCCCTAAATATATTTTTTTTTTTGTTGCAAAGCGCAATATAACAGTATGCAATGGGTTTATCTCACTGTAACATACGCGGACAGGGCCGCAATCAACTTTTTTTTGCCCCTAAATAGTTTTTTTATTGCAAGGCGCAATACAACAGTATGCAATGGGTGTATCTCACTGTAACATATGCGGACAGGGCCGCAATCAATTTTTTTTGCCCCTAAATGTTTTTTTTTATTGCAAGGCGCAATACAACAGTATGCAATGGGTGTATTCGCTCAACCCTAATTGTAAGTCATATTTTGATTTATGTAACTATGGAAACCCATACATATATCTATGTACTACTTATGTTTATTAGAATAATTTAAATTGTATGTACTAAAGTGTTTAAAGTTTTAATACATTTTGTACATTTTATACCTTGTGGTTTGTGTCTTACAAAGTCCCTTGGGCATTCCTCTTTTTTGTATTCACACATATCGGGACTAAGACACTTTCATGCCCCTCATATGCCAGCTCTCCTCTGTATTAATATTCACTCTGACTGTATGTACTGGTAAAAAGGCCTAATACTTTTGTATGTTTGGAATCTATTAAATCTAGAGATGATGATACTTGGGTATTGTTAGCTCGTGAACTCCACAATTAATTTTAAAAAAAAACCTTCATCTATTTTAAGCAGAGACTGTATTTATTTATTTATTTATTGGAAAATAACATTCTGTAATAAGGTGATAAGACCTCTCCTACCAATTACAGTGGGAAAAGCAAGAACAATGTGTGTGAGGACACCTTCATTACACACTCAAATTGGAATATAAAGGGTTCTTCTCTGTGAGGATACGGCATACTTTTTTTTCTCCTTAGAGAAAACTTCCACTGAAAGAAACATATAGGCTACCATTGCTAACCTCCTTCTGAAATTGTTATTTGCCTGGCCATCATGCTGCTCCAAGGGCATTGATACTTTCCCAGATAATTAACCAGGAACACGCCTACATAAAGTTAGCCAGTGTGAAATCAGAAATACTAATCCGAGTACTTGTTATAAGTCAATGACTAAGAAAATATTTACAGCAGATCTAAACCCAATCGCTGAAACTTCACCTAATCCTTTACATGTTAAAGATATTTCAAAAGTAATTGTAAACAAATTAAATCTGCAGCTTTTATTCAAATAATACCTGGTAAGCTTGCTATGAATGACTTAGTTATTGCCCTTCCTGTTATAAAATGATAACACTCGGTCTCCCAATTGCTCTTTTGTGTTTTCACCCTATTGCGCTTGCTTACAAATCTATAAGCATTCAATCCAGTGCTCATTTAACAAGCATGTTTTAATGGGGCCATGATCAAGAAGCTCCCCCTGAACAATGACATGCAACCAACACAACAGTAAGTACATAGGAAGTGGCTCCTTCTGAACTATGACATGCAACCAACACAACAGTAAGTACACAGGAAGTGGTTCCCTCACTATTACACTCTGCACTATTACATACAACTGACACAACATTAAGTACACAGGAAGTGGCTCCCTCTGAACTATGACATGCAGCCAACACAACAGTAAGTACACAGGAAGTGGCTCCCTCTGAACTATTATATGCAACTGACACAACAGTGAGTACACAGGAAGTGGCTCTCTCTGAACTAGGACATGCAACCAACACAATAGTAAGTACAAAGGAAGTGGCTCCCCTTGAACTATGACATGAAACCGACACAATAGTAAGTACACAGGAAATGTCTCTCTCTGAACTATGACATGCAACCAACACAACAGTAAGTACACAGGAAGTGGCTCCCTCTGCACTATGACATGCAACTGACACAACAGGAAGTACACAGGACGTGGCTCCCTCTAAACTATGACATGAAATCAACACAACAGTAAGTACACAGAAAGTGGCTCCCCCTGAACAGTGACATGCAACTGACACAACAGTAAGTACACAGGAAGTGGCTCCCTCTAAATTATGACATGCAACTAACACAACAGTAAGTACACAGGAAGTTGCTCCCCCTGAACAATGACATGCAACTGACACAACAGTAAGTACACAGGGAGTGAATCCCCCTGAACAATGACATGCAACTGACACAACAGGAAGTGTCTCCGAAGAGGCTGCATGAAAAAAGCAACACTAAGGATAAAAAAATATGAAACAACATTTAAAAAAAAAAATTACAATTTATGATTATTTATGACAAACCATGCCTTACGATTATTAGGGTTTACCTCTACTTTTCAGATAATGGAACAGTATGCCAGCTAGGCTAATAACATTTAAAAAAAAGAGGTTAACATTAGCAGCCTCCCTATTTATATCAGCACAGGTTTCCTGTAGCGTGAATCTACAACCATTTTGCATGTAATTGTATCTTAACTTCTCTTTTCTCTGTTCTC
Source organism: Pelophylax lessonae (assembly GCF_965119305.1). NCBI lineage: Eukaryota > Metazoa > Chordata > Amphibia > Anura > Ranidae > Pelophylax > Pelophylax lessonae. The sequence goes on along the minus strand of NC_138772.1, from coordinate 371,587,957 downwards.
TTAATTAAAAAGCAATCTGCTTCCTATTTACAGTCATACAATATAACTCGTTGTTTCACTGCCTTGGATTTGTCTCAAATGAAAGAGAGAAAAAAGGGAGATTTCCTTTTACAATGTGTTCCCTTTTGGGTCTTGATACACATGTTCAATATGTTGATGAAAGCAGTATGTGCTTGTTGGCATTGGGATTACAGCATCTCTTATTTTGCCAGGCTTTTAAAACATCTGTGAATGTATTAAGCCAGAGCAGCGAACTTAAGCCTTTTGGCAGCAGGGAACTAAACAACACCAGCCTCCACTGAATATTTTAGTTCTATTCTTTCTATCATGTTCTATTAAGTCATGTAAAAACAGTGTTAATTTTCAGCATTAAATGTACAGCGTGCCTGCCAACTGGTTAAAGACTAAACAGAAATCAATTTAAGTGCTCATTTCACACCTGGAGTATTTTTATTGGCCACCTGATTAGAATAAAAAACATTGTTTGGAGGATTACATTTCAGGGTACATATTTAGAATATTTTTAAAATCATTACAAACATTTTTTTCTTATTAAGAATAATTTGAGGAGCAAAACTCTGGCATTCTCTACTTAGATTTTTCAGTCTTCCTGCTGGTTTTACTGGTGGAAAACTCAATGTCCTCTATTATGATACTTCAGATGCACTAAGGCTGATTTACTAAAGATGTTGAGAATTTTTATCCATTTATCCATTATCAATATCCATCCATTATCCATATGCACATGATTGGGGGTTCAAATTGAAGAAGGAATTTATTTTCCTATGATTGGGTAATTGGTGCAAATATTCACACACTATCTCAAGTTGAATCTCAAGTTCTTTAGTAAATCAGCCTCAGTAAGCTTTAGCTACCTTATCACTGTTGCTATAGCAGTAGAAAGCTAACTAGGAATACAGAAAAAGAAAATCATTTTGCAAATGAAAAAAAAAAATCTATACGCATTGTATAAGTATTGTATATGTGATGCTAACTAAAATCTCATAAAAATAAATATAATTTCCAAAGTCATTTTCACTTTTTTTTATCTTATTTTTAAATATATAAAGTAAGCACACCACATATCCAAAATGCTTTATCAATAAATATGTATTAGGTAAGTATGTCATATCACACCAAGCATAATACAGCAAAGACATTAACTCCACTGTTGAATCACAGCAAAAAATACATGCATGCATATAGGTACAGTGAGCTACACTTAAACCTGATGTTCACAAACAAATACAGGAGTCCAGTACCCAGAATAGAGTAAAGAAAGGGCTAGCTGAACCAGACCCTTGTGAAAAGAGAGCACCAATGGAGCACATGATCCTTATATAAAATGGCTGCTATTGTCAACTACCTCCACCAGCTGGCTGTATGTGACATCACTTCCAGATCCTGTTTCTGGGAATGACATCACTTCTGGTTTCCGCCCTGCTCGCTAGATTTGCCAACCATAGCATGGCAGACCATGTGCTAACCAGCTTCTGGTAGGGCAAGACTGCATGGGGCAGGGTGAAACCTACTTCGTCTAAGCACAACAGAAATAAAAATAAAATATAAACATGCATGTAATGTGGTACAGATAATGCTTATCTGTCCCATGATTAAGCCCTGGAGGCAAAGTGAAACGCGTTTGGGGCATGGCCTGGTTATATGCTGTCATACACCTCCTTACAGGGTCTTGCTGTGAAGTGTAACTTTTTGGACTTCCTTGTCCTACAAACTATACCTTTTATGTTGCATTAAGAGGGATGTGCTCAGCCTGCCCCACTTCACAAGTCCAGCATACCTCTGTTACCGCACTACCAATAACAGAATGGGATAACACCTTGCACCTAGCGCAGACCTCATGTGTGCACTTATTATCTCCTTCACTTCCTGTACCTTATGACCAGGCCATGGATCTCCGTAATGCAGGTTCAGATCCGGTTCCTTTTGGATACCGACTCTTAAGAAGGGAGCCCAGCATCACCTCACTATTGAAAGGACCTGTCACCTAACCAGGTGCCACACCTAATGACTGGTTGCTTGTAGCTTGTTCCTTTACTTGGTTACCCATAGCAACTACACTCCTCTTCTCCTAGTCTTGCTGAGTTAACCCTTTTTGTAGTAGCTGAGCTTATACACCTTTGTGCTTTACAGATCCTGGTTCTTTAGATATATGAGGAACCAACCTGAACCCCTTTGAATAACTTCATACAAGGCTCATAATGGGTAATGTACTTTACTGAACAAGCATAGTATAACAGTTAAATATCAACAACGTCCTTCCCGTAACCCTAACTATAGTAGTGTGGCTGTCCAGGCATACCTCTGTGAGGTGAGAGTCCATTTTGGCATTGTCCATGATTTGGATGTCTCCTAAAGTCTCAATGTCTTCAAAGGGCTGCAAAGCGCAGCGGACCTGATATCACAAACAGACGCGACCAGTACAGGAACAAGAACTAGCTCCTGAAATGCAGCCTTCCCCCCTCTCCCCCTTTTTTATAGCACAGATAGTTTGGCTAGGACCAAAAAGCCTGGGAATTGAGCTTGCAACAGTTAACCCTTACACCATCCTGGGCCAACAGCTAGCTTACTAGTACCAATACATTTATACCTGCCTACACATTGGCAGCTAGTGCACATGCTCGGTCTTTAGTGTTTTCTATGCTGAGCATTTCCTCCTTTATCACATTAGAGCAGCCCATGTGACTATACAGTTCCACATGTGGGCGTATACTCAGTGGTAAATGACAGTCCACTCCCTCTCTCCTCCTCCAGGCCCACTAAACAGCTAAGCAAAATAGGAGCGGGCTATTACATGTTGATTGGTGGAAGTTTCACCTCCCTCTTACTCTAAGCATATACACACGTTTAAAACTATTTTATGGCAATATACACAGTTTATTTATATGAGTTTTTAATTTTTAACGTGTGACAGACAGCAGAGGACTGGATGCTCCTCTTGCCACTGTTTCCCTGCAGACAGTCTAAGAAAGAGCTGGGTCATGTGACAGCTGCATATCAATTAGGAAAAAAGAAACATCCATATACAGAAAGAAAAGGGATACTGTGAATTAAATAGTGTATGTTTAGTATCGGGCCTGTAATACACCTCCTGTATTAGAGTGCCTCCACTGGATGAATGAACACAGGGAGCACAGCAGACAGCAGCATTGTTAATCTGGGAGGAGGGGAGAATTAGATGCACTAGCAGATTTAGATACACTAACAACCTAAAGCTGAACTCCAGCTCAAACTTTACAAGCAGCTACAGTAAACAATTCTCTTCTTTCGAGATATAGGTTTTACATAAATAAATAAAATCTGATCATTGTAATAACCCTTGTCAGTGTTAATTGGTTTGTAAACTGATACATCTGAAAGAAAGCTTGTTCTTTTGAAAAACAACCGACTTACTGGCCAGATCACCAGCTGAAAACAGAAAGAAAGAAAGTCAAAAAAAGAAAGCTAATGCAGCAATCACGTCTAAAAATTGGTAAGCTGTGATATAACTGTTTGCTTTTGGGTTTAATACTGCTTTAACTTCAGTGTAAATATTAGCTGTAAATTATATTGTTCTCCCAGGAGTGTTAAAAAACAAAACAAAAAAAAAACATTTTTAAATGCATCCCGTTTACATCAAACTCATAGAGTATATTACTTATTACATTAACCCCTCTTTCCCACATAAATATATGCAGAAGTAAGGGGAGTTTATTAAAATAATGAGGCTTTTTAAATTGGAACTAAACCCTCCTATCCTTTACAGCCAGGAAAGCTTACATCTTAGCCTCTGTTTGATCTGCAGTTCCTATGTAGAGATGTATAGAACTGTTCGCCGGCGAACAGTTCCCGGCGAACTTAGCATGTTCGCGTTCGCCGCTGCCGGCGAACATATGCGATGTTCGGTCCGCCCCCCATAAGACATCATTGAGGCAAACTTTGACCCTGAACTTTACAGTCAGCAGACACATTTCCAGCCAATCAGCATACCTCCCTCCCACACCCTCCCACCTCCTATAAATAAGCAAGGGCAGCATCCATCTTAGATCATTCTGAAGCAGTGTGTGTAGTGAGAGTAGGGAGAGAGCTGCTGCTGCTGCTGCTGCTGCTGTTAAGCTAGGGACAGTTAGTCAGTGTTCCTGGTCTTGCAGTGTTCTTGGTCCACTACTGCTGTAATATCAGCACCCCAAAAAGCCCTTCTAAGGGCTGGTATTTGTGGTTTTTTTTTTATATATATATATATATATATATATATATATATATATACCTAGCGTCCCCAAAAGCCCTTTTAAGGGCTGGTAATTGAGTTGTTTCTTCTTATATATATATATATATATCTATATCTATCTAGTGTCCCCAAAAGCCCTTTTAAGGGCTGGTAATTGAGGATTTTTTTTATTTATATATATATACATATATATATATATAGTGTCCCCAAAAGCCCTTTTAAGGGCTGGTAAGGTAATAGAGTTTTTTCTTTATATATATATCTATATATATCTATTGTACACTGCAGTTGCCTGCCCGCTGTGTGTGAGAGGCCACAGACCTACCACAGACTGTACTGTGTGCACACCACACTCATTTCGGGTGGCACAGGCACAGTACCTTGCATTTTAAAAAATATTTTTTTTTTCCTCTGTCATAATTGCAGTGAGTGCTGTGTCAGGTCCACAGAGTGCACTGTACCCACTGCAGTGCACTGCCCACCACTGATATATATACGGTGGCACAGCATCTTGTTGCAATAAATTGAAAAAAAAAATATTTTTTATTATTGCAGTTGCCTGGGCTGCCAGTTACTGTCAGGTCCACAGAGTGTACTGTGCCCACTGCAGTGCCACTGTGTGCCCACCCACCACTGATATATAAGGTGGCACAGCAGCTTGCAAAGTAAAAAAATATATATATTTTTTTTAATTGCAGTTGCCTGGGTGCCAGTGACTGCTGTCAGGTCCACAGAGAGTGTACTGTGCCACTGCCCACCCACCACTGATATATAAGGTGGCACAGCAGCTTGCAAAGTAAAATAAAATATATTTTTTTAAAATTGCAGTTGCCTGGGTGCCAGTGACTGCTGTCAGGTCCACAGAGAGTGTACTGTGCCACTGCCCACCCACCACTGATATATAAGGTGGCACAGCAGCTTGCAAAGTAAAATAAAATATATATTTTTTAAAATTGCAGTTGCCTGGGTGCCAGTGACTGCTGTCAGGTCCACAGAGAGTGTACTGTGCCACTGCCCACCCACCACTGATATATAAGGTGGCACAGCAGCTTGCAAAGTAAAATAAAATATATATTTTTTAAAATTGCAGTTGCCTGGGTGCCAGTGACTGCTGTCAGGTCCACAGAGAGTGTACTGTGCCACTGCCCACCCACCACTGATATATAAAGTGGCACAGCAGCTTGCAAAGTAAAAAAATATATATATATTTTTTAAATTGCAGTTGCCTGGGTGCCAGTGACTGCTGTCAGGTCCACAGAGAGTGTACTGTGCCACTGCCCACCCACCACTGATATATATGCCTGCAAGAGAAAAAGCCAGCCGCAGAGAAGCCGTATTCCTGAAAATATAAGAAAAATGCTGTTTTTTAGGGGTTCTGGACATGCTACAGAGCTGAAACTTGACAGGTACACTTTTTAGACCCCCCCAGACACTGAATACAAAAAATGACATGCCTGCCTAAAAAAATGCCCGCTAAATGCCTGCAAGAAAAAAAGCCAGCCGCAGAGAAGCCGTATTCCTGAAAATATAAGAAAAATGCTGTTTTTTAGGGGTTCTGGACATGCTACAGAGCTGAAACTTGACAGGTACACTTTTTAGACCCCCCAGACACTAAATACAAAAAATGACATGCCTGCCTAAAAAAATGCCCGCTAAATGCCTGCAAGAGAAAAAGCCAGCCGCAGAGAAGCCGTATTACTGAAAATATAATAAAAATGCTGTTTTTTAGGGGTTCTGGACATGCTACAGAGCTGAAACTTGACAGGTACACTTTTTAGACCCCCCAGACACTAAATACAAAAAATGACATGCCTGCCTAAAAAAATGCCCGATAAATGCCTGCAAGAGAAAAAGCCAGCCGCAGAGAAGCCATATTCCTGAAAATATAAGACAAATGCTGTTTTTTAGGGGTTCTGGACATGCTACAGAGCTGAAACTTGACAGGTACACTTTTTAGACCCCCCAGACACTGAATACAAAAAATGACATGCCTGCCTAAAAAAATGCCCGCTAAATGCCTGCAAGAAAAAAAGCCAGCCGCAGAGAAGCCGTATTCCTGAAAATATAAGAAAAATGCTGTTTTTTAGGGGTTCTGGACATGCTACAGAGCTGAAACTTGACAGGTACACTTTTTAGACCCCCCAGACACTAAATACAAAAAATGACATGCCTGCCTAAAAAAATGCCCGCTAAATGCCTGCAAGAGAAAAAGCCAGCCGCAGAGAAGCCGTATTACTGAAAATATAATAAAAATGCTGTTTTTTAGGGGTTCTGGACATGCTACAGAGCTGAAACTTGACAGGTACACTTTTTAGACCCCCCAGACACTAAATACAAAAAATGACATGCCTGCCTAAAAAAATGCCCGATAAATGCCTGCAAGAGAAAAAGCCAGCCGCAGAGAAGCCGTATTACTGAAAATATAATAAAAATGCTGTTTTTTAGGGGTTCTGGACATGCTACAGAGCTGAAACTTGACAGGTACACTTTTTAGACCCCCCAGACACTAAATACAAAAAATGACATGCCTGCCTAAAAAAATGCCCGATAAATGCCTGCAAGAGAAAAAGCCAGCCGCAGAGAAGCCATATTCCTGAAAATATAAGACAAATGCTGTTTTTTAGGGGTTCTGGACATGCTACAGAGCTGAAACTTCACAGGTACACTTTTTAGACCCCCCAGACACTAAATACAAAAAATGACATGCCTGCCTAAAAAAATGCCCGCTAAATGCCTGCAAGAGAAAAAGCCAGCCGCAGAGAAGCCGTATTCCTGAAAATATAAGAAAAATGCTGTTTTTTAGGGGTTCTGGACATGCTACAGAGCTGAAACTTGACAGGTACACTTTTTAGACCCCCCAGACACTAAATACAAAAAATGACATGCCTGCCTAAAAAAATGCCCGATAAATGCCTGCAAGAGAAAAAGCCAGCCGCAGAGAAGCCATATTCCTGAAAATATAAGACAAATGCTGTTTTTTAGGGGTTCTGGACATGCTACAGAGCTGAAACTTCACAGGTACACTTTTTAGACCCCCCGGATGCTAAATCCAAAGAAATTTTTTATTTTTATTTTTTTTTAATTTTTCCAATAATTGGCTCTCTATCAAAAAATTATAATTTTTAAGAACTTTTTTTTGCGTGATCCCTCTCCGGCATGCCACAGTCCAGGTGTTAGTCCCCTTGAAACAACTTTTCCATCACTATTGTGGCCAGAAAGAGTCCCTGTGCGTTTTAAAATTCGCCTGCCTATTGAAGTCTATGGCGGTTCGCCCGGTTCGCCGGTTCGCGAACATTTGCCGATGTTCGCGTTCGCCGTTCGCGAACGACGAATTTTAGGTTCGCGACATCACTATTCCTATGGTGCGGCAAATGTGATCAGTTATGACACCAGCCATTTGATGGCTTGACAGTTTGGCTTAGAGCACAAGCTACAGTGACAGTTACCATTCACTGCATGCATCCAACTGTTTTGTGAAATAAATAAATCAGTGTGTTTAGTTCTGCTTTAAGTGCAAAAGTGTCAGCCATTTTTGTGGTGGCTATAAAAAAACCTTATGTATTTTTATGAGTTGCACTAATTTTTGCTATTTTGCACTTATATTAATTTATTACATTATGGTTAGTGGGTACTATGCCAAGCATCGTGCCACTATAGTTGAATATTAGCACCTTATTTAGCACCTAGTCACTTTAGCGCTGTACCTTCGCATTATATCCGTCTTCCACTTGTTGTGAAGGAAGGTTATGGTATAGTCGCTATTACATATTATTATCATTAGTTGCGCTAATTATACTACCTTGCACATATAAATAAAACCTGCTGGATATATGAGTAGCATAAACAACTGGTCAAAATGTAAACAAAGAAACTGGAGAAAAAAAAGATAATAATGGAGAAGAATTTTCTGACTTAGGTTCGCTTTTGATTTGCTAGGATTTATAATGAGGCTTCATTTATTTAGAGTAAAATTGCCGGGGTCTAATTGGATAGGCCAAAGAGATTGAACATAAATTCTGTCCGAATTTGTCCTGAATGCATTTATGAAATCGCTATTTCAAATCAACAATTATCTATGCTAATGATAACACCTGCCCTGGCTTACATCTACTGATACACAACTAACATCTGCAAACTGTGCAATGTTCCAACATTTAGACATTTGCCTGCATAACCTGTGAGGTCGCTAAATGATAAGCAATCAAGAATTCCACTGCTATGCAGCAATCCATCAATGTTGTAGGCAATCATTTGTCAATAGATCACTAGTAATTTTCATATGTGCACTCCATTCTTTCAGCCTATAAAATTGCAAAGCTGTATGATGAAGTAAAAACTGTAATCAAATAGGATGTGGCACTCAGGATATAAAGCAGAATGCATACAGTTCACAATGAGCTATGTTTAGTGCTGTCTACAGGCAATGTTTAGTGCTTGTTTCATACTGAAATCATCAATAATGTTCACAGTTCAGTTAGCTGCCTCCAGCACAGGTGCTGCTGTATTCTCTTTGAAATGTTCATGATGAATAAACTGCAATCCACCTTATCTATATAACAAGGTCAATAGTTGCTATGGGCACCAGGTTTTGTGCAACCGCTAGCTAAATGCCCACATACAGTATATACTATAATGACGTAAGTACATTGCAAATGGAAAGAAAAGGTACAGCAAATCCTGTACAGTAAAAATTATTTGTAAAATAAGTTGAAAGTCAGAAGGTTTGTTTTTTATCTTAATGCATTTTATGCATTAAGATAAAAAGCCTTCTGTGTGTAACAGCCACCCCAGCACCCCCTAATACTTACCCAAGCCCCCTCTCTATCCAGCGATGTCCCTCAGCCGTCCTGTGCTCTCCCACCTGATTGGCTGAGACACAGCACCGGTGCTGTCAATCAAACTCAGGTAGCCAATCAGGAGAGAGAGGAGCGGGACTGACCGCTTGCTGCAGGGGCATTTTAGGAGGAGGGAGGGGTCAGGAGTAGCGAGGGGGACCCGAGAAGAGGAAGAAGTAAATATAACATGTTTGTTATTTAAAAAATAAAAAACACGGGATTTTACAATCAATTTAAACATGGCAACGCTAACAGCTTTTACTCTAATATTGATTTTCATGGTCTACTCTATGCAGTCCCAATCCTCCACCTTGCACTGCCCCTGCTAAATGTTCCATCAGTTTCTTCTGTTATGTTAAAATAAGGATGATGCAACATGCAGTGCACACGTTTAGATAAATGATCACGCTGTGTATACATGGATAGGGTTGTATATAACATAAAACATCCACTACAGGATTTGAACAGTAGATAATTGAGTGGGTATTTATTTTAGCGAATTACTGCAGTTTATCTATCATCTATAACTGAAGGAATGAGCTGTTAATGAGGACATTTTAAAGACTGTTGACTATTAGCAATGTAGAAAGTATTGGAACGGATTTCTATACAGAACGTTCTGTTATCTACCTTAAAAACAGCAACAGATCTGAACATTCACCTCCTAACATAAATAAACAGGATTTTCTCTTGTAATTAGTACTATTGAATAGGGACAGGCAGCAGAGGAATGGGAGCTAGAAGAAGCTTGTTAGTTCAATGGGAACTAAAACGGGTGTCATTTTATTTTTTTGGGCAAACCACCAGCTCAAAAAACAGTTCACTCAAGTCTACATGTAGGCAGTCATGACTTTGGGGTGAAGGGGATACATTAATAAATGTCAACCTTCTTATCTTATAATAGTGCTCACGGACACCATTCTGAGTGTGTTATGCATTCTTTTTTTTATCAGTACTAACTGATAATGTGCCCATCAGTTCCACAAATCTCACTGTAAAAGGAAACATGTTTTGATCTACATCCCTGTTGTGGCTCCAGCCCAGCGGAGCTACAATGACCCTGGATTGAGCTGTCTGCATGAGAACTGAAGGGATACATGTCTTAGCACAATGGTAATTCCTCATATTCCTAGACCTCACTGAATCTCATACTGGCTGAGGCCACTCAGAACCTCCTGTTTGGTTTTATTTTACACGTACGTGCATTTTTATTGGTTTAACCAAACCTTTTTAGTGGTAAATACTATGGTTTGTTTCTGTTCTTTTTGAGCTTGAGAGATGGATATCCTTTATCTTCAATTCCATTAGGTAACATGGCTGTGAAGCTGGGTCATGTTGTTCCCAGATTGATTGTGTATACAAGCAGGAGTAGATTAAAGATGTTCTTTGGGTCCATATTATTGTCACTTTTAAACACACATATTTGCACATTTATTTGGAGATTTTTTTTTATTGTAATACTTTATATGACTTTTTTTTAAATAAATCTTCATGTAGTCCTAGACATCACTGAATCTCATTCTGGCTGAGGCCATTCAGAACTCCCTGTTTGGTTTTATTTTACACGTAAGTGCATTTTTATTGGTATAACCAAAGGTTTTTAGTGGTAAACACTATGGTTTCTTTCTGTTCTTTTTGAGCTCGAGAGATGAATATCCTTTATCTTCAATTCCATCAGGTAACATGGCTGCGAAGCTGGGTCATGTTGTTCCCAGATTGGTTGTGTATACAAGCAGGAGTAGATTAAAGATGTTCTTTGGGTCCTTATTGTTGTCACTTTTAAACACACATATTTGCACATTTATTTAGAGATTTTTTTATTGTAATACTTTTTATTTAATTTTTTCTAAAATAAATATTGATGTAGTCCTAGACATCACTGAATCTCATTCTGGCTGAGGCCATTTAGAACCTCCTGTTTGGTCTTATTTTACACGTAAGTGCATTTTTATTGGTTTAACCAAACCTTTTTAGTCGTGAGCACTATGGTTTGTTTCGGTTTTTTTTTAACTTGAGAAATGGATATCCTTTATCTTCAATTTCATTTCATTAGGTAATATGGTTGTGAAGCTGGGTCATGCTGTTACCAGATTGATTTTGTATACAAGCAGGAGTAGATTAAAGATGATCTTTGGGTCCTTATTGTTGTCGCTTCTAAACACACATATTTACACATTTATATGGAGATTTTTTTCTTACTTTATATTACTTTTTTAAATAAATCTTTATGTAGTTATTGTATAGATCTTTATGCAGGTTTCAGTGCAGCACATTTATATGCCACATACTAGTTTTGGCAGCAGTGAACGCAACCCTAATGACTGAGCCCCTCTCATTGAAATAGTATGCAACAGCCTGTTTTTTGTTGAAGCCTTATAATGCAGGTGTCCTGCTTTCTGACAGTCTTTTTAATATTCAAGTTGTTTCCCCTGCATTAATATCGCAGCTCAGCAATCCTGAAAAATTTAAGCATATTCTCATTATTATTTGTTATGTTTGAATTATCTTTTGTACCATATGGTATTATTCTTCAAAATAAGAATTAGAAAGGTCCTCTGCAATTTATAAGATAATTAGCAATTTAATGCTTGGTTTCAGTCTGTGTTTTGTTTCCTGAGAACTTCTTGATTGCTGAAATATTTACCTAATTAGTGCAATACTACTGTCTGCATTTGGAATAGTTAGAACAGCTTGCTGTCCAAGTGTTACTTCCACAAACCAACAGGAACTGAGCATGTTACTAGAGCACAAATGACATATCAAATGAATGTTGACATTTGTGCTCAACATGCAGCTACTTTTGGACTAAAAAAAAATGCATTCTGTTAATCTATGGAAAGGGGCAATGGGTAACAATAATGAAGCAAATGTGAAAAACAAATAGGAACACATGAAGAATAAAAGAGATTTAAAAATAATGAAGTGTATGTTTATAGAAACTAAAGTTCAGTTAATTTCTTGTTTTAATAAAGAAGATTGTATTACATGTATTATTCAGGAAAACAATGAATGTCTACTGTAGTTTCTAGTTCCTTAGTCTCTATGGAAGAAAAGCTATATTAAGCATAAGATGGTAAAATCTAGCATTAGTTCATGTTCTACATTTTAATCCATAAGAATCCTAGTCACTCAGTCCACTTAAATAATCCATACCCAGTCTTAATAAATGACCGGTTAGACTCTTTTAGACCTAATTTTCTGATAATCACCTAGTATAGAGGATTCAGAAGATTATCTCACCTGATCAATACCCATTCAGATATTAAGCAGCTGGGTTGGAAGATAGGAGTGCAAGATGACTGCCTGTTGAGACTGCAACTGCTTGTGGGTTATCATTTGTTATCTTTATACTATTTTAAGACTTCAATCTTATCTTACAATGTTCATTTTAATTGTATACCTGTAAAAATCCTTCAGAGAGTCTAAGTCTACAGTACCATTCGAATCTGCTCAGTTCTCTGATAGGGACATGTTGTAGTTGGAAACTAAACTATGCCTTTTAATACCTGATCATATACAACTAAATCTAATGCTAAGGATGGACAAAAGTTGTCTCTATTGAAATTAGGTGTTTATTTACTAAAACTGGAGAGTGCAAAATCTGGTGCAGCTCTGCATAGAAATGAATGAGCTTCTAGTTTTTTTGTCAAAGCTTAATTGAACAAGCTGAAGTTAGAAGCTGATTAGCTACCATGCACAGCTGCGCCAGATTTTGCACTCTCCTGTTTTTTTGGGGTTTTTTTTTAAGTAAATCAACCCCTAATTTTAATAGAAACAACTTTTCTGAACCGCGCTCCATACTTTATAATAAATGGGAACAAATTCTAGAAACATTGAACACCAAGGAAAAAATGAAGTGTTTTAAAAACATATAAATAATGGCATTAGTCAGTGTCTTCCAATAGACAACAAATAAAAAGAGCCAAGGTTAAACCTAGGTGGCTGAACTGTAGCATAAAAAGGCATATAAAAAGAGAAAAAATGGCCTTTAGAAAATATAAGGCAGAGGGGTCATCATCGGCATTCCAACACTACGAGGAATGCAGTAAGAAATGTAAGAGTGCAATCAGGGCAGCTAAAATGAACCATGAGAGATGCATAGTGGAGATGAGTAAAACATACCCAAATTATTTTTTAAATATATTAATAACAAGAAAGCAAAGTCAGAGTATATTGTCCCAATAAAGAATGATAAGTAGAAGGCAACGGTACTAAATGCATTCTTCTCCTCAGTTTTTACAAAGAAAACAGCAGGGTATAATAAACAAGAATGTAACATGTAATGTAACCTTGTGGCTAACAGAGGCCAGTGTCCAAAAAAAGACTTAATATAAATAAATCACCAGGACCAGACGGTTTACACCGGAGACTCCTCAAAAAAACATAGCCAGGTTAAAGCCAAACTGTTATTCCTAAATTTTAAGGACAGTTTACTGACAGGAATAGTACCAGCTGATTGGTGAAAAGCAAATATGGTACCAATAGTTTAAAAAAGGGCCAAGATATATACCTGGTTACTACAGGCCAGTCAGTCTAATATTAATAGTATGTAAATTATTAAAGGGGATGATAAGGGCCTATGTCCAAACATTTGCTTATAAAAAAACAGTAGTAATCAGTATGGAAATAATCCCAAATAATGCAGCGCAATAATTATAGATATAATTATAAATATAAGCTATATTATAACTGTGCAATAAAGTGCTTGAAATATACGTAAACCTCCAACGTATGGATATGTGCTAAATAACAGATGTAGGATCATACATTTATATTGCAAATAAATGCTTAAATAACTATAATGTGCAGTGAAAAAGTCCATATAATTTAGTGTAAAAAAAAAGTCCATATAAATATAAAATTAAAGTGCTGTCACGAACAATCCTTTCTCCAGAAAGTGCCAGTAGGGCTGTAGATGTTCCAATATCAAGCTCAAAAGAAATACAAAGTGATGATGTGCTTCAAACAGTGAAAGTACACCTAGAACTGTGCACCCCCTTGTGGCTGGGTCCTCACCTCAATTTATGCAACCTTGCGATTAAGCTTGGTCAAAAACGCTTAGTGCCTTCCTAAGCTAGGAACAATCTTCCAATCCCCCCAAGTGGGGATCCTCCCTCAGGGATCACTCTTTGTGTCAAACAATGATGATATCATACATAGGGGAAAATAAACTCAATAGTGCTGAAACCCTTTTTTAAAATGTATTAGATAAAAGCAATACATTTACTCACATACTGTTGGTGCTGTGAGTGCACCAATCTATCAATAGCAATCCAGTATCAGAAACTGTATCGTAGTGGTGTAGTGGAATCACTGATCAGCCTCCAGCCATCTGCATCCACCTGCTGCCTGTCGGTGTGTGCAGTGCTCCATCCGTGCCCCTCCCTGTTTGTGACAGCACTTTATAATTATATTTTTAGATGGACTTTTTTTCTACACTAAATTATATGGCCTTTTTTCACTGCACCTTATAGGTATTTAAGCATTTATTTGCAATATAAATGTATGATCCTACATCTGTTATTTAGCACATATCCATACGTTGGAGGTTTACGTATATTTTAAGCACTTTATTGCACAGTTAAAATTTTGCCTATATTTATATCCATATTTATTGTGTGGCATTATTTGGGATTATTTTCTTACACTTATGAGATAGTGGAGTGCCTGCAGCATTATTTTCACGCATCTTGGTTGCTCACAGGACTATATAAATATTTTACAGTAATCCCTATGGGTTTATGAAAGATCACTCTTGCTAGACAATTCTGTTAACATTCTATAAGGAAGTAAGTTGTTATCTAGATAAAGGCTTGTGAACGTGGTGTATCTAGATTTTGCCAAAGCATTCGATACAGTTTACCATAGGAGCTTATTTCCAAATTGAGGTCCGTTGTCATGGATGATAAGGTATCTACCTGGATAGAAAACAGGTTATAGGGGCAAGTGGTGTGGTGATAAATAGTGTGTACTCAGAATGGTCTGGAGTTGTAAGTGGAGTACCCCAAGGCTCTGTTCTAGGACCAATTCTGTTTAATTTATTCATAAATGATATAGAGGTTCATATAAATAGTTCAATCTCAGTGTTTGCTAATGATACAAAGTAAAGCAGGGAAATAATTTCACAGCAGGATGTAAAACATTTACAAAAAGACATCAATAAAATAAAGGGATGGGCATCTACATGGAAAATGAGGTTTAATGTTAAAAAATGTAAGGTAATGCACTTGAGGGCTAAAAATATGAACGCAAATTACATGCTAGAAGGAGAACCATTGGGGGAATCCAAGATAAAGAAGATCTGGGCTTCCTAGTAGTTTGCAGACTCAGCAATAGCATACTATGCTAAACTGCAGCAGGCAAAGGTAGAAGCTATTAGCGTACATTAACCCTTCTGGACCGGAAGTTTTTACCCCCTTAATGACCAGGCCATTTTTTGCAATTTGGCACTGCAGGCCTTTAACTGGTAATTGCCCAGTAATGCAGTGCTGCACCCAAACAAAATGAATGTGCTTTTTTCCCACAAATAAAGCTTTCTTTTGGTGGTACCAAAAAAAAGACTGAAAATTTTGAGAAAAAAATACATTTTCTACTTTTTCTTATAAAAAATATCCAAAAAATGAAATTGTTGTCATACATTTAGGCCAAAATGTATTTAGCTACATGTCTTTGATAATAAAGAAAAAATCTCAATAAGCATATATTTATTGGTTTGCGCAAAAGTTATAGCATCTACAAACTATGGTTTATATACTGGAATTTACGCATCTTTTACTTTCTGACTGCCTATCTCATTTCTTGAAGTGCTAAGATGGCAGGGCAGTACAAAACCCCTCAAATTACCCCATTTTGGAAAGTAAACACCCCAAGAAATTTGAGCATGTTAAGCCCATTAAATATAAAAATTTTTGTCACAGGTGTTTAAAAAATTACTAAAAAATGTTTTTTTTCACACAAAGTTGTCACTTAATGATATATTGTTCAAACATGCCATGGCTATATGTGAAATGACACCCCACAATGCATTCTGCTGCTTCTCCTGAGTACGTAGATACCACATGTGTGAGACTTTTTGGCAGTATAGCCGCTTACAGAACCCTGAAAACCAATCACTGCCTTCAGGCTTCCTAAGGGCGTAAATTGTTGATTTCACTCCTTACTACCTATCACAGTTTCAGAGGCCATGAAATGCCAAGAAAGCACAACCCCCCCCCCCCCCCAAATGACCCCTTTTTAGAAAGTAGACACCCTAAGCTATTTGCTGAGAGGCATGCTGAGTAATGGTCATTTGGGGGGGTTTTATGCTATCATGGCATTTCATGGCCTCTGAAACTGTGATAGGTAGGGAGGAGTGAAATCAACAATTTACGCCCTTAGAAAGCCTGAAGGCGGTGATTGGATTTCGGGGTCCTGTACGCAGCTAGACTGCCAAAAAGTCTCACACATGTGGTATCTCCGTAATCAGGAGAAGCAGTAAAATGTATTTTGGGGTGTCATGTCACATATAGCCATGGCATGTTTCAGAAATATATCATTTAATTGACAACTTTGTTTAAAAAAACAAAACATTTTTTTCATTTTCCTGAAACTTGTGGCAAAATATAAAGTATTCAATGAACTCAACATGCCTCTCAGCAAATAGCTTGGAGTGCCTACTTTCCAAAAATGGGTCATTTGGGGGGTGTTTGACCTGTCCAGGCATTCTTTGCCTAATATTAGAAGCTTATGCCACACATCACCCACTTTTCTAACCACTTGAAGACCAAGCCTTTTATGCCACTTTTTGTTTACATGAGAAAAAATTTTTTTTTACTAGAAAATTACTTTAAACCCCCAAACATTATATATTTTTTAAAGCAGAGGCCCTACAGAACAAAATGGTGGGTGTTGCAATTGTTTTTGTCGCACATTATTGTGCAGAGAGTTTCCAAACGCAATTTTTTGGGGGAAAAAAAAACACTTTTTAAAAAAAAAATACACTATATATTGCCCAATTGTTTGGTAAAATATAAAAGATGATCTTAGGCCGAGTACATAGATACCAAACATGAAATGCTTTAAAATTGCGCACACCCGTGCAGCGGCAACAAACTACGTACATTTTTAAAAGCCTTTACAGGTTACCACTTTAGATATTACAGAGGAGAAGAATTACTGCCCTCGATCTGATGTTCATATCAATACCTCACATGCATGCTGCAATAGCTGTTTACATATGACACCAGACCGATGCTTTGCCTTGCTCTTTTATTTATTTATTTTTTTTATTATTTTTATATTGTCATCACAGGCAATTTAAATATCCCCTATGATAGCAATAAATAGTGACAGGTACTCTTTTTTTTTAAAAAAAATGGGGTCTCTTAGACTCTAGATTTCTCCTCTGCCCTTAGGCACTGTTTATATCTGGCGAAACTGAAGTCATGAAATGCTCATAGCTTCTGGTATCTTAGGCCATAGAGATGATTGGAGCCATTCTGGTCTCAAATCAGCTCTATGGTCAGCTGGCAGGACCACCAGCGGTAGTCTCGGGTTACCTGCTGGGACAGGAGAACCCGAGAAAACCATGGAAGGCGGCAGGAGGGGGGTCGTCCCTTCCCACTGCTTGTAAAAGCAGTCTAGTCTAGCAGTCTAATCTAGTCTAATTATCTGCTAGGGCTGCTTTTACATGAAAACCAACCGCTAGCTTTAAAAAACAATACAAGGATGATGCCTAAATCTGCAGGCATCATCCTGGTATGACCACTCAAAGTCCAATGACATACCAGTACGTTGCTGGTCCTTGTTGAGCATAAATTGCAAGGTTCTTTTTTTTTCATGCAGCCTGTGAGCTGAACGAAAAAAGAGAACCTAACAGATTCCTCTATTCACATCGATCAATGTGGATGAAGAAATCTCTGCCAGAAAGTGTGTGGTATGCCCACCATTCGACCTCCCAGTATCCACCCACTTTTAATGATGGGCATACATGACGATTTGTTCAGCAGAGCCAACTGGAAAAGGTATACAGACACTTTTTTGTACCAGCGCCTGGCCTTATGGGCAATTAAGTACGGCTCCATTATCTGGTCATTGAAGTCCACCCCTCCCATGTTAAAGTTGTATTTGTGGACATAGAGGGGCTTTTCAACAACACCAGTCGCGGTTGCAATTTGGACTGCCGTATCTGCATGAATGGAGGAAAGAACAAAAACATTCCATATGTCCTTGCACTTCACTGCATGCAATTTATTACACTTCAAGCAGGCTCTCTCTCCCTGTCTAAGTCAGCAATCTACAAGCCATTGGGAGAAGCCCCAGCAAGTAGGTTGCATGGTGCCACATGCGCCAGTTCCAAAATCAAAAAGGTGAATAAAAAGTGGCACGCTTGTGTAATAATCGTCCACATATAAATGGTTCCCCTTTCCAAAAAATAAGGGTGACACTAAGTCCCAACAATCTTGCCACTGCTCCCCATGTAGTCTGGGCAGTTAGGGGACTCCACATTGCTATCTTTTCCCTCGTAAATCTGGAAACTACATGTGTAGCCTGTTGCCCTGTCACAGAGACTATACATCTTGACCCCATATCTGACACGCTTGCTGGGGAGAAACTGTTGGAAAGCAAGGCAGCCAGAAAATGTAATCAGGGATTCATCAATGCAGACAGCTTGTTGGGGCATATACAAGGCTGCAAACTTCTGGTTGAAGTGATTTATGAGGGGCTGAATTTTGTGAAGCTGGTCATATCCAGGGTCACCCTGAGGATGACAGAGTTCATTGTCACTGAAATGCATGAACCACAAGATTTGCTCATATCTAGTTCTGGCCAAGGCAGCAGAGAACCCGAGCATATAATGAATTGGGTCAGTGGACCAATATGACCGCAACTCACACTTTTTAGTAATGCCTATGAAGAGGGATAGGCCCAGAAAGGTTTTAAATTCGGAAACAGTGATACGTTTTCATGCAAATTCTCTGGCAAGGGCCAAATTTGGATTTGTGGCAATAAATTGATTGGCATATAAATTGCTTTGGTCCACAATAGATCTGTACACATTTTCCATGAAAATCAGCTCATAAAAACCAAGGGGAGTAAAATCGGCTGTTTCCACCAGTGGCCAGTGGATTGGGTTGGCCAGTGAATGGGGGAAGTACAGGTGCTGCAGAAGTGTTGGGCTCCCAATCAGGATTTGAAAGCACATCAGGAAGGACACTGTGGGCTCTACGGGCCTGTCTTTAAGTTCTTGGAGGCTGTGGGACACTACTTGTGCTAGCCACTGCACTAGCTTGAACTGCACTTATGGGACTCACCATGTCACCAAGTGTTACTGCGGTATTGGTTTGACTATGACCAGAATGTACTAGGAAGCTGGTGCTTGCCAGTTCACCAGAAGGTTGAGCGTCACTAGTACCGACACTCTGCTGCATATGAGAACCCTGCGATTGTTGCACCTCAGCAACAGAAGAACGGGGTCGGGTACACCTTACCTTAGCAGGGACCACTACTCCGTCATCAGAGCTATCTGTCAGGGTGCTGCTGCTCTCTACAGGTTTGAATATTGAGTCTGATTCTGACAGTGATGCTTCCCCATCACTCTCATCTATCATGCTCAGCATTGTGTAGGCCTCTTCACTAGTGTACTTCTGTTTGGAAATTTTGGCCAATAAATTTACAGGTACCTAGTGTGACTCACAGGTAAAAAAGCACCTGGTTGTCAAGACTGTTTAAACCGCTACCAAAAAATGTAAATGCTAGTGCTAGCATAGATCAGGCCTGACTCTGCTAATGCTGCAGTTTAGTGTGCTGTTTATCAAAAGTGACAGTAATCTGCTAAAACTGCACTTCTTCGAAGATGGGGCAGAGGAGCTAAACGCAGGTGCTGGCAGGTGTTGGGTTTGATCCTGCTAATGCTTCATTTTGGGAACACTATACTTAACTATTGGGGACGCTGCAATAATTCTGATCAGATCAAAGATATTGATCTGTTCAGACACTATACTAGTAATGGAGGTGTTTAGTGTGTGTGTGTGTCACTGGAAATCAAAGGGTTAAAATGTATTATTAAATATGCGGCGCTCAATCTGACGCTATCCTGTATTGACTCTAACTGATGTCACCTGTGACACTAATGCTGTGATCAGAAAAAAGATCTGTACACTATAATAGTGACACTTTGACAGTGAAATGAAGGGGTTAACTGGGGGTGATCAGGGGGTTAAATATTTATTAGGAGATGTATGGCAGGTACCCTAAACCTTTCTGGGACTGCCTCTAACTACCACTAACTATCTCTCACACTAACTGAAGTCACAAGTGACACTAATACAGCAATCAGTAAATTATCTGTATACTGTATATAGTGTACATTGTGACAGAGAGGGAGAGGGAAAGGGTTAACTGGGGGGGTGATCAGGGGTATAATGTGTGCCTATGTGTACTGGTTCAGTGTAGTGCTTGTGTACTCAGAGTTGATGCTCTCTTCTCTCACGCTGGAACAGAAAAGGGTTTCCAGGAGAGAAGATGGTATAAATTCCTGTGCCTGTGTTTACATTACACAGGCACAGAATGTTCTGCAATTGGTCAGAACTGATCACCAGGTCCAGGCCAAAATTCATTGGCCTGGACCTGATGACTGATCAGTTCTGAACTGAATCAGAACATCACGGGGACAGCGGTCATGCACCCCCTAGCCCCGCTCACGCCGGATGTACAGTTAGGTCGGTTCACGCAGCCGAGCCACCTTGCCACAGTAAAACTGCAACGGGTGGTTGGCAACTGGTTAAAAAGGGTATTTACTCAAGATAAAACTATACATCTACCACTTTTCAAAACTCTGATCAGGACACATCTTGAATATGTTATGTTTAAATGTTAAATTGAGAGAGTCCAGAGAAGGGCAACAAAACTAACAAGGGGCTGAAGGACCTCTGTTATGAGGAATGACTACAAACATTAAACTTATTCTCTATGGATTATAGATGCTCAAGAGGGGATATGATAGCAATATACAAATATATTAATAGTGATCCTAGCATAGGAGTAAGCTATTCATTCTCAGGTTGCTTAACAGGACTCACGGATGCTTAATGAAATTGGAAGAGAAGCAGTTAAACTACGTAATGGATTTTGTACTGTCAGAGCAGTAAGGATGTAGAACTCCTTACCACAGTGGGTAGTGTCTGCAGGGAGTATTGAACATTTAAAAAACACTTAGATGGGCATCTTACTAAACACAATATACAGGGATATTGGAAATGGTATTTACATAAACGCACACACAAGTTGAACTGGATGGACTGTTTTCGTTATTCAACCTTACCAACTATGTAACTGTGGGGTTGATTTACTAAAAAGGATGAGTGCAAAATCTGGTGCAGTTCTGAATAGAAACCAATCGGCTTCCAGGTTTTTAATTGTTCTTAATTGAACAAGCTGAAGTTAGAAGCTGATTGGCTCCATGCACAGCTGCACCAGATTTTGCACACTCCAGCTTTAATAAATCAACCCCTATGTAATCTATGGAGGGACTATTAGATTTAAATGGATGTTACAAATGTGACTAACAAATAAATCCTGACTTCAGCTAACACCTTTTAAACAGCTACAGGAAATGTTGACCATTGTAAGCACTCCTGTTAGTGTTAAATGGTTTGCCTCAACCCTATAATTGCCACTTTGTCTGGACATTTTGATCTGTTAAATGAAGGTAAAAAAACTGACTTACTGGAGGAATAGACAGATAAAAAAAAAAAAAGAAAGAAAAAGAAAACGAATGGAGCCACCAGATAAAAGGATTGGTAATCTGCAATATATTACATTTTTGTTTTTGGGTTTAGAGACATTTTACGTTTTTTTCTGTCATCAATCTAGTGTACACCAGCAAGGTATATATAACGAGCATTCTTTCATCTGAATCCAACCTCCCATTAAGACTAGGTATTAATTAGACTTTTTGTTTATTGCTAGTGACACCTGTTGTGAAAATCCTCTTCTTCTAAAATAAAAAAAAATAAATAAAAAATAGATATTTAACTAGTTTGTTAATTATGTATACATCTCTTTGCTCATTATAACGATGTACAGTTTAATGTTTTAAATATACTTTAAAGTCTCAACAATTATTTTACAAATGCTTCCTTTTTCACACTGTCTTTCAGCTTCAGACTAGTATTACTGAACCAATGACACTGTCAAAGTCCATCTCACTTCCTCGGAGTGCCTACTGGCATCATATCACCAGACAAAACAGTGTTGGCGAAATCTACAGTTTACAAGGCAAGTGGCTTAAAAATGAAACATTGCACCTTTTAGTTTGTTTCATGCTGTGCTCAACTTATTTAGATTGCTTTTTATCTTTGAGTTTGTTGTGTTCCTTTCATTTCAATTTATCAGTTGTCATGATCCTCGGTGGGAGCACAGTTTTTTCAAATTGGCCTTTTTTTTTATCATTTTAGCAACTAATAGCAAATCACTCTGTGTAGAATGCAGAGGCAATTTAGACATGACTTTTTGAACTTTGCAATGCAAATTACAGCCATCAAAAGTTCAGTGTACACCATGGCTTTATACTATGCTCCCTGGTGCACTCCTTAGTTGTTACAAATAGGATATTCTTATTTTCATAAATCATACAAATATGACAATACCTTAAAACAGTACTTCATTTTAAAATCACTGCTTCAGATGCTGTGCTGCTAATTTATCACTAGGGTAAGAGCTTTAGTACAATGTCCCATAATGTTTATGCTGGTTACATAGCAATGTTCCCTGATTAAATGGCTCTGTCTCACAGCTTTGTTTTGAAGAATGCAAATGTACAGTACTTTCTAATAGCTGCATTAAAAATCTTTAGTCTACTATAGTGTGATGTTTATTGGAATACAGCATCTGCTGCAAATAATATGGACACACCAGTATATTCTCTCACACTGCTACCTGCAATACTATAAAATGCTGAGAGTTGTATGTAGATTCCATTATTAGATAAACCCAATTAGTGAGCCTTGTACATATGAGCTAACACAGTAAAGGCTGTAACAGGGACACATTAAAAAAAAAACTGTCAGGGTACCGATTTTCTGTAAAATGCAGTGACTTGTTGGCTGTCTAAAATGTTCTTTTTTGTTATGCCTTTGCTTTAAAAAAAAAAAAAAAAAAAAAAAAATCCTCATTTACCCCCTTCCTGCCCAGGCCAATTCTCAGCTTTCAGTGCTATTACACTTTGAATGACAATTTGTGCAACATTGTACCCCCCAAAAAATTGTTAATTTTTCACACAAATAAAGAATTTTTTTTTTCGGGTGATAATTATACCACTTTTTTTATTTTTTGCTAAATATGCAAAAAAAGTCTGAACGTTTTTCTTTGTTTCTGTTATTAAATTTTGCAAGTAAATAACCTTTCTTCATAAATTTAGGTCAAAATTTATTCTGCTACATTTACTTGCTGAAAATAACCCAAATCAGACTTTATTAATTAGCCTGTAGGAAAGGTATAGAGTCCACAAACTATGGTATATCTACAGTATCTAAAAAATCAATCAATCCTGATGTACTGATGGCCTATCTAATTTCTCGAGGCCTGAAAATACCAGGACAGTACAAATATCCCACAAATTACCCCTTTTTGAAAAGTAGACAGTCCAAGGTATTTATTAAGAGTCATGGCAAGGTTTTTGAAGTTGTAATTTATTGTCAGAATTGTTTTGGATAATGAAGAAATTAAAATATTTTTTTTATTTTTACATACTGTCACCAGTGCAGTACAGCATTATTGGTTATCATATAACTGGTGTGGTGGTGATTAGGAATACTGACAAGTGACAGTATGGGCAAAAAAAAAAAAAAGTATTTATTTATATTTATTCATTTTAATTTCTTTTTTATTAAATATTCTTCTTTTTTAACAAATGTTTAAACACACTGTGACCAGAGCAATACCGTTTTACCATAGTAACACTGTACTACTCTGGGGAAGTGATCATGATTTAACTTCTTTTACACATTAACCAGTTCAGATCTTTGGACATACTACATATATCCAAAGAGTGAATCTGTAATCACGGGCTGATGGCAGTAGCAGCCATCAGCTTGTGTGGGTTTTGTTTAGCCGGTTTCCGACTTCAAAGTGAAAGTGCTCCATAGCTGCCGATCACTTACACAGAGTCGGCAGCACGGTGCCTCCCCCTTTTTACCATGGTTCCAGGGCTCTCCCGCTCTTACCGGAGCTAAGGATCGGGAGAAAATTCGCTGTGAGACAGAGGCAAATCCATGCCTTGATCTCACATGCAAACAATGAAATCGGAAGTGATTTCACTTCAGGTTTCAGATGTACCATTTCATGGCCAGTACAGCCAGGGGACACATTTAATAAAGCTGATCTATGCTTTGTTAGATGGTGTGAAAGGCAGGGGAGATATTTGGGTGAGTACCTGTCACCTGCCAATGCTACCACACAAGGGTTTATTAAACCCTTGTGATAGCAATCAAGTAAAAATACATTTAAAAAAAGAAAAAGAAAAACGTTTTAAATACTAAAATTGTAATAAAATATATTCAAAATAAAAAAGTACCATAACTCCAATTGCCCCGCACAGCTACGCAAATGCAAGCTGAGCATGCGCATATAAACTGCGGTTGCATCACACGTGTGACAAATCGCAGTGAGCGTCAGAGTGAGAACAGCCTATTCTAGCACAAGAGTTAGTTAATTCTAAACTGATGAGCTGTAAAGGCTTTAAAAGTGTCACCTATGGAGATTTTTTGGCACCATAGTTTTTGGCTATATCGTGGGCACTCGCAATTTTAATACATGGAATGTTTAGTATCTATGTACTCGATGCAACCTCAACTTTTATATTTTAACCAAAAATGAGTATTATGTTGTGTGTTTTTGCACTAAAATTAATTTTATTATATTTTTTCCTGAACATTTGCTTTTAATAAACAGTTGCACAAATATCATGTGACATAAAATTTGCAACTATCACCTTTCTATTCTACAGGGCCTCTGCTTTTAGAAAATATATAAGATTCTGGGGGTTTAAGTATTTTTATTGCCAAAAATTAAGATTTTTACATGTATGAGAAAAATAAAAAGAATTGCTCTGGAGCTGAGCTGAGTATGATTGCTTATACCAATGAATTTCATTGGTATAAGCAACCATTTTTACTAAATGAAACTTGTTCATTCAGTGTCATTTGTTGTGATTAGCTGTGATTGGCCAAAGCTAATCACATGGTACAGATGGGCTAGGATTGGCCCTGTCTGTACCATGAAATCACTGTGACCAATCACAGCTTGCAACACAATTGCATACAAAGGATGGCATGAAAGGAAGCCATCAATGGCTTACAGTTGTCATGTGATCTTCTGTGATTGGTCACAGCAATCACATGATGCTGGCAGCAAGCCGGTACAGAGATTCTGTGGACAAAGCTGGTGACAGATCGTGGTGCTGCACAGCCTCTTCTGAGAGGATGTCATATGATGTCCACTCCCAGTGGGGGTTTTCACAGTGTAGGCCACAATTGAGATCATGTAGCTGCTGTAGCTGGTAAACCATTTTGTTGGAGAGAATGGCAAGCTACTGCAATACTATACAGCGCAAGAAGAGAAAAAAACAATGCAGACAAATTGTCCAGGTAGGCAGAGTCAGAAGATGTTGGTCACATTGGAAAGGTATTTGAAATCTCTTCCATGTGACCTAAAGAGGAAAGGTGTGATGATAATGAAGTCTGACAAATTCTGAACTGTATGGAAGGAATTAGGGAGTCATACTGAACACAGTGCCATCCTTTTAAAATATAGATATATTTGGAATAATTGGCATTAAGAGTTTGTATGCTGAGCATAATAAAGTATTCCGGCACACCTATGGAAACACCTTTCAGACCCATTGATTGTATATCATTAGTAGTCATAAGGGTAATTGCTTCTCTGATAAATGTACTTTTTAGTGCCAACCAGATCCATCCTGATAATCCATTTGCTTCAGCTAAGATATAAAAACAAATGTAGAGCAGTAAAGCAATATAATGCCTCTATACAGGTACAGGGCAGGCATGTTGACTGTGCTTTTCAGTTGCAGTAAGACAAGTATAACTTAGGCAATGATGATATCCGATAAGCTTTGTGAGTATAACAACAGCTCAGAAACAGCATAAGTGGTATTTAAGAAATATATTGTTGGTACAAAGACTGCCACATATGTGTGCAATGTATACTGTCAACAGGCTCAGATTCTATTCAAGTCATGCCCAGTATTCAGTACAGCAAAGTTACGTTTGTCACACTTTCTCAAACAAGCTGCATTCCTTGAAAAAGTGCAGCGTTACATATGTGAATTGGCCACAGGCGGGGACATTTTATAGATATGAAATATATAGTCGCTAGTGCGATTATCTGGCTATTTCTCTGTGTCATTTTATAGTGTGGTTTTATCCGTGAATGGAAGTCAGAAACTAATTTGGAATATTAATTTGGAACAGTTAGTTTAGAATATATATATTGAAGACTGATATACAATTGGTGCTAGGAATTTGATTGATTTTTAGGATTCGCACCATACACGTATTCTGCTATAGTCCGCTGATCTTCTTATATTGTTTATTGGTCATATAGGAGGAGTTGCTACAAGTCAGATACATTGGACCAATTATTGTAGAATTCATATATTGAAGACAGATACACATATTGTTTTAGGAATTGGATTGACTTTTAGGATTTTACACGTTTTTTTGTCTTAGTCTGCTGATCTTCTTTTATCTTCTATTTATTTTTATGGAGTACTTATTTACCCTATTTTATCACTGGTAAATATTGCATGTTGATTTCCGTTATATCCTATCATAGGAGCTCCTGCTGTACTTATGATATTGGTTAGCTCAGTTTGAGCCCCCTTTTTTTTTAGATTTTTTCCCACTTGCGCCGACTTGGTAATTTAATATTGGTATTGGTATTTTATTGAAAAAAACTAGAGCTGGCTGCATGTGGGATAGGATTTGATCCTAATCTCATAATTAATTTGTTACCAGCTGCAACGTAGTAGAGGCAGACTTGTATAAAGTACTCGAAATTTCTACTTGAGTAAAAGTACAAGTGCTCGATCAAAAAATTACTTGAGTAGAAGTGGAAGTGCTCGCAGAAAAAGTTACTTAAGTAGAAGTACTAAAGTATTCAACATTTTTTTTACTTAAGTATTGCAAGTAGTTTTTTCAAAAAATTTGCTACTTAAGTACTAAAAGTAAAAAGTACCAGTAGTTTTGAAAAAAAAATTCTACTCAAGTACTGAAAGTAGAAGTACAAGTACTGTGTTATGTAGTTATTAAAGAAATAAGTCAAAAGTTTGAACATCATATTGTTTTTATTATTTCAAATGATTTATTCAAATGATTAACCTGTGTTTGTTAGTAGTTTCTTGATGCACTTTAAGCGCTGTAGCACCATTTATTTGTTTGTTTCATATTTTCTTTTTATTGGAAAGATTTGGTATAGCAGCTTTTATTATACACAGCCTTTATTTTCGTATGCGCTGATTTATAAATGACATTATACACATTTTTTTGAGCTTTATGCAACCTGCCATCTACTGTTCTGGCAGTGGTAATTTTTTTAAAAGTAACTAGTAACTATGCAGCACAAAAAAAAAAAACTTGAGTAGAAGTATCGAAATCATCGAAAAAATGTAGTGAAGTAAAAGTAGAAGTAGGAGAAAAAAATTCTACTCTAGGAAAGTACAGATACCGCATTTCGGTACTTAAGTACAGTACTTAAGTAGTTCTACTTCGTTACTATACATCTCTGCGTAGAGGCTATCCTTCCCACTTGGATACCCACGTGACAGCGCACATATCACCCCATGTTTTTTCATACATATGCACTGTTACTGTAAAATGACACTGGCAGTGAAGGGGTTAACTTTTTTGAGAGGGAGGGGTTATGTGTGTCCCTAGGGGCGTGATTCTAACTGTGATTGGCTGTGGCTTGAGGTGTATGAACAGTGATCAACAGTCCTACATAGTAGAACCGTATGATCACCATTCATACACAGGGGAGAATGACAAGCGGCTTGTTTACATTAGCCGCCTGCCTTTCTCTCGCTCTAACGGACGATTGCGAGTGACCGGCGGACATCGGGTCCGCCGGTCACACGTGCGGGGGGCCCCGTGACCGCGTGGGAGCGCGCCTCCGGCGGCGCGCGCTCGCTCCCTAGACCCTCACAGGCTAGCGACGTAGCCTTACGCCGCTCTGCCTGTGAGGGGCTGACTGCCGACGTAACTAGTCGTGCAGCAGTCGGCAAGTGGTTAACTATTAAAAATTCAGAATATCCTTGGAAAAAGTTGCAATGTATTTATTACAGCCATCATCATTCTGAGTCTACATATATAAAGTCCTGATGTAATTCTAGCAGTCAGTAGGCATATCTAGATTTTTCTAGCTATGAAAGCTGTATAACCAGTGTCTTGTGGATGCAAGGCACACCTGAAAAAACTGCCCAGTGCAAAAGGGACTGGTACTGGCTATCCAGTTTGACAGACTATTTCAGCTCTGTTTTTAACTGCTTCCCGATGGCCTATAGTAATATTATGGCCAAGTGGGAGTGCTGCTATCCTGGGTGGATGTCAGATGACACGCCCACAAGCTGCCCTATGGCACTATGTGTCATCGCTGTGGCGGACACAGCAGACGACAGATCAGTGTACTTCGCCGCTGTTGGTGCCATATGATCGCTGTGACAAATCACAGCAGACCACATGGCAAATGAGCACAATGAATGCCTTTCATTCACAGCCATTCATTGTGTACTATTGTGTTGATCTCTGCGATTGGTCACAGTGATCACATGGAACAGACAGGGCCAATCACATTGCATCTGTACCATGTGATAGCTGTGGCCAATCACCATTTAATAAAAAATGGTTGCTTATAACAGTGATATCAGTGATATAATCATAGTGTGTAAAATCGATGATCGATGTTCATGATTATACACTGATTTGAGTTATTTTGACAAAATAAATTTAGCAGTATACAGTTTGGCCTAAATTCATGAAGAAATACTATTAATGTGTAAAACAAAAACAAAAAAAAAAGCTTTTTTTGAGAATTTTTGCAGTTTTTTCATTTATTTAGCAATAAATAATAATAAAAAAGAAAAACTGTGGTGATTAAATACAACCAAACAAAAGCTCTATTTGTGTGAAAACAATTATAAAAATGTAATTTGGTTATAATGTTGCATGAATGACTAATTGTCATTCTAAGTGTAACAGCACTGGAAGCTGAAAAATGGCCTATGCTGGAAAAGGGGGTAAAAGTATCCAGTATTGAAGTGGTTAAGCTATTTGACAACAGCTTATGTGTGAATAAAGCTTGCAAACAGCAGTTTCAGACCATAACCATAAATGAGCTTGTGAATAATAAATATTACAATTACAAAGAAAAGCAGCTGGTGTGCAGGAATAAAGTCTGAAAATCCCTTAATAAAACCAAA
This sequence comes from Pelophylax lessonae, assembly GCF_965119305.1. Taxonomy (NCBI): domain Eukaryota; kingdom Metazoa; phylum Chordata; class Amphibia; order Anura; family Ranidae; genus Pelophylax; species Pelophylax lessonae. The sequence continues at coordinate 371,558,421 of NC_138772.1, read as the reverse complement.
AAAATTTGCATTCACACCGTGCTAGTTTGCTTTAGAAGAGTATTACTAAACACGATGATGTTGTCTATGCTCATTCTACATATAGTACAGTATAAAGTAAATACGTGTAGAAATATTATCACAAATGTCTTCCTTGTGTAAAAAAAATAGATTGAACAGGAATCTGCAAGTCCCATTTAAAAATGTTGCCCTCACTCTGGGTATTGACTAACAAAGTATTTAAAATTTTGTAGCCACTAACCATTTCTATATGTCAATATAATTTCCTCTCCTTTTATCACACATGATCTTAAGTTCCCAAATGATTTTTCATGTGGGGCAAGTGGAGTCCTATGAAACAATTTGATAACTGACAGAGCATTAGCAAATGTGTAGCCATGGACCATATCTAGGGTATTTCTCGGTCTCATTTTTTTCTCTGTTACACATGATCCTGAGTTTCAAGAAAACTTTTCATGCCAAGTATTTGAAGTCCTGTAAAGAAATTAAATAAAGATAATAAAAACACATTGCTGTAGGTATCAGCTTCTAATGCTATTTTCAAAAATAAAGTTTGTATTATTGACCTATGCAAAAGAGGGTCACTCAGAATCATACCCTTGATTTCCATGTAGCTAGGACTCAACCTGACCGTTTTATTATTCTAGTTTAAAGTTTCTCTGTGTATCATTGTGAAAAAGAGCCAATACTTTTACTGGATTTCAGATGCAATAAAATGGCCTTTGATCCCAAAATGCAAACCATACACCATTAATGCTTTAATACTTCAGATTGGGTTATGCCATCATACATGCGTGGCCTTATATTTTCTCCTAAATAAAAAGAAACCCTCTTTGATTTTCCAATCGGCATCAAACCTAAATATATATTACATTATTTAATAATGTGTCTACTAATTTACTAGATTGTATCAGGTAACAGCACAGATTTAAACCTTGTTTAACCACTTTAAGATTGCTCACTGTGCTCTATTGCGGCACAGTGGCAGCCCTGGGTCCAGCGACGTAGACCTACGTTGCTGGACTCCTAGCTGTCTCGGTGGCGTGCGGTCGCCGCCGGAGGCTCACTCCCGCTGTGTTTAGACACAGCGGGAGTCGGGCCGGAGGAGGAGAGGTGGCGATCACTGTCTCTCTTCCCCGATCGTCTGGGAAAATGTGAGAAGATTTGCCTGCTTGTGTAAACAAAGCGGGCGGATCTTCTTTGTGACAGACAGGGAGAGATCACAGGATTCAGCATAGCTGAACCTGCGATCTCTGTCTTGTCACAGGACCCCCTTCCCCCACACACATCAGTAAGCATAAGGCATACATTTAACCCCTTGATCACCAACAGTTTTAACCCCTTCCCTGCCAGTGTCATTATTACAGTAACAGTGCATATTTTTAGCACTGATTACTGTAGTAATGCCACCGGTCTCACCAAAAGTGTCAAAAATGTCAGTTAGGGGTCCGGTCTGTCCGCCACAATGTCACAGTCCCGCAAAAAAATTGCAGATCGCCGCCATTACTGGCAAAAAAAATAATAAAATTTGCAAATCTTTCCCGTAGTTAGTAAATGCAATAACTTTTGTGCAACCCAATCAAAATATGCTTATTGCGATTTTTTTTTACCAAAAATATGTAGAAACAAATTGGCCTAAAATGTTGTTTTTTTTTCAACATTGTCACTATTTTTATTATAAATTAAAAATCGCACAGGTGAACAAATACCACCAAAAGAAAGCTCTATTTGTGGGGGGAAAAAAGGATGTCATTTTTTTTGGATACAGTGTCGCACGACCGTGCAGTTGTCTGTTAAAATAACGCAGTGCCGAATCGCAAAATATGGCCTGGTCAGGAAGGGGGTAAAATCTTCTGGTCTTAAAGTGGACATAAATATGCTCATTGAGAATTTTTTTGTCAAAGACATGTAGCTAAATACATTTTGGCCTAGATATATGACAAAAATTTAATATATTGGATATTTTTTAACAGTCAAAGTAGAAAATTTAAATTTTTCGCAAAAGTTTTGCTCTTTTTTTATTAATATCGCAAAAAATAAAAAGCGCAGAGGTGATCAAATACCACCAAAAGAAAGCTATGTTTGTGGGAATATAAGGACATAAGATTTGTTTGGGTACAGCATTGCATGACCGCGCAATTGTCAGTTAAAGTCACGCAGTTCCAAGTTGAAAAAAGTGGCCTGGTCATTGAGCAGCCAAATCTTTATGGGGCTAAAGTGGTTAACAAGAATGTTGCTTTCAAAATGTTTTAAATAAGGTATGTACACATATATACTTTGTTTTCATTATAGTCTAAATGAGCTTAGTAGAACAGATGAAGTATCCACTTCTGCAATCCTCTTGAGGAAAATTGGGAATTTAATTGGCTGATCTCTCTCTTCTTTTTATGCACATTGTCCAGTATACCTATTGATAAGGATGCACAGGCTTTTTTTTTTTTTTTTGCTTGTCTATACAACTTTAATCCATAAACTGCATTTATTCAAGAAATAAGGCTTTCCCACTCAAAGCACCAGCATAGTTCTAATGGTAAAGTAGTCCCAATGCCAATTTGATGCCCAAATAAAGGGAAACATTTACTTATACACTCCCGATAAGGGTAGATACGCTGATAAGCCCTGTCACAAGTAAAGGGGTCTTTTTGATTGTTTATCTGTTATCAAATGTTTAAAAAAATGATTTAAACACTTATTTAAAACTATTTAATCCTAATATAATGTCTTTGCAAACTAAGTCATCATTGTCTACTACTAATGTTTCCATTTAAGTTGAATCTATCCAGAATCCCACTCTTCAATGTGTACAATCCATTCTGTGGGGGAGCCTGACTTAACATCAGACAATATATATATTTTTTTTTTTATTTAGACACAACACAATTAAATTTACAATCATTTGTGAACATCTCCAAACCTGGTAATAGGAGGTAACCTGAAACAATTTTCCAAAACAATCATCAGGAAAGTCTCATTGTGTATTGAACAAATTCAGTTCTGTTCTGTTACCTAGAAAGACTTGACTATCCTGTTTGGCTTTAATAAAAGGAGAAGGTGGAGTACATGGGAAGTGTCCAGTGTTCTTTTAATTGTGCTGTAACAGCAGCGAGAAGAAGTTTTGGGGGTCTCAAGGAGAAGAACTGGGGACAATAAGTGGGAGGAAATGAGTGTGAGGGAGAGGTGAGGGAGGTTATATGTGGAGGAAGAGAAGGAAAAGAAGATGAACTGGGGGTTGGTGGTTGGGGAAGGGAGAGTGGTGCGTCAAGAACATAGGGATAGGGATAATTTAAACTGAAGGTACTCATCAAATGGTCTCCATAGAGATAGAAGTTGCAAGATGCAAAAAATATTGGACTTGTATCTGTTATTCATCTGAGGGTCAGTGGAAGTCATCATATTTTTGTATTTTTGATGAGTAGGTAAAATCTGCCCAGGGAAACCAGGTGTATCAATAGTTTTCCTCTCTGTTGTAAGGTCTTCCATTGTCCTGATTTCATTCGTTTTGACAAGTCATAAACGTAAGGAAAGAGGTTCATCAGGCATTAGCCCAGAATAAAGGAATAAAAAACAGTTCCAGAAGACATGGAATAAAGTCCCTTGTTCTGACTGGCATCTCTGGCAAGTGTTTAGCAAGTGTTTGGAACCTGCAGGTATATTTTGTGGATCATTGTTGGGACTTTAGAGGACTTGTATGCAAAAAGGATAGTTCTGTTTATTTGTGAAGGTGTGAATACTGTTTGCAATTCAAATTCCCATTTATGTATGTATGGAGGGACATTGTCTGAATGTGGCATATTACGTATAGGGGTACATAAAATGCAGAAACATAGAAATGTCAAGGATATTAACACATTCAAAGTTGCAACAGTTGTTGTCACAGACTGTGAAATATAAGGTGTTTTAAAAGTATAATAAATAGCAAACCATCAAGTATTGTAACAAACTTTGACCATGACCCTCTTATTCACTACATATTTATTGGCTACTGCCATGGGAAATTTTATTATAGAAGGATTATTTTACCTAAGTAAAAAAATACAGAAATGGCTTGGTATGATGAAAGCATGCAAATGTAGCATTACCATACACTGAAAATTGCAAACAAAATTGAAAACACTTTCCAAGAAATTGTACAAACTGGTTCATTGCTCATAATAATTAAAAATAATAAATATATAAATAAAATACATAGAACAGGACTATTAAATATTTTACAAATTACATAGATATTAAAGACTGACCAGTATTTTTTGTAAATATGTTAGATAAAAGTTTTTTTTTGTAACTAATAGCAGTATATGTTTTTTGAAAGCTTTAAAACAGTGATTTGACCCTGAGAAAATCACATTTCAAGAAGCAAGCCCAATGTTCCTTTTATTTTATACAGTATGATAACCATTAAGTTAACTGTTATTGCTATCTCATTGTTAAAACAAAACTAAAATTATTCAATAAAGTTGCATATAAGTTTCAGGATGTTACTTTTATTTTTCAGCCTTCCTAATTCTGAGGCTTTGATAAAATAATATGTGAGGCTCTTTGTTCAGGCACTTCCTGTTATGGGGTGACAACTGTCTAAGGAAAGAAGAAGAGTGAAAACAGTATTTCATAGAAAAATGGTTTGGATCTTTTACTTTGCATTTTCAATACAGAACAATTGTGACTGATCAAAATATATAACCTTTTTATGGACTGAAGTGTTCCAAGATTATCTATAGCTATTGTTTGTACGCTATGTACTCTCAGATTGTTTTGCAAAGTCACCAAAAGCTTTTCTAGCATGCAGTAATTTCTCTTCCAATATGAATAACTTTATTGTCGTTATTGCCTCTTGGCATAGCTCTAGAATGAATAAGGCTAAAGACATTAAAGGGAACAGTCGGTCATATGAGTACAGGAAATAACAGAGGTACAGCTCAATGTTTTCCACTTTTTTAAAGAAAACGATTTTATTAACTGATCAAATTATCATAGAACATATTTCATTGCACTGCAATAATACAGACATACAGTATACCTTCAAACACTCTACATACCTACAAAGGAGGGGGGTACCTATCATAAAAAAAAAGCTGTGAATTGTTTCAGTTAATACATAAGCATTCATCCATTAATTTCATCAAGGTTGGCAATGTCTTGGAATCCCAGCTCGAGTCTCTAATAAAAAAAAAAATTGAAGTATACATGTTTGCCTCCAGAAAGAAGCTCCAGAAAGCTCTAGAAATCTTTCAAGTTAAGAAATTTGAGATACAGCAAAAAAAAAAAAAACAAGCTGCAATTCAGGGGGTTTTTATTTTGTTTTTTTTTTCTGATATCTAGCAAGCTTTATTCAAAGCCAGACTGTGGCATATCGCCCATCGTCAGACTCCTGCTACTTCATTGCCTTTCTACCTAAAAGGGTCTAGATCATGAAACTTCTAAATTAAGACCCAAAGCTTATCTTATTTGTGAAATCACCAACCATTATTGTATTTGAGTACAGTGGACGCAATTTAAATTATAGTTCAAAATGGAAAAGTCCAAAACTTTCAAGTTGTTTAAACCTGCCTAGGACATCATATTGCATGTGAGCAGTGGGGTGGGCCCATATGTATTCCTGAGTAGTGTCATTTTTAGTTTTTGAAAGAAGATTTTTAGGATCAATATTGGTATAGTCTGAAAAAGAGATACGATGCAAGATTGAATATCCATCTTAAAAGGGGAACGTGACCTAGCCAAGAGTATAATTTCAGTAACCAGTTTCTAAGTCTATGAAGCAGTGTAAATTTTGGCGTCAAATTTCGATTTAGTTTTAGTCATATTATTTAGACTAAAATGCCATTTTAGTTTTAGTAACATTTTAGTAATCTGCAATCGTTTTAGTCGTATTTAGTTGCCTAAAATCTGCAGTTAATTTTAGTCGACTAAAATTTAGGATATTTTAGTTGACTAAAATCTCCAGTACATTTAAGTTGACTAAAATCACGTTAGTCTATTAAAATTCAATAGATTTAGTTAAATTGTAATGCGTTATTTAAAAACAATCTAATATCATGTTATAATATCATGTTATTATTTATGGTATTAAGGCTTGAACAAAGTACACAGACACTCTTGAAGGTGGTCTGAGGAGGCCTGTAAAGTACAGTGCTCTAAATGGTGGTCTGAGGAGGCCTGTAATTCACACAGTGCTCTGGACAGTCAGGAGTCCTAAAAATGCTTCACAGTTCTCTGGATGATAGCCTGTCTGAGGAGACTGGTAATGCACACAATGCTCTGGACAGTCAGGAGACCTGTAAATGCTGCACAGATCTCTGGATTATCGCCTGTCTGAGGAGGCTGGTAATGTGCACAATGCTATGGACATGCTAAGCACAGCACACCACTAATCATGCTATGGTCAATACCTCGATTGCTGGGAGAGGAAATACTCACAGGCATTACAGGTAGAGCTTTGAGGAACTGAAAGTTCACATAGGTAAACGTCCCTCCCTCACATTTTCCTACAGTTTTTGTTCGTTGACGAAAAATGTATTTATTTTCATCATAGCTTTCCTCAATTGACAATTGTGGGGTAATTCTGATTTCGTTTTCATCACTAGAAGTATTAAAAAAAAAAAAAGAAGTATTACTGGTGAAAATTATGACGAAAATGTTTTCGTCGACAAAATGAACACTGCTACGAAGCTCTGAGGCTGCAAGAGTGGGAAATAGTTAAGGCTTTAAAGCCCATTAAAGTTAGCAGGTATCATTACCCAAAGATACCTAAAAGTATCAGAAGCCCATTAAAAAGGAAGTGGTCTTTCAGAAAAAAAGGCATTCTCCTGGGAGGAAGGATATGTAAAATGCTATCAATTTTCTCTTGTAGAAAATGATGTTCTGGCCAAATTGGGAGTCAGAGTGAAACGGTCTGGACTCAAGATATCCCATTGTTAGGTTTGCATAACTTGGTGTTTATTAAGTATTTATTATTGAAATAAAACAGGTTATGGGACAATATGAAATGTATACCTTCTAGTAATAATTCTGCTTGTCTGGTTGGAATTTGGAAATCTGTGAGCAAATAGCTAGAATCTGCCTCTATACTATATTTATGAGACATATTACTGTAAACTAAAGGCACATCAAGGGTAATCCACTGGTATGAATTCTTCCAATCAATAGTGGTGAGCAATTGTAATAAGTAAGTAAAGTCGTATAAAAAGGACAGAAGTTTTGTAAATACGTTTTGAATCTTTGTAAGTGATTGTCAATGAACTGGGATAGGTTGGTGGTAAATGATTGGTGAGTTTAAGGTAGTATTGGTAATCCTTTAGTATTCTATATGCTTCCCTTAGATAATCTTCTCTATCTTGCATATTATACTTCCTACTTTATCTGCATTTCTCATTTTTAAATGATCATTTTTCTTTGAGTTATTTAGGGCTCTTTTTTCTTCTCTCATGAGATTTGAGTGGGCCTCAGTTATTTTTTTTTTTTTTTGCTATTCTCTGGAAATCCTCTATCTTTTTTGTATAAAAACAGTCAATATATTTCCCTTTGCTGGAGACTGAATATTGAATAGATTTTCTTTAAAGTGGTGCTGATGCAGGTATTTATGGTTTTTATTAATTTCCGAATCTTCTCTGGTATAACATAGACAACGGGGTCTGTTGGCATTTGATCTTCCTTATCTATGATTGGCAAGACTCGGGACATAGTCAATATTTTTTTGTTTCTTAATTCTTTCATGACAAAGTGTCTTTTTATTCCCCCCTTTCGATCCTTGGTCTCTTTAAGGAACCGGTTAATTCAATTTAAAATGGTGCATCGTGCATATCTTACACCATAAAGACTCCACAAAATGAACCCCACTTTTTCTTCTGGGTGTTGGAGGTGTGGTGGGATCCCCAGGGGATTTCTCACACATTTTTTGGACTTGTCCGTTGGTGGTGGGATTTTGGGAGGAGGTTGTAGCCTTTTTGAACCCCTTTGTTTCCACCCCCTTGCAAATTTCGATGTCTATATGCCTGTTGGGGTTGGTAGATTCTATCTTGCCCACAAGGGCAGGGCGTTTGTTGGTGACTGTTGCGTTATTTTACGCTGAAAAGGCCATTGCTTTCTATTGGAAAAAACCTATGCTTCCGTCACTTGCATTTTAGAAACAATTGTTAAATACTAATCTGCCATTATATAGGGACACCTATGCCAATAGGGGGGTGCCCTCATAAGTTTAATAGGATTTGGTCTAAATGGTTGGCGGTGCCCTCCACGGCTTGGAGCACTCCCACACATCCAAATTCATAGGAATTTTATTTTTTAGAGGACGTTACCTAAGAGTAGATGATGTTTTTGATTAAATGGAATTGAAATATATTTGGTATGGTGTAGTGGGTATTTGACTATATGTATGGTTCTGTACTAATGTAACTCTATGTATTCTCATTAATATGATATGCTCAGCGTGTGTTATGTGTTGTTATTATGTTTTTTTTTCTTGTTATATATAATAAAGAGATTTATTAAAAAAAAGTGTCTTTTTAGAGGAAGATTTTGAGCAAAGGTCAACAAATATTTAAAAACATATTGGATTTGTTAGACCGACAGAAGGAAACCCCCTTTTGAAGGAGTTTTTCTTTGTTTTTTTGTCAGTGTTTTGAAGAAAATAATGAAGATTTCCTTATTCTGGCCTTTAGTCTCTTTGTTCCTGCAATTCCTTTTTCTGACTCTTCCTCTCCTTCCTCTTTTTCTCTATTTTCGTTTTATTTTTGTGGGGGAGTGAACAGTTTTACTATCTGTGTGGTTGGGCTAAGGATGGGTTGGTATATTGTATGTGGGCTGGTGAGGATTTTGGGGAGTTGTAGAAAAGAGACCTGTGAACTGGAGCTTTTTTTGTTAGATGTGGGATTTTTTGTGGTCTTAGGTTTGTTGTAATGTTCTGTTGTTTAGGTTGGGATTTCCCACAATTTCTTGGTGAAGTAACCTTTGCCTCAGATGAGGACTTAGGTGATAAGATTGGATCAATTTTTTGGGGTGATTCCAATGTTTTTGGTTTACATCACTGTGGTTGTTCGTGTTTTTTGAAATTCTATTACTGAAAGGGCTGTGGATACATTAATTGTTCCCTTCCCTCACTGTTAAGGTGTGCAGAGGTGTTTTTTTGGAACTTGTATTTGGTATTTTCTCTATTGTTTATTTATTTCAGTTATTTATATAGCGCTGTCAATTTATGCAGCACTTAACATATGTAATACACATTCACAACAGTACCTGCCCTCAAGTAGCTTACAATCTAAGGTCCCTAACATACACATACTAGGGCCAATTTAGTCAGGAGCTAATTACCTACCAGCATGTCTTTGAAGTGTGGGAGGAAACCAGAATACCAAGAGCAAACCCATGCAGAACATGCAAACTGCATTCAGGTAGTGCCATGGTTGGGATTCAAACCAACGACCCTAGTGCTGCAAGGCAGAAGTGCTAACCACTTAACCACTGTGCTGCCCTTTTAAAAGTTGAGAGTTAGTGGATGTTCTTATAGCAGAGATAAGGTGTGTATAATGGTGAGATTCTCTTGTTTTGGCTTGGTGATGGTACTGATTGTTATTGCATTGTTGAGAATAGTTATTTCCTGTATATGATATTCTTGGGGGATTTATTGTGGAATTTATGGACAACAATGAATGTCTTGTTTATGTTGGTGGATCTTTACCATTTACACCCTCTGTGTCTGGTGTAGGGCTAACTCTTGCCCTATTATTTCTATAGTCAAAGCCTCTTCTTAGATTGTTTAGTTTATTGGACATAATTTTATGTTCAAATTTCCTGAGTGTATTAGTCATGAGGTTAAAAGATGTTTTTTACTCTGGTCTATTTAAGGAACAAGAGCCACTTTACGTTTTTCTGTTTTTATGTTAACCTCGTCACATATGTTCTGTCACTCGGCAATAAGACATTTCATCCTGCCCTTTAGAACATTTCTCAATGTACTAGTACCATTTAGTGGGGAACTCAGGTATTTCAGGAAAGCTGATAGGGTAAAGATTTGTAGCCCTTCAGGTGAAATGTGTTCTTCTATATATGCTTTAATAGTGCTATATCCGACTGATAATGGAATTCTGTCTTGAGGACTTCTAAACTATACAGTAAATAGTTATTTTTATGTCATTGACAATTTGTTCATTCTGAATGGGATTTTGTTGTTTCTTCTCTATAGTTTTTCGGTGGCACTTTTCTAATCTGAACTTTGAAAAAAGGGTATCCCTATGCATGAATCTATCTTCAATGGAATACATGGTATAGATACTGTATCTGAAATAATAGAAGCACAAATATATACCTCAAAAAAGATAATGTCTAATTGTATCAGTGATTAAACATGTGCATTTCGCTTAGTTATGATTTGTTTTGCTGACAAAAATGTCATTTTCGAAGATTCCAATGTATTGACATAGTAATGAAAAGTTATAATGAAAATAACAAATTTATTCAATTCGATAATTCGAATTAGTATAATGAATGGATCAGAATTTCGTTCCATTTGTTAATTCGGATGCAAATGATGCCAGTCAATATTGTCCAATCAGCTCATGCTATTTCTCTTGGTGGGTTGGACTAGCGCAAGAAAATATCAAATTCGAATCCATCCAATTCAATACTATATTTAATATATAGTAATCTTCCAGAAACACTGCAAAATGTTTCAAATCCAACCAGACCAACAAATATACAAAAAGAATGCTGAAGATACTAAATTAATTCCGAAAAGGAATCGATTCAACATAATAAATATGAAGAAATGAAATTCTTCAATAACGAATGCATCTGAATGAACATGTCTATCAATGATTAGTAGCTTGCTTGATCCTAGTAATTAGTATTTTAGTCCTAAAATATTAATGTATTGTTGTTGCCTTTTTGTAGGTTCAGAGATTTCATTTAGATGTGAAGGTACTGGGTTGGTTCTTTATTATCCAGCAGCCTTTTTCATTACAAACTAGAATCTAGATAAATCAGTTTTGATCCAGATAAGGAGGAATACAAAAAATGGGGGATAAAAGCCTTGAGAGAGATCATTCTAAAGGTAGTATTTAGTTGAATTTATGAGAAAAGTATGGCAAAAAGTGTAGCAAGCATATACTCATATTCATAAGCTGTGTTTACTCTGCTTCAGTTTGTGAATGAACATAAGCCTCTCTACAGAGCACTTTCTGTTCATTCACGCATTCATGCAGCTAAGGCAGCAGAGAAAGAAACTGAGGAGTTTATATCTCCAGTCCCTTTCTCTGTCTCAAAAGTGAAGACCCCTGATATTTCACCAAATCCCCTTCCCCCAACAAAAAAATAATTAAAATGAAAAACAATAATAAAAAACATAACAGTATGAATGAGAGGTGTGTTTGCGTGGCTGGAGCTGCCTGTTACTCTATGGGGACACGGTGGCTGTACGAACACAGCCACAGGTTCTAATTTGACAGGTGTGTAGGTGTGAGTGAGTGGCTCCAAATGCACACTGTCTGCATTCTGGGCCATACACCTGCACTCACACACCTTTCAGAACAGGACCTATGGCTGTGTTTGTACACTTGGTGCATCCTTACAGTGTAATATAAGGCTGCCTGCACACAGCTCCAGTCACATAAAAATAATGCTGATTCACACTTTTCAGGACACTGTGTCCATGTGAATGAGCCCCAAGACCTAATTTAGACACAGAACAATTGTTTATTGTCTCAGTAAAGTTTCATCTTTTAGATTTAGCAGGAACTTTGTGAGTTATGTTGTGTTTTTGTCCACTAATAATGATTTTACTGTATTTTTAGCAAAAATATTGTGTTGATATTTGGGAGGGGGGCTGTCAGGTTGGCTGTATGGGGCCCTGTGGTTTCTAACAGCAGCCCTGCTTATCTGCTACATAGTTGCCCAATCAAAGAGTGCATTGAGGTTGACTGGTACATTTGGAGACATTCTGTAAGGATGTTATTCCACTGCATAGCTTGGTGTCATCTGCAAAGACTGAAATGGTACTTTTAATCTCAGACCCCAAATCATTTATAAATATATTAAAATTTGTTAAGTTATTTGTTCAGAACAAAATAAAGAAAAGGTAGGAAGCTGCACCAAACTTTGATAAAATGTGACAATGCACATAGGTCACCCAGATAGGATTATACTCTCCATACTTTTTAACAAAAGTAGAGTTACTCCTTAACCATTTAAGGACTGCCCGCTGCAGATTTACTGCAGAAGGCAGCCCATCCTGCGTGAACCGACGTAGCCCTACATCGGTCACGTGCCTGCTGCTAGGGGGCGAGCACACGATGCTGGCGGCGCGCTCTCACCCCCACTCGGCAGCGGGGACTCCGATGCACGGGGCAGGCGGCTCCGCTTGCCACTGGCCACCCAAGTTCACTCCCTACTAAGAGAGAAGGACGGTCAGCTACTGTAAACACAGCTGACCGTTCTTCTCTCTGGAATGATCACAGAGAGCCTGTGATCATTCTATATAGGATCACAGGTCTCGGTGATCATTTCAACAGCCCACCCCCCCCCCCCCCACACACAGTTATAAACACTCCCCTAGGCTTACCCTTTGATCACCCACTGTGTTAACTCCTTCCCTGTCAGTGTCATTTTTACAGTAACAGTGCATATTTTTAGCACTGATTATTGTCACTGGTCCCCCTAAAATTGTAAAAAATGTCAGTTAGGGGTCCGATCTGTCCGCCCAATGATGAAGTCCTGCTAAAAATCGCAGATCGCCGCCATTACTAGTGTAGCCCAATTCCCAGCATAGGTGCTGGCTGTGGGTCCCCCTGGGTCACCGGGTGCAACAAAAGTACCTTTGAACAGGTTTCTCCAATTGTGAGCACTGAGACAAGAACCAGTCCAGTATCTTTGGGTTTTTAGGTTTATTTAGGAACTTGGATGGGAGAATGGATGAGTGGGATACTCCAACAACTAAACTATACACAATTAGGCAGGGACTCTAGAAAATGCTGCTTGATGCTGGTTAACACTGACTGGATGCCTGTTAACGCTGACTTGATGCTGGTTAATGCTGGCCGGATGCCTGTTAACGCTGACTTGATGCTGGTTAATGCTGGCTGAATGCCTGTTAACGCTTACTTAACATTATGACTTTGAATTTGATTGTCAAAGTCCTTTTTAGCTCCCTGAGGTACTCCTTCCTGAGGTAGCTGACTGAACACTTCAGGGCCCACACTGGCGCCCCCTATCTTCAGGGCTCTAATACTTGGCACCCCCTTTCACTGCCACAATCACTGGTTAGCTGGATCCCCTTGACCTTCTGAAGTGGCCCCCTCTCTTAGGCAGACCCCTGGGCAGATCTCGAGTACTCATGGGTCATGACACTGTTTTTCCTGAAGAATCCTGTCCAGCAGCTCCACTGGGTCAGCAACTCTGGATCCTTTCTGCAGCCCAGCTCAACCTCTGGTCCCTAGGCTGACTGCCTGGACCACCTTCACACTCATCAGGAGAGGAACAGTTGTCACCTCCTCCTGGGACTAATGCTCCCGCCAAAAGATGCTCTATCATATGCTCCCTCAGGATTTATTCCCAATCCCAGGGTGCATTGCGGCAAACCTCACTCACTGGGACAGTCATAAACCCTGGTGTGCTATTGGCTAGGTTTCCTCCATCGTCCAACAAGATCCCTCATTGGATACAGTGGGGAGACTCCCCAGACTCAACAGACACACCTGGAAACATGTGACAGCTAGCTAACAATTCAGGCCCTCCTCCCCCCCCCCGGTAGGCAGACAGGGCCACATATATATTTACCTAGCACCTACCTGGGAGGGTGCTACACTAGTAAAAAAAAAAAAATGACATAAATCTTTCCCCTAATTTGTAAACGCAATAACTTTTGCGCAAACCAATCAACATATGCTTATTGCGATTTTTTTTACCAAAAAATATATAACAGAAAACATATTGGCCTAAAATGATGAAAAAATTAGATTTTTAATTTTTTTTGGAAATGTTATATAGCAGAAAATTAAAAATATTGTTTTTTTTTTTTTTCAGAATTGTTGCTCTTTTTTTGTTTATAGCGCAAAAAATAAAAATCGCAGAGGTGATCAAATACCACCAAAAGAAAGCTCTATTTGTGGGAATAAAAGGACATCAAATTTACTTGGGTACATCATCGCACGACTGCGCAGTTTTCCGTAAAATTAATGCAGTGCTGAATCGCAAAATATGGCCTGGTCATTAGGGGGGCAAATCCTTCCAGTCCAGAACTGGTTAATAGCCCACACAGCATCTGCTCAAGTGCCTTGTGCTGACCTCAAATGACATGTATTCACACATCCTAGACCTCTTTTTCTGCAGGGCAATTGATTCACATGCTGGTCATACTCTGGACCACCCACTGTTAGCTGAGTATTCCATCAAAGATAGTCCTGCTGATGGCTTGGGACCCTCTTAGATGTGCTCATCATCACATGTGTCCCATAAAAGCCATCCCACTAATAGCTGGGGAATCCACACTCATTATGGAACTGTCCTACTGATAGCTTGGAGCACGACATCACACAGTCCTATCGATGACTGGGAATGCTGATCCTCATCTTCTATGTGCCATGAATACCACACTACTGATAGGTTGGGAACCAAGTATCATTCTGTAACTGTACCGCTGATAGCTGGGAATAACCCATCTTCATTCATGACCCTGCCAGAGATCCATGAGCTGACATCCATCATTAAACTAACAAAAGTAAGAGAACACCATCTTGATAAGTCCCATGAGGAGGACAAAAAAGGACCATGTTTTCTGGCTTACTCTTAAAATTTATGGGAATTGGGTCCAATGGGGAGGAGGGAGGGCTAAGTCTACCCACACATATGCTGCCATGGAGTCTGTCAGGAAACAGGATTATTGCTGAAACACAACTGAATGATAGAAGTCAGGAAAGCTTTACTTTATTCACTAAGAGATGTGAAAAGAACATGCTTAATTCCTTTAGTAAATTAACCCAATAGTGATCAGTTCAAGAAATTAAAGTGTATACCTGTTTATGTGTTATTAGTCTAAGCAGATTGTATTTATCCATTATTATGACATTCTAAGTGTAGATGGCATTTTAGGAGCCAATCATTCATGCTGAAATCTCACTAAAAAACAAAAGGCTCAGAAACTTTTTTCTTTGCAACTGTATTTAAAGCGGAGTTCCACCCAAAAGTGGAACTTGCCATCATCTGCTTCCTCCCCCCTCCGGTGCCCCATTTGGCACCTTTCGGGGGGGGGGGGGGAACGGGTGCTTGTTTATACAGGTACCCTTCCCCACTTCCGGGAAACAGCGGAGCGCAGCCATCACTTGGAAGTTCCGCCCCCTTCTCCTTCCCCTGCCGCTGAGTCAATTAGAATGCACACTGCGCTTCATACATGTGCAGTAGGGAACCAGCTGTGAAGCCGAAAGGCTTCATTGCCGGTTTACCTTAGAACGAATGGCTGCAGCAGCACCCGGCAGCTGATCCGAAAATTGGCTGGGGTGCTGACATTGCGGGCTCCATGGACGGGTGAGTGTCTATATATTAAAAGTCAGCAGCTACAGTATTTTAATTTTTTTGTCCACAGCTGGAACACCTCTTTAACCACTTAAGCCCCGGAGGATTTGGCTGCTAAACGACCAGGGGTTATTTTGCGATTCGGCACTGCGTGACTTTAACGGACAATTGCGCGGTCGTGCGACGCTGTACCTAAACGAATTTGGCGTCCTTTTTTTCCCACAAACAGAGCTTTCTTTTGGCGGTATTTGATCACCTGTGCGATTTTTTGATCACGCGCTATAAACAAAAAAAGAGCGTCAATTTTGAAAAAATAGCAATATTTTTCCCTTTTTTTTATATGAAATTCCCCCCAAAAAAATGTAAAAATCAAAATTTTTTAACATTTTCGGCCAATTTGTTTTATGCTACCTATGTTTGGTAAAAAAAATCGCAAAAAGCGTATTTTGATTGGTTTGCGCAAAAGTTATTGCGTTTACTGACTAAGGGAAAGATTTTTGTCATTTTTGTTGTTTTTTTTTAACGCGTAATGGCGGCGATCTGCGATTTTTTTGCGGTACTGCGACATTGCGGCGGACAGATCGGACCCTTGACTGACATTTTTGACACTTTTGGGGTTACCAGTGACATTTCTACAGTAATCAGTGCTATATATATGCACTGTTACTGTAAAAATACACTGGTAGTGAAGGGGTTAACTTTATTTGAGAGGGAGGGGCTGTGTGTGTCCCTAGGGGCGTGATTCTAACTGTGATTGGCTGTGGCTTCAGCTGTATGCAGAGTGATCAACGGATCTACATAGTAGATCCATATGATCAGCTCTCATACAGAGGGTAGAATGACAGGCAGCTTGTTTACACAAGCTGCCTGACTTTCTCCCTCTCCCCCGCCGATCGCAGAGTGGCCGGCGGACATCGGGTCCGCCGGTCACACGCGAGGGGGGGTCCGTGACCACGCGGGAGCGGGAGCACGCCTCCGGCAGCGCGCGCTCGCTCCCTAGACCCTCACAAGCTAGTGACGTAGCCCTACGTCACTTTGCCTGTGAGGGGCTGACCACCGACGTAGATCGGCGTGCGGCGGTCGGCAAGTGGTTAAATAGTTTTTATATTCTGATGTTTATACTATATTGATGTATTCTTGATAAAAACAGCATGTGTATGCCCTTACATACATGACCAGTCTGAATTTACCATTTAGCCTATGGGCTGTAGAAATATTTGGCAGAAAAAAATTAATACAACGTAAAAACTTTATTTCTAAATACCAGTTCAGGCTGCCTTTATTTATGTCAAACAAAATGGGTCCTGCCCCCATCTACAACTGGACTTCACAGCAAGGAGCACATGGGAGGGCTGCGCATGCAAAAAAAAACAGAAAATTTCCCAGCTCAACTCACCAACCAGTCTGCTTAATAACTGAATGAACCTGTCTAACAATATGTGCTAAAAACAGGGGTTTAATTAGCACGCATTTGCAAATGCATGCAAGGCCATTTCATGGCACCCTGTATTACCTGCAGTCCTAACTCCTGTAAATTTATGAGAGTCTCCACAATGGAAGCACATTCATTCTAACGAATATATAGAGGGCAGGTGGGCCTGGAGGTAGCCCAGTCCTCCTTAAAGGCATAGGGGCAAATGTGTGCTAACTTAACCCCTGTTTTTAACACATATTGTTAGACAGGATAATTCAGTTGTTGAGCAGACTGGCTGGTGAGTTGAGCTGGGAAATTTACTGGTTTTCTTTTGCATGTGCAGCCCTTCCATGTGCTCCTTTCCGTGAAGGCCAGTTATAGATGGGACAGGGCCATTTTGTTTGTAGTTGATGTATACTGGTGAGGGGACACACTGAATGCCTTTGCTGCCATTGTGCTATGTGCTAGGCGCCAAGGGTGCCCCCATGTCTTAAAGGAGGACTGAGCTATCTCCAGGCCTACCTGCCTTCTATCTATTCATTAGAATGCATGAGCCTCCATTGTGGAGTAGTGATGTCGCGAACCTAAAATTCGCCGTTCGCGAACGGCGAACGCGAACATCGGCAAATGTTCGCGAACGGCGAACCGGGCGAACCGCCATAGACTTTAATAGGCAGGTGAATTTTAAAACCCACAGGGACTCTTTCTGGCCACAATAGTAATGGAAAAGTTGTTTCAAGGGGACAAACACCTGGACTGTGGCATGCCGGAGAGGGATCACACAAAAAAAAGTTCTTAAAAATTGTAATTTTTTGATAGAGAGCCAATTATTGGAAAAATTAAAAAAAAAATAAAAATAAAAAAATTCTTTGGATTTAGCATCTGGGAGGTCTAAAAAGTGTACCTGTGAAGTTTCAGCTCTGTAGCATGTCCGGAACCAGAAAAAAATATGAATTAGGGTTAGGGCTAGGGTTAGGCTTAGGGCTAGGGTTAGGGTTAGGGTTAGGGTTAGGGCTAGGGTTAGGTTTAGGGTTAGAGTTATTTTTATGGCTAGGCTTAGAGGGTTAGGGTTAAGGTTAGAGGGTTAGGGTTATGGTTAGAGGGTTAGGTTTAGTGTTAGGGGCTAGGGTTAGGGTTACTGTGAGATACTTAGGGTTAGAGTTAGTAGCCCTACCCCTACCCCTCTAACTCTAACCCTCTAACCCTAAGCACTAAAAATAACCCTAACCTTAGCCCTGACCCTAACCCTAACCCTAACCCTAACCCTAGC
The DNA here is from genome assembly GCF_965119305.1 of Pelophylax lessonae. Classification (NCBI taxonomy): domain Eukaryota; kingdom Metazoa; phylum Chordata; class Amphibia; order Anura; family Ranidae; genus Pelophylax; species Pelophylax lessonae. Next base: position 371,540,248 of record NC_138772.1, on the reverse strand, counting down.
CCTAACCCTAATTCTATTTTTTTCTGGTTCTGGACATGCTACAGAGCTGAAACTTCACAGGTACACTTTTTAGACCCCCCAGACAATAAATCCAAAGAATTTTTTTTTTTAAGTTTTTTTTTTTTTTAAGTTTTTTTTTTTTTAAGTTTTCCAATAATTGTCTCTCTATCAAAAATGACAATTTTTAAGAACTTTGTGTGATTTAGTGTCTAGGGGGTCTAAAAAGTGTACCTGTGAAGTTTCAGCTCTGTAGCATGTCCGGAACCAGAAAAAAATACGAATTAGGGTTAGGGCTAGGGTTAGGCTTAGGGCTAGGGTTAGGGCTAGGGTTAGGGTTAGGGCTAGGGTTAGGTTTAGGGTTAGGGTTATTTTTATGGCTAGGCTTAGAGGGTTAGGGTTAAGGTTAGAGGGTTAGGGTTATGGTTAGAGGGTTATGGTTAGGTTTAGTGTTAGGGGCTAGGGTTAGGGTTACAGTGAGATACTTAGGGTTAGAGTTAGTAGCCCTACCCCTACCCCTCTAACTCTAACCCTAAGCACTAAAAATAACCCTAACCTTAGCCCTGGCCCTAACCCTAGCCCTAACCCTAACCCTAACCCTAGCCCTAACCCTAATTCTATTTTTTCTGGTTCTGGACATGCTACAGAGCTGAAACTTCACAGGTACACTTTTAGACCCCCCCCCCCCCCCAGACAATAAATCCAAAGACATTTTTTTTTTTTTAAGTTTTTTTTTTTTTTAAGTTTTCCAATAATTGTCTCTCTATCAAAAATGACATTTTTTAAGAACTTTTTTTGTGTGATTTAGTGTCTAGGGGGTCTAAAAAGTGTACCTGTGAAGTTTCAGCTCTGTAGCATGTCCAGAACCAGAAAAAAAAGATAATTTTTCAGTAGAGCAGGGATGGTGGGAACCCCTTTTACACCTATATGAATTTTTTTTTCTGGTTCTGGACATGCTACATATATATATATATATATATATATATATATATATATATATATATATATATATATATATATATATATATATAAAAAAAATACTCAAATACCAGCCCTCAAAGGGGCTTTTGGGGACAATATATATATATATATATATATATATATATATATATATATCACAGAACAAAAAAAATTACACAAATACCAGCCCTCAAAAGGGCTTTTGGGGACAATATATATATATATATATACAGTGGGTACGGAAAGTATTCAGACCCCCTTAAATTTTTCACTCTTTGTTATATTGCAGCCATTTGCTAAAATCGTTTAGGTTCATTCTTCTTCCTCATGAATGTACACACAGCTCTCCATATTGACAGAAATACACAGAATTATTGACATTGTTGCAGATTTATTAAAAAAGAAAAACTGAAATATCACATGGTCCTAAGTATTCAGACCCTTTGCTGTGACACTCATATATTTAACTCAGGTGCTTTCCATTTCTTCTGATCATCCTTGAGATGGTTCTACACCTTCATTTGAGTCCAGCTGTTTTTGATTATACTGATTGGACTTGATTAGGAAAGCCACACACCTGTCAATATAAGACCTTCCAGATCACAATGCATGTCAGAGCAAATGAGAATCATGAGGTCAAAGGAACTGCCTGAAGAGCTCAGAGACAGAATTGTGGCAAGGCACAGATCTGGCCAAGGTTACAAAAAGATTTCTGCTGCACTTAAGGTTCCTAAGAGCACAGTGGCCTCCATAATCCTCAAATGGAAGATGTTTGGGACGACCAGAACCCTTCCTAGAGCTGGCCGTCTGGCCAAACTGAGCTATCGGGGGAGAAGAGCCTTGGTGAGAGAGGTAAAGAACCCAAAGATCACTGTGGCTGAGCTCCAGAGATGCAGTCAGGAGATGGGAGAAAGTTGTAGAAAGTCAACCATCACTGCAGCCCTCCACCAGTTGGGGCTTTATGGCAGAGTGGCCCGACGGAAGCCTCTCCTCAGTGTAAGACACATGAAAGCCCGCATGGAGTTTGCTAAAAAACACCTGAAGGACTCCAAGATGGTGAGAAATAAGATTCTCTGGTCTGATGAGACCAAAATATAACTTTTTGGCCTTAATTCTAAGCGGTATGTGTGGAGAAAACCAGGCACTGCTCATCACCTGTCCAATACAGTCCCAACAGTGAAGCATGGTGGTGGCAGCATCATGCTGTGGGGGTGTTTTTCAGCTGCAGGGACAGGATGACTGGTTGCAATCGAGGGAAAGATGAATGCGGCCAAGTACAGGGATATCCTGGACAAAAACCTTCTCCATAGTGCTCTGGACCTCAGACTGGGCCGAAGGTTTACCTTCCAACAAGACAATTACCCTAAGCACACAGCTAAAATAACGAAGGAGTGGCTTCACAACAACTCCGTGGCTGTTCTTGAATGGCCCAGCCAGAGCCCTGACTTAAACCCAATTGAGCATCTCTGGAGAGACCTAAAAATGGCTGTCCACCAACGTTTACCATCCAACCTGACAGGACTGGAGAGGATCTGCAAGGAGGAATGGCAGAGGATCCCCAAATCCAGGTGTGAAAGACTTGTTGCATCTTTCCCAAAAAGACTCCTGGCTGTATTAGATCAAAAGGGGGCTTCTACTAAATACTGAGCAAAAGGTCTGAATACTTAGGGCCATGTGATTTTTCAGTTTTTCTTTTTTAATAAATCTGCAACAATGTCAACAATTCTGTGTTTTTCTGTCAGTATGGGGTGCTATGTGTACATTCATGAGGAAGAAGAATGAACCTAAATGATTTTAGCAAATGGCTGCAATATAACAAAGAGTGAAAAATTTAAGGGGGTCTGAATACTTTCCGTACCCACTGTATATATATATATATATATATATATATATATATCACAGAACAAAAAAAATTACACAAATACCAGCCCTCAAAAGGGCTTTTGGGGACAATAGATATATATATATATATATATATATATATATATATCTCACAGAACAAAAAAATTACACAAATACCAGCCCTCAAAAGGGCTTTTGGGGACAATAGAGATATATATATATATATATATATATATATATATCACAGAACAAAAAAAATTACACAAATACCAGCCCTCAAAAGGGCTTTTGGGGACAATAGATATATATATATATATATATATATATATATATATATGTATATATATCCAAAAAAAAACTCAAATACCAGCCCTAGGAAGGGCTTTTTGGGGTGCTGTCCTTACAGCAGGAGTGTACCAAGAACACTGGCTAACAAGACCGGGAACTGTCCCTAGCTATAACAACAGCAGCAGCACCAGCACTTTCCCTGCTCTCAGTAACACAGAAATGATCTAAAATGGATGCTGCCCTTGCTTATTTATAGGAGGTGGGAGGGTGTGGGAGGTAGGTATGCTGATTGGCCTGGAATGTGTCTGCTGACTGTGATGTTCAGTGTCAAAGTTTGCCTCAATGATGATGTATAGGAGGCGGACCGAACATCGCATATGTTCGCCCGGCGGCGAACGCGAACATGCGAAGTTCGCCGGGAACTGTTCGCCGGCGAACAGTTCTATACATCTCTATTGTGGAGACTCTCATAAATTTACAGGAGTTAGTACTGGAGGTAATACAGGGTGCCATGAAGTGGCATTGCAGCTTACGCATGAGTTTGCAAATGTGTGCTAACTAAACCCCTGTTTTTAATGCATATCGTTAGACAAGCTAATTCGGTTATTAAGCAGACTGGTTGGTGAGTTGAGCTGGGAAATGTTCTGGTTTTGTTTTGTCTTTATTTATGTGTTTCTTGTTTTCACTCGATATTGGCATGCCATCTGAAAAAGGTCTAATAAATAATGCATGGTAGTTATGTGTTGTTTTCACATTTTGCTTGAATTGTATAACGCAAGCATTATTTTTTAACACTATTGTAATTTAAAATGAAATCTAATAATCAACCCCTCTCATTCATTCACTGCTGCAGGCAAATCTAATCTGTTCCTTGTGGACTGAGTAAATTTGTCTGGCAGCTTCATTAATAGATGAAGTGCACACTTGCAGTCAATGTCAAGGGAGGAAACAAGCTAGAGAATGGTTGAACTTATTTTATAATACACAACTTGTTACAGCTGGCATTATTAAAGTGGTTGTAAAGGCAGAAGGTTTTTTTATCCTGATGCATTCTATGCAGTAAGATAAAAAGCCTTCTGTGTGTAGCAGTCTCCCCAGCACCCCCCTCCACCAATACTTACCTGAGCCCCCATCTCTGTCCAGTGATGTTCCTGAGTCCCTCAGCCGTCCGGGACTTTCCCTCCTGATTGGCTGAGACATTGGCTCCTGCGACTGGCAATCAAACTCAATTAGCCAATCAGTAAAGAAAGGGGGTGGGGCCGAAAGGCAGCTTTGAGTCTAAATGGACACACAGAGCTGCTCGGCAGGAGGGAGAGGCTAGGAGCAGCAACGAGGGACCCGAGAACAGGAGGATCTGGGCTGCTCTGTGCAAAAGCAACTGCACAGAGGAAGTAAGTACAGTATAAAATTTTTGTTATTTTTAAGAAAAAAACAAGGAGACTTTACAATAACTTTAACACTAACCATGTGGGTGTGGGGAAGAAAGGTTTATGGATTGTTGTGGAGGGGGAGAAATTGGCTTATCTAATCATGGAAATATCAAATGGCACCTTCCCCATTTGTAAACATTGTGTGTAGGGGGGGGGAGGTTATCAAATCTGTCCAACTGGTACAGAGATGAAACCAGGGGGGATTTAGATGTGCCACCTATACGGTAAGTATTTCCACACTTCAGTCCGTATTTAAAAATGAATAAAAAACTTTTATTTATTATATATTAAAAAAAGACAGACATACATGTACATTACATATCAACATACAATAATTGTACACATAGTGTGGTTTATTCAAATTACAAAGAGCCCAACAAGGGACTGTGTATATGTATATAATGTAGCCGGAATTACGCGTTTCGCAAAAGTTGCTTCCTCAGGCTCCAGCTGTTTCAAAATATTAGAAAATCTATTGGTTTTAATCTTGATCTATTCACTTAGAATGTACAGTATATGTATATTAAATGCAGATGAGTATCGTTAAAGGAGACAGGCGGTCGGGTATACCCTTAAGGATAAAATAAGGTTCAAATATATTTAGGTGTGGTTATCAAAAATAGTTATCAGGAAAGAAGATGTATTGGTCCACTCATGGTAGTATATACATGGGGTTAGATAGAGACACCAATGTGTGTGGTGGATAAAGCTCATAAGGGTCCTTATAAGATCCTAGATAGCCTTTTCAAAGCATCCAGGGCTTGCAATAAGATTATTCAGGGTCCCATTAGTAGACATGAACTCCTGATATTGTCTTTTTCAAGGAAAGTTGGAGAGAAAATGGATGGTGAAAAAAGATTTTCCCCAATAGGTTATACCCTCCGCATGTCGGCTAAGGTTATACCCTCCGCATAGCCGACATGCGGAGGGTATAACCTATTGGGGAAAATCTTTTTTCACCATCCCTTTTATCTCCAACTGGTTGGCCCCCACTGTGTCCGATCACAGCACGCATGCCCCAGACCAGGAAATGTCAGATCATGTATGAGCGAGTGACCCCCCCCCTTTCTTGGCCCACCAGGCTGAATGTTCAGATAAGGGCCTGGTATGGATTGGGGGGACCCCCACGCCATTTTTGTTTTTTACATTTTCTATTACTGGCTAATTTGGCAATGTTTTTTTTTTTTTCACTGTTAGCGGGGAAGCCAGCTGAGAGCTGGTGACTCATTAGTTGTTAAGGACGTGGTGGCTGGCTTTCCAGTCCTGCTCCCTCACAAACTGTTCATTGTGCGCTCATTGGGTGAACATCCCACAGAGGGCACAGAAAAATGTGGGTGTTCAGTGAAAACCTGAACAGGCAATGTTTGGGGCAAACTTATGCTTGGCCCGAACCATTCGCCCATCCCTAAACACCATTAAAATAAATTGTTGGTCATTTTCTGCTACATCTATATATATTGCTGTACCTTTATTAGAACTATTATCAAAATGAGCAAAAAATGTATTAAGATGATCTGGAAAAGAAGCACTGACCAAAGAAACATTATCAGTGTGTTTATATTCAGTGATATTCTTGATAACATGCTAAATATTACATCATTCCCCTTAAAATGATCTTCAACATGTTGTTTATATTTTAGCTTGGCAATCTGAATGCATCTATCTAAATTAGCCCTAGTTTTTTTTATTTATTTATAAATCTCTCTATCCCCTGACCTTAGTTATGCATCCTGAGCTCCCAGCAGCATACGTACTTCATTATAAAAGCAAGGCTTCTGATGGGGAAACAAGTTCACCTGCTGTTCCTTAACCACATTTTACATGTGTGTATTGGTGTGAGTCTTGCGCTGTCTGGAGGATGTGTGCGTGTGAAACCCCTTAGTGCTGCGTATACCAATTCTGTAAACCATACAGCATCGAATATAAGTGAAGGGGGGAGGGGTATCGCGCTTCAGGGGAGTAGTAAAGGTCAATATTAGATATTAAATAAATAAATTAACTAAAAACACTGTTAAATCAATATTCAATAATATGTGATGGTGTTTAAATCAAGTAAAATCACCTAGTGTTCAGTGTATCCATAAAATATTCAATAGAACACAGTAAATATATAAAACACACTGCTTGTGCGTAAACCTATAAAGTGCACAAGTGCTGTGGAAATAAATAGGAAATTATATAATACAATTATACATATAATAAATATTATTAGTTCATGTGACAATAAAGTGCTCAGTGCTCCATCTGTACATAAGTGGGTGATGTTCTCTCAGCATCCAGTGCTTTCAATTCTTTTAAAGTGCTTAATTTGTCCCAAATTAAAGAAATAAAATAAAAAAATCTTCTTATTCAAAGTGTTGAACCTCCACCTTACACCTTGTGGACCAACGGGTGATTCTCTGCGCCTATCACCCCTCAGGGTGTACTAACCGCTCACCTCAGATTATAAAGTGTTGCACCTCTTTATTATAAACATATGGTAATCCTCTCCTCTCTTTCCTTGTTGTACGCTCAGGGGATGGTGTTCAGCCTTAACTGAATAGATCGGGGTATACGTCCTCCAGAGGTCCCACGAATCTCAAAGGAAAGTGCTCACATAGTGCAGTATTGCCATAAAAATGTATTTTTATTAAAGTAAATCAAAACACTTACAAAAAAACGTGGTATCTGCATTCAATTGCATACAGGGCTTCGCGGACCTTACTTCCGCATACAGAACGTCACTTCCGGTGCTGGCCCTACGCGTTACGTCACGTCCGCCCACGTGACTTCTTCAGGGAAACAACGCGTAGGGCCAGCACCGGAGGTGACGTTCTGTATGCGGAAGTAAGGTCCTCATACAGGGAATCGCGGACCTTACTTCCTTGTGTTCCACTGGTACAGATGGAGCACTGAGCACTTTATTGTCACATGAACTAATAATATTTATTATATGTATAATTGTATTATATAATTTCCTATTTATTTCCACAGGACTTGTGCACTTTATAGGTTTATGCACAAGCAGTGTGTTTTATATATTTACTGTGTTCTATTGAATATTTTATTGATACACTGAACACTAGGTGATTTTACTTGATTTAAACACCATCACATATTATTGAATATTGATTTAACAGTGTTTTCAGTTAATTTATTTATTTAATGTCTAATATTGACCTTTACTACTCCCCTGAAGCGCGATACCTCTCCCCCCTACACATTTTACATGCAAAATTTAACATATGATAATACCACCGAATAATGATCAATGTTTGAATGTTCACAAACCTCCCATATAGTTCATCAAAGCAGTCTTGTAGAGATAATAATGACGCCGCTGTCCAAATCTACACTATTCTTATATGAGGTTCTATTACACTAATCTGTGGTTTATAAGCTGGAATCAAAACCAGGGACACATGATCTTGCCATCCTAAATGGGGAGAAGGGTAGGTTCTGTAAGCTTCAGGAATATTTGTATATACCTGGTCCAGTGTCATATTTTCCACATTATTTAAAACCTTATTTAAAATAGTCTTAAAATTGGATTGGTTAAAATCACAAACCCCAATAGAAATATTCTTCGGACGTTTATTTGGATTAGGTAATTATGTATTAAACTCATATAGAATTCTAATGGCTTGCTTCTTAGCACTTGCTCGGGGATGAATGTAGACGGGCACAAAAAAAAAACAAAAACACTGCTGAAAAATACCCTAGGCGAAAAAAAAGGGCTTCTATTCAACATTAGGAATATTCAATCATGTGCACAGAAAATAAAAAAGATCATATTTTTTGTGGCATACTTTTGAATTATGGCAGAGCCTCACCTTGTTCAATAAGCTAAAGTCAGCCATGGACAGTTCGAATCTCAGCTGGTTCAGGAGGGTCCAGCCAAAATTCGAACCATATATGGGCTGGCTGATTGCACCCAAGTTGATTGATTGATCACCTTGGGTACAACCAGCCTGTCGGATTTTTCATGTGATTATTGCCAGTGGCTATAGACACTAGCAATAATCACTGTGTGTTCTCCTGGCCGGTATTGCTCCCCCTGCCCCCCCCCCCCTCCATCACCACCAGGAGAACACAATAGCTCCTCGGGTGGGATTTCCCCATCAATTTTCCTTGCAAGGTGAAAACTCTGTTGCTATTTGCCTTTTGTAAGTAAGTGTTTGTTACCACCATAACATAGCTATCTATTTTTCCATTGTTAATACATAGTCTCAAATAGTCCATTTTATTAACAAGTGAGCAGGTATTTGTAAGAAATACTGTAGAAACTGCCAGCTTATGTTGGGCTGCTCTCAATCTGACCCACATTTCTGTCCACTTGCCTCACTTATGCCTTCCTTCACATCTGCACCACCTACAGCTCCTATTCCTAGCTCTTACACTCTGCTTCAGATAAAAAAGTCTACTCTGACACCAAATCCATCTCTCCAGACACGTGAGAGCAATCTCTCCTGCCTCAGCCCTGCCCTCTCACACATTGTCTATTGTCTTTCATGCACATACTGTCATAGATGGACCTGAAACACGGCAATGAACAAATGACCCCCTCCAGTATAGAGTCCATTATACAGGGTAGTCCCTAGGGGCACCCCCAGCTTCTTCAGTACATCCAGTGCCCCTCAAAAACAGGATCTCAGCTCAGGTGTAAGTTTTACTCATTATAGTGGGTATTGTGTGCTAGCACATGAAAAAAGCTGGGCTACTACGTCGGCATGTTCCAACACCAATTTGTTTCCATGTTAAATCCATGTGCTATGAAGTGACTTTTGAACTTGCGAATATTTATTACACTTTACAATTCATAGACCTCCTCCCTGACAATCTTGACCTACCCTTTATTTTAACTGTGACTGGGTTGTCTATGTACTGGTTCCTCAGCTTTCCCATCTCCACTGACAATATTTTTATTTAGAAAAAGGCCTTGAGTACTGCAGTCGGTTCCACAGAATTTGTTGAAGGGGCGTTACTGAAAAAGGTCTGCCAACCAGCTCCTGATCAGCGCTCCCAGCCAATGGATTATTCTGGCAGAGGGGCTGTCCCCCTGTCAGAACACAATAGAACATAGTACTAGTTTCCTGGTTAGTTATTTTTTTGCATGTTCTACATGCCTTGGGTTATTGAGTATATCATGTTCTAATTATATTTATAATGTGATAATGCCATGCTCAAATCAGATGAATGACTAATCTCTATTCCTGCGTATAATACAGATTGGTTGTGATGTAACTAGCACCCTCTCATTTTTTTTCTTTATCTATGTTTAACAAAAAAATAAATACTGTGGTTATTATAACAACATCAGTGGTGATAACCATAAAAATTATGATATACTAGAAATAAAATTTATTAGGAATCTTCCAACTAACATAAAATGACTAACAAACATAACAAACAAAGTGATTGTGCAGTAGCAAAATGTTTCTATCAAGGTATAATGAAGAGGGTTCTAATATTTTTCTCAGCTATATTAAAAAATAAACTTAAAATTATCAAACATTAAAAAATTTTTTAATGTTTTTAAACACATTTAAATGTTTTTTTACTACTCTATATAAAAGTTGTCTCTGCACAAATTCTTGTTTGTTTGTATATATTATATCTAGCATTAAATAATGTTTTTTAAAATGAATGGGTTATGAAACATATACATATTAAAGAAAATTAAAATAATTTTAAAATATTAGATTAAACTTTCAATCCAATATATTAGGATATGTATAATATTGTAGGAAAGCCTAGTCAATAATGAAGTAGGTAATAGTCTTGATTATCAAGTCTTTTTCAACTGTAACAATTTTATTTACTGCCATTAGGATGTCTGATGGGAGATGCTTCAGATTTCTTGGTTTCTTGGTCAAGGACTGATGACATCAAGCCAGGGATGCAGGTACATATGTGTATACATTTAAAATTGTTTTATTTAGGAAAAAAGCTCTATTTAAATTATTGTTTGAAACCTACATTTTACTAATCATTCAAGTATCATTATTTACCTTCCATATAATGGGTCAAACTAATAAAGACCAATAATTATGCTATACATTTTATTAGCATGCTATTAGATAACATGATATTAAATAGGAAAAGAGGACACTTTGGCCAATTAATTCCATGAAAGTGATTGCATCTTTTTATTCTATATCATTCTGCATTCCTGTAAAAGGCTATTTTTTTAGCAATAAAAATATAACACATCCTGCCACGTACCTTACGGCAGGACCTGACATGCAGAGGGAAGGCCTCTCGTGCAGCCCCGGCTTGAAGACCACTGATGTTGAGAAAGCAGCTGCGAGAGCACAGTGAGGTATGGGTGCCTGTGCAGCCTTTTGCGTAGCGTGTGCATCACCGGGATGGACCGAATAGCTGGAACAGCAGGTGTTTGGCAGGAACAGCGGACCCTGGGCTGTTGGCAGCAGCAAGCAGTAGGCAGTGACTAATAGCTGGTGCAGGAAGACTGATGGCCCACAATGGAGGATGCTCCAGCGGAAGACAGTCAGGTGCATGCAAGGCAGAAGAGACACAGGATGAGTGGTCAGACAAGCCAGGTTGGTAACAGACGTCAGATGCCGGCAAATATGGCAGACAAGGAATGGTCTATGTAAAGGCAGGGGTCAGCAACACGAGATCAGGCAGATAGGCAGAAGGCAGAGACAAAGTCCAGATACAGGCCAGGGTCAGGGCAGTAGATATTCTAGAGAAATCAGAGGCAAGCTGGGTCTAAAATAGGCAGGATCAGGTTCAAGAACACAGGTACAGCTGCAGATCAGAGAGCAATGGACTAGTGCAACTGCTGCACTTATAAATACCATTTGGCGCCAGCATTAATGGCGAACACTGATGCGTGCACATACGCACATTCATGCACCTGTGCTTGCACATTTGCATCTGCCTCTGAGCATCAGCTGCACTATGGCCAGCTTTTCCAGCAAACATTATACACTGAATGTGAGATAGACGATAATAATGGTAATATTATTATCTCTTAATACAGTTCTAGTACTCCTAATGTTTCTTCCTGGTGGTTCTGCGGCTTGTCTGTTCATAGAGACGTCTATTACTGCTTCCGGTTGCCTGCGGGGACTGCAGGGGGCCGGAAGGGACATTTGCAGTCCACCGCAGCTGGCATTCTCTTGGCTTCCTGCTTTCTCGTAGAGCGGTGATAATGCGACTGGGCGTCACCAGAAGTGGCGCTCGCGAGTCATGAGGATGGTGTCTGGATTGCATGACAGGGCCATAATTTTAGTATTTAGCAGGTATGCATTCCACAAGACCATCTGTCAGACGTTCACCATTATATGCAGCATTATGTATGATTGCTCCCTTGCACTATGTTATTGCAATCTGGCTCCATATGCACCCCAGTTCATTGGACAGTTCAGGTGATGAGTTCTTGGAATTAATTATTTGTTGATGATCAGCATTTTAGCCTGCCTGTTTGTATTGAAACTTGCAAGTCTGAAGCCAAAATATTCACCTATTTCAAATTGTGCTCCTTATTACAGGATGGTATATATGCGTATACATATTTTTTAGATATACTACTCTTTCTATATAATGCTTTGTAATGTAAGGCCTATTGCAGGAGATCCATATGTGTATGTTTGTTTGTATATATATATATATATATATATATATATATATATATATATACACAGTATCTCACAAAAGTGAGTACACCCCTCACATTTTTGTAAATATTTTATTATATCTTTTCATGTGACAACACTGAAGAAATGACACACTTTGCTACAATGTAAAGTAGTGAGTGTACATCTTGTATAAGAGTGTACATTTTCTGTCCCCTCAAAATAACTCAACACACAGCCATTAATGTCTAAATCGCTGGCAACAAAAGTGAGTACACCCCTAAAATGTCAAAATGGCCCAAAGAGTTATTATTTTGTGTTGCCACCATTATTTTGCACCCTCTTGGGCATGGAGTTCACAAGAGCTTCGCAGGTTGCCACTGGAGTCCTCTTCTACTCCTCCATGACAACATCACAGAGCTGGTGGATGTTAGAGACCTTGCCCTCCTTCCTCTTCCATTTGAGGATGCCCCACGGGTGCTCAATAGGGTTTAGGTCTGGAGACATGCTTGGCCAGTCCATCACCTTTACTCTCAGCTTCTTTAGAAAGGCAGTGGTCATCTTGGAGGTGTGTTTGGGGTCGTTGTCATGTTGGTATACTGCACTGCTGCCCAGTCTCCGAAGGGAGGGGATCATGCTTTGCTTCAGTATGTCACAGTACATGTAGGCTTTTATGGTTCCCTCAATGAACTGTAGCTCCCCAGTGCCGGCAGCACTCATGCAGTCCCAGACCATGACACTCCCACAACCATGCTTGACTGTAGGCAAGACACACTTGTCTTTGTACTCCTCACCTGGTTGCTGTCACACAAGCTTGACACGTTTGAACCAAATAGGTTTATTTTGGTCTCATCAGACCACAGGACATGGTTCCAGTAATCCATGTCCTTTGTCTGCCTGTCTTCAGGAACCTGTTTGCGCGCTTTCTTGTGCATCGTCTTTAGAAGAGGCTTTTTTCTGGGATGACAGCCATGCAGACCAATTTAATGCAGTGTGTGGCGTATGGTCTGAGCACTGACAGGCTGACCCCCTCCTCCCCCCCCCCCTTCAACCTCTGCAGCAATGCTGGCAGCACTAATACATCTATTTCCCAAAGACAACCTCTGGATATGACACTAAGCATGTGCACTCAACTCCTTTGGTCGACCATGGCGAGGCCTGTTCTGAGTGGAACCTGTCCTGTTAAACCGCTGTATGGTTTTGGCCCCCATGCTGCAGCTCAGTCTCAGGGTCTTGGCAATCTTATTATAGCCTAGGCCATCTTTATGTAGAGCAACAATTATTTTTTTTTCAGAGCCTCAGAAATTTCTTTGCCATGAGGTGCCATGTTGAACTTCCAGGGACAAGTATGAGAGAGTGAGAGCGATAACAGCAAATTTAACACACCTGCTCCCCATTCACACCTGAGACCTTGTAACACTAATGAGTCACATGACACCGGGAAGGAAGAATGGCTAATTGGGCCCAATTTGGGCATTTTCACTTAGGGGTGTACTCACTTTTGTTGCCAGTGGTTAAGACATTAATGGCTGTGTGTTGAGTTATTTTGAGGGGACAGCAAATTGACACTGTTATACAAGCTGTACACTCACTACTTTACATTGTAGCAAAGTGTCATTTCTTCAGTGTTGTCACATGAAATGACATAATAAAATATTTGCAAAAATGTGAGGGATGTACTCACTTTTGTGAGATACTATATATAAATAGATACATTTACATTTTTATTTACCTAATCATATCACTTGACCCCCATCAGCCCACCCATTGTGGGAGGGGCTTGTATTAGAGGTCACATGGCATTTTAAATATTTAAAGACCAGCTACCTGCATTCCAAATCCAGATCTGAAGAAGAGGGGACACCCCTCGAAACATGTCAGCTTGATTTGAAGGTTTCCATTCCACAACTGTCACTAACCAGCAGACTATGCTGAGTGGAGAATCTGGTGGACTTATTTTTCGCTTAACATTTCATCTTGTTTGTGAGTATGATGTGCATATACTTTTAATAACCATATTGTCGCAAAGATAATGCGCTAGGCTGGTGCGCCCTCTATATCTTTTTTTTTTTTAGAGCTTTTCTTGGGTTTTCCCTGACTTGTTTAAAGTGGCAGCACAGCTGAAGTGGCGGCTGAACCAGTGGAGACGTATGTTTTCAATTAGCTGCACAACAACTTTTAAGCACATGATCAATAACATCCTTTTTTATGGCCAACATGTCCCTGACACATCCACATTAAGTGTAAAAAAACTACTTAAGCTGCTAGCCTATACCAGTAAAAAAAAATCAAAAGAGGTGATGCTTTAAAATAGATAGCTGAATGTCATGTCTAATATAATGTCATCTCTAACATATATATATATATATATATATATATATATATATATATTAAGCATTAAGTAAATAAATAAATAAAAAAATATTGTGTAAAAGTCCGCAAAAAATAAAGTGCTAACAAAATAAAGTGCATTTGCAGAGTCTCTGTGCTTCTTCAAAAAATATTCTCCGCGTGCCACTCTGTGCTTAACATATGTAACAAAGGTGCTCTCAGCACTCTCCCAGTGCTACAACACGCTCACCAGAGGTAATGGGCCTGGTTTAGGGATCACATTCCAGTAGGGGAATCTTCTACAATACCACTGCTCTCCACGCCTCTTTTTCTCCATACTCATTTGAAAACACATAACACAGGGGCCGCTCTCTCTAGCCACTATGCTAATAGATTGTAGGTCTAAGAGCACCGCTGTTCCACATTTCCGCCTCCTGAGGACATCTGGCATTAGATGAAACATGTAGAGGCATGGTTACTGCATGTTACATTTGATTTTTAGCATTCTGGGCAGTGGAATGCATGCTGGATCTGGGGACAATCTGAGCGGAGCAGTGGCACTCTTATTCCTGCCTCCTAAGGACACCTGCCATTGAATTAAACAAGTAGAGTCATGGTTACTGCATGTCACTTCTGATTTTCAACTTTCTGGACAGTGGAACGCACGCTGGCTCTTAGACATACAAGCGATCTACTCTGTTTTTAATAAAGTTTAACATGATTTTACGCTATGGGATCCCCCTGGACGATTTATGCATTTTCAAGTGAGCATGAGTATGGAGAAAAAGAGCTGTGAAGAGCAGTGGTGATGTGGCGGAATCCCTTACTGGCATGTGATACCTAAACCAAGCGCTGTCAGACCTTTTTTTAATTACAAAGTTCCATTACCTCTGGTGAGTGTGTTGCAGCACTGGGGAGAGCACTGAGAGCACCTTTATTAGTGAGAGCACCTTTATTTTTGGCATGTGGAGAATATTTATTGAAGGAGCACAGAGACTTTGCATATGCATTTTTTTTGCATTTTTTTAGACTGTTGCATGATAATTGATGGACACTTTCATGTTATATACATTTATTGCACTTTGAGAGATTGATCTATTGCACATGAGTTTTTTAGGTTTTTTTGTTTATTGTTTAGTTTATGTATTTGACATGAAGATCAGCTATCCCTTTTAAACTGCTGCCTTATCTGATTTTCCATTTTTTAGCAATGTCTTTCTATATACTGTATATGTTTTCCAAAATGAATGAAGTGTATTAAACAACTTATAAAATATAGCATTTAACAGTTAATTCTTTGACTTTGAAAGTTCCTTCCCTGAATAAGCCCCCAATAATGGAAAGCAAAAAGTATGTTATATATAGTCCCTGGAGTCATTAATGTAAGTCACTTTACCAGCCTTCTTAACTTTAAATATGGTTTTAGGCTATCATTTAAACATTTCAATATCTAAAGAAAAAAAATCAAATAACATTTAGTAGCAGGAGAATTTCTTTTGTTCCATTTTCCACTTGTAGCATTTCTGTTTTCTGTATGTTTTCATCCTGTTCATCTGACTAAATTTCTACAGTATCATTGTACCTAATAATATATAATATACCGTAAATATAATAATAACTATGTGTATGTAAACTTTTTCTTTACATTTTATATTATCCCTGCTTATCCAGCCATAAAATCATACAGTAGGAATGTATATATAAAGTTATATAACATATATGAACACAGTAGTATTGTTGCTAAATGTTTAAAGCAATAAACAATAGACTGGAAAATTCTGAAGCCATGAGTACTTGTAAATTGATATAATTTTGTAAACTTAACTACTGTATGTAAAAAGTGTCATAGTGGACTAGATTCACAAAGCGAAAAAGCCAAAGTTAGATATTACATTACTTTGGCTTTTGATATGTTCCAACTATGTTTAGATAAAAATAAAAGGTGCCCCTCTGCTCCCATCTTACCAAACATTCCAGCTTAGCACAGCAGCTATATGCAGTAATATCTTCATAAATAGAGGGCCAAATCATTAAAATGTAACTATCATATTTTCACCTGTTTCACTTGTTCTTTAGCACATTATAACATGTACTTTATAATTACAGTATTTTAAAATTGAAATCTCACTTAAACTGAATGTATAGTCTTTTAAATGTTTTACCTAAACATGAAAAAATATATTTATGTAAATTATCTCATGTAAATCATCAGTATGCCTTATTTTTTTTTTTCAAAACTGTACATATGTGCATGTGCACTTAAGTATGTGCGGAAAAATCTAATTAGAATACGATAATGTGATACATAAACAAATAGCCAAGCATATTGCCTGTTTTTCCTTTTTTTTCCCTGATAGTTATAAATATTCAAATCTTCAACACTGATGCCAGGCACTTTTAAGGTAACTGACAAAACAGATTACAGTAACGCAATAATGTGGATGTCAATAAATGGCATGGAGCACTGCAAGAGAGCAGACTCATTTCTCAATCTGTTAGAAAAACATTAACATTAGTGTCAAAACAGCACACTATGCTTGGTGAGCCAACTTCTTAGATGCGAAATGAGATACCTAAAATGGATACAACATTCATCATTAATAACTGAGTTGCCAATGATTGCATTTTTACTCTGATAATGAATAATCACATGAACAGTGACAGTGGGGGCATTGGTTTGTTTGTCATCTATAAAGTCACAGGGAACTACAGAACAGTATGCTATAAATCTGTTTCAGTCATTTTTATTGATAATATTTTATTATACGATGAAAGTCTTCACAGGGGACATGTTTAACTTTCATTTTTTAATCCATTTTTTTTCTAATTTACTTTTTACATTTCTTGTTTATATGTAAAAGAGGATTGTGATTTTGCTTTAGTGCTGCCATTTATGTACAGGTATTTAATGCAATGATACTGTTATCTTTCAGAGTCATTACATTTGGCACTGAGAAAGTATTTACAGTATATTTAGAGATCAGTGGATGATTCTTTGGATGTAACAAGGGGGGATCTTAAGTTTGTCTTAGGGTTAAGGTGGTTGATTTTAAGGGCTATGTTAAAAGTCCGGGCAAATTTTTTTTTGTTTAAATACATTTTTTTTTTTTTGAGAAATTTTTAACAAAAACATACAGTAGTATCAGGTGTTAAAACTGTAATCAAGGGAGGGGAGCTCCCATGTACATCACATATGAGGGTGAAAAATAACTTAAACATTGTTGAACAACACAGCCAAAGATAATATGAGTAGTGGCCTGATTCATTTCAGTAGTTCAAGGGGGCAGAGGTTTTGGAATTTTGCAGCTTGTGAAGGAGTAAAAGTGTTACATGAGGAATGCTAACATAATCATGGTATGGGGTTCAGCTGCAGCAATGGGGGACATATATGGTATGAAAACCCACTTACTATAGGGTTGGCTAGGAGATGTCGTGAGTGTGGACTACAGTGCTAGAGTTAGCTGCATTAAGTTGCGATTGTGTCCAGGGGAGCCATCGTAGATGGGCTCTGGCCAGTTTGCCTGCACTTACGGCCATCATCAATTCAAAGAAACAATGCAAGTGAACCAGGTCTAATAAATCTAGAGTTTTTGGGGTAGAAGATGATTTCCAGCATCTGGTAATGCTAACTCTAGCCGTTAATAAGATTTGTGTGGTAGTGTGTCTAACAGGAGAAGGTAGCATTTTGGTGTCAAAATTAAGAAGTGCCAGTCCAGGAGACGGAGAAATGGAAATGTGGGATACATTGGATATGAGTTGGAAAGTTTAGGTCCGGGATGGGTGTATCTTGCTGCAATCCCACAAAATATGGAAGATATACCCATTGGATCTGCAATTTCTTCACCACATAGGGGAAGCAGAGAGTTTGATTTACTAAAGGCAAATATACTGTGTACTAGCAGTTGCTCTAGATCTGAGGGGGAGCTCTGAAATTAGGGGAAGCTCTGCTCTATCATCCAATTCCTTGCATGTTCCCCTATGATCTAGAACAACTGCACAGAACATTTACCTTTAGTAAAACAACCCCAATGATTCAAAATTTTGAGATTCTAACTGGGGTTAAATGTCAGGGTAGGGAGATTTTTTGGGTGAGTTCCTAAAGAGGTAAGCAGCAGGTGGCTCCATAGATTGATCTGAATGCTCTTAACCGCTGTGATTCACTGTACGACGTTCCTAGATTCATGTTAGGCCAAGGGTTTAGATTTAACAAATGTACGTTTTTGTTGTAGTATGGTGTAGAAAAGTGAGATGCATTTTTGGGTAGAAGTTATATTGTTCAGATATAGCCATGCAGATTAAGGCAGTTTACAGGGTGGTGCCAGATTGTTAGAGGCAATGAGCTATCTGTAGATAGCTATATACTGTATTTCTGAGTGGGCTATTTGAAATTCTGCATGAAGGTTTGAAAATGCTTTAATAGTGGACTTATCAAACAGGTCATTTATGCGGTGGATGACTTTGTTGGACCACTTTGTTGGAGTGATATATATATCCAGATTGGGATAGCATGGGACTGCAACTGGCATATTGGGCAATATTGTATGTGGGTAAGAGTTTGCTGTGGTGGAAAGTCTCTACCAGGCTTGTACTGAAGCCAGCATAGATGGTGGTAGACAAGTAGGTGTAGGTGCCCCTAATAGGGTACTGAATAGTCAAGTACCCAAATTTGAGTATGGTACATGAGCTGATTCTATGGATTCCCATAAAGTAATGGATGATGAAAGAAACTTTTTTCTTAGTTGTACCAGGATGGTGGCGGAGTAATAGTTGTCAAAATCTATCATTTCGGATTTTACAACTGATTTGTGTTTTATAAGGTTAGATTACAGAACAAGTCCTCTTTGATTGCCAGAGATAATGGTTAGGTATGGATGTTAAGGAATCAAAGTAGCTCCTGGGATGGGTATAGGAAGTGATCTATATAGATACAAGAATTGTGAAAGTAGCATCATTGTAAAGGCTGCAAGTCTACCTGCGCATGGAAATTCATGCTTTGACATTTGTAATTTGTCTTGTTGCTGTTTATAGCAAAAGGGAAGGTAGTTGCTCGAGAATAGGCATTTTGTTGATCTAGTTAGCTGAATGCTTAGGTAGGAGCAGAGATGTATAGTAACGAAGTAGAACTACTTAAGTACTGTACTTAAGTACCGAAATGCGCTATCTGTACTTTCCTAGAGTAGAATTTTTTTCTCCTACTTCTACTTTTACTTCACTACATTTTTTCGATGATTTCAATACTTCTACTCAAGTATTTTTTTTTTTGTGCTGCATAGTTACTCGTTACTTTTAAAAAAATTACCACTGCCAGAACAGTAGATGGCAGGTTTCATAAAGCTCAAAAAAATGTGTATAATGTCATTTGTAAATCAGCGCATACGAAAATAAAGGCTGTGTATAATAAAAGCTGCTATACCAAATCTTTCCAATAAAAAGAAAATATGAAACAAACAAATAAATGGTGCTACAGCGCTTAAAGTGCATCAAGAAACTGCTAAAAAACACAGGTTAATCATTTGAATAAATCATTTGAAATAATAAAAAACAATATGATGTTCAAACTTTTGACTTCTTTCTTTAATAACTACATAACACAGTACTTGTACTTCTACTTTCAGTACTTGAGTAGAATTTTTTTTTCAAAACTACTGGTACTTTTTACTTTTAGTACTTAAGTAGCAAATTTTTTGAAAAAACTACTTGCAATACTTAAGTAAAAAAAATGTTGAATACTTTAGTACTTCTACTTAAGTAACTTTTTCTGCGAGCACTTCCACTTCTACTTAAGTCACTTTTTGATCGAGCACTTGTACTTTTACTCAAGTAGAAATTTCGAGTACTTTATACAAGTCTGGGTAGGAGATGCTCGTGTCTGCACAAGTAATGGGAAACTGGTGCTGCAGGGGGTTTCTGGTAGTACCATCTAAGTCTAGGTCTAGTACGAATGGTTTTGTTTTATTGGCTTTGCATTATGAGACTTTGCTGAACAATTTTAACATCTCCTAAGTCTTTGCCAGGGAAGAAACCAGGTTGGTAAGGATAAGGATAACATCAGTGAATAAGCTGATTCTGTGTTCCTGGGATGCAATATGAAGGCCAGAGATGCCACAGTCCATTCTAATGTGCTCTGTCAAAGGTTCTATTAACAGATTGAATATCAGTGGGGATAATGTCCTGTGCCATTGACATAAAGGAAAGATTTCAAAAATGCCTGATGTGTAAACTTGTGTGGAAGGGTTAGTATATAACGCAAGTATTGCAGTGAGTATTCTGCCTTTAGCCACTTGTCAACTGGCTAACGTACATTTACTATGGCAAAATCACATACCTCTACTTGATTTCGTGCAATAGCCACTAGGTGGTGTGGGCACGCCACCAGAGGCGTGAACGTGCACTGATTGGACAGAGGGGGAGCCAATAAGGGGATCCACCAGTGATCGTTCCTGAGAGAGGCAAAACGGCGGATCTCTGTCTTTCCCCAGTCAGACCATCCCCCCACATTTAGCAAGCACCCCCTAAGGACACATTTAACCCTTTGATCACCCCTGATGTTAACACCTTCCCTACCAGTGTCATTAGTACAGTAACAGTGCATATTTTTAACAATGATCACTGTAATAATGTCATTATTCCCCAAAAACGTGTCAAAAGTTAGGTGTCTGATTTGTCTGCCTCAATGTCGCAGTCCCGCTAAAAATCGCTGATCACTGCCATTACTAGTAAAAAACAAATAAATAAAAATTCCATAAAAATATCCCATAGTTTGTAGACACGTTAACTTTTGCGCAAACCAATCAATATACACTTATTGGGATTTTTTTTTACCTAAAATATGTAGCAAAATACATATTGGTCTAAATTTAAAGCAATGGTATATCAATATAGGGCAGTGATTCTGACACTCTGATGATGTCACCCTGACCATATGTCTTTAGTGGGAGGAAGTGCATGCAGAATTAGGTGTGAATAACTAGACTTGATTTGTGTTTTGGTACAGGTATAGTCTGTAGTAGTTTAACACTTGAGAAGATAATAATACTAATGATGATAATGATCATCATCATCATCATAACAATAACACAGGGCAAATTTATTGTAACTTATTTTTAGAAGACAATTCTATTATATGGTGAAGGGGAGAAAACTTCACTAAACATTTTTTTCTTATTAAGAGGTAATGAGTTCCATTTTATCTGTTAAGGGTTCATTTTTAGACTTTATAGCTAAACTATAGGTAGATATTAAAGACACATCATGCAGCTCTATAATCATTATTTATTGTTAAATTTGTTTTTAAATACATGCAGTGTATGTAACCTGATGTTGTTAAACCTGCTATTAACTTCATGCACTCATCAGGGCTGGAGTGTGTGAGCAAAAAGCAGTACAAGGAGCCAATCGAAGTGATCAAGGGATGAGCTCAGGGCTGTGCTGCTTCTCCTTTTATTGTCCAGTCACAAGATGGGCAGGCCAGAAGTAAAAAGTACTATGAGCAAATTCCTGAAATTAAGATACATTTTGTAGCAAAAGCTGGTTCTGTTATTTTATCCGTTAATATGCTATTCCTTTTTATCTTGCTTTTTTGTCTGGTATTCTAGTTTAAAGCGGTTTTGAAGGCTGAAAGATTTTTAACCTAATGTGTTCCCTGTATTAAGGTAAAAAAACCTTCTGAGTGCAGCCCCCCTTATACATAGCTGAGCCTGATTTCGATCCAGTAATGTGCAAGAGAGCAGCATCTCTCCTAGCTCTCTCCATCCTCATAGGTTCAGAGACATCAGCGGGAGCCAATGATGAGGGAGCAGTGGGTGGGGAGCTTGGGAGTGAGCTCGTAAGACTGCTCCCATAGTAAGCGGCTTGCTATGGTGGGCATTCAGCAGTGGGGATTCAGGAGCGCCAGTGGGAGACCCAAGAAGAGGAGGATCGGGACTGCTCTGTGAAAAATCATTACACAGAGAAGGTAAGTATAACATGTTTGTTATTTTAAAAAAATGAGTTTACAATCACTTTAAATTAGAGATTAAACACTGTAAGAAGATTAGGTGCAAATAGTTCATTTTGTGGGCAGGTTATGTGTTAAGGTTGTGTAGTATAACGTTAGGTGTAAGTGTTAGCATCAAAACCAAAAATGTAATATATTGCAGCTTAACAATCCTTAGATGTGGTGGCTACATTAGTTTTAGGTTGTTTTCCCTCTTTTTTCACCTTATGATTTTGCCACTAACACACCTCATGTATACAGTAAGCATGCCTCTACTCTGGATGAACGAGCACAGGGGGCATAGCAGACAGCAGCATTGTCAGTCTGGGGAGAGGGTACTGTTAAATGCACAGATTTAGTTACACTAACAAATTGAAATCAAACTCCAACACACACTTTATAATTGGTTACAGAAAACTGTTTTAATTTTAGGATATTTTAGCAGAACATTATAAGCACCTCTGCCAGTGTTAAAAGGTTTGTCTCATCCTTATAAACTCATACATTTAGAAGAGAGTTTGTTCTTTTGAAAAAAAAACGACTTTATGGCTGGAATACCAGAAAGCCTAAAAAAATAAAACAAATTCGTAAACTGCAAAACTAAAAACTAAATCACACCTAAAACGCAAAATAAATCACACCTAAAAATTGGTAAGCTGCAATATAATAAATGTTTCCTTTAGGGCTTAATACTGGTTTAAACATGAATAATTCTTGGGTAGCATGGGTGGTGACAATGAACTTATAATTTTAAAGGAACTGAAAGTTTGTGCTCAAACATATTGCACTGGGCTCCTGACACCAAAAAAGTAACTCAGAGAACCTCCAGGGTGTAGACCAGTACAACAATCCCAGAAGGAAATCTTTGATGAAAATTATATTTTAAACATTTTACTAGAATTATACTCTTGTTTTGTATGTAATGAAAAAGGCAGAGTTCTGTCAATGAAAGGTAATAAGGTAGCCATTTTAACTTTATAATACAAAAATATTTCCCTATATTTGAAACAAAAGTCATGACTCTGATACTGTGCTGCCGAGACTTTAGTAAACATTGAGGTCTCAGACTGGGAATAATTTACAATAAGGAGAAATGAAATGTCACACCAATTATTTGGCTGTAGAATGTGCGAAGAAAGCTGACTAAGATTATGGCCAGCTTCCCAGTGATTGAATTACACATATCTGATCTCAGTTGCTTTTCTTTACTTGCTGCCATTCCAGCATTCTCCAAAAAAAGTTCTCTAAAATTGAATTTTGGTCTTGTTATAACTATTCGAAATGTATGACAAAGCAAGTTTTACTTATTTTAGTATTGAAAAATCCATCTTTTTTGCATTTTATGAACAAAATATTGCATGGTTACCTTAAAAAATGCCTATACTGTACACTTATTTGGAGACAGAACACTGCAGTCCAAGACACAAACACAGCTGGAGCTCACAAATACTGATGATACACAATACATGAAAAAAGGAAATGTGAAAATACTCTGACTAATATTATTTTTTGTTAGATAGACTATAGCAACTTGCCAACAGTTATATTTCATTGTTCTTACAAAAGATCCTAAAAGAATAATTGTGGCTTTGTACAATTGTCCAATATATATCTTCAAAACCCCAGTTGCTGCTCAGTAGGTGAAAAGCGTAACTCCACTTTTGTTGAGAAAAAAAACATTCCCCTCTGGGTGATTTCTGTACATTGTAAGGATTTTAACAAACTTTGTTGCAGATTCCTACCTTTTGTTATTCTGAAAAAATCATTGTTTGTTCTCCTGTGCTGAGTGGGTCTAATGGGAGTGGTTTCATAATTATCTATCAGCTGTGGCAGCTGCAGGGCTCTAATGAGGAAAGCTGCTGGGCCTGCATCCCTTTAGACGTGTTCCTATTGGGAGTATCTCACCAAAAAGGACACTTTTTTGTTGCAGGGGATGCCAGAAATCTGACTGGTATCTTAGTGCAGACTTCTGGGAAAATTGGTGAGCCAATCACACAAGTTGGAAATGATGTTTCTAGGGTGTGACCAATACACATTCTGTGTACAGAACAGCTCCAGGTAGCCATATTACATTGCATTTTCAGAAAATTACAACAGCTGCAGATTGAATTGACATTTAATTACAATATGATTTGTGTCACAAATGTATACGCTATATTGTTTTTTTCTTAAATTGCTGATTTTTTCCCCAAAGAAAGTGGAGTTACCCTTTAAGCAATCCAACAATCTTGATTTTTCAGCCCTGCTAACAGCAAAATGGCACAGTCACACTGTGCATTAGCTCTGATTTCTTCTGGGAAAGCAGTCCTCATTTTTTTAAGAGTGAAAAGGTATTTATGAGGCATAAAGGGTTAAGACCATAGGGCTAATTCTTTGTACAAAACAGCTAAAAGTCCAATTAAAATGTAATTAAAGTCTAATGTGGAGTTCAAGAGAAAAACTCCTATGGTCTGCTTCAGTTTTGTGGCTGCTATCCAAGAGCTAGAAGTAAACTCTAGAAACAGCATGCAAGCAGAAAGAAGGAAGCGCGATCTAAGTGCTGCAGACCAACATTTTTTGTTAACCACTTGACCTCCGGAAGCTTCTACCCCCTTCATGACCAGGCCATCTTTTGCGATACGGCACTGTGTTACTTTAACTGACAATTGCACTGTGGTGCGACACTGTACCCAAATAAAATATTTGTCCTTTTTTTTCCAACAAATAGAGCTTTCTTTTGGTGGTATTTGATTATCTCGTGGGATTTTATTTGTTTTTAGTTCAACAGTTTTGAAAATAAAATAATATTTTTAACTTTCTGCTATAGAACATACTCAATAAAAAAAAAAAAATCTAATTTCTTCATCAAATTAGGCCAATATGTATTCCGCTACCTATTTTTGGTAAAAAAAAATCCCAATAAGCATATTGATTGGTTTTCGCAAAAGTTATTGTGTCCACAAACTATGTGATAGTTATATTTTTTTATTTAATTTTTTACTAGTAATGACGGCAATCAGCAACTTATAGCAGGACTGCGATATTGTGGCAGACAACTGACACTTTTAACACTTTTTAGTGACCAGTGACACTAATACAGTGTTCAGTACAAAAAAAATGCACTATTACTGTACTAATGACACTGACTGGGAAGGGGTTAACATCAGGGGTAATCAAAGGGTGAACTGTGCACCTAGGTTGTGCTTTTCCACTGTGGGGGAGATGCTTTAACTAGGGGAAGGCAAAGATCTGTGTTCCTGCTTGGCAGAAACACAGGATCAAAGCCTTCCCCACTGACAGAAAGCCAATCTGCCTTGCAGATTGTTGTTCTGCTTGTGTCCCAAATGATCAGGGGGTTCAGGTGGACATTGAGTCTGTCAAACCCGCTGATTGGCTCCCGCTGTGTCCTATCACAGCAGTAGCAGGTCACTGGTGGCGCTCATGCGCGCCTCAGACCCAGAAGTGTCAGATTATGTACTAGATACACGGTCTGGCACAGAGTGGCCGCCCTGCCACAGTAAATCTGTTGCACTTAGATGTCACTTCCCTCTTTCTGCTTGAACTCATTAATTATTGAAATGTTTTCAAAAGATAGTGTTTACAATGTAAGATAACAAAAATAGTACTGCTCACATACATGAATGGAACATCACAGAAAGCTTGATTAGGGCAGATCTTGTACAAATAAATAATGAAATCTATAGTAACACTACCAGATCTCACATGAAGGTTGGTTAGGCATGTTAGAATGTAGTAAACATTTGAGAAGAAGCAGAAAAAAGTATTACATGCAGGGATGTGAGCTCCAATGTACTTGATTTATCAAACCCTGTAGTGGTACAGAGGCAAAATTGTACAGACACTGTCCAATTGAGTATACGTGCACAAGAAGGAAAAAATAGCAAGGGGAAAATGAGAAGAGGAAAACAAAAAATGAGAAAAAAAATAAACCATAACCTCCAAAATGCCTTACTCCCTCCCCCAATATGGTCCAGAGAATGTGGATTCATCACACTACACTTAAATTGTCTTGTGTGTCAAATAGAAAAGATATTCATCTGGTATTCCGATAAAAAATAGGGACCAAGATGTCTGGAAAATAGGAGCCACATAGTCATTGCATTTCCTTTCTAAACAAAGCAAGGGTACCTTAATAACCTATGATTATTTAGTCATTTTATGGCATTACAGGTTACAGAGGATTGAAAGTCTTTCATGCCTGCCATGTGCTATAGAAGTGAGTTAGCCTGTCTAGTTTGTAGTGCATAATGGATTCCATATCATGAATATGGTCAATGTGTTCTACCCACTCCTTCAGGGGAGGAACTGTGGAAGGTGGAAGACAGAGACCATCTTTCATGTTTCAACATGTAGTAAGAGGATTTCTGGGGAGTAGGGGAGGTTCATGCCTGTGACTTGCCTAAATAATTAATAGATTTAATTCCAAAAGGTTTGTTGTCACGTGCAGTAACAAAAAAACATGGCTCAGAGAGCTATTGTCACTTGAGCATTGCCAACGTGTCATTAGAATTAGTTGGTTTAGTGTTTTCTATCTCGTAAGGGTTCTACTGTACTATATACCAAAATTAGAAAATATTGTAGTGCATCTCTTGAATTCTCACCCTGAATGAACTGTTGACAGAAATTGGTCCATTGTTCATCTGTTAGTGAAATCTGCAATGCCTTCTCCCATATTTGTTTAAAGCTGGGAGCCAAAGGGCAAAATAAGCTTGCTAGAGTGGAAAAATCCAAGAGTGTGAGGGCCTTTCTTTCAACAGATTTTTTCAAACAGTGTTTAAGAGCGGGTATCAATATTTTTATATTGAAGATTAGTCAAGAAGTGATGAATTTGGTGATAAATCCATCAAGGAAGATTTGGTGTGGCTATCTGAGTCAGGATCTCTGGTTTAGAATAAACGTTCCCCTGGTTGAAGATTTTTTCGGCAAACAGAGTGGTCTTATTGTTCCAAAAGTGTGTGAAATCAGGAGTAATACCAGGTGGAAAATATGTGTTCCCTATCAAAGATGTCAGGTGACATCTACAAGTTGAAAAGGTCCGTTATTTACAACACATATCAAAAATACACATGGTTGCACCCATTAGTCGGTGTTCGTCTAGAGTCTTTCCAAGTTTTGTGTGTACCAATCAGGGTATAGTCATGAGTGGATACTTAGTCGAAGATTGTTCTAGTTTTACCCAAGTCTTATTGTGTCGTGGAGGAACTAGTCCAGTTCTTACTAGATGACATGCGTAGTAACAAAGTTTAGCATTTGGTAGACTTAGACCTCCTTTGCATTTGGGAAGGCTTTTTCCTAGACAAAAATTATCACATTCTTGGTCTAGAGATTTGAAAAAGTATAATGGGATCTGAAAATAAATAGTTTGGAATGGGTATAGTCATCAGGGTAAAATGTTCATTTTTTATGATTTTTGAAGATCTTGCTGAATTAGTGAGAGAAAGGGAAGGAAATTGAATGTGTATAATGTATTTGTGAGAGCACAGTTAGTAATTTAATACCCAGAAGGTCAATATGAGACACAGCCTATTTGAAAGAATATTGTTTTGTGTACTGAGGGAAGACTTGCAAACTTACCATCTTATCAAAACGTATCTTCAAACTTGAGATGGTTTGAAAAATTTGAGTAAAAAATAAATTTGAAATAGACAGTTGAGGGTCTAATATGATAAAAACATATCATTCACTTATGCAATTACTTTATATGAGTTTCCATCTATGTGGAAGCCTTTAATGTCCAAGTTCATTCTCAGAAATGGCTTGAGTGTTAGAATAAAGATCAAAAGTGACAATGGGCACCCATGACTAGCTCTGTTCCTTATACCGGTGCTAACAGGAAAAAGTCTAGTTAACTCATTTGCACTTGAAGAAGAGTAGGTGGCTGCAATCCAAGACATCTTATAGTCCTGAAGACCAATGTTTTTCAGAACTTCAAACATGTATTCCCATGTGAACCAGTTGAATGACTTCTTTGCATAAGTCGAGAAAAGAACTGAATCTATCTTCCAACTTTGTGCCCATATAATAGCGTTTAAAGCCTTTAGGGTGGTATCTCGGGCCTCCCTGCCACCCACTTGGTCTGTATG
Organism: Pelophylax lessonae; assembly: GCF_965119305.1. Lineage (NCBI taxonomy): Eukaryota > Metazoa > Chordata > Amphibia > Anura > Ranidae > Pelophylax > Pelophylax lessonae. The sequence goes on along the minus strand of NC_138772.1, from coordinate 371,511,759 downwards.
AATTAACAATGGGATTGATGGGAGAAGGTGATTCAACGGGATGTTAGCAAAATTTTTGAGGTATACATTCAATAAATATATAGGCCTGTAGCTTGAATAGGGCTGAAGGTCTTTGCCCGCTTTATGTATGACAATAATTTGCACTTTCAGCATTTGGGAGGGGGACATAGTCCCAACACCTGAGCTGTTAAATGCTTTCAGGAAGTGAGGGGCTAATATAAGTTCAAACATTTTACAGTATTGTGAAATAAAGCTTTCTGGGTCTGGGTCTGGGCTTTTCCCTGGCTTGGGCCACATGACATTTTTTTACAGAAATCTCAATTTCTAAGGCCTGTCTCGCTGGTTGTGTCAGCTTAGGTATATTTGCCCTGTTTAATAATTCTGTTATATGGATGAGACACTCATTCAGCGTTTGTTCGCCTGTACAATTGTTTTTTTAGGTTGCATAGGGGTGTAGTAATCCATAAAGTGTTACTAAACCCACAACAATAAAATCAGTCTGTATATGCAGTAAAGCATGCTTGTTATACTCACTGTGGACCCTAAGGGGTTAATCCTGCATATTGTGTAAAAGGGCTGTTTGATCCTGTTTTCTCTGATCCTCCCCTTCTTCCACAGTCCCCAATCCATATCCTGATGATAGAGCCTAAGGGCACTCTGCACATGCTCAATTTCATGTGTATTGCTAAAGAGGGTTTTTTTTTTTTTTTGGAGGGTGCAGGTCACAGGGCCAATCAGCACTGTCCAGACAGAGGGTCAGGAGTCATGCAGCCTCATAGAACAGTCAGAGGAGAATGAAAACTTCTCCTACAAGCTTTAACCAGTGCTCGGCCGAGGACTGATAGAATTCACAAGACTGTTATGTACTGCTGATGAGTAATTATGTTTCTGGGGTGTGGTCAGTACACAATCTGTGTACAGAACAGCTCCAGGTAGCCAAATTCCATTGCATTTTCAGAAACCGGCTGCAGACTGAAAAGGAAAGGTAATTTTTTATACAATTACAATATGATTTGTGTCGCAATTGTATACGCTAAATTGCTTTTTCTTAATTTGCTATTTTTTTTTCCCACAAAGGAGTTACTCTTTAAGTTAGTAAGCTGTGTGAGTGTTTGTGTGGGGCCTTCATGGAGGCAATTTTATCTCGCAGAGAGTTTAAGCGTGCTTGTTTTTCTTTTTCATTTTTGTAGAGAGCAAGATGGATTCTCCTCTCATACATTTATGTGCTTCCCAAATGCTCATGGGGGGAACCTCGGGTGTGTCATTAGTTTAGAAAAAAGTGCATACAGAATTTTGTATACTTGCTGTAAGTGTTAGAACTGACAGGAAAGCAGCAGTCTCAAGTGACTTTTGCTACAGTTGGACTTTAATATTATATGATTTTCGACCAATACCAACGTTTATAAAAAAAAACATGTTTCAATCCCCACTTCAGCTTAACAACATCTTGAAAACTATAGTTATGTTATTATTATTATAATACAGGATTTATATAGCGCAGACAGTTTACACAGCGCTTTACAACATAAGGGCAGACAGTTCAATTGCAATACAATTTAATACAGGAAGAATCAGAGAGCCCTGCTCGTTAGAGCTTATAATCCAAGAGGGATGGTCAAGCGATACAAATAATAACTGTTGGAGATGGGCTGATGGAGAAAATAAATGTGTTGTTAGGTGGGTGTAGGATGGGCCTCTCTGAAGAGATGAGTTTTCAGGGATCGTCTGAAAGTGCACAGTGTAGGGGATAGTGGGACAGATAGGGGTAGAGAGTTCCAGAGGATGGGAGAGGCTTTGGAGAAGTCCTGGAGAGGAGCATGGGATAAGGTGACAAGGGTACTAGAGAGCAGAAAGTCTAGGGCGAAATGAAGAGAAGGATTTGGTTGGTATTTTGAGACTAAGTTAGTGATGTAGCTTGGGATCAAGTTGTGGATGGCTTTGTAAGTTATTGTTAGTATCTTGAATTTGATTTGTTTGGTGAGCGGTAGCCAGGGGTGAGATTGGTAGAGAGGGGTAGCAGACACTAAGCAGGTAAGGTGAGTGAGCCTGCCAGCAGCATTCAACATGCACACACCCCGATTGGCCAGAGGGGGAGCCAATCAGTGGGTCCGGCGGACATGATGTCCGCCGGCCACCCATGATCACTCCCTATGGAGACAGAATGGCGGTCTGCCTATATAAACAAACATATAGACAAATCTGTCACAGATGAACACAGGGATCTATTAAGGAACACAGGTCTCTATTTTCATCTATTGAGTACATCCCCCACACAGTTAGAAAGCACTCTTACCCTTTGATAGCCCCTGGTGTTAACCCATTCCCTTCCAGTGTCATTAGTACAGTAATAGTGCATATTTTTAGCACTGATTACTGTAGTAATATCACTGATCCCTCAAAAGTATCAAAAGTGTAAGTAAAGTGTCCGATCTGTCCACTGCAATGTCGCAGTCCCGTTAAAAATCACAGACATTACATTACTAGTAAAAAGAATAAAATAAATAAAAATGATATAAATCTATCCCCTAGTTTGTAGACGCAATACATTTTGTGCAAATCAATCAATATACACTTATTGGGGTTTTTGTTACCAAAAATATGTGGCAGAATTGGCCAAAATTGATGAAAAATTTAGATTTTTAGATTTTTTAATTGGATATGTTTTATAGCAGAAAGTAAAAAATATTGGTATTTTTTTCAGAATTGTCGCCCTTTTTTTGTTTATAGCGCACAAAATAAAACCGCAGAGGTGATCAAATACCACCAAAAGAAAGCTCTATTTGTGGGAAAAAAAGAACATCAATTTTATTTGGGTACAGCATCACACGACCGCGCAATTGTCAGTTAAAGTAACGCAGTGCTGTATCGCCAAAAATGGGCTGGTCATTAAGGGGGTAAAACCTTCCGGTCCTTAAGTGGTTAAAGTGATAGTAAACTCTCATTGTTTATTTTTACCTACAGGTAAGCTTATAATAAAGCTTACCTGTAGGTAAAATGAATATCTCCTAGATGTGCACCGCATGCGCAAGAGTGTTGTGATCACGACTAGAGCAATCAAGTGGTCATATCCCACGAACCAGGAAGGGAATATCACGTGAAGATCGAGGCCTCTGTAGCAGTGACAGTGTGTTGCTGCAGGGCTTCACTTTAAGTGAAGTCTTTCATAATGTGCTAGTATGCGATACATACTAGCCCATTACGCCTTTGCCTTTGCCTTGTAGGGGAGGGGGATTTTTTTCAAAGAGTTTACTACTGCTTTTATTTTAGCCACCCGTGCATCAATACTGGGCACAATAGGTGAGTTCAAGTGTCTGGGGATTAAGACTCACACTGCACAAGTAGGAAACAGAGTAGGCCCTTTTTGGTGAATATTTCAGAGCCTGGGAGGACTGAAAGCAAAGCCATTTCCAAGAGTTACTGGTAGATCCTACCTGTAATATGGGAGCACAATTTAAAATTGATTAAAAAAATAGCTTAATCTGAGGACCACCATTTATGGACCATGGTTCCCATGACACCCCCACAGTGCCAAGAGTGTTTGGAAAGTGATTGCAACATCCTGTGTAGCCCAGCAGGGCATCTATACCACCTAGATAATATTTTGTAGTTTCTCTCTTGTGTTTCGGTGGATATGCTTGATTTGAACATTAAATAGAAATATTTTTTCGCAATCCTCCATGAGCAGTGAATAGCCCAGGTCATTTTCTCAGTTCCTGATGAAGTATGAGTGATGGGGAAATGCATGCAAAAGGAGTATATTATAGATTTTTGATAATCCATGGGGACACTCAGATTGTTGAAGACAGATGGACTCAATGGGTGTTAGATTTCTATGCAATGGACCACATACAGAGAGGTATGTACAGAAATGTTTGAGCTGGAAATAGTGAAGCCAACTACCAGGGGGTATGGAATCTGGAGGGGTCAAGTCGCTCAGAGGTTTAGGGTATATGGATCTAAAAGCCTGCCTGATCTGAGAGGGCGCCAAGACAACCATTGTACAAAGTGCAGGGAATGAAATCCTGGGGGAAATATGGGGTTGTCCATGATGGATGGTAGTAGGCCTAGTATTGAGAGGAAGAGATACTTCCACACTACACCATTAGTAAAGAGTTTGTCAGAAGTTACAGTGACTGCCCAGATGAGTAGTATGTTTGCCTGAACCAGGGGAGATAAGTTAGAGGGACAATAGACTAGTGTTGTTCAATGGAAACAAACCTTTTCGATTGGTGATGAAAAAACCAATAATTTATATGAATAAGAACTGCCAACCCTATGTTAAAGTGCCATATGTGGCAGACCCACCCCACCTTGCAATTTACGCTTAACCAAATTGTATCGTAGCATAGTTGAGCCAACAACCTAGGCCAGAGATAGCAAAAAAAAAAGCAGTACGCAGGGAGGTAATTCAAGAAAGTAGAAAGTGTTATTTACAGTAAACCCCCCTCCATTGCGGGGGTTACGTTCCGGACCCAGCCGCGAAAAGTGAAATTCCGCGAAATAGAAAAACCCTATTAAAATGCATTGTAGGCATGTTTATTTTACTGTCACTGTACGTGTAGAAGCATTTTAAGGTCTTTAAACACACTTTTAAAACAATAGAAACTCATTTAAACACATAAAAGATACTGAGAGACATAGCAAGAGCTATGGAAAACACAAAAATATTTAATTTTATAATGATTTATATAGTAAAATAACATTACAAAAAAAAACGCGAATTACCGGGACCACAAAAACTGAACCGCGATGGAGCGGGGGATTACTGTATTTTGTTTTACCTTTTTTGTATTTACTTTTGTCTATATGCAGACTCGTTTTTTAGAATCTGCTTTTTAGTATCCAGTGGAGAAAATAACACTAAGCAGGTAGAGAAAAGAAAAAGAAAATAGATAAAGAAAGCATTTCTGAAATTAATAGCAACTGGGCTATGTATGTCATTTTTATATACTTTTCTTTCCGAAACCGATAAATCACATTGATAGGTGCACTTAAAAAATGCCAGTCCAGCTGCTCAATAAGAACTGCTGAAGAACATAAAACTCAGCTAACATTGAAAATACGTACAATTTTACAAACAACTGTTTTAAAATATGATCACATTTATGGTGCCTTTTCAGTTAAAGATTTATTTATACCAGGTGCTATTCTGAAGTTTAGTGTAAGACAAGGGATCAGCTTAACTATAGTATTTTATTTTCAATATAATTTGGTGTACAGTACTGTATATATGTAAATATATACAGGTTTTGGACAAAAATATAGAAAAACCAGGTAAAAAAATAAAATTATTACCTAATGTTGGTTGCTGTTGGACAGCCTTTGACATCCTGGACGTCCTGAATTCTCCTAGGAAATGACAAATATGAGTCTTGGATGGTGGATAATGGAATCTGATACCACTCTTCATACAAAAATTGTTCCAGTTCTTGCAGAGATGCCAGGGGCAGAAAACAAACCCGAACCTTGTTCTCCAAAATTGACCATATTGGCTCTACGATATTGAGGTCTGGCAAGTGCAGTGCCTAGGATTTGACAACACCAGCAGTGTGAATCAGTGCAATATCGTCTTGGTAAATGGCTCTGTCTTCGGGAAAGAATGTCTGCATCATGGACTGCACAATGGTCGGACAAAATGTGTACATAGTTGCTGGCAGAGACTCTACCTTAACAGGTGATGATGGGGCCTGCAAAATACCAAGATATGGCTGCCCAAACCATGATTGTGCCACTACCATGCTTTACCTTTGGCACAGGACACTCCTGGTTGTAAGATTGGGACAGTGTTCGCCACACGTTAAAACATGTCTGGTGGTTAGGAACAGTGTGAAGCTTGATTCATCGGATCATATTAATAGTCTTCTATTGATCAATAGTCCACAATATATTGGTGTTGCACCACTCTCTCCTCTTCTGAGCAATAATATCGTTCACCAGTGGTTTGGCAATTGCAGTTGGCCTGTAAATGTTTTGCTTATGGAGTTACCTCCGCACAGTTTTTGTGGACATGGGCCCACAACAGAGGAGGAAAGGGGGGATACCTGGTTTTAAGGCCCCCTTTTCCCTAAGCCCCCTATTGATTGATTTCAATGGGAGGTTTTGTGATTGGTCAAAAAGGTCAGCTGACTGGGAATGTTCTGGAAGTTGTGGGGGTAAAGGACCATGCAATCTAGAGTAGGCAGGAGCAAGCAAACGCACTGCATTTTTGACTTGCATTTGGGGTGTTGTTAACTTTGTATTGACACCCGCTGCAAATCGCAAATGGAGTGTGTTTTGCATGTGGTGTGAATCGCACAGGAATGCACAGTGAGTTCCTGTGTGATTCATGGGCAGGCATGGTGTGAACTGGCCCTTAGGCAGGTGTGAAAAAATGCTTTAGATTAGAATGCTTTCAAAAATAGAAGTGCTAACGGTTAATTTTCTCAAGTAACAAAATGGAAAGTAAATAAACTGAAGAGAAATCCAAATCGAATAAATATTTGGCGTGACCACCCTTTGCCTTTAACCAGTTGTACTGCAGCAGGCAGCCCCTCCAAGGCAAATCGCTGTACATGTACGGCGCTCACTCTCGGGAGGCTAGGGGGCGAGCGCACACCGCCGGCAGCGCGCTCCCACCCCCGCTCATAAGCTGGGAAGCCAATGCAGTGGGCAGGAGGCTCCAATTACCACATGACACCCGCGATCGTTCCCCGCTGAGAGAAAAGAATGTCAGCTGCTGTAAACACAGCTGAATGTTCTTCTCCCTGAAATGATCACAGAGCCCATGTGATCCTGCTATATAGGATCACATGTCTCTATGGTCATTTCAGAAGCCACGCCCCCCCAACGTTAGAATCACTCCCCTAGGCTCACATTTAACCCCTTGATCACCCATAATGTAAACCCATTCCCTGCCAATGCCATTATTACAGTAACAGTGCATATTTTTAGCACTGATTACTGTAGTAATGTCACTGGTCCCCCTAAAAGTGTCAAAAATGTCAGTCAGGGGTCCGATCTGCCCACCGCAATGTTGAAGTCCCACAAAAAATTGCAGATTGCCGCCATTACTAGTAAAAAAAAACAAAAACAAACAATAAAAATGACATAAATCTTTCCCGTAGTTAGTAGACGTGATAACTTTTGCGCAAACCAATCAAAATATACTTATTGCGATTTTTTCCCAAAAATATGTAGCAGAAAACAAATTGCCCTAAAATGTTAAAAAAAATTTGATTTTTTAGGTTTTTTTTGAGAATGTCATATAGCAGGATGTGAAAAATATTGTTTTTTTTTTTTCATAATTGTCACTTTTTTTGCTTATAGCGTAAAAAATAAAAATTGCAGAGGTGATCAAATACCACCAAAAGAAAGCTCTATTTATGGGGAAAAAAAAGGACATCAATTTAATTTGGGTACGTGACCGCGCAATTGTCCGTTAAAATAGCGCAGTGCCGAATCGCAAAATAGGGCCTGGCCAGGAAGGGAGCAAATCCTTCCAGCCTTAAAGTGGTTAAAAGAGCATCAATTCTTCTAGGTACACCGTTTTTGAAGGAACTTGGCAGGTAGGTTGTTCCAAACATTTTGGAGAACTGGGATCATTGTCCTGCTACAGAATAAATTTGGGGCCTTTCACACGCCTATATATTAAAAAATGGCAAACACCCTATTAAAAAGAGGCTTTAAGCTAAGTTCTTATCTGTGCAAGAGGGGAACCCGTGATTAATTGCATGCGTTCCTGGCCCCAAGGCAAAACACAATGCTATTTAGCAGAAGTGCAGGGGTGCCATTAACCCTTTCGCTGCCAGGTCCGCCACTACATTCAGTGGAGCACAGGGGAGACATCCAGGGTCTTTTACACATGTACAAACGTAAACGCACACATTGGGGGAGTCTACACAAGAAAACATTAATTGCGATACACATGTTACATATCGCCACACACGCTGAAGTGAGAGTAATATTTCTAGCACAAGACCTCCTCTGTAACACTAAACTGATGAGCTATGGAGGGCTTTTAAAGTGTCACCTTTGGAAAATATAGGGTATCAAAGGCGCAATCAAATTTAAGTTTTAACATGTTGAGTATCTGTTTACTCGGTGCATCTTTGCAGTAATATTGTGTGACATAAAAAGTTAGAACTACCACTCTTTTATTCTCTATGGTGTCTGCTTTCAGAAAATATATCATGTTTGGGGGGGTTTATGTATTCTTCAGAGCTAAAATAATTTAAACATGTGTACAAAAAAGGCAAAAATGGCTCTGGCTTATTTTAATGGCCAATTGACCTCAGTACTTTCATAGTCACTGACATGGAAAAGTAAAAAATCAGCTTTCTATCAGCTTATGTTTTATGTGAGCAATATATGGCCATACATTTGTAAATTTTCAGACAAACGTCATCTGAATTTTCCTCTGAACATGCATGTGAAAATTCTCATGAGTACATTTGATGGCTTGATGAATGTTACATGATGAAGTACTTTAAAAAAAAAAAAGGCTATTATCATTTGTTTTTAGACTTAATGGATTTTCTCAAATAACTGCTAGAAATTATTTTCTTCCAAAAAAAATTCTGTTCTGCTCCTCCAAATTTTCTCATCCAAAACAAATGTAAATTTGACCACACATAATGATTTTGGAATGGACGTTCTTAAGGTGAAAACATTTGAACAAATTCTTTTAGTATAGGGCTAGCTGAACTCCTAGTACTGAAACAAGAGATCAGCCAGGGAACTAGCATTTTTTGATAGAAGAGGTCAGTTATGACAGTTTTTATATTTCTGCCATGACAGGTTACTTTAGACTTGTACCTATTTTGAATAAAGTTATAAACAAGTGCAGAAAAGACATTTAAAAAGTATCATTTTAATAAAGTAGAACTAAAATCTTGTAAGAACATATTATTTTTGTTTATTCTTCATATGTATATATATATCTCCCACTTCTGTTTTTTTAAAAAAAAATGTATTCTTATTCCATAAAACCTACCTGCTCAAGTTGCAACTGCCTGTTCCCATTTTTGCACGCATGCTTCGGACAGAGGTGCATGTTCATTCTCTCTTAAGTTTCATTTTTGCAAACACTACATTTCCCTGTGAGTATATTGAGTCAGCTGTGCATGCTTTATCTCTGGCTGCTCTGGGGGTCACAGCAGAGAGGCCAAAATGTAGTCCGCAGTGGGAATGAACCACTCCACACTGGTCTATCTACAATACACCAAGGAACAATAAACTCCCAGTTCACATAAATGGAGGGATGTGGAATTAAGCAAAGTAGGCAATAGCTTTGGATAAAAAAAAAAAAATATATATATATATATATATATATATATATACACAGTAAATACAGTATATATACCCAGTACAGAATAAAACATCAAGGGTAATAAACTCTTTGCCTTCTTAAAAATGCAAGGTTCTTCTATTTCCTTGGTGACCACCCCTGATGCAAGTTTAAATTGGTTGTAAAGTTTCATAAACACACCCCCATTATCCATTCTCTTATTTGGCAATAGTAAATAGGAGCTCTTCTTGACACAGTCCTGACCTCAGTATCTGAGGAAAGGGATTTAGGAGTAATTATTTCAGAAGACTTAAAGGTGGGAAGACCATGTAATAGAGCAGCACGAAATGCCAGCAGAATGCTTGGATGTATAGGGAGAGGTATAAGCAGTAGAAAGAGAGAAGTGCTTATGCCGCTGTACAGAACACTGATGAGACCTCACTTGGAGTATTGTGCGCAGTACTGGAGGCCATATCTCCAGAAGGATATAGATACTCTAGAGAGAGTCCAGAGAAGAGCTACTAAACTAGTACATGGATTGCAGGAAAAAACTTACCAGGAAAGGTTAAAGGACCTTAACATGTATAGTTTGGAAGAAAGAAGAGACAGAGGGGATATGATAGAAACTTTTAAATACATAAAGGGAATCAACTCGGTAAAGGAGGAGAGCATATTTAAAAGAAGAAAAACTACCACAAGAGGACACAGTTTTAAATTAGAGGGGTAAAGGTTTAAAAGTAATATGAGGAAGTATTACTTTACTGAGAGAGTAGTGGATGCATGGAATAACCTTCCTGCAGAAGTGGTAGCTGCAAATACAGTGAAGGAGTTTAAGCATGCATGGGATAGGCATAAGGCTATCCTTCATATAAGATAGGGCCAGGGACTATTCATAGGATTCAGATATATTGGGCAGACTAGATGGGCCAAATGGTTCTTATCTGCCGACACATTCTATGTTTCTATGTTTCTATGTTTCTTCTGTGCGGTCACATGGTTCAGTCTGCTCTCACTCCTGAGTAGAGGGACTCCAGTGGGAGGGGCTATTATTCCTCTTTCACTCTGAACGTGTGAGAACTGGTTTCAGTTTCTTCTCATGTGCATCATAGAAGAGGGGAAGGAGCAGCTGCCAGGGAATAAGATTACTCAATGAAGGCAGGAAGAGAGGGGAGGGATGGAGCGGGGCTGGAAAGGGGATTAGCTTCACATACAGACTAGAGAAATGACAGGGGGAGAGTGGAGGGAGGGGGAGATGCAGAGATGCTGGGGATAGACCTGGATTATGGAGGCACATCATCTGACCACGCTATTATGGATCAGCAGCCATGATAAATGTGGTCAGTTTAAGGAGGGGAACACAAGAACAGGCAGGCTCAGCCAGGTAGTGTACAACATAGAAAGGGACAATTGACTTGGCAATAGCACTGTGCTATATTGTGTGCCTTAAAGGGAGCATGTTTTTTTAGGTGTACAACCACATCCTAATGCCTAGGCACAATTTTGCAACTTTGACACGTGTTAGTAAAACCATACATATCATGACAACTACTCTGTGCATCCAGGTGGATTGTATGTTTTTTTTCAGGACACATTGGGCTTTCATTTGGTGGTAAATGGTAATGGATATCTCCTGTTTTTGTATTTATTATCAAAGGAAAACTGGCCCAAAATAGTAAAAAGAAATATATATTTATTTAAATGTAGCTGTATATTTCTTGCTACTACCAAAATCTTCCACCAAAGAACAACCCAAAATAAATTCTCCTGCTCCTGACTATCACAGTGATACCACATATGTGTATGTTAGTTGTTGTTTGTACCCGTAGTTTAGCCCAGAAAAAATAGTGTGTATTTTGCGTTTTTTATCCTACCTAAAACACACTGATACTGACACTAACTGACACTGATATTGGTTTAAAAAAAAAATCCTGTCCAAAAAAATACTGACCCTGACCATTTACCCTGAATTCTGATTGGGACCTTTGACCCTGACCTTGACCCAAACACTAACCCTGGCACTGACCTTGATCAAACCTCTATCTAAGTATTTTTTTGTAATTTTTTTAAATTATTTTATTATTATTTTTTTCACACACTTTTTTTTTCTTTCTGCAAGGAGAGAGAGAGATTAGATGTATCTCTCTCCTCCATTCATAGAGAGAGAAAACATGGGGGCCGGCTTCACAATGACTGATTACAATGATAGCCAATCAGAAGCTATCACAGCGATCAGGTGACCCAGAATCGAGAGTTCCGGGTCCTGGTCATTAGTACGAGGCCTGGGGCTCCCTCTGTGACCCTGGTTTCTGTTCTGGGAGTGAGGAGCTCCCCCGCACAAAGGGAGATACACAAATATACGAACACACTGAAAAAAGCTCAGTCCAGTAGGGCTGCATATTTGCGTATGCTCGGTGCCAAGGGGTTAACCTGTGTTCAAATATAAACCTATATACTAAAGTTGTGTAAATAGCTCTCTTTGATTGACTTTGTTTCATGGTGCATAATTTTGAGGTTTTCATTTATTTTGAGGGTATATTGGTTTTATTAGTACAGTGGTGATCGAAAGTTTGGGCACCCCAGGTAAAAATTTGTATTTTTGTGCATGAAGCCATGGAAAGATGGAAAAATCTCCAAAAAGCATCAAATTACAGATTAGACATTCTTATAATATGTCAACAAAAGTTAGATTTTAATTCCATCATTTACAGTTTCAAAATAACAGAAAACAAAAAAATGGTGTCTGCAAAAGTTTGGGCACCCTGCAAAATTTTAAAGCATGCACTGCCCCCTTTGTAAGGCTGAGACCTGCCAGTGTCATGGATTGTTCTCAATCATCATCTGGGAAGACCAGGTGATCTCAAAGGTTTTAAATGCCCAGACTCATCTGACCTTGCCCCAACAATCAGCACTATGGGGTCTTCTAAGCAGTTGTCTAGACAACTGAAACTGAAAATAGTTGACGCTCACAAAGCTGGAGAAGGCTATAAGAAGATAGCAAATCATTTTCAGATGTCAATATCCTCTGTTCGGAATGTACCGTAATTAAGAAATGGCAGTCATCAGGAACAGTGGAAGTTAAAGCAAGATCTGGAAGACCAAGAAAAATATCAGACAGAACAGCTCGCAGGATTGTGAGAAAAACAATTCAAAACCCACGTTTGACTGCACGATCCCTCCAGAAAGATCTGGCAAACACTGGAGTTGTGGTACACTATTCCACTATAAAAAAAGATACTTGTACAAATATGGTCTTCATGGAAGAGTCTTCAGAAGAAAACCTCTTCTACGTCCTCACCACAAAAAACAGCATTTGAACTTTGCAAATGAACATATAGACAAGCCTTATGCATTCTGGAAACAAGTTCTGTGGACCGATGAGGTTAAAATTTAACTTTTTGGCCGGAATGAGCAAAGGTACGTTTGGAGAAAAAGGGGCACAGAATTTAATGAAAAGAACCTCTGTCCAACTGTTAAGCATGGGGGTGGATCAACCATGCTTTGGGGTTGTATTGCAGCCAGTGGCACAGGGAACATCTCACGAGTAGAAGGAAAAATGGATTCAATAAAATTTCAGCAAATCTTGGATGGTAACTTGATGCCATCTGTGAAAAAGCTGAAGTTAAAGAGAGGATGGCTTCTACAAATGGATAATGATCCTAAACACACCTCGAAATCCACGGGGGATTACATCAAGAGGCGTAAACTGAAGGTTTTGCCATGGCCTTCACAATCTCCTGACCTCAACATAATTGAAAATCTATGGATAGACCTTAAAAGAGCAGTGCGTGACAGACAGCCCAGAAATCTCAAAGAACTGGAAGACTTTTGTAAGGAAGAATGGGCAAAGATACCTCAAACAAGAATTGAAAGACTCTTGGCTGGCTACAAAAAGCGTTTACAAGCTGTGATACTTGCCAAATGGGGCAGTACAATATATTAAGTCTGCAGGGTGCCCAAACTTTTGCAGACGCCATTTTTTCGTTTTCTGTTATTTTGAAAGTGTAAATGATAGAAATAAAATCTAACTTTTGTTGATATATTATAAGAATGTCTAATCTGTAATTTGATGCCTTTTGGAGATTTTTCCATCTTTCCTTGGCTTCTTTATGCACATTAATACAAATTTTTACCTGGGGTGCCCAAACGTTCGATCACCACTGTATGTTAATAAGGTTGATTTGTAGGTTAAACTTCTTTTTATGTTGCAAGATTTTGGTTTAAGTGTCAGTTTCATGGGTGGTAGTCTTATTTTCACTTTTAAAGTGATATTAAAGGCTTGTTTTCTTTTTTTTTTTTTCTTTATAATAATAAACATGTTATCCTTGAATGCTCTGTGCAATGGTTTTGCACAGAGAAACCCCGATGCTCCTCTTTTCGGGTTCCCCCTTGCACTCCTGGCCCTTCCACCTTGCCGAGTGCCCCCATAGGATGCCCGTTGGCTCCTGCTGCTGTGTCTCAGATAATAAGGAGTGAGAGACCCGGTAGGGCTGCTGCTTTTGCACACATTGCTGAATCAAATTGGGGTTGGGGTAAGTATTACGGAGGGCTGGGGGGGGGTGCTGCACACAGAAGGTTTTTTACCTTCCTGCATAGGTAAAAGCTTTCAGTCTATACAACCATTTTCATTTTTTTTTTAGTTTGGGGTGCTCAAAACTGAGCAAAGACTTGTTTCTAACCATTTGTTCTTGAAGTTGATTTTTGTTCCCAGCATGCTACTGCATTGTTTGAAAGAAAAAAAATAATTGCAAAAACCATCTCACATGAGATCACTCACTTTCACTGCAACTCCCTATCCGCATAGAAATAGTATAAATTAAGTATATACCTGTTAGTGCTGCACCTGTTAGGCTTATTATCCCTAATTTAAACTTTCCTGCTGCTGACCAGATTTACCTGCAGTGTCCATATTCTTGTAGCAAAGCTCCAGTCTGTTATCTATAAGAGTTGTAAATTTATGTCTAGACATGCTATTTAAAATTGTCCTGCTGCTGGCCAGTTTTACTCTGCTGTGTCATCTGTGGTCTCTTGTTTCTTGTAATAAAACACTTGCCTGTACTCCTGTATCTCTAATACATTATGTCCTGTTGCTGGCTAATTGTGCACTGATTTATCATCTGCTGTCTCTTAATTTTTAAGGAGAGTTTTATAGAAATGTTCCAGCAGCAACCGTTTTCCATCACCTAGAACAGATAGCCTCAGTGAACTACTAGCTAATTTCTGTCTGCTAGTCAGTGGCTATTACAATTTAGTGCAAAAAAACCTGTTTCTGCTACAAGTACAACTACATTAAAGGGAATCAGGCTGTGGTGTTGCTATTGCATGTAAACCAATTCCACAGTATAATATTTGCTGCCAGTGTATGCTGAGACCATCCATGAAAATCATACTTCTCCGTAATATCATTTTTTTATGGTATTTTTTTTGTTTGCATCTGTACATCCCCATGGTGGTGCTCAGCTTCCATGTCTTTCTTTTTTAAAGCAGAACTCCGGGATACCTGAAAAATTCATCAATGAGTTATCTGACTTATATTAATAGATAAAAATTCAGCGCAACTGTATAAAATAATATAATAGAAAGCTGCTATGCACTAAAGGATCAATAAACCAAAAGTCCCAATAACAAATATATAACAAAAAGTGCAGCGCTATCAAATATGGATTATGAAGAAGATATCGAGGAGAGCAGTCCACAGGTGAAAATTATGGTGAAGCATGCACAAGATATAAACATTCAGTGCTCTTCAATGTGCTGGTAATCCTCCACCCAGTCTCATTAGCCTCTCACCTCACACTTAGCCCCTGTGTCACCAGACGGGCTAGTAAGACAAACTTTCTCCAAGGATATCACAAATATAGATCAAATCAGTATTCCTCTTCATCAGAAGATAAGGCTCACAGGTAACAGATCACAGGTCCATAAAGCGGGTCACAGGTCCATAGGAAAACAAAGGTCCGGACATAGTGCATTACCGCAATAAATTACTTTATTGAACATAGCATAAAATCATAAAAATTACCTTGTAAAGCACTATACAAGTGCATGTGATGAGCAGATTGTATTACACACAGCGGTCTCGACCGCAATGGATGGCGGGTGACGTCACCGGCCCCTCCCCCTTCGCACGCGTTACGTCCCACTGCACGGGACTTCCTCAGCTGAGGAAGTCCCGTGCAGTGGGACGTAACGCGTGCGAAGGGGGAGGGGCCGGTGACGTCACCCGCCATCCATTGCGGTCGAGACCGCTGTGTGTAATACAATCTGCTCATCACATGCACTTGTATAGTGCTTTACAAGGTAATTTTTATGATTTTATGCTATGTTCAATAAAGTAATTTATTGCGGTAATGCACTATGTCCGGACCTTTGTTTTCCTATGGACCTGTGACCCGCTTTATGGACCTGTGATCTGTTACCTGTGAGCCTTATCTTCTGATGAAGAGGAATACTGATTTGATCTATATTTGTGATATCCTTGGAGAAAGTTTGTCTTACTAGCCCGTCTGGTGACACAGGGGCTAAGTGTGAGGTGAGAGGCTAATGAGACTGGGTGGAGGATTACCAGCACATTGAAGAGCACTGAATGTTTATATCTTGTGCATGCTTCACCATAATTTTCACCTGTGGACTGCTCTCCTCGATATCTTCTTCATAATCCATATTTGATAGCGCTGCACTTTTTGTTATCTGACTTATATAACGCACAAAACAGTTAGTCAATTAGTTAACACTCTCACCGTTCAGGAAAAAATTGAGTAGAAAATTAATTATGATGATTATGACTTTGATTAAAAAGAAAACAGCTTCAGCTGAGCAGAGGAGGTATTAATGCAGGGGGGGCGTCACATCCTCCCCTCTCACTCTTCATTTCGCAAACTACGGTTCCCATCATGCCCAGTGAATTGTAGTGTATGTGGGTGGGTACACTGAGCCTGTGCACTCATCCACTTGTACAATGAAATCACGCCCCCATATTCTCCAGCCTCGCTGCTCACTGACACAATGCAGGACTAGATAAATAAAACGTATTTTCATCCTGTAGATTTGCCGGTCTCAGAACAGCAGCAGCTGTCTATTCATATGTGAAACATGACCTATACTCCCCCCCCCCCCAAAGGTAGAAAAACTCCAGGGAGTGCCAACTTACTTCAAACAGTGACAAGCCAAGTTGGAGCTGACAAGTTCCCTCAAACCATTTAACCCCATACATGCTGGACAAATACACAGGCAGGCAGGAGTACAGTTCTCACTAGTGACATTTAGATGGCACTGTGACAGCCCAGACTTTAGAGATGCAGTATTAACTGTGCAGAGTTTTATAGTCTTTCTGTATAAGCAGAGGAGAAGGGGAAAGGAACTGGGTGGCTGTACACACTTAACTCCATAGCTGTTGCTACAGTTAAGATAATCAGTGGGTGCTTTAAGTAGTACACGGTAAATATGTCTCGAAATTGAGGGGTTGACTGTTAGCCACAGGCTCGGTTCACTCCCCGGCAGCTATGAGGTTAAGTCCGTACAGCTGCTCAGCTCCTTCCCATTCACCTCTGCTTAGACAGAAAGACCATAAAATTCTTTATCTCTTCCCTGTGTGTCTCTGGTGATCGGCACAGGTAATACTGCATCTCTGAAGTCTGAACTGTCACATTGCCTTCCTAATGTCACTATTGAGATCTCTACTCCTGCCTGCCTGTGTGATTACCCAGCGTGTATGGGGTAAATGGTTTGACGAAACTTGTCAGCTCCAACTGGGCTTGTGATGGGAGGAGGGGAGCACTGCCTTTGTGGGAGGTTCAGACTGGGTATCTCAGACTTGCTGGTCCACCCACTGAAGCCAGCAGGAACTGTTGGCTGAACTGCAGGAAAACACAGGGAATCCATACCATTATTTAAAAAATCCATAGGCTGTTTCTCAAAAACTACAGAGGTAATCAGAAGACGGAATACATATTCTAGAAAGGTAGAAAAGCAGCATCAAAACATTGAAAACAAGTTTTTTCCCAAAGATCTGCTTTGCCCTGATAATGGCCAAAATGTATTAACAAGATTTGTCCCAATAGACTTCAGTGGGATTCACCACTAAAGTTTGGGTTTGCTGAATTTTAAACAGCATTTGTGTAATCCATGGTGAATCGAACCCAATTTTAGCCAACCCTATTCACAGAAAGTGACAAGTAGACTGCAGGTATTTTGTGCTTGTTCAAAATATTTTTAGTATGAAAAAATTTAAATAAATGCACCCACGACATCTTGGCATACCAAGTTGCAATATATTACTTTTTTGTTTTGGGGTTTAGATCATTTTTAAATGATAGAGAAGCAAAATACAAGCCATTGAGACATTTAATACTCTAAATCAAGATGAAAAATGAAAGCTTGCTATGCCAAGAGACATTACATAAATGGTGAAAAATTGTAAAGTATGTGAAATAAACAGAACCTGCCAGCAGAGCAGAAATGTAGGTTGATCCCGTTAAATGTCAAAACTAAATGATGATTTGGATCTGGTTAGAGATGATTTTACAGTAAAGAAAAAAACGTCAGTGTCAGAAAGGGGGATAAGTTATATTGAGATACTTATTCAGGGTTTGAGAAGCACCGAGTCACACTCGGTCAGGAAGGAACTTTTTTCCCTGCTGTAGCAAATTGGATCATGCTTTGCTGGGGGGTTTTTCACCTTCCTTTGGATCAACTGCGGGCATAGGATTGTGTATATGGGATAGTATGGTTGGGTTTTCAATACTGTTTTTTTTTTTAAAGAACCAGATGGACTTGTGTCTTTTTTCAACCTAACTATGTAACTATGTATGTAACTATGTTATACTGTTGTTTTTGTTGTTTTCAGTAAAGGAATTACATTCAATCACAGTCCCAGTATCTCTATAGTCAATTTACCGGAATTCACACATCCAAACATACTAACATTGATGCAACTTCACCAGTCCAACCCAATAGCTAGGCAGGCTAAGGGTTGTATCCAGCGATATGAAATCTGGACTAGACGATGGCACAAAAAAGTAGTCAGTCAGTGCATGCAAAGTTTGTTTGCAGAATTAACCAGAGCTAAAAAGTAATAATTAGAGCAAAGGTAATTATATAGTAAGGCAACTTAGCTGAGGTCAAGGCAAGCTGAATATTAGCAAGGGAAGGGCTAGCAAGGTTAGCATCTAACAAACTGCAGAACAGCACTTAAGAGCTAACAACTTTAAAAAATTGACAAAGGACAACTTGTGAGTAACATTAATTACTTTAAAAAACAACTGAGTAAATCAGGATGCAAACTGACATCTGCAGAAAAGCCGGCAAGCTCTGCTATGTTACAAGTGGGCAGGATTCCATAGCCCATAATGGGGAAATAATTCAGGCTCCTGGGCTCTGGTGAAAAGTATGTACTTTTGGAAGCACCCAACAGAGCAAAGAGCAGTGGGACATATGGGGTTGATTTACTAAAAGTGGCGAGTGCAAAATCTGGTGCAGCTGTGCACAGTAGCCAATCAACTTTTAATTTCAGTTTGTTCAATTAAGAATCAAAAACCTGGAAGTTGATTGGTCTCTAAGCAGAGCTGCCCCAGATTTTGCACTCTCCAATTTTAGTAAATCAACTCCCATGGAGTTCTTTAGAGGAATTCTGAAAATGTATAAAGGCAATAAGAAATGAATGTGACTTGTATATACCCCAAATGCCTGGCTTGATGAGAGCTTAGAGGGTGAATTTCTGACAATGAGATTATCATTAACTCACTAAATTAGTGGTATTCAAGATAGTGTATTTAAGGGCTAATATCACAGAAAATCCTTTTCCTTTACAGATATATATAAAGAGTAGTTGCTAACTTGGCCTTAGATTTTGCTGAATGAACTAAATTTTAATGACTGTTGTCACTGCAAAAAGAAAGAAATTAATGTCTGCAGGCACTCATTTTCTGACCACTTCCAAGTATCAACATTGTATTTTTCAATCAATTATTCAGTACATCTTGTTCACTATACAAAGGTCTTTAACTTTCTTTTAGAATACTTATAAAACACAAAAAGGCTTATTATGCTCTAGAATAAAATGGTGTGCACATAATAGCAGGTCAACAAATTACATTTCAAGAAGAAGACTTTACCGAAACATATCTCTATTATACACATTATAAAGCAAAAAATCTTAAAGGGAACGTATAGCCTCAATGTTTGTTCATTTTTTTGGCAAATCAACCTATTCCACTATTGTCAATGTTTAAAAAATATGCAGTTATAATTGTAAAATGCATACTTTGCATACTTGTTGCTTTGCAGTGCTATCCCATAGTTGTGATTTACTGCTTCTTCTCTTAGTGTACAACTGGGAGTTTGCCAACTTAAAGAGATTGCTTTAGTAAAGGAGTTGAACTAGATTGAACTTTTTTTTTCAACCTATGTAGATATATAAGATTAAGGTTAAGCTAATATAAGTTAGCATTTACTGTGAATACAGTGTGCAAGGAAAACAAAATATATTCTACTTGCACATGATTGGAGGCTTGAAGTGAACAAAGCCCCCCCCCCCCCAACATTTCACTTAGGTGTTAGTTTATAAGAGAGAGAGTGGTTATTGTGGATATCGCTATTTCCTATTTCCTCTTTCCAGTTAACCACAGTGTAATTCCACCCCAGTCTGCATCTTTTACAGCACATTTGTAAAATGGAGGGTGTGGTATGGAGTCTGCAAACTGTCATGGATGGCAAATAAACCTAAAAGGGATTCTAACGATTCTTCACTCAAAATATTTTGGCTATAAATACACTTTAACACCTTCCCGCTGGCCTATAGCAAAATGACAGCCGGAAAGGGGTTTCATTTTTCTGACTGGACATTATATGATGTTCTTCAGAACAAGTCGCTCATGCATGCCTCAGGGGTGCGCAGCGATCGGTGGTGCGGTGTGTTGCTCTGACACACCGCCTCTCCGATCACGGTAAAGAGCCCTATAATGCAGGCTCTTTACCATGTGATCAGCTGTGTCCAATCACAACTGATCACAGTGTAAATAAGAAGTGCCAGTTATCGGCATTCCTCTACCCGCGCTGACAGCGTGTGAGAAGAAGAGAGCCGATGAGCGGCTCTCCTGACAGAGGGGGTCGGCGTTGATAATCAATACATTGATTATCAGTGCAGTCCGATCAATGATGCCTGCCAGTGCCCACCAGTGATGCCCACCTGTGCCCACCAGTATTGCCCACCTGTGCCCACCAGTGGTGCCAATCAGTGCCCACCAGTGATGCCATTCAGTGCCTATCAGTGATGCCTGTCAGTGCCTCCTCATCAGTGCCACCATCCATCACATTTATGCCGCCCATCCATGTCGCCCATCCATGCCGCCCGTCAGTGCCACCTATCATTGCCCCCTATCAGTACCCATCAGTGCTGCATAACAGTGCCACCTATCAGTGCTGCATACCAGGGCCATCAGTGCCCAGCAGTGCTGCATTTCAGTGTAGTCTATCAGTGCCCATCAGTGCTGCATATTAGTGCCTCCTCATCAGTGCCCATCAGTGCAGCCTATTAGTGCACATCAGTGCAGCCTCATCAGCGCACATCAGCAAAGGAGAAAAAATACTTATTTACCAGATTTTGTAACAGAAACAAAACTTTTGTTTTTCAAAATCTTCTGTCTTGTGTTATTTGTTTAGCAAAAAATAAAAAAAACTCAGTGGTGATTAAATGCCACCAAAAGAAAGCTCTATCTGTCTCAAAAAATTATACTAATGTTGTTTGGGTACAGCATTGCATGACTGCGCAATTGTCATTCAAAGTGCAACAGCGCTGAAAGCTGAAAATTGGACTGGGCAGGGAGGGGGGGGGATGCCCAGTATTGAAGTGGTTAAACATAAAATGGAGTGATTGAGACACTCAAAGCTTGATCCTTGTCTAATCTATAGATCCTTAAACATAAAGCAATAGAATATAAACAGTTAAGCCTATAAAACATTCATATAAAATACTTTGAGGTAAACTCTGAAATAATAATTTAAAATGTGTTCACTAAAATTAGATTATCTTTTCCCTTGAAGTAAATATTGATTCTCAAACAGCTGAATATGTCCTAGAATAAATAAAGAATTGACCTACGCTTTGTGATACTAGCTATAGATATCTCAATAAACTAACGGATTATTGTACACAACTATGAAATCTTCCTACACATACTTTATGTGCAAAATTGAACTTGCTCTCTGTACATGTTCTAATGCATCCTAAAATAAAATCAAAAGACAAAAAGATAACTGGAAAATCAAAATCATCTGCACTTCATTAAAGTGTAAATATAACAGTAAACTTAATTAAAGTATAAATATATAATGTTGAATTGTGGCTAGAGAATATTCTTCATTTTGTTTGTAAAGTTCACTTGCACATGAAATATGACTAATGAATATTTCTAGCTACAACTATTTGTTGCGTGATTTTTTATTTTCAGTTAACCTCTCAGGATTTATGATGTTGGAACTCATACATTCTCTGGCCTTTCACCTTGTGCTTATTTGATCATAAAATGGAATTATTCATGTTTCCCCATAATTTTCTCTATTGCTCAGTTTGATTCTTTGCATTTAATCCCCCAACGTCCATCATAATCCCAAAGATCTAAGATGCTACAATATTGCTCATTTCTACACTGTTTAAAATAATCATGTGTAATTCAATCAAATGTGTTTGCAGTGAAATAACACTACGTAAAAATAAATAAATAGAAAACCTATTAGAAAATACCCTGGCAGAGTGTGAAATGTGTTTTCCTAGTATTGTGTTTGGAAATTGCTGTCACCTTATTGTGTGAAACTACATCTGATGGGCTAGTAGCTCACATAATATATGATTGGAATTGTGATGTGATATAAACATTTTCTGCTAGCTGTTATATATTATATATAGCCATATTATATCCAACATCCTGATAAACTATATAGCAAATTGTTTAAATTTGGTTGGGGGTCATTGCATCTGAAGATCTTGAAGAGAGCAATAAAATGGGCTGTTTGTTGTTCTAGCTCAGAGAGTGAGTTCCATTTACTGTATTTGTCTCTAAAGCATGATGTTTCACTAAACTAACCCATCATTATACCCACCTGACAGTCCTGATTACAGGTTCTTTGAAAGATGAGCTGTGATGTGAACGGAGATTAAAGTCCAAAAGATTATTTTATGATATGAGCAGCTTCTCTGCTATCTACCCTTGTCTGGACCACAAGTGATTGTGTCAGAAGATTGTAAAAGTCTGGTGTCATGAGAGTTTCATGTTTTGTTTTTTTTATCAATTTATTTTTTATTTTTTGTGATAAAACAGAACATACTAGCTATATGCCAGGGTTTTTATTATCTCCTAGGTCAGTGTTTCTCAACCTCGGTCCTCGGCACACACTAACAGGCCAGGTTTGCAAGAAAACTGTAATGCATCACAGGTGATATCATTTGCTGCTCGGTGATTGCAGTATTCTAGTCTGCCTGTTAGTGTGCCCTGAAGACCAGAGTTGAGAAACACTGTCCTAGGTAATGTGTGGTATAATACCAGGGTGCAGACATAATAGTGGATGGGTAGTCTGGCTAAAGAGCACTTCTGAGATTCTAACTGTTTGGGATTGATTTACAAACCCGATTCCAAAAAAGTTGGGACACTGTACAAATTGTGAATAAAAACAGAATGCAATGGTGTGGAAGTTTCAAATTTCAATATTTTAGTCACAATACAACATAGATGACATATCAAATGTTTAAACTGAGAAAATGTATCATTTTAAGGGAAAAATAAAATGATTTTAAATTTTATGGCATCAACACATCTCAAAAAAGTTGGGACAAGGCCATGTTTACCACTGTGTGGCATCCCCTCTTCATTTTATAACAGTCTGCAAATGTCTGGGGACTGAGAAGACAAGCTGCCCAAGTTTAGGAATAGGAATGTTGTCCCATTCTTGTCTAATACAGGTTTTAATGCTCAACTGTCTTAGCTCTTCTTTGTTGCAGCTTCCTCTTTATGATACGATACATTTTTCTATGGGTGAAAGATCTGGACTGCAGGCTGGCCATTCCAGTACCCGGATCCTTCTTCTACACAGCCATGATGTTGTAATTGATGCAGTATGTGATCTGGCATTGTCAATTTGGAAAATGCAAGGTCTTCCCTGCAAGAGATAAAATCTGGATGGGAGCATATGTTGTTCTAGAACTTACAGTAGATATACCTTTCAGCATTTATGGTGCCTTTCCAGATGTGTAAGCTGCCCATGCCACACGCACTCATGCAACCCCATACCATCAGAGATGCAGGCTTCTGAACTGAGCGCTGATAACAACTTGGGTTGTGCTTGTCCTCTTTAGTCCGGATGACATGGCGTCCCAGATTCCCAAAAAGAACTTCAAATTTTGATTCGTCTGACCACAGAACAGTTTTCCACTTTGCCACAGTCCATTTTAAATGAGCCTTGGCCCAGAGAAAACCCCTGCGCTTCTGGATCATGTTTAGATTTGGCTTCTTTTTTGGCCTATAGAGTTTTAGCTGGCAACGGTGAATGGCACGGTGGATTGTGTTCACTGACAATGTTTTCTGGAAGTATTCCTAAGCCCATATTGTGATTTCCATTACAGTAGCATTCCTGTATGCGATGAAGTGCCGTCTAAGGGCCCGAAGATCACGGGCATCAAGTATGGTTTTCTGGTCTTGACCCTTACGCACAGAGATTGTTCCAGATTCTCGGAATCTTTGGATGATATTATGCACTGTAGATGATGATAACTCCAAACTCTTTGCAATTTTTCTCTGAGAAACTCCTTTCTGATATTGCTCCACTATTTTTTGCCGCAGCATTGGGGGAATTGCTGATCATCTGCACATCTTGAGTTCTGAGGGACACTGCCACTCTGAGAGGCCCTTTTTATACCCAATCATGTTGCCAATTGACCGAATAAGTTGCAAATTGGTCCTCCAGTTGTTCCTTATATGTACATTTAGCTACCTGTCCCAACTTTTTTGTAATGTGTAGCTCTCATGAAATCCAAAATGAGACAATATTTGGCATGACATTTCAAAATGTCTCACTTTCAACATTTGATATGTTATCTATATTATATTATAAATAAAATATAAGTTTATGAGATTTGTAAATTTGTCCCTTCCTTTTTTACTCACAATTTGTACAGTGTCCCAACTTTTTTGGAATTGGGTTTGTACATAAAGTGAATACTTTGCAAGAGAATTTTCACATGGCAAAGGGAAAATGTCCCTTTGCTTAGTAAATGACTTGAAGCTCTACTGACTTACATTATCCAATTGTGTGCAAGTATTATTATTATTATTATTATTATTGTTATTATTATTATACAGGATTTATATAGTGCCAACAGTTTGCACAGCGCTTAACAATATGAGGGAATACAATACAGTTACAATGCAATTCAATGCAGGAGGAATCAGAGGGCCCTGCTCATTAGAGCTTAGAATCTAAAAGGGAGGATCAAGTGAAACAAAAGGCAATAACTGAGGGGGATGAGCTGAAGGAGAAAATGGAAGTACAGTTGTTAAATGTGGGTAAGATGGGCTTCTCTGAAGAGGATGGTTTTCAGGGATCATCTAAAAGCTAATAGAGTAGGAGATAATCAAACAGATTGGGGTAAGGAGGGGTTAGTAAAATTGTAGTTTCTTTTTTTCTTGTCCTTGCATGTGATTGGGTATTCTTTGCAAAGTGAATTTTCACCACATTCATTAAGCTAAGGGAAAGTTCCCTTGCAAGGTGAAAAATCCCTTGTTCAAAGTAAACATCCTATTTGCCTTTGGTAAATCAACCCCTATGCATTTAAATGAAGATTTCCTATATATGGCCATCTAAATTGTGTCTGAAAGGTCAATGTATTATGGGGCAGCACTCCCCACCTCCCCTTCCGAACCACACTATGTTCTTTGGACGTCTAAGCCTCAACATGTACTCTGTGGCAGCTATCTCCCCCTGTCCAAATTATATTCATTAGCAGTTCACCCATCTTCCATACTAAAGTTTCTGGCAGCCCCTTCCCCATCAATAATGCTCATCCATACTACATACTCTAGCCATCTCTCTGCTGACCACATTCTCTTGATTTCTCCACGATCTAACAGGGGTTGGACAGAAGTTAATCTACTGATTGACTTTTGTACAACCAGCCTGTCAGATAAATGTTGTTCAACCGTCCTACTTTTCACTTAACATTATCCAGAGTACCTTTTACACTGGCCACTGTCCCACAAAACAGCTAACGATCTAATGTCTCTTCCTCACACTAACATGTTTTTGGAGTGTGGAAGAACACTTAAAAAAAAAAAAAAAAAAGCTGAACATACAAACTGCAAGCAGATATGAACTCAGGATCTGAAGTTACTGAGCGAAGGCAGATAACCATTTGCATACAAGCATTTCTATACATCCTGTTTTCTGTATTTAGTGGAGAGTTTCAACAAATGTGTACCAAAAATTGGCAGATTTAAACCTCATGAACTGTAGTGAATGAAGAGAACTTATTCTGAAATGGATTTTTTTCACACTTTCTTATCTCTAGTAACTAGTATACTTTGCTCTAACGTTATCATACATTTTTGTACTTTCCAAAAGCTCATTTCAACATATTGTTTCCATCATCCCTAAAGACTAAAGAAAGTACTTAAGTTCATTCCAACAGTAACAGTATATTTATTCACCCCGTCTGTACTAGTGCTATAGGAGTTGCTCTCTTACATCCCAAAGGAAATTAAGAAAAAGGCCCAGTGTGGTAAAAGTAAAAGTCTTCAAATGCCTCTTTAAACTTTCTGAGGTCTGTTTCTTATCTTGAGATGAGTATGTTTGATGTATAATACTTAAACTCATATAAGAGCGGCAATTGAGATTTGGAAAAAATAATGAACAGGCCCTCTGGCAGTACAGCTGAACAAGCTACAGTAATGAAAAAAACACAGAAAGCGAGAAAACTAGTACTTTAACATCAGTCAGCAAATGCATTAGCCTTAGATAGTAGAAAGAGGATTTGATATTGTCTTTCAAGAAGCATATTCAGTTCTAAAATTATTAGAGACAATAGGAGGAAATGTGAAAAATGTGTGTAAAATAGAAAAAAAGAAATCCTTCAAAAACCAGAGCAGAAAGTGTATTTTCATTGTATAAAGATCAATTTTATGATTAAGTTAAATGTACCAATATAAAGGAATGCTTCTCTAAAAAAAAATATCTCTTTTTATCTTTGACAGTGATGGCTATCAAGAGCCAGATGTATTTCATAATGTAAAACTAAATTTTGCAAAGTGAATGTTAGCGATTTTCAGCTTGTAAAACGCTCAGCTCTGAAGCTCCAAACGCCCAACAAGCAAAATTCCATTCATTTTAATGACCCCTGTTCACATCTGAGTGTTCTTTCGTCTTAAGCAAAATGCCTGAAGCTGAAAAAAGTACATGACCTTCTTTTTGGCAGATTACAAGTATTTTTTTGGCCCTATAGCTATCAATAGAAACATCTGACTTGAGCAGAAAAATGCTCATAAAATGCTCATAAAACGCTCAAACGGCAACTCTCCCCCCTCCCCCCCCCCCCAATTTCCTCTCCCTCTCCTCCCCCCTAGTGCTTTCTATTGGCTAAACAAAAATGCCTGAAGCTGATAAACGCTTGTAATACACTTCTAAATTTCTTCTAAAAAAGCTTGTAAAAAGCTGCAAGAAAGCTTAAGAAAATGCCCGAAAAACACCAGTAAATCGATGTGCTCAGGTGTGAATAGACAGAATAAGTTAAAACTGTGTTTACTTTAAATACCCAAGCATGTGCAATGGAAATTAAAGAAATAAAAAATATTTTTGCTAGCACATGATTGGATATTCAAAGTGGACAAAGTAATCACCAAAATACGATTCCCAAAGTAAAGTTTCACTCTGCTAGATGAATGACCTCTACTCGCTTTATTAAATAAAACCCAGTGAGTATTTTAGGGAAGGTATTTGGCTAGCAGAAGGTTATGGTGTTAGTTATACTGTATACTCCAAAAATGTATGTTGTGAAAGAAACATTATTTTAAAGTTGCTTTTTTTTTTTTTTTTGCTCTCTGGGCTACACTTTCCCCCTTCTAAAGGCCTTATGCACATAAACCAGTTGGGGTGAAAAAATGCACTAGCAAAAAATATTGTACTAGGACCTAGGGAGCCATAGGTGGCACATACAGCCAGCCATAAAAGTGAAAGGCTGTACAATGGAACAAAAACACAAGGATTTTAGGCTAATGCATTTTTAAACCAGAAATTGTCCGCATGTATAAAGCCTAAATAATTGTTGGCAGAAATTGCACTGATGTGGGAATTAATGCCAAAATAGAGTGAGTAATTCATTCAATTATAATTAAAAAAAATATACAGTTGAATAGACAAGAGAGAGGGAGGATGGGAGTTTAATTTTTGACAGAAATATATTTTAATTTGGCTTCTAATTTGCCAAACAAATAAATATAGCAAAAAGAAAAAGTATTATATTTAATCCCGCGCTAAGGATCTGTATAAAACCTGATAAACCAACTGCCCCAGCTGCAACTAACCACCTAAGGTGGTATCTAAATGAAGTGTGTCGGATGAAAGTGGATGTTGGCGCTGCTGGTATATAAATAAATTATATGCAAATATCAAGAAATAGGGTGTAAACCTTCAAAACATAACCCTGTGCAGTGATAAATACATGTACATAATTAAATAAAAATAAACTATATAAAGTACATAAAGAAACTGCAAATAGTGCATAGACAATAAATATTTAAAAATTCCCATTAACCATGCAAAGTATTTAATCCATACGACCTACTACTGGTTCTATTTATACTGTGAAAGTGCATGTGCAATCATAAGAAGGTGACTATGTGCCAAATACCGTGAAGTGAAAATAAATAATGTGCAAATATCAATAATAAAGATATAATAAAGTGAAAATTAACAGCAAAAAGCCCCTTTGCAAGGGGTATCTTCTTTCATAAGATGTATATAATTTCCAAGGACATACAGTTCATACAGTAGTGCTCAGTGTCCTTTTTCAAGTTCACTACTCCAAAGCAATACTATCCATTTATGGAGGGTGGTTGTAAAGACCGACAGATCCAGGCAACACCCCAGTGGTTGTACAAAAAATATATACGAATTGTATATATTAGCGCGCCAGGGAGATAATTAACAGGACCTGGTTTACTAATTGTATGATAATAAGTGGATTAAATAAAGTGATTAATGATTAAAATCAATAAATAAAATAATTTAAATTAATTTAATTAGTATGTTGCAGCTGCTATGTAAAGTGCGGGTGCTGGTGATGAAAAAAAGTGATCACAGTAGTGATAACTATAGCGCTTGCAGTGTCCCCTAATGGGAGAATATTATATATTTCACAATAGTGCTTAATATGGATAAATGGTGATATTATCAAATAAATAATTAATTAAATACACTGATAAATAAACAATTAATAAATAAGTGGATAAATAAATAAACCACTGGTGATTATAATCCTTCACAGTGTGCAGTGAAAAAAACTTTCAAATTGGTAAAAAATAAATATATCATGTAGTTCTAAACACAATTCATATAATAATAAAGTGCTGGTGCTCCTTGCTGGATTCCTTAGTGCTTCCTTCACCGTGAGTAAATGAATGAAATGCCCACTCACCGAAAGCTGTGGGTTTTATATGTCATATGACACTAAAACCGTCTGTGCTTGTTAAGAGATCCTGCCCGGATCGAATGGATCTCCCTGGGTCTTTACAGCCACTACGGGTATTTCTTCTACCTCGGGTAGTCTCCTTCAGCCACGATCCCAGCCTTGGAATGTGCCCTTCCTACAAAGTCCCCTCCAATCACAACCGTGATGAGGAAATAAAAAGCGGATAGTGTGGTATTGTTTCCAATATATTTATTCACACACCCCATGCATAGCAAAGGTAAAATCCATAAAATTTCCAGCAGGTGATAAAGGTGCTCATCCAAAGTTCAAAAAATTGTAACAGCAAATGTGAGGTAACCGTGTTCAAAACCAAACAGACAGGCAAACAAATAGGACCGTCATATGTTCGGCACAAAGAGTGGAGAGCGGTAGTTCCGGTATGCGTTCCACTCGAGTGCGTATGACGTCACCACGTGCGTTCCACCTAACGCGTTTCGTCATTGGCTAGACGTCTTCAGAGGTGGAGTCACACGTCTAGCGTGGGTCTTATATACCAGAGATGCCGCTCAGCACTCCGCCCAACTCCGCTCTGAGAAAACTCTATCCGGAAACCGGAAATGCCTCCATGTCCCCGTATAGTAAATAACATTTATGGCGTGCAATCCATATTTCGGAGCTCAATATTATATAACCATATTCCTTTATCATTTACTCAGTACCATTCTAATATCATGTGTAAACATATGATTAAGTTAGTTTGTGCTACATTATAGAAAACATTCCATACAAAAGGGCACACATATAAATAAATCATATTAATAAAAATATTACATTTTAATTCAAAAATTATTAAAAACATATTAAATCTATATTATTGTGATGGGGGTTAATATCATAAAAATACTGTATTTATGTAATTAATATTAAAATTATCAGAGGTCTAAAATGTATAAATATTATAGTTAAGTGGATTACAAAATTGCTAATATGATATTATATATATAATTTTATTTATAAAATTTTATTATCACGATCTAAAATTATTTATTAAATTAATTAATTAAAATTAATTATTTATGGCTGAACAAAGACATTAATATTTTATAGGATTTATAAATTATCATATTTTATCAAAACTCTATAAAAACTAAGGATTTGAAATAAAACAATTAATGTCCATGTCAATATTCATACCCTTGGGTTGTAGGGTAGAGAGCTCATAAATCCAACGGGACTCATTTTGGGAGACGGCAATTCGCATATTATTGCCCCTCCAATTCTGTTCAATCTTGTCAATGCCCAAGATGGTAAGAAAGGTGGGGTCCCTATTATGCACCATTCTAAAATGTAGGGAAACACTATGATTCCTGAAACCTTTCTTGATATTAGCAATGTGCTCCCCTATACGTACCCTGAGCTCTCTTGTAGTACGACCCACATATTGTAACCCACAAGGACAAGTGAGAAGGTATGTGACATGGGTACTCCTGCATGTAATTAGTTTCTTAATGTTATATTTCTTTTTTGTTACGTTTGATTGGAACTCAAGAACTTGTCTTTTCCTCGTTTTCACAGTTTTACATGGTTTGCACCTTCCGCATGAATAAAAACCTTTATAATCTAAAAAAGTTAAAAGTTTCTTGGGGGGATCTGGTACATTCTTTACCAATTTGTCTCTGAGGTTAGGACCTCTGCGGTAGACAAATTTCGGCCGGTTTGGAATAACCTCCTTCAATTTTTCATCCCTCAAAAGAAGGTGCCAGTGCTTTTTGATAATATCTTCCACTTCCCTGTATCTTATGTTGTACTGTGTGATAAAATTCAAAGAGTAGTCGTTATCTTCTTTTTCTTTATCTCTTAGAAGTAATCCTCTGTCCATATTTTTGACATCATCTCTGGTTTTTTCCAGTGTATTTCTTTTGTATCCTTTTTCTTGGAACCTGTCTAAAATCATATTTGATTGGTTCATAAAATCCTGTTCATTACTACAATTTCTCTTCAGGCGCATGAGTTGTCCCTTAGGGATTCCCTTTATCCAGTTAGGATGGTGCCCACTATGGGTGGGAATATATCCATTCCTGTCTGTTGCCTTAAAGTGCGTTTTTGTGCAGAGTCCTTTTTCTCCCTTAAATATAGTAAGGTCCAGATAGTGTATTTCTTTCTTGTCATATATTCCACTGAATTTGATTTTATACCGGTTGTTATTCATATCTTCTATATATTCCTTTAGTGTTTCTTCTGATCCCTTCCAGACAATGATCACGTCATCTATATACCTTCGGTACATCAACAGTTCATCTCGTTTATTTCCAAAGATTTCCTCATTTTCCCACTTACTAAGAAATAGGTTGGCTACACTGGGTGCATACCGAGCTCCCATGGCAACTCCTTTGTGTTGACGATAGTATTCTCCTTGGTGCCAAAAATAATTACTTTCCATTGCCATTTTTAAAAGTTTGAGGATAAATTCTTTCTGCTCCGGTTCCAGCTCGAGTTGATCTTCTATGGCCCATTTTATGGCTGATAAGGCATCCTTTTGTTCAATATTCGTGTATAACGATTCAACATCTATGGTTGCTAGAATAATCTCATCGTCTTCCCATGTATGTGAATCGATTAAATTAATGAGATGTTTACTGTCTCTGAGATGTGATGGATAGTGCGTGACCAGAGGTTTCAAATATGTATCTAAATATTCTCCTATGCGCGAGAATAGGGAATCTATCCCGCTAATTATGGGCCTGCCAGGTGGTTTCTCTGCATTCTTGTGGACCTTTGGAAGTTGATAAATGACAGGTGTTCGGGGGGCTTCGGGGAGTAAATAGCGATATTCTTTATTGGTAAGTGTTCCCTTCTTGTGTGCCCTTTTGAGATGTTTCTTACATCTTTTTCTAAAGATATTCAAAGGATTACTGTTTAATTTCGTGTAAGTCTCTTCATCATGTACCAACTTGTTAAGTTCATCATAGTAGTCCTCCTTTTTTAGGATCACTATGCCCCCCCCTTTATCGGCGGGGCGAATAACGACATTTTTCCGTTGTTCCAATTCACGTATGCCCATGTTTATATTATCTTTAGGTTCATGCCATTTCTTTTTCATCATTTTCAAATCCTGTTCAACCATAGATTTAAAAGTTTCCACGAAATGGTTGTTACCACATTTCGGGTTAAAAGTTGACTTATTTTTCAAGCCACTAGTGACATATTTATTAACATTATTAGCTTTAAAAACTGGTTTATTGATAAAATGTTTCTTAATGTTAATTTTCCTCACGAATTTTTGTACATCCACGAAAACTTTAAAAGGGTCTAAAAGTTGGTCAGGGGCATATTTTAGTCCCATGTCTAATACTAATAATTCTTTCTCTGAGAATTCAACTCCGCTCAAGTTAAAAATTCCCAGACCTACTGGGCCCTTTTTCTTTTTGCCCCTGCTACCTCTGCATCCTCTGCGTCTCTTGCCCCCTCTTGTTCTTTTTCGGGGTGGGGGGTGTTGGTTGGGTGGGTTCTGATAATAGGGTTGGTAACCCTGTTGGGGCGGTGGGGGCTGGGGTTGCCACTGTCCTCCCCTGCCCCCTCTTCCTCTCCCATAATAGGGTTGGTTCCAACCTCGATTCCAACCCCTGTACCCTCGATTTGGGCGTTGGTAATATGGTACCTGATTCACATAACCATTCCATACCGGGGGTTCCCGGTTCTCCCACCCGTGAAAATCCCGAAATGGTGGCTTATCAGGTGTATAGTAACCCTGTTGTGAATTCTCAAGTGGTTGAAAAGAATTATGGGTGGGTAGATTGTATTTTACAGTTTGATTGGATGGTCCAGATTTGTGTTTCTCCCTTTGGGTATGTGGTGTTCTCTGCGATTGGGGACCACCAGTGGATCTAGGAGTAGGGAGTTGGAAATTCCGCTCCTCTTGCGGAGTGGGGGTAGGTGCCGCTTGAATTACATCAATATCCCTCTCAATAGATGAGGATCTAGACATGATGTTATTTTCTATTTTTATTTCTTGCCATTTATAGACCAAATTTTTGTTGTAATCTCCTATGTCTCTCTGGTATTTTTTAATTTTCTTTATTTGAGTATCCCTATCCAGTTTGTCCAAAAAATCTTTAAGATGTTTGTATTTTTCTTTGTATTCATTGGAAGTATTATATGGCTCTAGATCTTCTTTAAGATTTTTAATAGTTTCATTGATTTTATTTAATTTTGCTTTCCTTCTTTTTACAATGAGTTCCAAGAGGCTATGTTCACACCCCTGGAAGAATAAATACCATTCATCCTCCAGGTCTGCGTCCACCATGCCATCATTGGGGGCTAATTCCCATCTTAATCTTCTGGGGGTCATTTTGTCCTTTATGTATTTTTCCAAGGTCAAAATGTCCCACCAGGTACGTATTTGCTTATCCATATTACTTTTAAGGGATTTAAAAAGCTGATCCATGGTTTTATCTATCTTTAGGGGAGCGATCCCTGAAAAGATAGTATCCACATCCACTTTTTTGTTATTGACATAATTAAAAATATCAAAGGTTTCCATGGCTGCGCTGGATAAGGTATATAATTGTACAAAAAATATATACGAATTGTATATATTAGCGCGCCAGGGAGATAATTAACAGGACCTGGTTTACTAATTGTATGATAATAAGTGGATTAAATAAAGTGATTAATGATTAAAATCAATAAATAAAATAATTTAAATTAATTTAATTAGTATGTTGCAGCTGCTATGTAAAGTGCGGGTGCTGGTGATGAAAAAAAAGTGATCACAGTAGTGATAACTATAGCGCTTGCAGTGTCCCCTAATGGGAGAATATTATATATTTCACAATAGTGCTTAATATGGATAAATGGTGATATTATCAAATAAATAATTAATTAAATACACTGATAAATAAACAATTAATAAATAAGTGGATAAATAAATAAACCACTGGTGATTATAATCCTTCACAGTGTGCAGTGAAAAAAACTTTCAAATTGGTAAAAAATAAATATATCATGTAGTTCTAAACACAATTCATATAATAATAAAGTGCTGGTGCTCCTTGCTGGATTCCTTAGTGCTTCCTTCACCGTGAGTAAATGAATGAAATGCCCACTCACCGAAAGCTGTGGGTTTTATATGTCATATGACACTAAAACCGTCTGTGCTTGTTAAGAGATCCTGCCCGGATCGAATGGATCTCCCTGGGTCTTTACAGCCACTACGGGTATTTCTTCTACCTCGGGTAGTCTCCTTCAGCCACGATCCCAGCCTTGGAATGTGCCCTTCCTACAAAGTCCCCTCCAATCACAACCGTGATGAGGAAATAAAAAGCGGATAGTGTGGTATTGTTTCCAATATATTTATTCACACACCCCATGCATAGCAAAGGTAAAATCCATAAAATTTCCAGCAGGTGATAAAGGTGCTCATCCAAAGTTCAAAAAATTGTAACAGCAAATGTGAGGTAACCGTGTTCAAAACCAAACAGACAGGCAAACAAATAGGACCGTCATATGTTCGGCACAAAGAGTGGAGAGCGGTAGTTCCGGTATGCGTTCCACTCGAGTGCGTATGACGTCACCACGTGCGTTCCACCTAACGCGTTTCGTCATTGGCTAGACGTCTTCAGAGGTGGAGTCACACGTCTAGCGTGGGTCTTATATACCAGAGATGCCGCTCAGCACTCCGCCCAACTCCGCTCTGAGAAAACTCTATCCGGAAACCGGAAATGCCTCCATGTCCCCGTATAGTAAATAACATTTATGGCGTGCAATCCATATTTCGGAGCTCAATATTATATAACCATATTCCTTTATCATTTACTCAGTACCATTCTAATATCATGTGTAAACATATGATTAAGTTAGTTTGTGCTACATTATAGAAAACATTCCATACAAAAGGGCACACATATAAATAAATCATATTAATAAAAATATTACATTTTAATTCAAAAATTATTAAAAACATATTAAATCTATATTATTGTGATGGGGGTTAATATCATAAAAATACTGTATTTATGTAATTAATATTAAAATTATCAGAGGTCTAAAATGTATAAATATTATAGTTAAGTGGATTACAAAATTGCTAATATGATATTATATATATAATTTTATTTATAAAATTTTATTATCACGATCTAAAATTATTTATTAAATTAATTAATTAAAATTAATTATTTATGGCTGAACAAAGACATTAATATTAGATATTAGATCGTGATAATAAAATTTTATAAATAAAATTATATATATAATATCATATTAGCAATTTTGTAATCCACTTAACTATAATATTTATACATTTTAGACCTCTGATAATTTTAATATTAATTACATAAATACAGTATTTTTATGATATTAACCCCCATCACAATAATATAGATTTAATATGTTTTTAATAATTTTTGAATTAAAATGTAATATTTTTATTAATATGATTTATTTATATGTGTGCCCTTTTGTATGGAATGTTTTCTATAATGTAGCACAAACTAACTTAATCATATGTTTACACATGATATTAGAATGGTACTGAGTAAATGATAAAGGAATATGGTTATATAATATTGAGCTCCGAAATATGGATTGCACGCCATAAATGTTATTTACTATACGGGGACATGGAGGCATTTCCGGTTTCCGGATAGAGTTTTCTCAGAGCGGAGTTGGGCGGAGTGCTGAGCGGCATCTCTGGTATATAAGACCCACGCTAGACGTGTGACTCCACCTCTGAAGACGTCTAGCCAATGACGAAACGCGTTAGGTGGAACGCACGTGGTGACGTCATACGCACTCGAGTGGAACGCATACCGGAACTACCGCTCTCCACTCTTTGTGCCGAACATATGACGGTCCTATTTGTTTGCCTGTCTGTTTGGTTTTGAACACGGTTACCTCACATTTGCTGTTACAATTTTTTGAACTTTGGATGAGCACCTTTATCACCTGCTGGAAATTTTATGGATTTTACCTTTGCTATGCATGGGGTGTGTGAATAAATATATTGGAAACAATACCACACTATCCGCTTTTTATTTCCTCATCACGGTTGTGATTGGAGGGGACTTTGTAGGAAGGGCACATTCCAAGGCTGGGATCGTGGCTGAAGGAGACTACCCGAGGTAGAAGAAATACCCGTAGTGGCTGTAAAGACCCAGGGAGATCCATTCGATCCGGGCAGGATCTCTTAACAAGCACAGACGGTTTTAGTGTCATATGACATATAAAACCCACAGCTTTCGGTGAGTGGGCATTTCATTCATTTACTCACGGTGAAGGAAGCACTAAGGAATCCAGCAAGGAGCACCAGCACTTTATTATTATATGAATTGTGTTTAGAACTACATGATATATTTATTTTTTACCAATTTGAAAGTTTTTTTCACTGCACACTGTGAAGGATTATAATCACCAGTGGTTTATTTATTTATCCACTTATTTATTAATTGTTTATTTATCAGTGTATTTAATTAATTATTTATTTGATAATATCACCATTTATCCATATTAAGCACTATTGTGAAATATATAATATTCTCCCATTAGGGGACACTGCAAGCGCTATAGTTATCACTACTGTGATCACTTTTTTTCAACACCCCAGTGGTGCAGCAGCTCCCAGTGCTATCAGTCGTATTCCCCTATGAGGTTACACTCACCAGATAACAGGCCCCTTTGCAAGGGTATACAGCTTAGCGTGTATTTCTCTCAAGGGTGACTCCTCTCCCCTCACCTCCAATCAGTAGTAATAGCTCCTCATGGGTATAAAAAAGATGGCCTCCATAGTGCAGTAACGCCAACAGTAATATTTATTGCAAAAATTATTCACTTACATATAGGTTAAAACATTCCCTCATTGATACAGGCAATGCAGAAAGTCCAGGTTCACCAGTGCATTCCATGGACAGGAGCCAGAAGTGACGCAAAGATGCTAGACTCCACCCTTCGCGTTTCATTACATTGACGTCATCTGTATCGGCATCATAATGTTACTCCTTCCAGTTTATATAATGCATGGTAACCTGGCAACCTGCCGCACATGACCCACGGCCATATTAAAAATATACAACCCATGGCCGTGTAGCCAATTAGTAGATAGTAAACTACCAATTAAATTTAAAATACAAATACAAAGGTATATTAAATGAAAAAAGGGGTAAAAAGACCAATTATAATCCTAAATAATTTGCCAAACATATAAATATAGCAGTAGTATTATTCTTTTCAGAATCACTCTTTCTTACTCAAAACTATTTAAACAAACAGCACTTTTTCTTACACGTAAAGTTTAGTAACAGCCAATGAATAAGAGCCTAGATTACAAGGACTTTGGGCTGCAAATGCAGTGTACTTTTATATATTAGTTTGAGACATTTTTTCAATCTTTCATAAATAGTGTTGAGCGAACACGGACTGTATTATTCGTGTTCGTACCGAATAATTGGATTTTTTGTACCCGAACACGGACACGGACACTTTACTGTATGTTCGGGTAAAAATCCGTGTTCGGTCGTTTTATTTCCGGGTTTTGCATGCTTTGGCGCTCTTTTCATGGCGGGCTTTCAACAGCCAATCAACAATCGTTTAACTGGTGTGCCTTAAGCCATCCCAGCCATGCCTGCAAATGTCTCAGTAGCTGTGATTGGCCGTCTGAAGCATGTGACCAAGTCTTTATAAGTTCGAGGCAGCCGCAGCGGCGTCATTATGCTGCTTAGATTCAGGGACAGAGCACACATCAACGTGCTGGCTGCTGATTAGGGAAAGATAGGCAGGAAAAAACCATTTGTGTCCGGATAGAATTGAGGGACAGGTCGGAGTGTTTAGGCAGGGCGAGTTGTAGGCATTTTAGGGATAGAGTCTGCTGAATTATAGGGTCAGTGTCTTCTACAAACTACAATCGATATTGCTGTGTGGGGGGTGGGGTGAATCTGCACTCAATCCTGATCTACGATCTCTTCTCAATCCTGTTAGGGACAGAGTCTGCTGAATTTTAGGGAAACTGTGTTCTACAAACTACAATCGATATTGCTGTGTGGTGTGGGATTGGAGATAGGCAGGTGTCAGTGATCCACATCCATTTTTCTGTGTGTGAGCTGCAGTGAACACAATCTTTTTGGGCTGCAGTGAACACAATCTTTTTGGGCTGCAGTGAACACAATCTTTTTGGGCTGCAGTGAACACAATCTTTTTGGGCTGCAGTGAACACAATCTTTTTGGGCTGCAGTGAACACAATCTTTTTGGGGTGCAGTGAACAAAATCTTTTTGGGGTGCAGTGAACACAATCCTTTTTGGTGTGCAGTGAACACAATCTTTGTGGGGTGCAGTGAACAAAATCCTTTGTGGGGTGCAGTGAACACAATCTTTTTGGGGTGCAGTGAACAAAATCCTTTTTGGGGTGCAGTGAACAACATCCTTTTTGGGGTGCAGTGAACACAATCTTTTTGGGGTGCAGTGAACAAAATCCTTTGTGGGGTGCAGTGAACACAATCTTTTTGGGGTGGAGTGAACAACATCCTTTTTGGGGTGCAGTGAACAAAATCCTTTTTGGGGTGCAGTGAACAAAATCATTTTTGGGGTGCAGTGAACACAATCTTTTTGGGGTGCAGTGAACACAATCTTTGTGGGGTGCAGTGAACACAATCTTTTTGGGGTGG
Organism: Pelophylax lessonae; assembly: GCF_965119305.1. Lineage (NCBI taxonomy): Eukaryota > Metazoa > Chordata > Amphibia > Anura > Ranidae > Pelophylax > Pelophylax lessonae. The sequence goes on along the minus strand of NC_138772.1, from coordinate 371,473,177 downwards.
AGTGAACAACATCCTTTTTGGGGTGCAGTGAACAACATCCTTTTTGGGGTGCAGTGAACACAATCTTTTTGGGGTGCAGTGAACACAATCTTTGTGGGGTACAGTGAACAGAATCTTTGTGGGGTGCAGTGAACACAATCTTTGGGGGGTACAGTGAACACAATCTTTGTGAGGTGCAGTGAACACAATCTTTGTGGGGTGCAGTGAACACAATCATTGTGGGGTGCAGTGAACTCAATCTTTGTGGGGTACAGTGAACACAATCTCATACTTCTGAAGGTTTGAGGGTGCTGCCTGTTCCATACTCCCCCTACTCCTCATCTAGCCTTTTAGGGGTACAAACAATAGTAATTGGGGCCTAGTGTGGTTGTGTACGTGTGATATACATACACTTTTTTGGGATCATATTTTCTATTCCGCTATTTAATCAAAAACCTTTGGGGATCAGTTAAATTGGGGGATAGTCTGTGTTGGTACGTGTGAGAGAGATCCACCTTTCCAAGTTGTTGGGGTTCATCTCATACTTCTGAAGGTTTGAGGGTGCTGCCTGTTCCATACTCCCCCTACTCCTAGCCTTTTAGGGGTACAAACAATAGTAATTGGGGCCTAGTGTGGTTGTGTACGTGTGATATACATACACTTTTTTGGGATCATATTTTCTATTCCGCTATTTAATCAAAAACCTTTGGGGATCAGTTAAATTGGGGGATAGTCTGTGTTGGTACGTGTGAGAGAGATCCACCTTTCCAAGTTGTTGGGGTTCATCTCATACTTCTGAAGGTTTGAGGGTGCTGCCTGTTCCATACTCCCCCTACTCCTAGCCTTTTAGGGGTACAAACAATAGTAATTGGGGCCTAGTGTGGTTGTGTACGTGTGATATACATACACTTTTTTGGGATCATATTTTCTATTCCGCTATTTAATCAAAAACCTTTGGGGATCAGTTAAATTGGGGGATAGTCTGTGTTGGTACGTGTGAGAGAGATCCACCTTTCCAAGTTGTTGGGGTTCATCTCATACTTCTGAAGGTTTGAGGGTGCTGCCTGTTCCATACTCCCCCTACTCCTAGCCTTTTAGGGGTACAAACAATAGTAATTGGGGCCTAGTGTGGTTGTGTACGTGTGATATACATACACTTTTTTGGGATCATATTTTCTATTCCGCTATTTAATCAAAAACCTTTGGGGATCAGTTAAATTGGGGGATAGTCTGTGTTGGTACGTGTGAGAGAGATCCACCTTTCCAAGTTGTTGGGGTTCATCTCATACTTCTGAAGGTTTGAGGGTGCTGCCTGTTCCATACTCCCCCTACTCCTAGCCTTTTAGGGGTACAAACAATAGTAATTGGGGCCTAGTGTGGTTGTGTACGTGTGATATACATACACTTTTTTGGGATCATATTTTCTATTCCGCTATTTAATCAAAAACCTTTGGGGATCAGTTAAATTGGGGGATAGTCTGTGTTGGTACGTGTGAGAGAGATCCACCTTTCCAAGTTGTTGGGGTTCATCTCATACTTCTGAAGGTTTGAGGGTGCTGCCTGTTCCATACTCCCCCTACTCCTCATCTAGCCTTTTAGGGGTACAAACAATAGTAATTGGGGCCCAGTGTGGTTGTGTACGTGTGATATACATACACTTTTTTGGGATCATATTTTCTATTCCGCTATTTAATCAAAAACCTTTGGGGATCAGTTAAATTGGGGGATAGTCTGTGTCGGTACGTGTGAGAGAGATCCACCTTTCCAAGTTGTTGGGGTTCATCTCATACTTCTGAAGGTTTGAGGGTGCTGCCTGTTCCATACCCCCCCTACTCCTCATCTAGCCTTTTAGGGGTACAAACAATAGTAATTGGGGCCTAGTGTGGTTGTGTACGTGCGAGATACATACACTTTTTTTGATCATATTTCCTATTCCGCTATTCAATAAAAACCTTTGAGGATCAATTGAATTGCGGGATAGTCTGTGTCGGTACGTGTGAGAGAGATCCACCTTTCCAAGTTGTTGGGGTTCATCTCATACTTCTGAAGGTTTGAGGGTGCTGCCTGTTCCATACTCCCCCTACTCCTCATCTAGCCTTTTAGGGGTACAAACAATAGTAATTGGGGCCCAGTGTGGTTGTGTACGTGTGATATACATACACTTTTTTGGGATCATATTTTCTATTCCGCTATTTAATCAAAAACCTTTGGGGATCAGTTAAATTGGGGGATAGTCTGTGTCGGTACGTGTGAGAGAGATCCACCTTTCCAAGTTGTTGGGGTTCATCTCATACTTCTGAAGGTTTGAGGGTGCTGCCTGTTCCATACCCCCCCTACTCCTCATCTAGCCTTTTAGGGGTACAAACAATAGTAATTGGGGCCTAGTGTGGTTGTGTACGTGCGAGATACATACACTTTTTTTGATCATATTTCCTATTCCGCTATTCAATTAAAAACCTTTGAGGATCAATTGAATTGCGGGATAGTCTGTGTCGGTACGTGTGAGAGAGATCCACCTTTCCAAGTTGTTGGGGTTCATCTCATACTTCTGAAGGTTTGAGGGTGCTGCCTGTTCCATACTCCCCCTACTCCTCATCTAGCCTTTTAGGGGTACAAACAATAGTAATTGGGGCCTAGTGTGGTTGTGTACGTGTGATATACATACACTTTTTTTGGATCATATTTTCTATTCCGCTATTTAATCAAAAACCTTTGGGGATCAGTTAAATTGGGGGATAGTCTGTGTTGGTACGTGTGAGAGAGATCCACCTTTCCAAGTTGTTGGGGTTCATCTCATACTTCTGAAGGTTTGAGGGTGCTGCCTGTTCCATACTCCCCCTACTCCTCATCTAGCCTTTTAGGGGTACAAACAATAGTAATTGGGGCCCAGTGTGGTTGGTTACGTGTGATATACATACACTTTTTTGGGATCATATTTTCTATTCCGCTATTTAATCAAAAACCTTTGGGGATCAGTTAAATTGGGGGATAGTCTGTGTCGGTACGTGTGAGAGAGATCCACCTTTCCAAGTTGTTGGGGTTCATCTCATACTTCTGAAGGTTTGAGGGTGCTGCCTGTTCCATACCCCCCCTACTCCTCATCTAGCCTTTTAGGGGTACAAACAATAGTAATTGGGGCCTAGTGTGGTTGTGTACGTGCGAGATACATACACTTTTTTTGATCATATTTCCTATTCCGCTATTCAATAAAAACCTTTGAGGATCAATTGAATTGCGGGATAGTCTGTGTCGGTACGTGTGAGAGAGATCCACCTTTCCAAGTTGTTGGGGTTCATCTCATACTTCTGAAGGTTTGAGGGTGCTGCCTGTTCCATACTCCCCCTACTCCTCATCTAGCCTTTTAGGGGTACAAACAATAGTAATTGGGGCCTAGTGTGGTTGTGTACGTGTGATATACATACACTTTTTTTGGATCATATTTTCTATTCCGCTATTTAATCAAAAACCTTTGGGGATCAGTTAAATTGGGGGATAGTCTGTGTTGGTACGTGTGAGAGAGATCCACCTTTCCAAGTTGTTGGGGTTCATCTCATACTTCTGAAGGTTTGAGGGTGCTGCCTGTTCCATACTCCCCCTACTCCTCATCTAGCCTTTTAGGGGTACAAACAATAGTAATTGGGGCCCAGTGTGGTTGTGTACGTGTGATATACATACACTTTTTTGGGATCATATTTTCTATTCCGCTATTTAATCAAAAACCTTTGGGGATCAGTTAAATTGGGGGATAGTCTGTGTCGGTACGTGTGAGAGAGATCCACCTTTCCAAGTTGTTGGGGTTCATCTCATACTTCTGAAGGTTTGAGGGTGCTGCCTGTTCCATACCCCCCCTACTCCTCATCTAGCCTTTTAGGGGTACAAACAATAGTAATTGGGGCCTAGTGTGGTTGTGTACGTGTGATATACATACACTTTTTTTGGATCATATTTTCTATTCCGCTATTTAATCAAAAACCTTTGGGGATCAGTTAAATTGGGGGATAGTCTGTGTCGGTACGTGTGAGAGAGATCCACCTTTCCAAGTTGTTGGGGTTCATCTCATACTTCTGAAGGTTTGAGGGTGCTGCCTGTTCCATACCCCCCCTACTCCTCATCTAGCCTTTTAGGGGTACAAACAATAGTAATTGGGGCCTAGTGTGGTTGTGTACGTGCGAGATACATACACTTTTTTTGATCATATTTCCTATTCCGCTATTCAATAAAAACCTTTGAGGATCAATTGAATTGCGGGATAGTCTGTGTCGGTACGTGTGAGAGAGATCCACCTTTCCAAGTTGTTGGGGTTCATCTCATACTTCTGAAGGTTTGAGGGTGCTGCCTGTTCCATACTCCCCCTACTCCTCATCTAGCCTTTTAGGGGTACAAACAATAGTAATTGGGGCCCAGTGTGGTTGTGTACGTGTGATATACATACACTTTTTTTGGATCATATTTTCTATTCCGCTATTTAATTTAACTGGGCCTCCATGCGAGACCTGTGTGCCTTGTTGCGCTGTTTTGAGTACTCCACCAACATGGCCAGTGGCAATGACGCCGTTCTCAGCTTAACTATCCCACTTCTATGCCTCCTTGAAAAAACAATTCGGGCGATGATGGAAGAGGATGTGGCACAGGATGAGGAGGAGGAGGAGGATGAAGAGGTAACATTTCCAAGGCTTTCAGGGCAGTCATTCGCAAGGGGCTCCGAGGGTGGGTTCCTGCACACGCAAACGCCAGGGACGCAATTGTCCAGCAGGGGCACAGTTCTGGAGGATGAGGAGGATGAGGAGGAGGAGGAGCTGGAGGAGGAGATGGAACCATGTTCACAGCAGGGTGGCACCCAGGCCAGCTCATGGCCATCACTGGTGCGTGGCTGGGGGGATACAGAGGACACGGACGATACACCTCCCACAGAGGACAGCCTTTCGTTGCCTCTGGGCAGCCTGGCACACATGAGCGATTACATGCTGCAGTGTCTCCACAACGACCGCCGAGTTGCCCACATTCTAACTTGTGCTGATTACTGGGTGGCCACGCTGCTGGATCCCCGTTACAAGGACAACGTACCGTCCTTAATTCACTCACTGGAGCGCGATCGCAAGATGCGCGAGTACAAGCGCACGCTGGTAGACGCCATGCTGCTGGCATTCCCATCTGACAGCGGGGCCACAGTGGAAGCACAAGGCAGAGGAGGAGGAGGAGGAGGTCGCCAACGCAACCAGGGCACCGCCAGCACCTCAGAAGGCAGGGTTAGCATGGCCGAAATGTGGAAAAGCTTTGTCAGCACGCCACAACAAACAGCAGCACCAGCAGCTCAGATGGAACGTCTTAGCAGGAGGCAGCATTTTACCAACATGGTGGAGCAGTATGTGTGCACACCCCTACATGTAGTGAATGACGGGTCTGCCCCCTTCAACTTCTGGGTCTCCAAATTGGGCACATGGCTTGAGCTTGCCCTTTACGCCTTGGAGGTGCTGGCGTGCCCTGCAGCCAGTGTATTATCTGAACGGGTATTTAGCACGGCTGGGGGCGTTATAACAGACAAGCGCAGCCGCCTGTCCAGAGACAATGTGGACAAGCTCACGTTCATTAAAATGAACCAGGCATGGATCCCACGGGACTTTTCCGTACCTTATGCAGAATAGCAATGGATACCGACCTTACCCACCCATTGTTCCATTTTTGCTCTTTCTCACTCTTTTGGGGTGTACCCTCATTTAAAATTTTTGAAAAGAAGCAGTGTTGGCTACCTCGTCCTCCTCCTCAGGGCCAGATTAATGTAGGGGCTATTGGAGCTGCAGCTCCAGGCCCCTACCTTTTATATAGGCCCCGGGTTGGCCATATTCACTGTTACCGCTCTTCTGTCACTTGTAAACACAGAAGTCTGGCTTCTATGCTCGCTTCCCCAGGCAGCACCCTCAGAACCTCCCCACACAGCGTGAAGGCCGGACAAGGAGGGACAGTTGGCGATGCATGGATGTGTTTATGGGCTTCAGAGACAGCATCCCATGTTGAATTAGGCATGCATGGCTGCACCCTTCCTCCTCTGGGTGCATGGCAAGGCACGGCCCTTAAGGCCCTTCAAAATCCTCAGCACCAAGCCCATGATGCTGTTAATCCGGCCCTGGTCCTCCTCCACCGCCGCTTCCACCTACACCGCCCATAGGTGTGCGCAGCCTATTGCATTAAGGTGTGCACCCCAAAGTTGAAATACACATGCATGTGTTTGCCAGCAGGGAGAGTAATGTATCGGGGCCATGTACCTGTAGGCAAGGAGAAATAGAGCAGAGCAGGTCCCAGGGAGATCTTTCCCATCTCCTCACTGGCAATGCTATGTGCCCTAGGTGATTAGGGTGTGCCCAGGCACACCCAGCACACCCTGTGCGCACGCCTATGTCACCGCCACATCCACCACCACCTCAACCTCCCTCCTACTCCATATGGGCCTCGTCCTTCAGAGATGAAGAAGAACATTGTTTTATTTTTCTGTTTTTTTTTTGTTGTTTTAAGTTATTTCCCTATCCACATTTGTTTGCAGAGCACTTGCCATGCTCTTAATTACGTTTTGCTGCCATTTGCAGCACTCTAGCCCTTTCCTTTGGTGTTTTAGAGCCATTTTAGTGCCTTAAAGTTCGGGTCCCCATTGACTTCAATGGGGTTCGGTGTCCGGGAAAAGTTCGGTAAAAGTCCGGGACACGGACCCGGACTTTTTTTTAAAGTTCGGCCGAACCCGTCGAACACGGACATCTAGGTGTTCGCTCAACCCTATTCATAAATAATTTCAGGTATATTTGACCGGTGTTTGATCTTCTTCAGCTGCTTTTGCCTTCCCATACAGTAGATGTGTAGGGGAAAATAGGTAGTTCTGATGTGAACAAAAGCCTTTCACCATACCCATAGGAATCCTTATCCCGAACCACTTCTTATGGCCATTGATATATGCCTGCTGCAAGTGCAGAGAGCAGGGACACGTGAAAGGCAGAAGTATTTTTGATGTTTATGCTACATAATTTACATTTTTGTCAGTTTCTGTAAAAACTGAAAAATTAGGCATTCCGAAAATAAGTATGGACGTTGCTGAAATACAGTCAAGTCCATAAATATTGGGACATCAACACAATTCTTTTTGGCTCTATATACCACCACAATGGATTTGAAATTAAACAAACAAAATGTGCTTTAACTGCAGACTTTCAGCTTTAATTTGAGGGTATTTACATCCAAATCAGGTGAAAGGTGTAGGAATTACTACAGTTTGTATATGTGCCTCTCACTTTTTAAGGGACCAAAAGTAATGGGACAATTGGCTGCTCAGCTGTTCCATGGCCAGGTGTATGTTATTCCCTCATTATCCCATTTATGAGGAGCAGATAAAAGGTCCAGAGTTAATTTCAAGTGTGCTATTTGCATTTTGAATCTGTTGCTGTCAACTCTCAATATGAGATCCAAAGAGCTGTCACTATCAGTGAAGCAAGCCATCATTAGGCTGAAAAAACAAAACAAACCCATCAGTGAGCTAGCAAAAACATTGGGTGTGGGTGTGAGCTAGCAAAAACATTGGGTTTGGAACATCCTTGAAAACAAAGAATGCAACTGTGAGCTCAGCAACGCCAAAAGACCTGGAAGACCACGGAAAACAACTGTGGTTGATGACTGAAGAATTCTTTCTCTGGTGAAGAAAACACCCTTCACAACAGTTGGCCAGATCAAGAACACTCTCCAGGAGGTAGGTGTATGTGTGTCAAAGTCAACAATTAAGAGAAGACTTCACCAGAGTGAATACAGAGGGTTCACCATAAGATGTAAACCATTGGTGAGCCTGAGAAACAGGAAGACCAGATTAGAGTTTGCCAAACAACATCTAAAAAAGCCTTCACAGTTCTGGAACAACAACCTATGGACAGATGAGAGCAAGATCGACTTGTACCAGAGTGATGGGAAGAGAAGAGTATGGAGAAGGAAAGGAACTGCTCATGATCCAAATCATACCACCTTATCAGTGAATCATGGTGGTGGTAGTGTCATGGCATGGGCATGTATGGCTGCCAATGAAACTGGTTTTCTTGTATTTATTGATGATGTGACTGCTGACAAAAGCAGCAGGATGAATTCTGAAGTGTTTTTCGGGCAATATTATCTGCTCATATTCAGCCAAATGCTTCAGAACTCATTGGACGGCGCTTCAAAGTGCAGATGGACAATGACCCAAAGCATACTGCGAAAGCAACCAAGGGAAAGAAGTGGAATGTTATGCAATGGCCAAATCAATCATCTGACCTGAATCCGAATAAGCATGCATTTCACTTGCTGAAGACAAAACTGAAGGGAAAACAAGCAGGAACTGAAAACAGTTGCAGTGGAGGCATGGCAGAGCATCACCAGGGATGAAACCCAGCGTCTGGTGATGTCTATGCATTCCAGACTTCAGGCTGTAATTGACTGCAAAGGATTTGCAACCAAGTATTAAAAAGTGAAAGTTTGATTTCTGATTGTTAATCTGTCCCATTACTTTTGGTCCCTTAAAAAGTGGGAGGCACATATACAAACTGTTGTAATTCCTACACCGTTCACCTACTTTGGATGCAAATACCCTCAAATTAAAGCTGAAAGTCTGCAGTTAAAGCACATCTTGTTTGTTTCATTTCAAATCCATTGTGGTGGTGTATAGAGCCAAAAAGATTAGAATTGTGTCGATATCCCAATATTTATGGACCTGACTGTATGTTGTTGCTGACCCTTTTCTGAGAATGCTAGGTCTCTGACTGATATGTTGACTGTTCATTTTTTTCTTTTCTGTTAGAAATTTAAGGACAACAGTGATGCTTCCATCAGTTCTATACACCACATTTGTATTGCAGTGTGATGATTTGTGTTACAATACAACAATACAGTTTTTTTTGGTACACGCCAGTGGTGTGAATTGACTCTATTGCTTCTTTCAGATGAAGGGACTGATAAAGTCTACCTGTCATTTTTTCAGGCAGACCTGATCTGATGGTCTACTTACCTCTATAGGGAAGTCAGTTTACACCCACCTACGTCCAGTGTGATCCAGTCCACTAAATAAAAAAAAATATTTAAAAAAAACGGAAAAAGATCCATCATCCCCCATCTAGGTGGATCAGATCAGAGGGCAGTTGTATGTAAACAGACATTGAGGTCTGAAACTCAAACAGTCTCTGCAGAAACTGAATAGACACAGGTCTGTCATCCTGCAACTCTGCTCTGATCAGCAGGAAACCAATGGACAGATCCCCACTGATCAAAATGTAGTCTGCCTCGTGTAAAGGGGCCTATAGCAAATAAGACAAACTGCCTTGTTTGTGCATTGTGATTGTGCTGGGCAGTGCAACACATTTTTTTTTTTTAAGTAAAAGCTTAAGTCTGAAGGCTGAACAAGAATGGATTGGGTGGGATTCCCAATGCTCAGTCCATGACATGACAGAAATTACATTTCTAGATCTGAAACAATTGGTTGCAGCTTTATCCAGGGTTTAAAACGTTCATGAGAAAGCTCAGAAAGGAGGCTGAGCTAAGGCAAACATGGGAGTCTGTAAAATGACTATAAAAGCTCTAAGAGGAGCAGTATTTAATTTCTGTGAAGTTGTATTTTGCCCCTTACTACAATACTGATTTCTATGTTGAATTTTTGAGGTGGTAAAAAATTGACAATAGACACCAAGTGGAAAATGGACCATTGTGTGGACTTTACCTTCTACTTCTGCTTACCCTTTGGTGATAATTTTTCACTATATACAGTAGATGTCTGTATTGCTGTTGGGGGTGAAATGGGGTAGTCCTGCAAAAAGAACATGCAGGAAAAGTCTAAGCTTTTAGGTTGGTCACTTTGCCTTAGTGAATGCAGTGACATTTTACTTTGCAAAGTAATCAAATCAATGAAACCCAATGAAAGAATAATACAGCATTTTTGCTTATGTAAGATTGGATACTGGAAGTCTGCAGAGCGTCATCTTATTTGCTAATCTATGGGAAACTTTCTCTTGCAAAATTAATTTTCCCTTGCAAAGTGAACAGTCTATCTGCTTTTAGTACATTAACCCTTTGGAGTCTGGGCTAGCAGGATATGTGTTACCAGTTCTACTTCATGCTGCTTTATTATGGTGCATAATTCTAACTGCTACTTGTCAAGTTGGAAAAACATTATCAATGGAAAACAAGTACTGTTTCATTCCTGTTCATTTTTTGGTCATATCAGCATGAAGTACAAAGTAAAAGCCATTTCTTTATTGTTCAAAGTTTCCTATAACAACATGGACAGGACTGGATTTTAATCACTGGAGCCTGCAGGTACACAGCTTGCCCCGTAGGGAACCTCTCTGCTAGGATGTCCTCTTTCACACAATGCATTGTGTTTTACTGGTCCTTACTCCGATTTTAATACTGTGACTCTATAAATACAATTATATGAAATGGGTGGATTTCTACAGACAATAAAGAAAAATGTGTTGATAACTGCACTGCAGAAAGATGGCATAAGCCTACTGTAATTAAAACATTTCTAAACCCAAAACAAAAATGTTATATAGTTCAGTTTTTCAGACTTTTTTTCTTGTAATTTCACCTGGTAATCCTTTTAATACCATGTCTCTTTGAGTCTATGCTTTTTTTTTCACTGTAGTCTTTTGGGGCAGTCATGGATGTCACACAGGCTGAATATGTCTGCATTTGTTCATTCCCTTCACACAGTGGATTGATGAAATTAATAGTTTACACAATATGTTCTTTATGCTTTCTTTTAAGCTCACAGAAAGTAACAAGGACACTGCATTTCTGGCAACAGGTATTTTCTGTTCTTGATGATGACTATTACTGGCCTAAAGCCTCGTACACACGCAACGATTGTTGGCCGACCGATCGGCCGTCTTTTGTCCAGTGTTGTTGTGTTGGTTGGGTTGAAATGTGCTCTAGACTGCACACAAATTTTGTCGGCCAGAACAAATTATGTTCTGGTTTACTTTTCGTGTGTTTTTTCTTCTCTGAGCATGCCCAGTCTTGCTCATCACATTTTTGTCTGCCGAAATCTGTACTGACTGACGGAAAATCGGCCGTTCTGGTGACGACCAACAAAAATTTTATAGCATGCACACCAGATTTTGTTCGGCCGAAAAGTCGCAGTCGGTGGTCGGAAGCATCATACTAACAAGCCAACAATCGGCCGATCGGACGTTGGCTGAAAATTCACCGCCAATAATCGTATAGCTTTACATGTGATAGAAACACATTTTCATTCACAAAAGGACATCAGGTCACTATAATGCTACACACAATTTAACTAATCGGCTATTTAGTCTATGAATTCCGCACATTAAAGCATGGGCTTGAAGGCACTACTGCATCTTGCTGTTGATCATTGCTTATCACAGGGGTAGTCTACGAAACATGTGACAGCCCTGCGATAAGTGGTAATGAGCAGTGAGCTTACTTCAGCCACAGGCATGGGCAGCAAGAACAACACGACAGAAAGGTTAAATAAAAATGAAACAAAGAACCTATAACTAGTTGATGGTCTTGCTTATACTATGTATGTAATGTTTGCACTTTTTATTTATTTATTTTTTTAAAGCAGGTTTGTTAGACCCAGTGTAATTGGTAGTAAAATAAATCTGAAAATTATTGGAATTTAAGTGTTAATGTCTTGCGCTAATATAATTCAAAATAATAAAGTGCTAATGTGTGATAATTAGTGATATTTAATAAAGAACTGCTGCAACTTATAATCAAAAAATACAATCACCAAATCAGTGTAACAAATAAAAGAATCCTACAACAAGTTGCGCATTACAACACTGATAAATGTGTATAATAAAATCTAATGCCAGTATATCATATAATATACAAACAAAAAAACTTTTTTGCAAAATTTGCATGTAAACAAATTCAAAATAGTGAAAACACACTGTGAACATATAAATAAAGTCCCATAATGTGCTCAAAGGGATCTCACTGCCTAGCAATGAGCAGAGAATCACTAAAAAAGTGTATTCCAAATCTCACAATTAGTGTTGAGCGAACACGGACTGTATTATTCGTGTTCGTACCGAATAATTGGATTTTTTTTACCTGAACACGGACACGGACACTTTACTGTATGTTCGGGTAAAAATCCGTGTTCGGTCGTTTTATTTCCGGGTTTTGCATGCTTTGGCGCTCTTTTCATGGCGGGCTTTCAACAGCCAATCAACAATCGTTTAACTGGTGTGCCTTAAGCCATCCCAGCCATGCCTGCAAATGTCTTAGTAGCTGTGATTGGCCGTCTGAAGCATGTGACCAAGTCTTTATAAGTTCGAGGCAGCCGCCGCAGCAGCGTCATTCTGCTGCTTAGCTAAGGGACAGAGCACACATCAATGTGCTGGCTGCTGATTAGGGAAAGATAGGCAGGAAAAAACCATTTGTGTCCGGATAGAATTGAGGGACAGGTCGGAGTGTTTAGGCAGGGCGAGTTGTAGGCATTTTAGGGATAGAGTCTGCTGAATTATAGGGTCAGTGTCTTCTACAAACTACAATCGATATTGCTGTGTGGGGGGTGGGGTGAATCTGCACTCAATCCTGATCTACGATCTCTTCTCAATCCTGTTAGGGACAGAGTCTGCTGAATTTTAGGGAAACTGTGTTCTACAAACTACAATCGATATTGCTGTGTGGTGTGGGATTGGAGATAGGCAGGTGTCAGTGATCCACATCCATTTTTCTGTGTGTGAGCTGCAGTGAACACAATCTTTTTGGGCTGCAGTGAACACAATCTTTTTGGGCTGCAGTGAACACAATCTTTTTGGGCTGCAGTGAACACAATCTTTTTGGGCTGCAGTGAACACAATCTTTTTGGGGTGCAGTGAACAAAATCTTTTTGGGGTGCAGTGAACACAATCCTTTTTGGTGTGCAGTGAACACAATCTTTGCGGGGTGCAGTGAACAAAATCCTTTGTGGGGTGCAGTGAACACAATCTTTTTGGGGTGCAGTGAACAAAATCCTTTTTGGGGTGCAGTGAACAACATCCTTTTTGGGGTGCAGTGAACACAATCTTTTTGGGGTGCAGTGAACAAAATCCTTTGTGGGGTGCAGTGAACACAATCTTTTTGGGGTGCAGTGAACACAATCTTTTTGGGGTGGAGTGAACAACATCCTTTTTGGGGTGCAGTGAACAAAATCCTTTTTGGGGTGCAGTGAACAAAATCATTTTTGGGGTGCAGTGAACACAATCTTTTTGGGGTGCAGTGAACACAATCTTTGTGGGGTGCAGTGAACACAATCTTTTTGGGGTGGAGTGAACAACATCCTTTTTGGGGTGCAGTGAACAACATCCTTTTTGGGGTGCAGTGAACACAATCTTTTTGGGGTGCAGTGAACACAATCTTTGTGGGGTACAGTGAACAGAATCTTTGTGGGGTGCAGTGAACACAATCTTTGGGGGGTACAGTGAACACAATCTTTTTGGGGTGCAGTGAACACAATCTTTGTGGGGTGCAGTGAACACAATCTTTTTGGGGTGGAGTGAACAAAATCATTTTTGAGGTGCAGTGAACAACATCCTTTTTGGGGTGCAGTGATCAAAATCCTTTTTGGGGTGCAGTGAACACAATCTTTTTGGGGTGCAGTGAACAAAATCCTTTGTGGGGTGCAGTGAACAGAATCTTTGTGGGGTGCAGTGAACACAATCTTTGGGGGGGTACAGTGAACACAATCTTTTTGGGGTGCAGTGAACACAATCTTTGTGGGGTACAGTGAACAGAATCTTTGTGGGGTGCAGTGAACACAATCTTTGGGGGGTACAGTGAACACAATCTTTTTGGGGTGCAGTGAACACAATCTTTGGGGGGTACAGTGAACACAATCTTTTTGGGGTGCAGTGAACACAATCTTTGTGGGGTGCAGTGAACACAATCTTTGGGGGGGTACAGTGAACACAATCTTTTTGGGGTGCAGTGAACAACATCCTTTTAGGGTGCAGTGAACACAATCTTTGTGGGGTGCAGTGAACAACATCCTTTTAGGGTGCAGTGAACACAATCTTTGTGGGGTACAGTGAACAGAATCTTTGTGGGGTGCAGTGAACACAATCTTTGGGGGGTACAGTGAACACAATCTTTGTGAGGTGCAGTGAACACAATCTTTGTGGGGTGCAGTGAACACAATCATTGTGGGGTGCAGTGAACTCAATCTTTGTGGGGTACAGTGAACACAATCTCATACTTCTGAAGATTTGAGGGTGCTGCCTGTTCCATACTCCCCCTACTCCTCATCTAGCCTTTTAGGGGTACAAACAATAGTAATTGGGGCCTAGTGTGGTTGTGTACGTGTGATATACATACACTTTTTTTGGATCATATTTTCTATTCCGCTATTTAATCAAAAACCTTTGGGGATCAGTTAAATTGGGGGATAGTCTGTGTTGGTACGTGTGAGAGAGATCCACCTTTCCAAGTTGTTGGGGTTCATCTCATACTTCTGAAGGTTTGAGGGTGCTGCCTGTTCCATACTCCCCCTACTCCTAGCCTTTTAGGGGTACAAACAATAGTAATTGGGGCCTAGTGTGGTTGTGTACGTGTGATATACATACACTTTTTTTGGATCATATTTTCTATTCCGCTATTTAATCAAAAACCTTTGGGGATCAGTTAAATTGGGGGATAGTCTGTGTTGGTACGTGTGAGAGAGATCCACCTTTCCAAGTTGTTGGGGTTCATCTCATACTTCTGAAGGTTTGAGGGTGCTGCCTGTTCCATACTCCCCCTACTCCTCATCTAGCCTTTTAGGGGTACAAACAATAGTAATTGGGGCCTAGTGTGGTTGTGTACGTGTGATATACATACACTTTTTTTGGATCATATTTTCTATTCCGCTATTTAATCAAAAACCTTTGGGGATCAGTTAAATTGGGGGATAGTCTGTGTTGGTACGTGTGAGAGAGATCCACCTTTCCAAGTTGTTGGGGTTCATCTCATACTTCTGAAGGTTTGAGGGTGCTGCCTGTTCCATACCCCCCCTACTCCTCATCTAGCCTTTTAGGGGTACAAACAATAGTAATTGGGGCCTAGTGTGGTTGTGTACGTGTGATATACATACACTTTTTTTGGATCATATTTTCTATTCCGCTATTTAATCAAAAACCTTTGGGGATCAGTTAAATTGGGGGATAGTCTGTGTTGGTACGTGTGAGAGAGATCCACCTTTCCAAGTTGTTGGGGTTCATCTCATACTTCTGAAGGTTTGAGGGTGCTGCCTGTTCCATACCCCCCCTACTCCTCATCTAGCCTTTTAGGGGTACAAACAATAGTAATTGGGGCCTAGTGTGGTTGTGTACGTGTGATATACATACACTTTTTTTGGATCATATTTTCTATTCCGCTATTTAACCACTTAAGCCCCGGAGGATTTGGCTGCTAAAGGACCAGGGTTTTTTTTGCGATTTTTTACTGCGTGACTTTAACGGACAATTGCGCGGTCGTGCGACGCTGTACCTAAACGAATTTGACGTCCTTTTTTTCCCACAAACAGAGCTTTCTTTTGGTGGTATTTGATCACCTGTGCGATTTTTTGATCACGCGCTATAAACAAAAAAAGAGCGTAAATTTTGCAAAAATAACAATATTTTTCACATTTTTTTATATGAAATTCCCCAAAAAAAAAGTAAAAATCAAAATTTTTTAACATTTTTCGGCCAATTTGTTTTATGCTACCTATGTTTGGTAAAAAAAATCGCAAAAAGCGTATTTTGATTGGTTTGCGCAAAAGTTATCGCGTTTACTAACAAAGAGAAAGATTTTTGTCATTTTTGGTGTTTTTTTTTTTAACGCATAGTGGCGGCGATCTGCGATTTTTTTTTCGGTACTGCGACATTGCGGCGGACAGATCGGACCCTTGACTGACATTTTTGACACTTTTGGGGTTACCAGTGACATTACTGCAGTAATCAGTGCTATACATATGCACTGTTACTGCAAAAATGACACTCGCAGGGAAGGGGTTAACTTTATTGGACAGGGAGGGGTTAAGTGTGTCCTAGGGGCGTGCTTTCTACTGTGTAGGGACATGGCTATTGGTGTAAAAGCAAAGATCAACCGTTCTACATAGTAGAACGGTCAGATCTTCACTTTTACACAGGGAGAACTGACAGGCAGCTTGTTTACACAAGCTGCTCTGTCTTTCTCCCTTCACAGGAGCGATCGTAGTGTGGCCGGCGGACATCGAGTCCGCCGGTCACACGCACTGACTTGCCTGTGAACGAGCCGCGGCGGGCGCGCGCCCGCCCGCGATAGGCTCGCAAGTCAGTGACAGGCGAGTGACGTACCGATACGTCACTCTGCCTGGCCGGGGCTGACCGCCGCAGTATATAGTCGTGCGGCGGTCGGCAACCGGTTAATCAAAAACCTTTGGGGATCAGTTAAATTGGGGGATAGTCTGTGTTGGTACGTGTGAGAGAGATCCACCTTTCCAAGTTGTTGGGGTTCATCTCATACTTCTGAAGGTTTGAGGGTGCTGCCTGTTCCATACTCCCCCTACTCCTCATCTAGCCTTTTAGGGGTACAAACAATAGTAATTGGGGCCTAGTGTGGTTGTGTACGTGTGATATACATACACTTTTTTTGGATCATATTTTCTATTCCGCTATTTAATCAAAAACCTTTGGGGATCAGTTAAATTGGGGGATAGTCTGTGTTGGTACGTGTGAGAGAGATCCACCTTTCCAAGTTGTTGGGGTTCATCTCATACTTCTGAAGGTTTGAGGGTGCTGCCTGTTCCATACTCCCCCTACTCCTCATCTAGCCTTTTAGGGGAACAAACAATAGTAATTGGGGCCTAGTGTGGTTGTGTACGTGTGATATACATACACTTTTTTTGGATCATATTTTCTATTCCGCTATTTAATCAAAAACCTTTGGGGATAAGTTAAATTGGGGGATAGTCTGTGTTGGTACGTGTGAGAGAGATCCACCTTTCCAAGTTGTTGGGGTTCATCTCATACTTCTGAAGGTTTGAGGGTGCTGCCTGTTCCATACCCCCCCTACTCCTCATCTAGCCTTTTAGGGGTACAAACAATAGTAATTGGGGCCTAGTGTGGTTGTGTACGTGTGATATACATACACTTTTTTTGGATCATATTTTCTATTCCGCTATTTAATCAAAAACCTTTGGGGATCAGTTAAATTGGGGGATAGTCTGTGTTGGTACGTGTGAGAGAGATCCACCTTTCCAAGTTGTTGGGGTTCATCTCATACTTCTGAAGGTTTGAGGGTGCTGCCTGTTCCATACCCCCCCTACTCCTCATCTAGCCTTTTAGGGGTACAAACAATAGTAATTGGGGCCTAGTGTGGTTGTGTACGTGTGATATACATACACTTTTTTTGGATCATATTTTCTATTCCGCTATTTAATCAAAAACCTTTGGGGATCAGTTAAATTGGGGGATAGTCTGTGTTGGTACGTGTGAGAGAGATCCACCTTTCCAAGTTTTTGGGGTTCATCTCATACTTCTGAAGATTTGAGGGTGCTGCCTGTTCCATACCCCCCCTACTCCTCATCTAGCCTTTTAGGGGTACAAACAATAGTAATTGGGGCCTAGTGTGGTTGTGTACGTGTGATATACATACACTTTTTTTGGATCATATTTTCTATTCCGCTATTTAATCAAAAACCTTTGGGGATCAGTTAAATTGGGGGATAGTCTGTGTTGGTACGTGTGAGAGAGATCCACCTTTCCAAGTTGTTGGGGTTCATCTCATACTTCTGAAGGTTTGAGGGTGCTGCCTGTTCCATACCCCCCCTACTCCTCATCTAGCCTTTTAGGGGTACAAACAATAGTAATTGGGGCCTAGTGTGGTTGTGTACGTGTGATATACATACACTTTTTTTGGATCATATTTTCTATTCCGCTATTTAATCAAAAACCTTTGGGGATCAGTTAAATTGGGGGATAGTCTGTGTTGGTACGTGTGAGAGAGATCCACCTTTCCAAGTTGTTGGGGTTCATCTCATACTTCTGAAGGTTTGAGGGTGCTGCCTGTTCCATACTCCCCCTACTCCTCATCTAGCCTTTTAGGGGTACAAACAATAGTAATTGGGGCCTAGTGTGGTTGTGTACGTGTGATATACATACACTTTTTTTGGATCATATTTTCTATTCCGCTATTTAATCAAAAACCTTTGGGGATCAGTTAAATTGGGGGATAGTCTGTGTTGGTACGTGTGAGAGAGATCCACCTTTCCAAGTTGTTGGGGTTCATCTCATACTTCTGAAGGTTTGAGGGTGCTGCCTGTTCCATACTCCCCCTACTCCTAGCCTTTTAGGGGTACAAACAATAGTAATTGGGGCCTAGTGTGGTTGTGTACGTGTGATATACATACACTTTTTTTGGATCATATTTTCTATTCCGCTATTTAATCAAAAACCTTTGGGGATCAGTTAAATTGGGGGATAGTCTGTGTTGGTACGTGTGAGAGAGATCCACCTTTCCAAGTTGTTGGGGTTCATCTCATACTTCTGAAGGTTTGAGGGTGCTGCCTGTTCCATACTCCCCCTACTCCTAGCCTTTTAGGGGTACAAACAATAGTAATTGGGGCCTAGTGTGGTTGTGTACGTGTGATATACATACACTTTTTTTGGATCATATTTTCTATTCCGCTATTTAATCAAAAACCTTTGGGGATCAGTTAAATTGGGGGATAGTCTGTGTTGGTACGTGTGAGAGAGATCCACCTTTCCAAGTTGTTGGGGTTCATCTCATACTTCTGAAGGTTTGAGGGTGCTGCCTGTTCCATACTCCCCCTACTCCTCATCTAGCCTTTTAGGGGTACAAACAATAGTAATTGGGGCCTAGTGTGGTTGTGTACGTGTGATATACATACACTTTTTTGGATCATATTTTCTATTCCGCTATTTAATCAAAAACCTTTGGGGATCAGTTAAATTGGGGGATAGTCTGTGTTGGTACGTGTGAGAGAGATCCACCTTTCCAAGTTGTTGGGGTTCATCTCATACTTCTGAAGGTTTGAGGGTGCTGCCTGTTCCATACCCCCCCTACTCCTCATCTAGCCTTTTAGGGGTACAAACAATAGTAATTGGGGCCTAGTGTGGTTGTGTACGTGTCATATACATACACTTTTTTTGGATCATATTTTCTATTCCGCTATTTAATCAAAAACCTTTGGGGATCAGTTAAATTGGGGGATAGTCTGTGTTGGTACGTGTGAGAGAGATCCACCTTTCCAAGTTGTTGGGGTTCATCTCATACTTCTGAAGGTTTGAGGGTGCTGCCTGTTCCATACCCCCCCTACTCCTCATCTAGCCTTTTAGGGGTACAAACAATAGTAATTGGGGCCTAGTGTGGTTGTGTACGTGTGATATACATACACTTTTTTTGGATCATATTTTCTATTCCGCTATTTAACCACTTAAGCCCCGGAGGATTTGGCTGCTAAAGGACCAGGGTTTTTTTTGCGATTTTTTACTGCGTGACTTTAACGGACAATTGCGCGGTCGTGCGACGCTGTACCTAAACGAATTTGACGTCCTTTTTTTCCCACAAACAGAGCTTTCTTTTGGTGGTATTTGATCACCTGTGCGATTTTTTGATCACGCGCTATAAACAAAAAAAGAGCGTAAATTTTGCAAAAATAACAATATTTTTCACATTTTTTTATATGAAATTCCCCAAAAAAAAAAGTAAAAATCAAAATTTTTTAACATTTTTCGGCCAATTTGTTTTATGCTACCTATGTTTGGTAAAAAAAATCGCAAAAAGCGTATTTTGATTGGTTTGCGCAAAAGTTATCGCGTTTACTAACAAAGAGAAAGATTTTTGTCATTTTTGGTGTTTTTTTTTTTAACGCATAGTGGCGGCGATCTGCGATTTTTTTTTCGGTACTGCGACATTGCGGCGGACAGATCGGACCCTTGACTGACATTTTTGACACTTTTGGGGTTACCAGTGACATTACTGCAGTAATCAGTGCTATACATATGCACTGTTACTGCAAAAATGACACTCGCAGGGAAGGGGTTAACTTTATTGGACAGGGAGGGGTTAAGTGTGTCCTAGGGGCGTGCTTTCTACTGTGTAGGGACATGGCTATTGGTGTAAAAGCAAAGATCAACCGTTCTACATAGTAGAACGGTCAGATCTTCACTTTTACACAGGGAGAACTGACAGGCAGCTTGTTTACACAAGCTGCTCTGTCTTTCTCCCTTCACAGGAGCGATCGTAGTGTGGCCGGCGGACATCGAGTCCGCCGGTCACACGCACTGACTTGCCTGTGAACGAGCCGCGGCGGGCGCGCGCCTCGGCGGGCGCGCGCCCGCCCGCGATAGGCTCGCAAGTCAGTGACAGGCGAGTGACGTACCGATACGTCACTCTGCCTGGCCGGGGCTGACCGCCGCAGTATATAGTCGTGCGGCGGTCGGCAACCGGTTAATCAAAAACCTTTGGGGATCAGTTAAATTGGGGGATAGTCTGTGTTGGTACGTGTGAGAGAGATCCACCTTTCCAAGTTGTTGGGGTTCATCTCATACTTCTGAAGGTTTGAGGGTGCTGCCTGTTCCATACTCCCCCTACTCCTCATCTAGCCTTTTAGGGGTACAAACAATAGTAATTGGGGCCTAGTGTGGTTGTGTACGTGTGATATACATACACTTTTTTTGGATCATATTTTCTATTCCGCTATTTAATCAAAAACCTTTGGGGATCAGTTAAATTGGGGGATAGTCTGTGTTGGTACGTGTGAGAGAGATCCACCTTTCCAAGTTGTTGGGGTTCATCTCATACTTCTGAAGGTTTGAGGGTGCTGCCTGTTCCATACTCCCCCTACTCCTCATCTAGCCTTTTAGGGGTACAAACAATAGTAATTGGGGCCTAGTGTGGTTGTGTACGTGTGATATACATACACTTTTTTTGGATCATATTTTCTATTCCGCTATTTAATCAAAAACCTTTGGGGATCAGTTAAATTGGGGGATAGTCTGTGTTGGTACGTGTGAGAGAGATCCACCTTTCCAAGTTGTTGGGGTTCATCTCATACTTCTGAAGGTTTGAGGGTGCTGCCTGTTCCATACCCCCCCTACTCCTCATCTAGCCTTTTAGGGGTACAAACAATAGTAATTGGGGCCTAGTGTGGTTGTGTACGTGTGATATACATACACTTTTTTTGGATCATATTTTCTATTCCGCTATTTAATCAAAAACCTTTGGGGATCAGTTAAATTGGGGGATAGTCTGTGTTGGTACGTGTGAGAGAGATCCACCTTTCCAAGTTGTTGGGGTTCATCTCATACTTCTGAAGGTTTGAGGGTGCTGCCTGTTCCATACCCCCCCTACTCCTCATCTAGCCTTTTAGGGGTACAAACAATAGTAATTGGGGCCTAGTGTGGTTGTGTACGTGTGATATACATACACTTTTTTTGGATCATATTTTCTATTCCGCTATTTAATCAAAAACCTTTGGGGATCAGTTAAATTGGGGGATAGTCTGTGTTGGTACGTGTGAGAGAGATCCACCTTTCCAAGTTTTTGGGGTTCATCTCATACTTCTGAAGATTTGAGGGTGCTGCCTGTTCCATACCCCCCCTACTCCTCATCTAGCCTTTTAGGGGTACAAACAATAGTAATTGGGGCCTAGTGTGGTTGTGTACGTGTGATATACATACACTTTTTTTGGATCATATTTTCTATTCCGCTATTTAATCAAAAACCTTTGGGGATCAGTTAAATTGGGGGATAGTCTGTGTTGGTACGTGTGAGAGAGATCCACCTTTCCAAGTTGTTGGGGTTCATCTCATACTTCTGAAGGTTTGAGGGTGCTGCCTGTTCCATACCCCCCCTACTCCTCATCTAGCCTTTTAGGGGTACAAACAATAGTAATTGGGGCCTAGTGTGGTTGTGTACGTGTGATATACATACACTTTTTTTGGATCATATTTTCTATTCCGCTATTTAATCAAAAACCTTTGGGGATCAGTTAAATTGGGGGATAGTCTGTGTTGGTACGTGTGAGAGAGATCCACCTTTCCAAGTTGTTGGGGTTCATCTCATACTTCTGAAGGTTTGAGGGTGCTGCCTGTTCCATACTCCCCCTACTCCTCATCTAGCCTTTTAGGGGTACAAACAATAGTAATTGGGGCCTAGTGTGGTTGTGTACGTGTGATATACATACACTTTTTTTGGATCATATTTTCTATTCCGCTATTTAATCAAAAACCTTTGGGGATCAGTTAAATTGGGGGATAGTCTGTGTTGGTACGTGTGAGAGAGATCCACCTTTCCAAGTTGTTGGGGTTCATCTCATACTTCTGAAGGTTTGAGGGTGCTGCCTGTTCCATACTCCCCCTACTCCTCATCTAGCCTTTTAGGGGTACAAACAATAGTAATTGGGGCCTAGTGTGGTTGTGTACGTGTGATATACATACACTTTTTTTGGATCATATTTTCTATTCCGCTATTTAATCAAAAACCTTTGGGGATCAGTTAAATTGGGGGATAGTCTGTGTTGGTACATGTGAGAGAGATCCACCTTTCCAAGTTGTTGGGGTTCATCTCATACTTCTGAAGGTTTGAGGGTGCTGCCTGTTCCATACCCCCCCTACTCCTCATCTAGCCTTTTAGGGGTACAAACAATAGTAATTGGGGCCTAGTGTGGTTGTGTACGTGTGATATACATACACTTTTTTTGGATCATATTTTCTATTCCGCTATTTAATCAAAAACCTTTGGGGATCAGTTAAATTGGGGGATAGTCTGTGTTGGTACGTGTGAGAGAGATCCACCTTTCCAAGTTGTTGGGGTTCATCTCATACTTCTGAAGGTTTGAGGGTGCTGCCTGTTCCATACTCCCCCTACTCCTCATCTAGCCTTTTAGGGGTACAAACAATAGTAATTGGGGCCCAGTGTGGTTGTGTACGTGTGATATACATACACTTTTTTTGGATCATATTTTCTATTCCGCTATTTAATCAAAAACCTTTGGGGATCAGTTAAATTGGGGGATAGTCTGTGTTGGTACGTGTGAGAGAGATCCACCTTTCCAAGTTGTTGGGGTTCATCTCATACTTCTGAAGGTTTGAGGGTGCTGCCTGTTCCATACTCCCCCTACTCCTAGCCTTTTAGGGGTACAAACAATAGTAATTGGGGCCTAGTGTGGTTGTGTACGTGTGATATACATACACTTTTTTTGGATCATATTTTCTATTCCGCTATTTAATCAAAAACCTTTGGGGATCAGTTAAATTGGGGGATAGTCTGTGTTGGTACGTGTGAGAGAGATCCACCTTTCCAAGTTGTTGGGGTTCATCTCATACTTCTGAAGGTTTGAGGGTGCTGCCTGTTCCATACTCCCCCTACTCCTAGCCTTTTAGGGGTACAAACAATAGTAATTGGGGCCTAGTGTGGTTGTGTACGTGTGATATACATACACTTTTTTTGGATCATATTTTCTATTCCGCTATTTAATCAAAAACCTTTGGGGATCAGTTAAATTGGGGGATAGTCTGTGTTGGTACGTGTGAGAGAGATCCACCTTTCCAAGTTGTTGGGGTTCATCTCATACTTCTGAAGGTTTGAGGGTGCTGCCTGTTCCATACCCCCCCTACTCCTCATCTAGCCTTTTAGGGGTACAAACAATAGTAATTGGGGCCTAGTGTGGTTGTGTACGTGTGATATACATACACTTTTTTTGGATCATATTTTCTATTCCGCTATTTAATCAAAAACCTTTGGGGATCAGTTAAATTGGGGGATAGTCTGTGTTGGTACGTGTGAGAGAGATCCACCTTTCCAAGTTGTTGGGGTTCATCTCATACTTCTGAAGGTTTGAGGGTGCTGCCTGTTCCATACTCCCCCTACTCCTCATCTAGCCTTTTAGGGGTACAAACAATAGTAATTGGGGCCCAGTGTGGTTGTGTACGTGTGATATACATACACTTTTTTTGGATCATATTTTCTATTCCGCTATTTAATTTAACTGGGCCTCCATGCGAGACCTGTGTGCCTTGTTGCGCTGTTTTGAGTACTCCACCAACATGGCCAGTGGCAATGACGCCGTTCTCAGCTTAACTATCCCACTTCTATGCCTCCTTGAAAAAACAATTCGGGCGATGATGGAAGAGGATGTGGCACAGGATGAGGAGGAGGAGGAGGATGAAGAGGTAACATTTCCAAGGCTTTCAGGGCAGTCATTCGCAAGGGGCTCCGAGGGTGGGTTCCTGCACACGCAAACGCCAGGGACGCAATTGTCCAGCAGGGGCACAGTTCTGGAGGATGAGGAGGATGAGGAGGAGGAGGAGCTGGAGGAGGAGATGGAACCATGTTCACAGCAGGGTGGCACCCAGGCCAGCTCATGGCCATCACTGGTGCGTGGCTGGGGGGATACAGAGGACACGGACGATACACCTCCCACAGAGGACAGCCTTTCGTTGCCTCTGGGCAGCCTGGCACACATGAGCGATTACATGCTGCAGTGTCTCCACAACGACCGCCGAGTTGCCCACATTCTAACTTGTGCTGATTACTGGGTGGCCACGCTGCTGGATCCCCGTTACAAGGACAACGTACCGTCCTTAATTCACTCACTGGAGCGCGATCGCAAGATGCGCGAGTACAAGCGCACGCTGGTAGACGCCATGCTGCTGGCATTCCCATCTGACAGCGGGACCACAGTGGAAGCACAAGGCAGAGGAGGAGGAGGAGGAGGTCGCCAACGCAACCAGGGCACCGCCAGCACCTCAGAAGGCAGGGTTAGCATGGCCGAAATGTGGAAAAGCTTTGTCAGCACGCCACAACAAACAGCAGCACCAGCAGCTCAGATGGAACGTCTTAGCAGGAGGCAGCATTTTACCAACATGGTGGAGCAGTATGTGTGCACACGCCTACATGTAGTGAATGACGGGTCTGCCCCCTTCAACTTCTGGGTCTCCAAATTGGGCACATGGCCTGAGCTTGCCCTTTACGCCTTGGAGGTGCTGGCGTGCCCTGCAGCCAGTGTATTATCTGAACGGGTATTTAGCACGGCTGGGGGCGTTATAACAGACAAGCGCAGCCGCCTGTCCAGAGACAATGTGGACAAGCTCACGTTCATTAAAATGAACCAGGCATGGATCCCACGGGACTTTTCCGTACCTTATGCAGAATAGCAATGGATACCGACCTTACCCACCCATTGTTCCATTTTTGCTCTTTCTCACTCTTTTGGGGTGTACCCTCATTTAAAATTTTTGAAAAGAAGCAGTGTTGGCTACCTCGTCCTCCTCCTCAGGGCCAGATTAATGTAGGGGCTATTGGAGCTGCAGCTCCAGGCCCCTACCTTTTATATAGGCCCCGGGTTGGCCATATTCACTGTTACCGCTCTTCTGTCACTTGTAAACACAGAAGTCTGGCTTCTATGCTCGCTTCCCCAGGCAGCACCCTCAGAACCTCCCCACACAGCGTGAAGGCCGGACAAGGAGGGACAGTTGGCGATGCATGGATGTGTTTATGGGCTTCAGAGACAGCATCCCATGTTGAATTAGGCATGCATGGCTGCACCCTTCCTCCTCTGGGTGCATGGCAAGGCACGGCCCTTAAGGCCCTTCAAAATCCTCAGCACCAAGCCCATGATGCTGTTAATCCGGCCCTGGTCCTCCTCCACCGCCGCTTCCACCTACACCGCCCATAGGTGTGCGCAGCCTATTGCATTAAGGTGTGCACCCCAAAGTTGAAATACACATGCATGTGTTTGCCAGCAGGGAGAGTAATGTATCGGGGCCATGTACCTGTAGGCAAGGAGAAATAGAGCAGAGCAGGTCCCAGGGAGATCTTTCCCATCTCCTCACTGGCAATGCTATGTGCCCTAGGTGATTAGGGTGTGCCCAGGCACACCCAGCACACCCTGTGCGCACGCCTATGTCACCGCCACATCCACCACCACCTCAACCTCCCTCCTACTCCATATGGGCCTCGTCCTTCAGAGATGAAGAAGAACATTGTTTTATTTTTCTGTTTTTTTTTGTTGTTTTAAGTTATTTCCCTATCCACATTTGTTTGCAGAGCACTTGCCATGCTCTTAATTACGTTTTGCTGCCATTTGCAGCACTCTAGCCCTTTCCTTTGGTGTTTTAGAGCCATTTTAGTGCCTTAAAGTTCGGGTCCCCATTGACTTCAATGGGGTTCGGTGTCCGGGAAAAGTTCGGTAAAAGTCCGGGACACGGACCCGGACTTTTTTTTAAAGTTCGGCCGAACCCGTCGAACACGGACATCTAGGTGTCCGCTCAACCCTACTCACAATGTATTCCAACTGCTCCTGCTAATAGCATGTAATCCTGGACATGATTCTTTCAATCATTAAAATTTCATATGGGCTCTCCAGGTGTGGTTCCTGTGAATCAAACTCCAGTCACCTTGTTAAACCACCACCAACGTGTACAACAACTCTCATTAGATGGTTTCTTACCAGAAATAATGGCCCCCTCATTTACATGGTGTGGGCAAAAGTGTCGGCTGCCGCTGCCCCAGGAGAAATGGGCGTGTAACCGAGGATGGCGAATATGGGTGCACACGTGGTTCCTCCATCACGGCGCCAAGATTCCCTGGTCCTATGTTCCAGTACTATACCTACTTTTAGAGTGATTTTTGGATAAGAGGACCCTCTGAGTGTATTTAAACCTAGAGAGGATTACTGATATGGCTATCCAAAAATGCTTTTGCCCACACCATGTAAATGGAGGGGGCCATCATTTCTGGTAAGGAACCATTTAATGGGAGTTGTTGTGCATGTTGGTGGTGGTTTAACAAGGTGACTGGAGTTTGACTCACAGGAACCACACCTGAAGAGCCCATATGAGATTTTAATGATTGAAAGAATCATGTCCGGGATTACATGCTATTAGCAGGAGCACTTGGAATACAATGTGGGATTTGGAATACACTTTTATAGCGATTCTCTGCTCATTGCTAGGCAGTGAGGTATCGCTTTGTGCACATTATGGGAATTTATTTATATGTTCACAGTGTGTTTTCACTATTTTGAATTTGTTTACATGCGAATTTTGCACATAAGTTTATTTGTTTGTATATTATATGATATACTGGCATCAGATTTTATTGTACACATTTATCAGTGTTGTAATGCGCAACTTGGTGTAGTAAAATAAATCTGCTCCAAGAGAGATTTCTTCCCTTAAAAACACTGTATATAGCTGGTTGCTATGGAGTGGGCTGGGAAGCTGGCTGCCGCATCCATAACTGCCAATGAGTCATCAGCTGTCAGCAGGGTTACCCGCTGACAGCTGAATGTAAACAAAAGAATCGCCAGCAGTTTCACAAATTTGTGAAAAAGCTGTGCACCCCTCCCCCCGATCCATACCAGGCCCCTTGGGTCTGGTACGAATTTGGAGGGGAATCCCACGCAAGAGTAAAAAAAGGTGTGGTGCCCCCCCCCCCCCTCCAAATCGACACCAGACCCTTATCTGAGCATGCAGCCTTGTACTGTAGGTCAGAGAAGGGAGGGGATGAGCAAGCACCCCCCCTCCTGAACCATACAAGGCTGCATGCCCTCAACATAGGGGGGTGTTTTGGGGCAGGGGGGCCCCCACAGCCCAAAGCACCTTGTTCCCTTGAGCCTGATATGGATTTGGGGGGGGAGGCTACGCCCTTTTCATCACACATTTTTTTCTGGCAATTATTTTTATTACAATCAGCTGTCGCCAGGGAACCCCATTGACAGCTGATGACTCATCAGTTGTTAAGGATGCAGCGGCCAGCTTCCTGGCCTGCTCCTTAGCAACCAGCTATTAACAGTGTTTTTAAAGAGAAGGAAAACACAAAATGTATGACAAATGCATAAAAACCACGGGTTTAAAAATGTACAGCAAAATGTGCCTAAAAATGCACCAACTGCAACCGCATAGATGTGAACCTAGACTCACTGATCTTAAACAAGAATGCAACAAGTCAAAACCCCTAACCTGCATAGTTATGGACCACTGACTAAAAGAAACAAAGTCAGAGGGTCAGAATGACAGCTAGGCAACTGTAATTTTTTAAAATGAGTTTAGCCATTGAAAACTGCAATTAAATTTTATGACATGGTAGCTATTTTTAGAAATAGATTATTCTATTATGCTTTAGCTATACTTTATGTAATTTTATTAAATGATGCAACTTCATTTGTACATTAAATATGGTGTTTGTACAAACTATGATTGAGGATGAGGATGGCTACAGATGAGGTTCATGTGGAATTTCCTAATATGCTGCTTTTTAACCAATTTATAATACTCTTCCTTCTTAAAAGAGATACAAAAACAGTGTTGTAGATAGTTGACACATTGTATTGAAAAATTTGGTAGGCACAGACAAGTTAACACATTTTGATTTGAAGAAAGTCCCATGCCATATTTGCTAACCAATGAAAAACTGAATCACATAGGGGCCCTGTACAGAAAGATGGTTTGGACCTCGTTTTTTGACAGTCATGTCCGTAACATCCAAGCCTACTTACTTACTAGGCAGCACAGACATTGGGATTCTTTTACTAAAAGCAAATATGCTGTTCACTTTGCAAAGAAAGTTGCACTTTGAAAGGAAATTTTCACTTTGCAAAGAATACCCAATCATTTGCAGTGAAATAAAAACACAGCATTTTTGCTTGCACGTGCTTGGATGGCAGAAGTCAGCAGAACTTCTGTTTATTCACTAAGTTTTGGGGAAGATTCTCTTGCAAAGTGAACAGTCAAAATATATAAATGAACCCCAATGTGTGTACCTATATCAACTGTGTCAATACAACACTGAACAGCTATAGCACTGTGAGTAATGGTTGAACGTTCCCAAAGATATCCAGTCCAGGATTTTAAAGGTGTCATATGCCACAAAAAATGTACTTTTTTAACAACCCTGATTTTTACATTAAAAAAAAGGGTGTTGTCATTTTTAAACAAAACGATACCGGTTGTTTTAATGTAAAAAAAAAAAAATTAAATTAAAAAACCTTCAATGATGGAAGTTGTGTATATTTTATGGAATTGAAAATAAAGTTTTATTTTTATACAATGTTGATATAATAGGTATATTTTTTTGATATATGTTATGACACCTTAAGCGCCGGTTCACACTACCGCGACACTACTTCCCGGGGCGACCTCCGAGATCGCGGTGCGAGCAGCGCGCCACGACCTCGGAGCGGCCGCCACGGACTTCATAACATTGAAGTCTATGGCGGTCGCCTCCTGGTCGCCCCAAAGAAGCTCCGGACCCTTTTTCTAGGTCGGAGCGACTTGTGTTGCTCCTATTAGAACGGGTCCGCAGCTTCCCTATGGGAGGCGACCTGCGGCGACCTGTGAGGCGACCAGGTCGCCTCACAGGTCGCCCTAGTGTGAACCGAGGCTTAAGGTCCTGGGATGTATATCTTTGAAAATACTAGGGCATGTGTATCAATATGCATAAAATACAGCCAGAACTGTTTACTCTCTCTTATATTAAAATCAATCTGCAGATTGCATCCACACTGCTTAAAGTGTTACTAAACCCACAACAGTAAAATATGCTTGTTATACTCACTGTGGAACCTAAGGGGTTAATCCTCTACATTGTGTATCAAAGCTGTTTGATCCTGTCTCTCTGATCCTCTTCTTCTTTCACGAAAAATAACCTGATATTTACATGCTCAGTTTGGTGTGAATTGCTAGAGAGCTTTTATTTTTTTGGGAGAGTGCATGTGATTGGCACAGGGCCAATCGGCACTCTCCAGATATGTCAAGACAGAGGATTAGGCGAAAATGAAAACTCCTCCTACAAGCTTTACTAGGAACTGATACAAGTCACAAGGCTGCTATATATTGCTGATGAGAAAAGGTATTTAGCAGCTTATATTTTTTATTGCTATTATTATTATTATTACTATATAGGATTTATATAGCGTTGACAGTTTACGCAGCACTATACAACTAAAGTAATTGCATTTCCATGTTCTGTGTACTGTGGGAGACCACAGATAGTAATTGCAGTGATCTGAGTTTAGTAACACTTTAAAGAACAAAAACTGCAATATTCAAAGTTGTACAATTTAAAGATATGAATTTTCTGCATAATTCCCTCCTAAACTGTGATTTTATGCCGGCCATACATGGATCAAATTTTCTCTGATTCCTGCTGAATTGGCAAGAATCAGAGCTGTGGATGGCCCTGTCAGCACCATCCTTTTTTGAAAAGCTAAGGGGAAAGGAAAATTATTGGCCGAAAAATGGCTACAGCCAATCAGATGCAATTGATGTTCAAGTTTTCTGACATCCGCAGGAGCACCAGCTGTCAGAATATAATAACTGGCAAGGGGGATTCCTCCATCCACGCTGTTTAACCACTTAAGCCCCGGAAGATTTTACCCCCTTCCTGGCCAGGGCCTATTTTGCGATTCGGCACTGCTTGACTTTAACGGACAATTGCACGGTCGTGCGACACTGTACCTAAACAAATTTGACGTTCTTTATTTCCCACAAACAGGACTTTCTTTTGGTGGTATTTGATCACCTATGCGATTTTTTGATCATGCGCTATAAACAAAAAAAGAGCGTCAATTTTGTAAATAATAACAATATTTTTCACATTTTTTTATATGAAATCCCCCCCCCCCCAAAAAAATGTAAAAATCAACATTTTTTAACATTGTAGGCCAATTTGTTTTATGCTACATATGTTTGGTAAAAAAAATCGCAAAAAGCGTATTTTGATTGGTTTGGGCAAAAGTTATTGTATTTACTAACTAAGGGAAAGATTTTTGTAATTTTTGTTGTTTTTTTTAACGAGTAATGGCGGCGATCTGCGATTTTTTTTTGCGGGACTGTGACATTGTTGCGGACAGATCGGACCCTTGACTGACATTTTTGACACTTTTGGGGTTACCAGTGACATTACTACAGTAATCAGTGCTATACATATGCACTGTTACTGTAAAAATGACACTGGCAATGAAGGGGTTAACTTTTTTTGAGAGAGAGGGGTTAAGTGTGTCCCTAGGGGCGTGATTCTAACTGTGATTGGATGTGGCTACTGGTGTAAGAACAGAGATCAACGGTCCTACATAGCAGAACTGTATGATCTCCATTCTTACACAGGGAAGAATGACAGGCGGCTTTGTTTACATTAGCCGCCTGCCTTTCTCCCGCTGTAACGGACGATCGCGAGTGCCCGGCGGACATCGGGTCTGCCGGGCACATGCGCGGGGGGTAAGTGACCGAGCGGGAGCGCGCCTCCGGCGGCACGCGTTTGCTCCCTAGAGCCTCACAGGCTAGCCTACGTCGCTTTGCCTGTGAGGGGCTGACCACCGCAGTGAATAGTCGTGCGGCGGTCGGCAAGTGGTTAACACGGATGAGGGAATGTTTTGGTTTCTCTTGTTTAGTCCAAAATCTTCACAAGTATGGCTATCCTTATCTTTGACTTTGTTGTTAAAATAATGACAATTTAACATATCAAAAATACTTTTTGCCCACTTTTGCCCATTTTTTGCTAAATACATTCTAGATGTATCAAAACAAAAAGTGTGCAGAGTCTTACAGTTTGTGTTAGAGACTAAGCAAAAATGTCTCCTGAGATGTATAAAACTCCGCGCAAAAGGACTCTAATAGGATATGCCCAGAAATTCTGCAAAGAAAATATGTCCCAGTGACAAGTGTGTGGGGTAAATGTAATATATAGATAATGTGTATGAGTGTAGGCTGCAGCCTCCCTGAATATTAGTCCGGGGACTAAATATAAAATGGATAAAAGATAGGGTGTTGGCGCTGCCTATTTAAAAAACAGTAAAAATGTATAAACTGTAAATGCAATAAAGTGACAGTGACAAATAATTTAGCGTAAATATTGCATGCTAAAACATAACTCAATACAAATGAGTGCTAATCTAAATAAAAGTGCTTAGCAGATAAAGTGCTTATCAAATAAAGTGTTGTAGTGCACGTGCAAAGAAATCCCAACTATATCATATAGTATATGGAAAGTGCTGTAAAGAGCTGGGGAAAGAACTAATATACAAAGGATAAGTATACAAATACCAAAGAAATATAATAAAATGAAAACACAATCAGAATGGTGTTGGTGTACAAATAGAATATACTAAAAGGAAACACAATCCAAATGGTGCTGGTGTGCAACCAATCTGTGAATAGTCCCAACACAATCCAAATAGTGCTGGTGTGCAACCAATCTGTGAATAGTCCCAATGATGGAATTTTTGTAGTCCAGTGACTGAGTATATTGTGCAGGAAAAAAAATTATATATATGAGTGGTAGGTGACAATCACTGTATTCAAAAGGGTGACCCCGTGCCGTGTGGTAGGGTGCTGCGTGGTCCTTTCTGGTGAACAAGGCTCGCTTACCAGAAGCACCCACCCCACACAGGGGTATAAGGCGGGTGTATAAGGATCAAGGGTCTCGGTGTCTCCCCTCCTCCTGGGTCGATGGGTCCCTGAAGTGGTCCCTGGGGTCCTAGCTGGAGGTATCCCTGGGGTATTAGTGGATCCTACTATTCTCCTATAGGCTGGGGATGATCCGAGAGGTCCGCCAGATATAGCTCATAGCCGTATACCAAGGGATAGCCGTATACTGTCTCATAGCCGTATACGTGCAGGTTACACCACAGGAGCTCCCCCCGAAGTCAGCTATCGCTTCACTCCCTCCCCGTTCTCGGTTGCTGTCAGTCCCGGCTCTTCCTTCCTCCTCACAACCACAACAACATGGCGGAGCGCGAGCACGTCGGGAAGGCCTGGCAGGAGGGGAACGTCAAACAAGCTTGTTTCTGTGACGTTCCCCTCCTGCCAGGCCTTCCCGACGTGCTCGCGCTCCGCCATGTTGTTGTGGTTGTGAGGAGGAAGGAAGAGCCGGGACTGACAGCAACCGAGAACGGGGAGGGAGTGAAGCGATAGCTGACTTCGGGGGGAGCTCCTGTGGTGTAACCTGCACGTATACGGCTATGAGACAGTATACGGCTATCCCTTGGTATACGGCTATGAGCTATATCTGGCGGACCTCTCGGATCATCCCCAGCCTATAGGAAAAATGTCTCCTGTCTGCAAGGAAGCAGTGCAGAAATTCGACACACCTCCTGCATTGCTAGACCTATAGCTCTGCGATCAGGAAAGCTCATGCTGCTGGAGAGCTCCGACTCTGACAGCATGGGGGGTGTCAGACTTTTGAAAAGAGATCACTGCATTACCACAGAAAGGCTTTTTTACTCAGGCTTTTGTTTTGATACACGGAGAATATACAGTATTTAGCTCACTTAAACCGAGAGTCTAATTGGGCTAATAATATCTTGATGATCTCTATAAAATTACCGTGATAAGCTAGATTATTTACAAGATTAACATTTAAATTGTAACCAACACACAAGCTCACACACACACTAGAAGAAATGCAAATTATCTATTATGTAAGTTATTGTCTAATATGCTTATGTTACAGTCAGTTGATAGGATGGTGTATTTGTAAGTAGATATGTTGCACAGTGGTGCTGTGATAAGACACACTGAAACACGGGTGTTTAAAAACCATCTTAGGTCTCTTCCACACAGAGCAGGTCAAATGTCACACCCGTGACCACTCGGTTTATGCAAAGCAGATGTGCACAACCACTGCCATGAGGGCACCTTGTTCTACATTTTTATCTTTAACCACTTGACCTCCGGAAGATTTACCCACCTTCCTGACCAGACCATTGTTTGTGATACAGCACTGAGTTACTTTAACTGGCAACTGCGCGGTCGTGTGATGCTGTACAATCTAAATTTATGGGGGGTTTTTTTAACCACAAATAGAGCTTTCTTTTGGTGGTATTTGATCGCCTATGCAGTTTTTAAAAGAATAACAATTTTGAAAAAAAAAAACTATATTTTTTACTTTCTGCTCTAAAACATATCCAATAAATAAATGTAAAAAATGAAATTTCTTCATCAATTTAGGCCAATATGTATTCTTTTACAAATTTTTGGTAAATAAAAATCTCAATAAGCGCGTTTTAATAGGTTTGCGCAAAATTTGTAGCGCTTACAAACTATGGGATATATTTATGGAATTTATTTTTTTTTTACTAGTAATGGTGGGGATCAGCGACTTACAGCGACATTGCGGCAGACAAATTAGACACATAACTGACACTTTTAACACTTTTTTGAGAACCAGTGACACAAATTCAATGATCAGTGCTAACAATTTGCACTGTCACTGTACTAATGACACCGGTTGGAAAGGGGTTAACATCAAAGGGTTAAATGTGTGCCTAGCTGGTGATACAGTGTAGTGGGGGAGATGCTTTTACTAGTGCAAGGCATGGATCAGTGTCCCTGCTTTACAGGAACAGAGGATCCATGCCTTCTGTACTGACAGAGCAGCAATCTGCCTTGTTTACATGCCATTCTGCCCGTGTACAAAATGATCAGCAGGTGCCAGGGGACATTGGGTTCGCGACTTACTGTGTAGATTCAGAGTAGGAGCGAGCCGGTGGCATCGCACACTCACGCCCGATACTCGGAAGTGCAGCATCTTGTGTATATATATATATATACATTATCCTGCACAGCGAGGCCCACCCTATAGCAGTAAATGTACTATAAGGCGGTCGGCAAGCGGTTAAAATAAAAATGTTATATTAATTTAACAATTATATGAAGCATTTGTTTAGAAATATGACCCCAACCCATTAAAGCTGACCTTTAAAGTGTTCCAATCACTGAAATTATGAAGTTCACTTC
This sequence comes from Pelophylax lessonae, assembly GCF_965119305.1. Classification (NCBI taxonomy): domain Eukaryota; kingdom Metazoa; phylum Chordata; class Amphibia; order Anura; family Ranidae; genus Pelophylax; species Pelophylax lessonae. The sequence continues at coordinate 371,438,486 of NC_138772.1, read as the reverse complement.
AATGATATAAAAGTGCAGAGAAGAACTGGAACTGTCAGAAGCTATATGTTCAAAGACAGTGGGATAGTTGGCATGTCAGACATTAGTTTGATGTGCCAAGAGTCTCCCAATGAGTTGAGAGGAACAGATTGACTGTTCATCAGATAGTCAACCAACTGTCAAGAAAGCACACTGATGCCAGAAGAATGGGTATAGGATTGAATATGAAGAAACAATGTTACAATAAAAAACTGGTAGAATGTCTTTAACAATGGGATAGATGACTTCAACCTAGGTCTAATCTGATGTCATAATTCGCCGAAAGAACAGTAAAACGTTTTTTGAAGGAGGTCTTAAATTTCATAGTTGAATGCAGTTATCTCATAGCAGCCCTGGCTTTATTAGATAGGCACTGGACATATAGGAGGCAATAGGCTAGCCAAGCTGGGTATCAGATTTGGGATATGATTGGCAAAAAACTAATACTTAGAAAAATTATTATCTAAGAGATAAAGTACAGTACAAGCATTTTAAAGAATCTATCAAATATTTTTATTTGAATTCCAAAAAGGAATAAATTAGTGTATGGCTGAAAGTTGAAGCCTTACATTCTGATGTTCCTTAAATAGCTTGAATAAAATGTTTTAAATAATGTAAATGCATAACCATCTATTCTAGGTTTTATGTATAAATAATTTACAAAGTTTGATCCCAGCCTATATATTCTTTAGCAGTTAAGCAATTTCTAGGTGTAGCAATTCCCACTGCCATCAAAGTATATACACATTTAAACCTCAGCTGGCTTTTTAAATTCAATTCAGTTATTACATACAAGAAGCAATCAAATTGATCCCTCAGTGCTAAGGTGTTTGAAAGGAATCACACTTTGAAGAAACATATTGGCTTAAACATGAACCCTTAATTTGATGATTTGTTAAATGCTGTACAGTTTAGAGGAATACCAAGTGCATATTTAAAGATTATTTTAGGCTGGAAAAAAAATGTTATCCCTATTTCATTAACACACAAAATGGGACTACATGCCAAGAAATGAATATAATGGATAATGCATAAAAATATATAGTGTGTGTCAAGTTAATGAACCTGTTACAAAGTGCAATGCACCACAGAACCAGCGTATGATATCCATTTAGTGTAAAATTGAAAAACAGTAAAATTGTAAAGGGCCTGTCATCGGTGCACTGGGGTTTAAAAGCAAACAAAATGAACTCTATAAGTTTACTTGGTCAGCAATGAGAAAGCAATGTGTGCAACATTTCTGTCAGTGTTAAGATTTAATCTAGTGGTAGAAAAGTTGAAAAAAGACTTCCATAACTACCTTTAAACTTTGCCATTTTTAAAAGAAGAAACTTTAGTAATAACATAATACTAAATATTACGGTGATTTATTATGGTTCCAACAATAGTGTTCCAACATGAATGCCTACTTTTTCATTAGTTACAGTATTTGCTACCACTAAATAAGGCAAACTCCCTGACTGATAAAAATGGGAGATCATGCCAAGGTTATTATTAAGATAAGTGGCATCTATTACTGTATAGCCTTTGGAGAACAGTAAGACTTCATAAAAAAGGATGAATGTGCTATCACGCAGATACATCACTTGGAAGCAAAATAAGACATTGTTCATTTACATGAGCCTAAGTGCTTGCTGTTGGCATTATAGGAATTGTGGCATGTTTACAATATAGCCAAACGTTTGTGTACAACTGATCATCACACCTATGCTATGTGGCCAAATGTATGTGGCCACTGCTCCAAATTATTTTGTCCCAGTGTTTCCAGTTAAGAGTTAAGGTAATGCTACAACATGTAAAGACATTGAAATGCTAGTAGGAAGCTAAGTCTTTTCCTTCAGCTTCAGTATTTGACCTCAAAATGTTCTTTTGGCTAACGAGGCTCAAACTTTCCACAGACATACTCCAAAATCTTGTGGAAAGTCTTCGCAGAAGAGTGGAGGCTGCTATTGCTGGAAGGTAGACTTAATATTAATGACCATGTTTTGTCCTTAACCACTTAAGCTCCGGAAGATTTTACCCCCTTCCTGACCAGGGGGTTTTTTGTGATTTTTCACTGCGTGACTTTAACGGAAAATTGCGCGGTCGTGCGACGCTGTACCTAATTTGGCGTCCTTTTTTCCCCACAAACAGAGTTTTCTTTTGGTGGTATTTGATCACCTGTGCGATTTTTTGATCATGCGCTATAAACAAAAAAAGAGCGTAAATTTTGCAAAAATAACAATATTTTTCACATTTTTTTTATATGAAATTCCCCCCCAAAAAAAATGTAAAAATCAAAATTTTTTAACATTTTCGGCCAATTTGTTTTATGCTACATATGTTTGGTAAAAAATATCGCAGAAAGCATATTTTGATTGGTTTGCGCAAAAGTTATCGTGTTTACTAACAAAGGGACAGATTTTTGTCATTTTCAGTGTTTTTTTTTAACGAGTAATGGCGGCGATCTGCGATTTTTTTGCGGGACTGCGACATTGCGGCGGACAGATCGGACCCTTGACTGACATTTTTGACACTTTTGGGGTTACCAGTGACATTACTGCAGTAATCAGTGCTATACATATGCACTGTTACTGTAAAAATGACACTGGCAGGGAAGGGGTTAACTGTATTGGAGAGGGAGGAGTTAAGTGTGTCCTAGGGGCGTGTTTCTAACTGATTGGACATGGCTACTAGTGTAAAAACAGAGATCAACGGTCCTACATAGTAGAACCGTCTGATCTCCATTTTTACACAGGGGAGAATGACAGGCGGCTTGTTTATATTAGCCGCCTGCCTTTCTCCCTTCCCGGTGAACGATCTAACGCACTGACTTGTTAGGGAACGAGCCGGGGTGGGCACGCGCCTCGGTGGGCGCACGCTCGCCCGCTATTGGCTCACAAGCGAGTGACAGGCTAGTGACGTACCGGTACATCACTTTGCCTGGCCGGGGCTGACCGCCGCAGTATATGTACTTGCGGCGGTCGGCAAGTGGCTAATCGTCTGCCTTTAAAACCTGTAGTTAAAAGCTGTAGTTATTTCTCCTCTACAAAGGAGCAAAACATGTGAACATTTGTTTATCTCCATTACATGGAGGACAATAAGAACAGTAGAGTATACAAAAAAGACAAGCCCGGGATCTAACTATGCTTTCTGCTCCATTATAATGGTGCAGGAAACTGTCAGAAGTAGTGTGCACCACATTAACAGAGCAGATAGATGTGTTTCAGGTCTATCTGTGCCAGTGTTTTTTTTCAGAGTGAAATAGAAACTAGCATAGGTCTGTACCTGATTAACAGATGGAATACAACCTCCATATAAAAAACTGCCACCATTTCCCACCAGACTTGACCCTGTCATACAGAATGTGAACTGGCAACAGACAGTTCACATCCTTCTCTCTGCCAATGCATTTATCACACTACACAAGCAGAGTCTGCACAGGGTTAACAACCCTCCTCCTTCCCTCACTCTGAGCTAAGCGGAACAGAGATCAGAGCAAGTAACTCCAGCTTTCCATGTACTGTCCTGTATGCTGTGCCTGTCACAGCCAATGGACAGAGAACCGATCACCCCCAATCTAAGAGGCTTGTGCCCCTTTTGTTAGTTAGGAGCAGCATTGTCTCCATGTTTGGAAGAATTTTGCAGGTATGTGCTTGCACCAGGTTTTGTTAATTTCCCCCCAAGGACTCTGCATTTATGGCAAGAACAGCAGGTATTTTCTGTACTTACTGAAAATGTTCTTCTGAGCACCTAGGTCTCTCCTCACCTAGCTGCTCAGAGCCACAGTAGGAATCTCTGATTTCTGCTGCTACAATTCACACCATTTTAAATTGCCGGTGTGAATGTAGCCTTACCTATATGTTTATAGTTTATATACAAGTCTCCCTGCTGTCAGAGTACAAAAGGTCAGGGAGGTTTCCCTCATTCATATCAAGTGTGTGGATGGGAAAATCAAGTCATTTTTCAACCTACTGCTTAAACTGAAAAAAAATGACTCCTCTAATGGCACTTTTCCACTGCAAGTACCGGCTCGGCTCTACTCGGCCCTGCTTGGCCCTGTTTACTTTTCCACTGCTGGTACCGCATGGTACGGTGTTGGAACGGTTCGGTACGGTACGGTATGGTTTGCTTTTCCACTAAAGTAGTACTAAAGTTAAGTGGGTGGGATAACAACGGGGTGGGTGGGATTCTCTGACCAATCAGTGGCTAGTAGTGACTGCATGCAAAGGATTGTGGGATATGGTACCGGGTATGGTACCTCTTGGAACCACAATCGAGGTGGTACTGTTTTTGAGAGCCGTACCATTCGGTTCCATGCAGTGGAAAAGCACCGCCGTACCGTACCGAACCGTTCCTACACCGTACCATGCGGTACCAGCAGTGGAAAAGCACAAAAGCGAGGTTCTTCAGAGACAGGGGAGTTGACATAGGCACAGCAGAACCTTCTTTCTGGTGGCCTAAACCAGCAGAACATGGAAAGTGACTAATGTCACTAAACAAACAATTACAGCCTACATAGATCTTGAGCAAGTCAGGGTAAAATTTCTTTATTAGGCGTGTGGGACAGGAGAGTGAAGATAAAGTGTAATCAAATATTATACATAAAGATAAGCTTTAAGGGTGGTAGTTATTTCTTTTTACACACTTCTTTCTTTATCTTTTTTACAGGAAATAAAAGAATCAGTCACCACTTATCTAAGAAAGCCACTTGGATGAGTGGTGAAGCATCTTTTATATCACTCAAGTCCAATTGATTGTTATTAACTTTTAGCTATGTTTAGGTGCTTGCTGGGTAGGTATCACCACAGAGTGCCAAAGGAAAGAGGTATTCCCCAACTGTACAACTATATTTATAACTCATTGTTCGATTTTTCTCATATACAGTATGTTTGTTCTCAATAAACAATGTCACTTGCTTCAATATTCTTTAAAATAGTCTTTGGAAACTATACATATTCAGGTGAACTTTGTCCCTGACAAAGATTTTAAATGACATATTAGTGGACAGGCCAGCTGAGTGATGTAAAGAAATTTTTGTATAAAGAAAGGTTTGTGGCACTGACTGAAGATGGGGATATTTAAACTATGGTTCTTGCTTGTAAAACCATTTCCCTTAACATTAAAAATCTAAGAATGCTGAACCATTAAAATAAATAAAAATTAATCTGTAGCTTACTCTAATGTGTTGAGTTGACTTTGATAAGCATTTGGGTACAACTCCTACCTGAGTCTGGTGACACCCTTCAAATCCCATGGCACAGTGAATTAGACCATTGTAAATAGTAGGCAATGTTATTCAACAAAAGCACCACGTTGAAAATAGGAGAAATTGTTAAAGCAAACAGAGCAACTAGTTTAACCACTTGCCGACTGCTCACAGTAATCCTACTGCGGCAGTACGACTCCCCTGGGTCCAGAGACCTAGACCTACGTCGCTGGACTCCTAGTGTTTAGACACAGCGGGAGTCGGGCCGGAGGAGGAGAGGCCAGCAAAGTGTGAGAAGACCCGCCTGCTTATGTAAAAAAAAGCAGGCGGATCTTCTCAGTGACAGACAGGGAGAGATCACAGGATTCAGCATAGCTGAACCTGCGATCTCTGTCTGTATCACAGAACCCCCACCCCCCCACATGTCAGTAAGCATGAGGCATACATTTAACCCTTTGATCACCCATAGGGTTAACCCCTTCCCTGCCAGTGTCATTATTACAGTAACAGTGCATATTTATAGCACTGATTACTGTAGTAATGTCACTGGTCTTCCCAAAAGTGTCAAAAATGCCAGTTAGGGGTCCGATCTGTCCTCCGCAATGTCGCAGTCCCACAAAAAAACGCAGATCGCCGCCATTTCTAGTAAAAGAAAAAAAAAACAATAAAAATTACATAAATCTTTCCCGTAGTTAGTAAACTCAATAACTTTTGCGCAAACCAATCAAAATACGCTTATTGCGATTTTTTTTTCTCCAAAATATGTAGCAGAAAACAAATTGGCCTAAAAAGTGTTAAAAAATTTTGATTTTTAATTTTTTTTTGGGGGGGGGGGGAAGTTATATAGCAGAATGTAAAAAATATTGTTTTTGTTTTCAAAATTGTCCCTCTTTTTTTGTTTATAGCGCAGAAATTAAAAATCGCACAGGTGACCAAATACCACCAAAAGAAAGCCCTATTTGTGTGAAAAAAGAAGGACATAAATTTTGTTTGGATACAGCCTAGCATGACTGCACAATTGTCTGTTAAATTAACACAGTGCCGAATCGCAAAATAGGGCCTGGTCAGGAAGGGGGTAAAATCTTCCGGTCTTAAAGTGGTTAATAATTACACATGGAATCACAGCTTTGACAATAGATCATCAACAGACCTAATATGACAGGATACAATCCCTTATTTAGCTAAGCTACCTGTAATATAATTTCAAAATGTTGGGGCCCTGAGTTAATTAATAGATTGTTTTTTATAGCAGCTAATGTACTGTCTCTAACTACACGCTGGAAAAATAACAAGTGTGCAGCAGTCCCTTTAAGATAATTCATCTTGCCTCTTCCCAGACAGTTTTTTTATTCAACATATACTATTGTAAAGAAATCGTCCCTATTTCTCATTTATTTGTAGCTGAACAATCTTTCCTTGGCTACGCACCACAGTCTGTCACACTAACTTCCAATGAGAGGCACAAATAACTGGAGATATTGCCGTTTTGTATTGTAGCAAAAGTTATACAGTACTAGCAATGCTAAAGACAGTGACTGAACTACAAGGAACATCTTTGGCGAGACCATGAGGCACTTACAATACAGCAGGCAGCCCTCCTCAGTCTTCTTAAGCAGACAGAAAAAAAACAAATTGAATCCACTCTAACTTCTCTGCATTGTCCTGTAGACAATGAAGAGTAACCTGACTGAAGATTACCAAATTCTCTCACTGCTGCCTTCTTCCAGAAAGTTCTCTCACCGATCTCCTTTCTCTGAGAGCGTGGTAGTAGAACATTCCTCCCTCTGATGTCACATTCACACTCCAGGCTGTCAAGTGTCTTCAATTCTGTAACCCATAGAGGTAAATTGTGGTGGCTATTTTGGGATAGTCTGAAGCTACATTACTGGCAAGCTGTAAGGAATAGCGTGTCCTCTAGGAGCAGAAAAAAATGATGTCACATAACAGGTGAAAATGTCAGTTTAGCAAAGTAAAAGTAAAACATTTCTGAAATATATCTACTCAGTAAATAGCATAGCAATGTTTAAGAGGTGACTACATATACTGTATATACAGTAGCAAATAATCAATAGCATGCTGCAGTTGTGGGAAACACAGATATGTATACAGGCGGTCCCCGGGTTACAAACAAAATAGGGACTGTAGGCTTGTTCTTAGGTCGAATTTGTTTATAAGTCGTAACAAGTACATTTTTTAAGTTTAGCTCCAGCCAAAAGAATACGTTTTTTAGATAGCATTGACACCCCTCTACCATTTGTTTTGCTGTCTGTACCCTCTGTTCAGAAGACCTTCACCTCACTTTCTGTCCCGATGACAACTGGATTTTTAAAATTTTGGGTTGTTGGAAACAAGGATTAGTGATAAAGCTTCAGTGGAGACACCTTTTTCCCATGATAACTCTTTCAGGAGTGAATTTTTCTCCTCACTTCCTGTTGTCCCCCTCCGTTTGTAAAGTAGGAGTCGTTTGTAAGTCAGATGTTTGTAACCCGGGGACCGCCTGTATGGGAGTTTGTCAGGTAATGAAAACTACAAATTAGCTATTCCAAAAAAGTAGCTAAAAGTTTTAAGTCTATATATTTATTGAGTTCAAAAATATTTCATTGAGAAACAACAGCTTGCTCTTTAATTAGAATAAATAATAAAAATACATCTACAAATGAAGTTTAATATGATTAAGACTTAACATTTTATCAAGAAAGATTGTCAAATACATCCACTGTTTTTCAGTGATAACAAACCTTTGCTCCTGAATACACTTAGACCATTTAACCCTCACATATTTTGTAACAAAAAGGAAAAATACAATTTATCTTATACGTGGTTAAAAAGTGTGAACATATACTATATATCCTAGACCCACAGAGATCAAAGTAAGCAGTCATGCTGTGACAACCGCCTGCATGATGATAAATTGTGGTTACAAATCTGGCTGTAAGCCCAGAAGTGTCACTAAGCAACCTTCTTAAGTAGCACATGGAGGCTAACGGCTTCAAAACCTGGTATCAGAAGCCTTTATACTCTTATATGTGAGATATTATTACACTATAGCAACTCAGGTTGTGTTATAAACATGCTACATGCACTGTGCGAATTTAATTATTACAAATAATCCTTCTATCAAAGTGAAGGTCAACCATAGTTCTAGGTATCTAGGAATAGCTGATGACTTTCTCATTTGTTTATAGCATGGTGTTAGAATTATGAATGAGTAATAGTGACCAGATGCATACTCCATTTCAGGACGGAAGCACATAGCACCATGATGTAACCGCTAGAGAAAATGTTGATTGATTACTTATGATAGATAACACAAATGACCCCAGCTTCTTCATCCACATTTTGACAGGCTTGAAAGAATAAAAGAGGAGCTAGTCTGCTCTGCTCCCCCTGCTTTCATCATGAAACCACTAAAATCAAAATTATACTGATGGCTGAAAAATTAAAGCCGACACCTGAAATGTTGCTGTTGATAATACTTCTGCATTGTAACTTAACCCAAGTTTTAACCAAATTTGACTTTTTTCAACAAACTAAAAGGGTGCTTAGTTGAGCTGAACCTCTGGGAAGTGGTAATATGAGCAGCAGTATTACTACCACTCCTAATGTGAGAGTTTACCACTCAGGCTAGTTGTTAGGGAGCCAGGGTCCATGGCGTCCTAACAAGTGACATATCCCTGCCCACCTCATTCATCTGTTAGCCAGAAAGATCTGGTGAATATAAAAAAAGGGCGCATAGATGGTGTAAAATAATGTTGTGCAGTCCCCCCAAAAATCATAACAGACCCTTTGGGTCCAAAATTTATTTTAAGGGGTACCTATACAAAAAAGCCAAAAAAAATAGCATGGGATCCCTCAGATTCCATTGGGTTGTGAAGGTGAACAAAAAAAATTGTGGGATCCGCCCCAAATCCATAATTTCTTAGAATGCACATTGGCTGGCCCTGAAAGTGGGGAATTAAGATGAGCCCCTCCCCACCCTTTCTGAACTACCAGGCCACATACCCTCAACATACCGCCCGGCAAAGCACCTTGTCCCCATGTTGATAAGAACAAGAGCCCATTTCCTACAACCCTGTGGTTGTGGGGAGTCTGTGGGTGGGGGCTTAACAGAATCTAGAAGTCCCCATTAAAAGTAGGGGAGCCCCCAGATACCACCCCCTGTGGTGAATGAGTAAGAAGTAACCCTTCTCATTCATAAAATTAATTGTAAATAGAAAATAAAGAAACCACACTTTTTGGCATGCCCTTTATTAAAAAAAAAAAAATGTCACAGGACGTTAATCCATCTTTGATCACATTGTCCAGCAATGCAGATCATCATCAGTCAACAAAGACCCCCAACCAGCAAAAAAAAAAAAGAAATGCTGATGCATTCAATTCCAAGGCTTATTTGTCATGACTGACACACAAAGGGCCAAGAAATATCCAGGGACATCATTGACTAGATATGGACATGACCATATTTGGTCAGTGCCACCACATTGGAGCTATATTTTTAAAGGGGCGTTCTGATTCTGATCTCATCACCAAAGTTGTTTCCTGCTGAATGGACACTAAGCAGAGATGGATTATCCACAAGGCAACCTGAGCAGGAACCTAGTGTCCAGTGGATGTCCAGCAGGCCCAGCTCTAATCTTCATACATTTGCAGCAATCAAAGAGGATAGCTTGATGAAACAAAGCTGGGGAAATTCCTGTTACTTCACAAGAGAAGATGCGCTTTCAGGCAGTTAGGCCAGGCAATGCCAGTACTGACAATGCAAATGGGGTGCATTTCTTCTTAAGATCAATAAAAGGGATGGGAAAGAGGGGCAAATCTACTACCTTGTCTAGGGTACCATTGTGCTTTAATCTATCACTGACACTAAGGAAACTAAGGCTTGAAGAATTTGCTATACTGTTGCCTAGCTGTCCATAGTGCACTTAAAGCTTAATAAGAAGGGAGAGGATTGGAATTACAGGAAGAGTCAAGATGCAGCTTTTGAGTACTTCAATCAAATGAATTTCTATGCACTGTATACCATATTTCCCCTAGCTAGCAAATCATCACTTATTTAGTGATTCCCAACAAAAACAAAATTTTAACCATGAAAGTCCAGCACTTTGGCTTAACCAATCTACTTAATACATACTGCACATACAAATATATTGCATAAATGCATATTTAAACCATGTGTTCAAAAAAAAAACATGTGACATAAACTTACATTATAAATATGAAGCACCAATCTCTTCCCACAATGCTCAAGAAGTGCTTTCACCTAATTATAGGAGGTCACACCACACCTTCAACCCCACAGGGGTTAATAAACCTCCAAAATCTTTACCATATGCATCATATCTTGGATCAAGGAAACAAAGAAACTCATAGTGCTCACTGGATTTATATTGAAAACCACAAAAAAATATATATGCGTGCACTCACATGTGATATGATAAAATGCAGCCTGTCGATCTACAACGTTCCATATAAAAACGTTTCAGGGGATACTTAGCTGCCAGTTAAAAAAAATGTCCTACAGTCAGACACTTGCTTCAGCTCCTCGACGTCGACACCTCACGCTAGCCAGAGGGGAGCTGATCTGAATGTCCAACTGTAGGCAGATTTTTCTAACGCGCTAATTAAGTATCCCTATTTTTCTATATATTTAAAAAGTAGAATTTTGTTTTTTTTTGGTAAAGTGCTACACTTTCACTGTTAATAAGCTTTTGAGTACTGCATCATTCAGGGGTGTCCCTATGCATTAATGTATTATTTTGTTTTTAAAATACTATTCTTGGAAACATATTCTTGCCTGTGGTTTTGTTCAGGTTTTAGATAACTGCCATATATTCTTGACATATATGATAAGCACTAAACCATCTAATGTCAAACCAGAACTGACATTACAAAGCGAAACTAGAGAATTGTTCACAGTAATCCATTCCTGTCAGTGCAATGAAGCAAACTGTCAATTTCATGTAACTAAAACTTTTGAAAAGGGTCTCGTTATAGGGAACATAAAATGTAGAACTTGTTAAAGGATATCTGGGTTTATGCTTTGTGAAAAGTGATAAGCTGAAACCTAAACAACTAGAAAATTAACATCTTCCTCCTAAAATACTTTTCTTTCTTTAAATGATGTATTATTTTTAAATTTGCAATAATGCCATATATAATTCATCTTTATTCTTGTCTGTGAAAAGAAAAAGAAAACACAATTTATTAAGTTTTTTTTTTTTTTTTTTGCTAATAGTATTATGAAAGTTTTATGAAAAACCTATTTAATAACAGAGAACTGGTGACTACTACTACTCTTAATAATAGAAAATCAGAAAGGCATTTCCCCTAATGATTAGACCATTTTTATAGGGGTTAATAAAAAAAATGTCTAAAATAGCTTTGGGGTTGAAGGTCCAAGTGTTTTTGTTAGTATAGGGTTTATTTATCAATATACAAAATCCTTTGTGATTACTTCAAACAATATAGCAAAGTGTGTAAAATAGCAGTTTCAATTTATATAATTTCAGCAATATTCAAATGCCCTTCCCATGTTCCCACTTTATGAACAAGTTATTATTTATTAACATTATTTTTGTTTTTCGGCATTTTGGGGGTTTTCCTTTAGTATACTTGCTACAACCATTACAATCCTTCTTTATGCCTTTGTAAATTATGCATCCATACAGATGGTTTATGCCTCATTCAGACACGTGGCACACTTTTCCGCCGGTCTGAAACGTTTTGTGCTGTGGATCACTTTTCCCCTGGGAATTGTCAGGCAGCTGGATGGCAATGTATCCTACTCACTGACTGTTTAAACCTCAAAAGGCAGACCCACCATGTCCCAACTACGTACACTGCGCATGGTTACTGGGCAGTTGTGGCGTGGCACCATTCACTTGAATGGATCATGTTTGGCGGTGGTCTCGGAAGCCCACCAAATGCAACAAGGGTTTTCATTTTTAAAATGGACGCAGCACCTGTACAGCCCTGAGCAGCTGCATGTCTTTCTTTAGGTGGGTAGTTGGGGGGATGTAGAACCACAGCTCAACCATTTGCAATTACGAGCCCTTATACAATAGAAACAGCCTATTATCATAGAACCAAATATATCAAACAGTATAAGCATAAGCATGTCAGAGTGGTAGACCATTATCAGTGCCATATATTATTTTATGAAAATGGTATTTAATACTTTATGTTTGCACCAATCCTGATTACCATGATTAAGCACACAGTCAGTGTGTGAAACGCGTCTACCTTGTCACGATTGTCATATTTGGATGTCCAGTCATTAAATCTGGATTTTGACTAAACCTGGAGTGCTGCCAATTCCTTTTCTTTTATCAAGTTTACACTGAAATTTATGCTGCCATATTAGAATTTAACAGGCTTGTGTGTAGAATGTAGCAATGTCTGCTGCTTTAATTAAACTTGTTGAGCCTGAGTGGCCCCAAGATGTTCATGAGCCTACAAGTGTTCTGATGGAATAGCTCTTCTGGGAAATGCCACAACTTCCAGATTGCTAGATGTGGTCTGTTAAAACATAAACTCTGGTGTTAAATGCCTATTTATGTTTCCTTAAATTTCACACTGCCTTTATTTTCCCTTTCTATTTGCTATATGTTGCTAAGATGTTGGTTACCCTTAAGATTATTAAGTTAGTTTTTTCCATTTGTTCCCCTGTGTTTTATTTTGATGGCATTCCATGGACAATTAAATGTAAGCTCCATTTTTATTCTGTATCAACAACAATTGCAACCCCTAGTCAAGCTAAAATCAATCCTATTTTATAAACAGCATTTGTATAATAATGGTAATTATATAAAGGAAGCGGAAAGTTGGCATACGTAGGGATAATGGCTATTTTAACAAAAATATTTGCTTGATTTATAATAGTATAGCTATGTGTTTCTCATTTTATAGCTACAGTATGCTGTGAATCATAAAACAATATTTAATTTACATTATTTTCCTTCTAGATTCTTCCCATAGCAGCCAAAGATTAAAGGACACATTTATAAAGCAGCAATATGACTTTACTGTGGCCATATAGCTGCTTCTAAAAATGAACATTTATAAAGTTTGGCTGCTTGCATTACAGATGTGCTTAGACATTAGTTTTCTTTATGGCACTCTGAAGCAAGCAAAGCCCTATTATGTCAATGAGCAAAAAAAGTCCCACTGTGATGTCAAGTGGATAGCAATATCTGCTTTGCATTATGAATGAATAGGCCTGGTAATTTTCTTTCATAGATTTTCATTGTTTTAACCATTTGCCTACAGGGCACTTTCACCCCCTTCCTGCCCAGACCAATTTTCATCTTTCAGTGCTGTCGCAATTTGAATGACAATTGCGAGGTCATGCAACGCTGTATGCAAATTAAATTTTTATCATTTTTTTGGTGGTATTTATTCACCACTGGGTTTTTTTATTTTTTTAAAACAAATAAAAAAAGACCGAACATTTTGAAAAAAAAAAGTTTTTCTTTGTTTCTGTTATAAAATGTTGTAAATAAGTAGTTTTTCCTCCTTCACTGATGTGCGCTGCACTAACGGGCACTGATAGGCTGCACTGATGGGTACTGATGAGGCTACACTGATAAGCACTGATGAGGCGGCACTGATGGGCACTAATAAGGTGGCACTGATGAGGAGGCACTAATATTCAGCACTGATGGGCACTGATAGGCGGCACTGATATGCAGCACTGATGGGCACTGATAGGCAGCAGGTATGGGCATGGATCAGTGGCACTGATGAGCACTGATTGTCAGCACTGGTGGGCACTAATGGGGCTGCACTAATTGTCAGGGCACTGATGAGGAATGCCACTTACCATCTCTCTTCAGGCGCTGTCAGTGTGAGGAGAGGAATGCCAATAACCTATATTTCCTGTTTACTCTGTGATTAGATAGACTAGCGCAATAATGTCTGAACTTTTTATTTCAATAAAAACCCTATAGGATTGCACTTACAAGATATATAAAACTTTAGCACATATAACAGAAAAAATGGGTCTGGGTGCTCTCCTGGTCCTCTCCACCTCCACGGCGGTATGTCAGACCTACGAGAAACACCGCCGCTCACCCGATCACTCCTTCCGGTGTGCCATGTATCCACGCTCTAACGCATTTCGTCACATCCCACTTTGTCAAAAGGGGGTGCGACAAAGCCAGATGTGATAAAACACATCAGGGCGTGGCTACACAGCACACCAGAAGGAGTGATCGTGGGAGCGGCGGTGTTCTCGTAGGTCCGGCATACCACCGTGGAGGTGGAGAGGACCGGGAGAGCATCCCAGACCCCTTTTTTCTGTTATGTGCGCTAAAGTTTTATATATCTTGTAAGTGCAATCCTATCGGGTTTTTATTGCAATAAATAAAGTTCAGATGTTATTGCGCTAGTAGGGCTCTTCCTTTCTTTTACATATGTATGGGAGAGGAGAAGGTGGCCTATAAGAGTAACCTGAAGTAGATCATCAGGATTGCAATGTATATTTTACTGCGCTGTTGGCCCTAACCATGAAGATGGGGCAATATTGTGGGGTGAGTGGCCTAGCTGAGGGGTGGAATCACAGTGGTGGTGGATTCTTCGGTGACACTTTGTTCAGCATGGGACCTACATCATCTGATCATTTACTATTATTACTTAACATATATTTATTATTATCATAATTTCGCTTGGAGCACAGCAGACTGGATGTGGACTATTTGTTTATTTGATGATATGTCACAGTTATTTTGAATGAATTTAACTTTATTTATTTATTTATTTGCTTTATTTTAGGCATATAGTTATTGTATGCTCTGCGCGGCTAGTGGGATTAGAAATTCACTTTTTTTATTACTGAGGGACATTGTTCGTTTGGCCAAGCTTGTAAAGTGTGTGGATTGGAATGGAGCTCTTCTTTAAGTTAAAGCACCCCAAACGCAGGTTGCAAACACAATGGGTTTGCCTGCACCAGATTCAGTTTCCAAAAGTAGTGCATGCAATTTGAGCCCATTTAAAATCAGTGGACTCAAATCACACCACACTGTACCTCAAATAAATTGCACAGGAACACACAGCGCTTTTTTTGTGAAATTCCCGGGGTGAATCAAGCCTTAGGAAACAAACAAAAAAAAGAAGATTCAAACTGCCTACTGTAGAAATTGTACGGTAGAATATAAAATTGATTTAAAAAAAAGGGAAGTAAAAATGTAAAAGGTTTTTAACCTTTTTCTTTACCTTCATAATGTTCCAGTGAGGTGAACACTTCTTGGAAAGCCTTTAAATGCTTTGGATTATACTCATTAAATAGAAATGTGCTGTAAGGGCCATTTAACAAGATTAGAATGTTAATTGTGAAAGAGATTAAAAGAAACACTGTAGAAATTAATCTTGTGTATATTATAAAAGAATTGTTTAGATGTACTCAGCATGCCACTATGTTGGCACAAAAATCCCATTGATGACCTGGAGAGTTCTATTTGCATTTCCCAATGATGCTACTACAGCAGATGAGAGATAGAAGGAAATAACTTCCAGAGCAAGTAAGCAATCTGTTAAGTGAAAAGAGAGGCTGCCAATTCCTGGAGAACTGCACCAACCTTCTTCTTTCATGTTGTACAGTGGTGGGCTTGAAATGATTGCCAGGGGCATAACTAAAAAGTGCTTTAAGGTACACTCTAGTAAGATGAGACATTTGCATTTAAACTGCCTCAGAGGATATTTTCCACCTGCTGCTTCTGATTTTCATCCTTGTTCACCTGACCTACTAGAAAAATCTCTTTACTTGCCAATAGCCTCATTTTCTGAATAGTCCTAAATGTACGCTTGCAAAAAATACAGACCTGTGTGCTCCGAGCCTTTCACTGAATCCTCATTCATGCACATTAAAGTAAGAGACGTACAGAACAAAAACAGAACATGCTGTACATTTGCAGCTAACAAGCATCACCTATTTATTTTAAATTTGACAACTTTTTTGTATTGATTTTTTTCAGATACTTAGGTTGTATTTGTCCATTCATGTTAAGAATTCATGCCAGATTTTCTACTTTAAATGGTACAGAATAATCTTTTCTTCTGTCTATTTGCTCAGCAGTGATGTATTTACTACTGACATTTTACTATCTCTCCATTTAAAAAATGCTATTTGTACATACTATATATATTATATGCACTCTGTGTCCCAATATCATCGTTGCATTAACCTATTCAGTAGGGTTCTGGTAAGGTATAATCAGACATGCAATAGGGCTGTTATGCAAGAGTACATTAGCAGTAGGATAACCTTAAAGAATGACTTTTTAAGGGTCCAATCAAGCCCTTCTGTCTGACACCAATATCTACAGCATAGTATCAAGCTACAAGGTGACCCTTGTAATAAAGTTACAAATGCATAATACATTATTTTAAAAACGGATAAAGTAAAATGATTGCAATGTACAGTACTTTAATAAGAAGGTTTAATAAACCAGTAAACAACAAACATTTAAAACAGGGCTTTAACATACGCAGAAGGCCATTGAAAGCTGAAGTCACGTAGGAAGAAGGGTAGACTTTAACCCTAAATTTGCATCAAGGTTTGGAGGTATGAGCTAAATAAAAGGCTTTAACATGCTTAGACTCTATTATGAGTTTTGACTCTTTTTTTTGTAAAGTCTAAATAATGTAAGAAAAATTACCCCCCCCCCCCCACCCCCGCAGGCATCTAAGTCATAACTTTTGATTATATATGAATATGGTAGTTTGAACTGGATCTCTATATGTTCTGGTCAAGACCTGAATACAATATTATATACAGGTGCATCTCATAAAATTAGAATATATCATCAAAAAGGTAATTTGGTTCAGTAATTTAATTTAAAAAGTGAAACTCATATAAATTTATATAAATGTGTTACACACATAGTGATATATTTCAAGCATTTCTTTCTTTTAATTTTGAAGATTATGGCTTACAGCTAGTGAAAACCCAAAATTCTGTATCTCAGAAAATTAGAATATTACATAAGACCAATAAAGGATTTTTAATACAGAAAAGTTGGCTTACTGAAAAGTATGTCCATGTACAGTATAGTATGCACGCAATACTTGGTCAGTGCTCCTTTTGAATGAATTACTGCATTACTGCATTGGCATGGCATGAAGGCGATCAGCCTGAGGCACTTTTAAGGTGTTATGGAAGCCCAGGTTGCTTTGATAGCAGCTTTCAGCCCATCTGTATTGTTGGGTCTGGTGTCTCTCATCTTTCGCTTAACAATACCCCACAGATTCTCTATGTGGTTAACGTCAGGCAAGTTTGCTAGCCAATCAAGCACAGTGGAACTATGATCATTAAACTGGTTATTGGTACTTTGTAAGTGTGGGCAGGTGCCAAGACCTGCTGGAAAATTAAATCAGCATACCCATAAAGCTGTTCAGCAGAGGGAGGCATGAAGTACTCTAAAATTTCCTTGTAGAAGTCTGCGCTGACTTTGGACTTGATAAAACACAGTGGACCAACTCCAGTAGATGACATGGCTCTGCAAATCATCACTGACTGTGGAAACTTCACACTGGACCTCATGCAACTTGGATTCTGTGCCTCTCCATTGTTACTCCAGACTCTGGGACCTTGATTTCCAAATTAATTTTCCACAGTCCATGATGATTTGGGGAGCCATGTCATCTGTGTCAGGTCACCTGTGACCAGGTGACAACTGCACCCTGTTGGAGGCAGGGGTGCAGTGCAAGGTAGTGAACCCGATAGCAGACTGCTGCGGATGGACCGGAACGTGAGCCCAAGATTCCCCAGGACGTGGAGTCTAAGACCCAGCAGGTGTTCACCAGAGCCTCTAGTGGTGAGGATGGACTTGGCTGCAGCTGGGCCCAGGTCGCGGCCCCTGGGGTCCCCCGGGTCACGCTCCGTTGTAAGAGAAGGGAAGCAGCCACTCAGGACACACAGAATGGTGATGGGTAAGCCGAGGTCGGGGTAACAGGCAAACAAGGGTAACCAAGGGACAGGCCAAAGGTCAGGGTAACAGGCAAACAGGAATAGTCAGAGACAAGCCAAATGCGGTACACAGAAAGGTAGATCAAGCACACGGAAGACAGGAAACAAGAAACAAACACTGTTGAACAGCAAAGCAGACCTGCAGTGCACTGGTTAATATAGACTTCCTGTGATGACCTGGGGTGGGGCAGGAACAGGAAGGAGAGATGATAAAAGGGAACCAGAAATTAAGTCTGTCCTCTAATACAGACATGAAGGAACAGGTAATCTGCCAAACACTATTGCAAGTCCATGACAATCTGCTTGTGTTGGTCCACCGGGTTTTATCAAGTCCAAATCAGCACAGCCATCTACTAGGAAATTCTAGAGCACTTCATGCTTGCCTACCTCTGCTGACCAGCTTTATGGAGATGTTGACTTCATTTTTCAGCAGGACTTGGCACCTGCCCTCACTGCTAAATGTAGCCCCGATCAAGTATTGAGGGCATACTATACTGTACATGGACATGTACTCTTCTGTAAGCCAATATTTCTGTATTAAAAAATCCTTTTTTTTATTGGTCTCATGCACTATTCAAATTTTTTGAGATACTGAAGTTTGGGTTTTCACTAGCTGTAAGCCTTAATCATCAAAATTAAAAGAAAGACATGCTTGAAATATATCACTTTGTGTGTTACACGTCTATATAAAATATTTGAGTTTCCCTTTTTGAATTGAATTACTGAAGTAAATTAACTTTTTGATGATATTCTTATTTTAAAAGATTAATCCTGTAGTTGCCTGTGATTAATTGTAAATAGAGCAGGCTTTGTATACTGACTTAAACATAGTTAGCCAGGTCCATTTTTTTTTATCTCCATTTGTTATTATTTAACTTTAATAGTGATAGGGACTGTATTCACACATGAATCTCGGGCCGATTTGCCACGATTCTGCCCATGATTTCAAATGACCATTTACAGAGTGCACATTTGAAATGCCATTCATTTGAACGGTACCTAAAATCACGGTGCATTTCTGGCTAGATAAATTGTGCTGCAATCACAGCAACCTACATCACGTGAAGCATGTAGCCTGAAAGTAGCTCCAGAACTTTTTTTGTGTGATAAGCTACACATGATGCAGGTTGCCGCAATTGCAGTGCGATTTATCGCGTGACAATAGCGGGAGAACCGCACCCCAATTTTAGGTGCCATTCACATCTCGGCACTTTGAAATCGTGGGCAGAAACACGGTAAATCTGCCTGGGATTCAAAACACAGACTGAATGGAGTCTTATAGTCATTAAAGTGAACTTGTAATTTCTCATGAAAAGCATGATTTGCTTCAATGCAAACCTTCTCTCTACTCTGCTGGCACTTCATACAGTCACCTGTAATAAAAGCAAAAACATGTTTCAGCTACAAATTGCTCACACAGGACTATGTACTTCCACGTGCCAACCCTATTATATGGGTGAGTCACATGCTCCTCCATACCTAGAGTTACTAGGTATTGGCTTTTGGCACCAAATGAATGGGTGTATCAAAGAAAAAGGGGGTCATAGGAATGTGGCAGAGGAAAAATAAAATATTTATTGGTAGGGGTAGGGTAAAGCAAACCTAAATGGGGAAAGTCTAGGTTTACTTTGTTTTCTGCTTGGCATCTGAGAATACTATGATTTCTCATAGTATTCATATATAATTACTATAAAACCGCTCTATACTGCATATTGTACATTAATTAGTTTACTTCCATGCATGTATTTTATTATTTTGTGATCAAGCTTTTCTTTTCCTTCTATTTCTCTATTTTTTGTTCTCATGGTTATCTTATTCAGTTACACAAAGGGTTTTATTTTTAACCATTGGTTTAGTATTATTTTAATATCAGTATTTAGTGTATTCAAGCTATGTTTTTTTTTTTTTTTTCCTTTTCTTTTGTATTATTGTCTTTTCACCATAACATTTTTGTAGGTCATTCCATGCAAAGGATTTTGTTCAGTACACCGTTCTTTTCATTAGGCATGAACATACTTTGTAGGCAGTGGTTTTGCACTATTTTATTTTCATATTCATATACTTTTTTCTTTTAACGTTTTTACTTTTCAGGTTTACTTGTGGGATTTTTAAAAATGAGTGGAAACAATAAAATTATACTACTTTTTCATGTAATATATACAATATATATATATATTGTTAAAAAAATTAAAGGAACACTTTGAAAACACATCAGATCTCAATGGGGAAAAATATCATGCTGGGTATCTATACTGATTTGGACTGGGTAATGTGTTAGAAACAAAAGGATGCCACATCAAAGTGAAAAAATGATGCAGCAAGCTAGTTCATTTTGCTTAAATTTCATTGCAGCAACTCAAAATGGTACTCCGTAGTTTGTATGCCCCCCCACATGCTTGTATGCATGCCTGACAACATCTGGCATGCTCCTAATGAGACAATGGATGGTGTTCTGGGGCATTTCCTCTCATATCTGCACCAGGGATCACTGAGCTCCTGAATAGACTGAGGTGCAACCTGCCAGTGTCGGATGGACCGAAACATAATGTCCCAGAGGTGTTATATTTGTTTTAGGTCAGGTGAGCATGGGGACCATTCAATGGTATCAATTCCTTCTTCCTCCAGGAACTAGCTGCATACTCTTGTCACATGAGGCCGGGCATTGTTGTGCATCAGGAGGAACCCAGGACCCACACCACCAGCGTAGGGTCTGAAAACAGGTCCAAGGATTTCATCCCAATACCTAATGGCAGTCAGGGTGCCATTGTCTAGCCTGTAGAGGTCTGTGCATCCCTCCATGGATTTCTCTCCCCAGACCATCACTGACCCACCACCAAACCAGTCATGCTGAATGATGTTACAGGCAGCATAACATTCTCCACGGCTTCTCCAGACCCTTTCACTTCTGTCACATGTGCTCAGGGTGAACCTGCTCTTATCTGTGAAAAGCACAGGGCGCCAGTGGCAGACCTGACAATTCTGGTGTTTAATGGCAAATGCCAATTGAACTCCATGGTGCCAGGCAGTGAGCATGTGGCGCATTAGAGGATGTTGAGCCCTCAGGCCACCCTCGTTAAGTCTGTTTCTAATTGTTTGGTTAGATACATTCACACCTGTAGAGCTTTAGTAGTGCTCATCCTGTACCTTCTTGCACAAAGGAGCATATACCAGTCCTGCTGATGGGTTAACAGTATCAAACTCCTATCTATAGTGCTGATGGGTTAAGGACCTTCTACAGCCCTGTCTAGCTCTGATAGAGTAACTGCCTGTCTCCTGGAATCTCCTTCATGCTCTTGAGACTGTGCTGGGAGACACAGAAAACCTTCTGGTAATGGCACGTATTGATGTGCCATCCTGGAGGAGTTGGACTGCCTGTGCAACCTCTATAGGGTCCAGGTATCCTCTCATGCTACCAGTAGTGACACTAACCCTAGCAAAATGCAAAAGTAGTGAAAAACAGTCAGAAAAGATGAGTAGGGAAAAAAAGCCAGTGGCCTTCACTTGTAAAACCATTCCTATTTTGGAGGCTGTCTCATTGTTGTCCATCTAGTGCACCTGTTGTTAATTGAATTACCACTAAAGCAGCTGAAACTAATTAACAACACCCTCTTCTACTTAATTGACCAGATCAATATCCCAGGAGTTTAATTGACTTGATGCTATACTCTGAATAAAAAGTGTTTCTTTAATTTTTTGAGCAGTGTATATTTCTGCTATTGATGTGTTCCTAACCTTGTCTAGAAGAAATTCTAATTATGTTGACAGACTTAATATAGATTTTGGGAGCAAGTATATAGTATTTCATTCTTTAATGACATATAGTTAAAACATTTGTAGTATAATTATGATAATGGGCAAGTGATTGCAGCATATTTGAAATGGTATCTGTTTTGTTATTTTCTTGGATAATGGCAAACATTTTAAGTGATGATTATTCTATCCAAACCCCACATTCACATCCCATAAATAAATGCATGGTACTTTTTAGGTGTAAAAAATTATCCTATCACTGGGAAATAAAGTCAGAAAACTTCTTGTTGTTTATTATACATTTAGAGAAACATCACTGCTGCTGACATTAATTAATACTATAGATATTTAACAACTGCTGGACCAGAAGGTTTTCCCTCTTAACGACCAGGCCATTTTTTGCGATTCTGCACTACATTATTTTCACTGACAATTGTGCGGTCATGCAACGCTGTACCCAAATAAAATTTATGTACTTTTTGTCCCACAAATAGAGCTTTCTTTTGGTGGTATTTGATCACCTCTGCAATTTTTATTTTTTGCGCTATAAACAAATAAAGAGCAGCAATTCTGAAAAAATAATAATATATTTCACTTTCTGCTATAAAACATTCCGAATAAAAAAATTTCAGAATCAATTTTTTTTTATCAGTTTAGGTCAATATGTGTTCTGCTACATATTTGTGGTAACAAAAATAACTGACATTTTTGACAATTTTGGGGGGACCCAAAGTTGATTATGCAGTAATCAGTGCTAAAAATATACACTGTTACTGTACTAATGACACTGGCAGGGAAGGGGTTTACACCAGGGGCGATCAAAGGGTTAAATATGCCCCTAGGGGGTGCTTTCAAACTGTGGGATGTACATATGGAATGAACACAGGGACCTGTGTTCCTAAATAGGAGGAACACAGGAGCCCTGTGTTGATTGCTGACAGAACAGCAGTCTGCCTTATTTACAACGGCAGATCACTGTTCTGTCTCCACCAGGAGCGATCACAGGTGCCCAGCAGCAATTGCGGGTGCCCAGCGGCAATCGGGGCCACTGAACCAGTGGATCAGCTTCCTCTGTGGCGAATGGGCGTGCAAGGCGCCTCCCATGGTGCGCATGTGCCCCCACAAGCGGTCCTGTGAAGCGACATACAGTTACGTCGTTTCACAGGACAGGGCCGACCTGTCGCAGTATATGTACTGCTGGGGGTCGGCAAGTGGTCAAGGGACTATAACCTTTGTGAGGCAGCAAATTATCTCCACCCCCCATCGTCCTTGCACCACCTCCCTCCCCATCATAACCGTAATGTTTAAGGAGCCAGGTTATACATTCCCTGCTACCCCTCACTGGCCACAGGCAACTGGCAGGCCACGCTTCACTGGGTAGGAGAGAGGGGGCAGTGTTAGGGAATGGAAGACAGGTATTTTAACCATTTGAATCCCAAAACCATTTTTTACATTTTGAAAAAAAATTTAAAAAATAATTTTAGGCCTGAAAATTACTTATACTGATACCAATATTTTGGTCATCTGATATCTCTATCGGCCGATATCGGCTGATATTTTTGGACATATAAAAAAATTATATATATATATATATATATTTATTTTTTTCAGGTACTCCTTGTGGAGGGATCTGGGGGTCTAAAAGACCCCAAACCCCTCCTTGGCACTGAAAAGCATTCAAAACGCCAAACTTGGCGTTTTGAATGCTGTCAGTTTTTTTAACGTGGCGCCGAGTACCCGGAAGTGATGTCATGACCCGATCAGAGCCGAAAGCGGCTTTGATCGGGTCTTCTGTTCGGTGG
The DNA here is from genome assembly GCF_965119305.1 of Pelophylax lessonae. NCBI lineage: Eukaryota > Metazoa > Chordata > Amphibia > Anura > Ranidae > Pelophylax > Pelophylax lessonae. The sequence continues at coordinate 371,414,764 of NC_138772.1, read as the reverse complement.
CCGTGCAGGTAGGATGCCCAAGTCTCCCGGTGGGATGCAGAAGGCGGCGGGAGGGGGGGCAACTTCCCCTCCCGCTCCTTGTAATAACAGCCAAGCGGCTTCTCAGCCGCATCGGTTGTCATTACAAGACAGCCAACCGTCAGCTATGGACACCGGTACCAGGGTGATGCCTCTAGCTGCAGGCATCACTCCAGTACAGCACTTTCCCGAAATATCGGCAATATCGGTAACCTCAGGGGCCAATTTCAATATATTGGTGGTGCCGATAATAGGTCGATCCCTACTTAAAACCCCCAAGACAATATATATTTTCTGAAAGCAGAAAATAATATTGGTAGTTCCAATTTTGTAGGTTACATAATATGAGCGCAACAGTTAATAAAATGCAAAATTTCAGTAAAAAAATACACTAAAGTAAATTTTTGGGCACATAAATGCAATTTATTACCCAATTTGTTTGGTAAAATATCAAGTGCCAAGTAAAAAGATACTCAACTTGTCAAACCTTAAAATTGCGTGCTCCCATAAAACGGTGAAAAACTTCAGTACCCTATATTTCTTTCATAAGCCACACTTTAAAATCCCCTACAGGTCATCAGTTTAGAGTTCTGCAGAAGCTCTGGAACTAAAATTATTGCTCTTACCGTGGCATGTGCGGTGATATACAACGTGTTGGGCAATCGCCATTTTCCTATGTAGGTGACCTAACGCAGGTGTTTTTGTATAAGCAGGGCTTTTTTTTTTTTTTTTTTAGCAGGAATGTGGGGGAACACGATTCCGGCACCTCCAGCACTGAATGTATTAATAACAAGGGGTGCTATGGTGAGCTGGGTCTTTTGATACTGGCTTCTTGGGGATATTTTGTTGTTGAGGGTATCTATTGTTACAGGGAGTCTATTGTTGCTGGGGAAGCCTGTGGTTGCTGGGGGGTTCTTTTGTTGCTTGGAGTCAGTAGTTGCTGGGAGGAAACTACAATTAAGTGAGGGATCTACTGTTGCTGGAGGATTTATTAATGCTTGCTGCTAGGAGATCTGTTGTTGCTAGTGGAGGTTTATAGTTTCTTGAGTTTACCTATTCTTGCTGAGGGGCTATATTGTTGTAGGGGATCGATCTATTGTTTCTTGGGTCTATTATTGCTGAAGAATGTATTGTAGTTGTTGGGAGATTTATTGTTGCTGCTGGGGTATATTTATTATTGCTGGAGTCTATTGTTGCTAGGAGATCTATTTTTGCTGGTCAGATCGATTGTTGCTGAAGGGATCTATTGTTGCTGGTTGCAGAGGATCTATTTTACTGCTTTTCTTGTTATCAATAAAACATTCCAAACAAATTACTTAGGACCACAAAATGATACTTGGATGTGTATTCTCTAAAAGGGGCAGTACTGAGAGGTAAATAGGGGGTGGAATTAAGGGACACTGCTCAGGGGTGGGTAGGGGCGGAGATAAGAGGTGACCCAGAAGTTAGGAGTAACTGCACCTATTCAGCCTATTTGCTAAACATGTCAAAGAGTCTAACACCAGTCACTTGCGAGCTTTGTAGTTTATTTCTCCGCAAATATGTATGTGGTATAGCAATGGCTATATAGTTGATGCTGTTAAACATACATATGATACCTAAGTATATCTATACTTTGCCTATATACCAATTTGGATAGACTGTATATCTTCCTTTTGATACAATTATGTTTTTATAATTATTTAATAAACAATGCTAATGACTATTTTTGAGCCACTGGATTAATTATAACACCTAAAAAGTCCTATAGAACAGGTATTTCTTTATGAACTATTATATTCATGCATATAACATTGAAAGAAATTCTGAGTTTAAACATTAGGAGTTAGTACTGGCCTAATTATACAATGGGGCAGTAACGTTTCATCTCATATATTTTAACCACTTCCCGACTACCCGCCGCCTTTTTACTGCGGCAGGGTGGCTCTCCTGCGCAAAGCGACATAGATGTACGTCGGTCGTGCATGTCCTGCCCCCACTCGACAGCGGGGAAGCCGATGCGTGGGTCAGGTGGCTCCAATTTCTGCCTGACACCCGCGATCGCTCCCCGTTGAGAGAAAAGGATGGTCAGCTGTTGTAAACACAGCCGACCATCCTTCTCCCTGGGATGATTATAGAGCCCATGTGATTCTGCTATATAGGATCACATGTCTCCATGGTCATCTCAGAAGCCACACACCCCCACAGTTTAATTCACTCAACCAGGGGCACATTTAACCTCTTGATCACCTATACTGTTAACCCCTTCCCTGCCAGTGCCATTATTACAGTAACAGTGCATATTTTTAGCACTGATTACTGTAGTAATGTCACTGGTACCCCCAAAAGTGTCAAAAATGTCAGTCAGGGGTCCAATCTGTCCACTGCAATGTCGCAGTCCCGCAAAAAATCGCAGATCGCTGCCATTAGTAAAACAAAAAACAATAAAAATGACATAAATCTTTCCCGTAGTTAGTAGACACGATAACTTTTGCGCAAACCAATAAAAATACACTTATTGCGATTTTTACCAAAAATATGTAGCAGAAAACAAATTGGTCTAAAATGTTTAAAAATTTTGATTTTTTTTTGGGGGGGGGGGGGGAATGTCATATAGCAGAATATGAAAAATATTGTTTTTTTTTTTTTTTTTTCAAAATTGTCGCTCTTTTTTTGTTTATAGCACAAAAAATAAAAATAGCACAGGTGATCAAATACCACCAAAAGAAAGCTCTATTTGTGGGGAAAAAAAGGACATAAATTTAGTTTGGGTATAGCGTTGCATGACCACGCAATTGTCCCTTAAAGTAACGCAGTGCCGAATCGCAAAATAGGGCCTGGTCATTAAGGGGGAAAATCCTTCCGGTCTTAAAGTGGTTAAAGGATGAGTTCAACAATCATAATTCAACTTTAAATGAATACCTGTGGCTAATTATACATTGCTTCCTAAAATGAGCCTAATGAAGCCTCAATGACCCCCAAATCATATGCACAAAGATTTAAAAAAATTGTATTGGAGCAGTTTCCAAGTAAGAAGCCATACAAGCAAGTACAAGTAATCCCATAAACACCTCCAAATTAATAAGTGAAGTAACATTCTAAACTTTAGGGAAGAAGGCCATGGCCGATACTAAGCGTTACAGTCCTACAGACTGAGCCTAAGCCAAACCTTAGCTAGCCTAAGATAATAAATTACATGGTAATGCTGTATTGATGTAAAAGATTATTTATTTGCATGATTTCTTTCCATACAGGTCACAGTTTCAGTACAACAAAGATGTCTCGTGCACAGACATTTTCCAGCTACTCCTCTGAGTCGTGCAAGAAGTACCAGCAGCCCTTGTCGGTGTTTAGCGGCTATGAATCCATCTACTGCTCGTGCATCCTCTAGTGACATTCAGAAGGCAATTGACTATAGAGACAGTGTTAACTGGAACCTAAAAACTGGATCAGCAAGTCATCTGCATCCTGTGCATTCAAGGAAGATGAATTACAATGAAAGCAGAGACCGAGGTTACCAAATAGACAATTAAGAAAATGGAGATCATGTTTCTATTTTATGTATTTATTTTTTAGTCTTCTGTATGTTGTTGGAGATTCAGTTTAATTGCTTTCGCAACCACTCTTAAACAGATGTTACGTTCAGTAACGTGATCTATGACTGATGGTGTTGTAGATCCTTAAACCAAATCATGCAATATGATTTGACCATTTTCAGAACTGAGTAGAGATTTTTTTTTAAATATGGTGTTATTTTGATGTGTTTGTGACTGATCAAAGAGTTGTCTTAAATTAATTATCAACGCATTAAAACCCAAGAAACCATGAATCCGTAAATTGTTGTTCAATTTAGCAGTTTATTCAACTGTCCAAATGGTGATTTGCTGAATACTGCTTACGAAAACAAATTATAAATCCTGTTCAACAAGCATTTAGCACATTATGAACGTTATGCAGTCCTAGCGCTAGTGCCTCTATAGTTTTATGTAAATATATAATCAGGCTTTCCTGTAATCATGGACAAAACATAACGTGTTAATAATATGGGCATGTCTCAAAGGCTGCAGGTAGATAAAAATAATGTTTAGGTCTAATACTGATGCCAGCCATGGACAGTAAGCTACCTCATTAAGAAAGAGAAAGTCAATGAGACTTTTAAATCGCTGAGACATCTGTCCATATTTTGTCTTATTGCCGAAATGCAAGGGGCTAGCTCTTTTGTCTCTTTGACTTAGCCAATGTGTGGATAATTTGTATATAGGGATGGATGTACTAAAGGCAAATAGGCTGCTAAACTTGCAAGAGAATTTTCACAGTGCAGGGGGATTTTTCTTAGCATAGTGAATGTGATTGAAATTCACTTTACAAAGAATACCCAATTACTTCCAAGGAGAGTTAAAAAAAATATATATATATTATATATATATATATATATATATATATATATATATATATATATATATATATATATTTTTTTTTTTTTTTTTTTTTTGCTTGCATGTGATTGGATGATGTAAGTCAGCAGAGCTTTGCCTTATTCACTAATTCAAGGAGAAATAATTTTGCAAAGTAAAAATTATCTTGCAGAGTTAACAGCTTATTCACCTTCGGTAAATTAACCCCATACAGTGGCATTTATAGTCTTCATCATCCAGAGAGAGAAAAATTGCTATATATAAAAAAGGGAACAACAATGTTACATCTGGGTCTGCACTTTTTTTCTACAGGAAAGATGGAGATTATTTTATTGTGGCATTAAAGACAAATAGATATGCTTTGTACGTTTCAGCTCAATTTATATTTTTATTTATGGATAAAAGATTTATCCATCTAAAACTGTTGATTTATTTTTAGATTAACCGATTGAAGCTTTCTGTGCACAAAATTATACATGTATTTGCAGCCCCAATGTTTTAGATTGATATGTTTAAGACGTAGATCCATTAACAATTCTCTGTTCGCCCATATATTCCAATGCTGCTACCAATGTTCCCACTTAGATTTGTGTTTGAAGCTCTCCCTTTGATATAAGTGCAGCCAACAAATGCAGGATATTGTTAAAAGCCTCTCTGCTCAAGTATTAAATAGAAAATAAATCTGTAAAAGTTAACCTTGACATGTACAAAAAAATTTAGGTGGACAGAATTTGTGAGTACAATTTTCTAATTTGTCATTTATAGCCAAAATAAAGTAAACTATTAATAAGTTACAAAAAATAAATAAAAATAAAAAAAAGCCGAGATAGTAATAGTCACATTCAAATGGACTTGTTCTGTAGTGTTCAAGATCTTCCACCACTCATCCCAAGTTCAAATGAGTGTTAGGAACATACACCAACTATAGCGACACATGGGTAACTCAGTCACCCTAATCCAATCACCATGTCGTATTATTATGACATGTGTCAAAGCAGATATGAATTGTTCAATGGGAGGTGAAGTTTGTTAAAAACTATATAGTCCAATTACACAGCCGCCAATCACTTGAGTTACATGACTGAAAATGTGAACAGGTGTCAAATCACCTGAGTAAGGCATGGCTGAAATATCTATAAAGGCTTGTACACTTGATCAGAAAATCATACAAAAAATTACGCTTTCAAAGTAATTGTACAATAATTTGGTAGTTAGTAGACAGCTTTCGTCCAAAATTATCCGAAAGGGACAAACACAAAACATTTTCTCGTAAGAGATTTGGTATTTTTCATTTAATCAGTACAGTTTTTGTCCGAAAATACAATACAATACATTACATCACTTCCACACTTTTGTTCTTTCGTACGAGAATTTTCGTACTTTAGTAACCTCTTTATTTTTTATATGAAGACTAACATGCGAAAAAAAAATCATTCTTTGTCCGATAATCTCATCGTGTGTACTAGGCTTAACATTACAGAACAAGTTCAGTTAATTGTAACTAGCTACTACTAGGTTTACCATGACCTGGATAAATAAAAAACCTTCACAGATAAAAAAAAAAAACAAAAAAACAAGTGACTCAAAATTCCCTTAGAAATTCTAAGAAGCTAAATATGTTTTGTACAATTTTTCTTACATATTATGAAAACTGATCTGGTCTCATTCCCTGAGTTATTAAACAAAACAGTACAGCTATTGTTTGAAGATATATAGGTTTGCTTTACATTTCAGCAGAACAAATGTAACGATCTCTATTAAGCCATTGTTATGCTAAGACATAGCATTCCTTCATGTAATATTCTATTACAGACAGCACAATATTGTAGTGAGGGATTTCACTTTAAACTAAAAGAGGATCTTGGTTTAAGACTTGCACTATTTCTTGTATTAAAACTGGTATTTTATTTCAACTGTTTAAATACAATTGTCCTCTAAGATTGTCATCTATCTGAAAAAAGTAGTAAACCTGCAACTAAAACGTAAATCACATGGGCCTAAGTTACTTTGCTAAGGAAGTCTTGATTAGGGTCTATGATTAGACTAAAGTGGAAACTCCCATTAAGTATAGTATTATGACTGGGCCAAGCAGCTCAACATTTATGATCCGCATGTGTTAATGAAAGAATTTTAATAAAATAATTTATTTTGTTTGCAAAGTGAAATCCAACTCTTTTGCATTTGATTTTAAATCTTGGATATACAATATGCTTATTACATATGGAATGAAGTATGAAAATACATTTTAAGCTGGTTTATGAATCACCTGTATCTTTTTTCCTTCCTTCCAATATACTGTATTTATGGTCCACACAGCACCTCTGGTTTGGGATGCTAATTTAACTGTTTTGTAAAAGTTATCCACATACAATAAACATAGCTTTCAACCATCAATCTAGTGGTTATGCAAACATGAGATTATTATATATGTGGCATCCATCCCAAATTGCTATGAACTACACACCACAAGGGCCAAGAGGGGAAGGAAGTGGACTTTGAACAATGCCCACAGGATCATACAGTTATACAAAAGAGTAAAATTTGAAACTTTTATTGAAGCAACATATTAAAAACATTCCCAGAAATGGGAGTAGATAAAGAAGACAAAACAAAATGACATGATAACAATTACAAGACAAAAAAAACATGTATTTGTATTATGACTGTATAAAAAGTGATAAAATGCACTGCACCTCTTCACCTCAAACATTTTAGCTGGTTGCTTTGCTTCCCTTTATCGTGCTTAAGGCTAGCCTAATTTGGAATGTTATGTTTATTGTATCGCAAGGGCCAAGAGGGGAAGGAATGGGACTTTGAACGAATCCCAAAGGATCATACAGTTATACAAAAGAGTAAAATGTGAAACGTTTATTGAAGCAACATATTAAAAACATTCCCACAAATGGGAGTAGATAAAGAAGACAAAACCCATGTAACACTGAACAGCAAGGACTTTACAATATTCTGGCAAATCAAGATTTAATCCCAATAGTCCTCATCCGGGACCATGACGCATTTTGAATTATTCAGTCTTCCTCAGGGGGATAATTGACGTTGGTATCACATTGGATTTTCTAAAGAAATAAAATATATTAAGAAATATATACACAGAAAATAGATGAAATATCTCATGTGTTGAATAAGAAAACAGTACCATACAAGACAAAGCTAGGCCAAAAAACATTATGCTGAGGGTCCATCCATCAGGTGGAACATGATGGGATTGCCCTAAATCCACAGTGTTGGATCCGGAGCACAAGGGACAAGAAGCAGCGACCTGAACAATGCACTTTCAACAATCTAGTGATAAGGAAATGTATATCAAGGGAATGGAAAAAGTATTACTATGCCAACAGTCATATATAATTTCAGTGCTAAAAAAGTCCAAGGTGCTATTTTGAAAGTCCAAATATTCCACATACCTGTGTATAGGGACCCATGTTTTGTACATGTTCATAGAGAGTTACTGCAGAAACTCTCTAGGTACATGGGATATCTCTGTGGAATCATAGGCAAAATACAATACCAGTTTATCCCAAAACGGGAGGCAAACTCTACCTAAAGTATACAGCAAAAGATCAATCAAAAAATTCACCCAGTCATATATAAATAAAATATAAACAATAAACTATCAGTGCAAAGCCTTGTATGAAATACACATAAAGTGCAAAAATAATGAATCAATGTGCATAGAAATCAATGTGCATAAACAATCAATGTGCATAAAAGTAGCCGGCAGCATACACTAATCGTGTCCACACCTCACAATCAAAGTAGTATAAATAAAAACGTGATGTGCCAGACGTGCACAAAATTATTGCTAAAGTGACCGTATAAATAATAAGTGTCCAAATATACAGTTCAAGAATGATGCCGTGCTCAAAAGCAATTATTAGTGTGTTCAAGTGTCCATATATCATAAAGGAAGCCTCGATCCCGTGAGAGATGATAATAAACACCAGTGTGTTGAATCCCTCCACCAGAAAGATTGGCCTCTCCCCTCAATATGAGACCCAAACGGGCCAGCATTAGCCTGTATGGGGATAATGGACTCCAGGGATGACTCTCCAGCCTTTCACCTCCGGAGGTCGCCGGGACATTCAGTGGAAATATAAGGCAAAAATCTAGTGCTCTCTGCTTGTATGTAAGTAAGCTAAATTTGAAAATAGGAAAGTAACTCACATTTGTCAGGCACTCAGCCGTGCCTGCTAGTATGGCATTCAGTGTCTAGTTCAACCCGAGAGATGATCGGCGTCAGGCACGCAGGCTCCGCCCCCCTATACGCGTTACGACAGAGCGTACGGCTCCGTTGACTTCCTCGGTAGGGGTGGGATTTGCGTGTCAAGCCTCGCCTTATATCAACATTACTAGAGGTGGATTGGCCAGCGATCATTCACCCCTCCTTCTACTACTAGCGGTATGCGGGACACCGGAACCAACGATACAATCATGTAATCTTCAGTGTCACTAGCTAATATATTCATTTGGGGCAATCCGAATCTACTTATAGGCATCTACAACTAGAGACACCGCGGAGATCGCGTGTCTGGGCCGCCATCACTCGGGTATCGCTATTAAAAACATGTTATTACACATAAAATCCAATTAAATCATACATTGCCATAAAATGAAATAAAAGGTAATAAAAGGTAATAAAAGGTCTCAATAAATTTAAAACCAGATAAAATGGATAAAAGTAGGTACACATATAAAATTAAAATTAAAACAGCCCCGGATAATCACTGTATATACTGATAAATATTGGGGTACTATCTATTGCTAATGTAGATATATAGATATATAAATAAAAACCTAGGTGGATCTATTGCATGGAAATAGAGGAGGAGGACAACACTCACAAGGGGCATCCCCACAACCACCAATAACACCCCCCCCGGTGGAACCATAGGGGGCTACACATGCCGGGCACTCGGGAGTACTGGACAGCCCAAATGGCAGAGGATGTATGCTAACACCAAGCTGTAGGCTCTAGGGGCATGACAAAAAATTCCATATGAAGGCGAAACCCCCAGCATTTTACAATTATATGTAATAACATTGTTAAGATTGATAACATTATACAATACAAATGTGGGACCCAAAACATTAAAAAAAGGGAGAAAAATGAGGGAAAAGAAGATACACCAGACATACTCGGACCTACAGTTTTCTACAACTCACATAGAATGTTCTGACCTTCCTGATGTAAACCCCTCTAGGAAGGGTCTATAACTATTTAATTTAGTCCAGGGGGTTTGGTGGCCCCAATTTATGTATCCAGCAGGTTTCTTTCTGAAGCAGACACTTGTTCCAGTCTCTTCCTCTGGGGCCCTGAGGATGAGAATCCAGGCCCCAGAAGAGGAGAGGGGGAACATGGTATTGATGGACCTTGGCCATATGCCTCCCAATGGCTGAGTATATATCCCCTGAATTTTCAGCTGTCACTTTTATCCTCCACCAAAATTCTCTTTTTGTCTTCCCTACATAGAAAGCTCCACATGGGCAATACACAATTTAGACCATCCCTTGGGATTGACAAGTAACATGGTGTCAAGTTTTGGCCTTTTGGCCATTTGGCCATTGGGAAGAATATAATATTTAGATGATCTTATGAACCACCACATGCCAAAGTGCCCCAAAGTGAGGTGCGGGAAGCAGATGTCAATTGGAAAGTGCTGGAGACTATTTTATCCCTAATGGAGGGTGCTTTTCTATATGTACCAAGGGGGCCGGTGGAATAATTTGAGCAATTCTAGAGTCAGCCTGTAACAGATGCCAATATTTGGAAATTTGTCTCTTGACAAGTTGATGTTTGGAATTAAATGTTGTGATGAATCTCAGAGGTTTCCGCTGATCATCAGTTTTTTGGGTCCTACTTTTGAATAGTAATTGTGTATGTGACTGAGAAAAGGCCCTACTGAAAGCTTTACGTAGGCAAGATTTTGAGTATCCTCTCTCTAAAAGGTGATTCCTAAGATCATCAGCAGCCCCTTTGAACTTATCATCATCACTACAATTACCTTGTAGTCTAAAATATTGAGAATAAGGAACAGAACGTAAAAAGGGGTTGAGGATAAAAACTGTCTGCTCTGAGTATGCTATTGCGCGCAAAGGGCTTCCGGAAGAGGTCACTCACCAGGAGGCCTCCAGGTGCAACTTCAACTGTTACATCTAGAAATGTGATTTTCCATTTATCAAAGGCCATGGTAAATCTAAGATTATAATTGTTGGAATTCATAGCTGAGATGCAATTGTGTAGTAATTCGATGGGGCCATCCCACAACAGGAACACATCGTCTATGTATCTTAGCCATAACAAAATGTGTCTGGAGAAGTTCAGAAATTCCTCAGATAACAAAAAATGACATTCCCATTCCCCCAGGTACAGATTGGCGTAGAATGGGGCACAAAAAGTCCCCATTGCTACGCCCTGTACCTGAAGGAAATGGAAACCATCAAACATAAATATATTGTTACACAAAACTAACCTCAATATTACAAGGACAAAATCAAATAATTTTTTGGGGTGTGCAGTACTTAGTCGAAAAAAACCTTTTAACAACTGCAAGGCCCTTCTCATGGGGTATGGAGCAGTAAAGTGCCTCCACGTCTATTGTGACCAAGACGTTATGTGGAGAAATAGTGATGCCTTTAATTGACTGAAGAAAGTGGGATGTATCTTTGATATATGAAGTTCGACTGACAACAAACAGTCTAAAAAAACTATCCACCCTGTGAGCGCCTCTATACTGGCATGGTGCCATCTTCTTCAAAATTCCCCTGATGAGTCCCCCATTACCATTTCTACTATCCCGATCCAGACGCTATCCTCTAGAATACCCTTTCTGTACACTAAACCACTGATCTCACATGAAATTAACCATATACAAGACTTTCTTTATGAGGGTAAGCCTCGCAATTGGACGGAGATGCAAAGTAAGTTCTTCCTGCCGCCGACACTATACTTCTCCTGCCATTGCATATCTCAATTCCTCTCCAAACACCCCTTACCCCCCCTACACATCCCACCCGCAGTATGGAAGTTCTTGACTAGAGAGACTCCAACTAAGGGAGGTATAGCTCTTTTCTATGGCACACTGCAGCACAAAACGAAACCTCAAAAATCTCTACCATTACGGAAGTGGGAGGAAGACCTTGGCACAACATACACCTGGGCAGAATAGCAGCCGGCAATCCGATCCTACTATCGTTTTTCCAAATGCACAAGTCACTGGAAAATGATGCTTAAACTTCTGCATAAATGGCACTACACACCATACAAGCTATCAAAATTTGCCCCCCCACCATTCCACCACATGCTGGTGACTGTGCGGGCAGGTTGGCACTCTCCCCCATATCATGTGGTAGTGTCCCAGCTTGACTAGTTACTGGAACACGTCTCCTCACTCACGGGCATATTGACACCACCAGATATGGGCCTAGCGATGCTCAATCTGGGCATCGATCGCTTTCCACTGCAAGCGAGACAGGTAGTAAGTCACATACTACTAGCGGCTCGCAATATCATACTCAAAAACTGGGGTTCTCCAAAATTTTATCTGATGTCAAAACTTTGGTGAATCGTAATTATGTCTTTGAACGCCTACTAGCTATCAATCAAGGGACATGCAAACCCTTTGACGACCGGTGGACTCTGTGGCAGAACGCTAACTTTAATACTAAACTGTTGTAACATGGTCTATTATACCTCTCATTTAAGCCCTTTACATCCGTAATATGTCTCTGCGAGTCCTGGCCGAAGCCTGGCGCTCCCTCCTCCCGCACAGTTTGCACCCAGATGGGTTGCAGGGGAGGGGATGGCGGGGACCCGGCCGGACCTCTATCGCTTACTTTATGACTCCGTGATGTATGCATATGGTACAGCTGCACTGTTTATTAGCACGTTAAGGCATTTGTTCCTATACACCTGTGAATTTGTTTTGGACCTTTGCACGTCACATTGGTGTTTATCTTCTGTTTGTTCTTGAAAATCAATAAAAATGTATTGAACTTAAAAAAAAAAAAACTATCCACCCATTTGCTGGCATTCTCTGATATATTTCCATTACCCAAAATAACAGATCTGCCAGGAGGGTCAGCCAAAGATTTATGTATTTTGGGGAGAGCATAAAAGACCAGAGTTTAAGGGTGTGTGGTGTTGAGAAAAAGATGAGTTTGGGTAGATATAAACCCATCACATAGGCCAGCATTAATAAGGGAGTAAACACGTGCATTGGATCTCTCGATCCAAGCTGTTGAAACAGTTTTGTACCATTCCAGGTCATTAAGAATCTTGGAAAAATCAGAGGATGGGGCACAACAAGTCCCCATCGCTACACCCTGTAACTGGAGGAAATGGGAACCATCAAACATTAATATATTGTTAAACAAAATGAACCTCAATATTTCAAGGGCAAAATCAAATGATTTTTTTGTGGTGTCCATTACTTTATCCAAAACACCTTGTGCTCGGGATCCAGCACAGTGGATGCAGGGCAATCCCATTGTGTTCCCTCTGATGGATGGACCTTCAGCATAATGTTTTTTGGACTAGGTTTGTCTTTGTATGGTACTGTTTGCTTTTTCAACACATGATATGTTTCATCTATTTTGTGTGTATATATTTCTTAACCACTTGTCGACTGCTCACAGTAATCCTACTGCAGCAGTGTGGCTCTCCTGGGTCCAGCGACGTAGACCTACATCACTGGAGTTCATGTTTAGACACAGCGGGAGTCGGGCTGGGGGAGGAGAGGCGGCGATTGCTACCTCTCTTCCCCGATCATCGTCGAAACATTAAGAAGACCCGCCTGCTTATGTAAATAAAGCAGGTGGGTCTTCTCAGTGACAGACAGGAGGAGATCACAGGATTCAGCATAGCTGTCACAAATACCCCTTACACACACGTCAGTAAGCATGAGGCATACATTTAACCCCTTGATCACCAACATTATTATCCCCTTCCCTGCCAGTGTCAGTATTACAGTAACATTGCATATTTTTAGCACTGATTACTTTAGTAATATCACTGGTCCCCCCAAAAGTGTCAAAAATGTCAGTTAGGGGTCCGATCTGTCTGCCACAATGTCACAGTCCCTCAAAAAATCGCAGATCGCTGCCATTACTAGTAAAAAAAAAAACAATAAAAATGACATAAGTCTTTCCCGTAGTTAGTAAACGCGATAACTTTGGCGCAAACCAATCAAAATACGCTTATTGTGATTTCTTTTAACAAAAATATGTAGCAGAAAACAAATTGGCCTGAAATGTTAAAAAAATGTATTTTTTTAAAAAAAATTCTTGAGAATGTCATATAGCAGAATGTGAAAAATATTGTTTTTTTTAAGATTGTCGCTGTTTTTTTGTTTATAGCGCAAAAAATAAAAATCGCACAGGTGATCAAATACCACCAAAAGAAATCTCTATTTGTGTTTAAAAAAAAGGATGTACATTTTGTTTGGGTACAGTGTCGCATGATGGCACAATTGTCCGTTAAAATAACACAGTGCCGAATCGCAAAATTGGGCCTGGTCAGGAATGAGGTAAAATCTTCCGGGGCTGAAGTGGTTAAAATATGTTAAATCTTTAGAAAATCCAGTGTGATATTAATGTTCTTTATCCCTCCTGAGGAAGACTGAATACATCAAAATGCATTGGGGTCCTGGGCGAGGATTATTGGGATTAAAACCTGATACGCCAGAATATTGTAAAGTCCTTGCTGTTCTGTGTTACATGGGGCTTGTCTTTTTTATCTACTCCCATTTGTGGGAATGTTTTTAATATGTTGCTTCAATAAACGTTTCACATTTTACTCTTTTGTATAACTGTATGATCCTTTGGGCATTGTTCAACATCCCCTTCCTTCCCCTCTTGGCCCTTGTGATACAATAAACATAACATTCCGAATTAGGCTAGCCATGCAAAGCACGATAAAAGGAAGCAGAGCAACCAACATAAATATTTGAGGTGAAAAGGTGCAGTACATTTTAACAATGTTATACAGTCATTAAACAAATACATTTTTTTTGTCTTGTAATTTTGTTCCTACAGTTGATTTCTGTTTTTTATAGATAAATACTACAAAGCTTTCACCCAGTGTGTGCCACATCTACTCTTAATCTGACCTGGGGAGTAGATTGTGGAGGTTCCCTGCGGCACACAATTTGCTGAAGGCTGGGAAGATGTCTTGTTTCAACTGTTACTGAATGTTCTTTTGGCCTAAAAAAATTCCAGTAGTCTTAGATGCTCTGGGATAAAAAAATGATCACATGATATATATAAGTAAGGCACATACTGCTTTTATAAAATATAATACTCTTCAAATTCTAAATTGGATGGATTTTGTAACACTAAATATACCCATGCATATCAGAGTAGACCGATATTCACAATCAAAAGAATGTGACTACTCTATAAATAATTCAAAAATTGTACCTGAAAATATGTGCAAGACTGAATCATTTACCTACTCATACCTCAAATTTCATTCAAGTGTCTCCACTAATTAAATGTAAAAAAAAAAAAAAAAAAAAAAACCTGTGCAATTAATTATTAAAGATAAAACAAATAAATCTATCTCCTATGTGACAATCAATAAATAAATTCATAAAAAAAATATTTTAAACATATTTGGAACATATTTAGGAGCTCAAATTTCATCAGTAGGGCTACTGGAATTTACCATGTGATTTAAAGTGTGTAATGCAACTGCTTCCGACTGGTCATGGCATACAACATAGATGAAATATGTTGACAGCATATCAACCAGCTTGTTTCAAAGTGCAAAGCTGTTTATTTTTGAATGATAACATAGAAAAGCAATGTTTCAGGACCACAAACTGACCCTTCCTCAGGCATTTGACATGCTTGAAGAAGGGTACCTGCATAGTCCAGAAACATTGTTTTTATATGTGATCATACAAGAACAAGTTATTTTAGACCCAGTGATTCTCTCACTAGGTGCTGCTATCTTGTTTCTCACACAGCAAGGGGAAGGGTAAAGTCTTAAAGATGAGTTCCATCCCCAGGAAAAAAATTTACATACAGCAACTACAAATATTGTAGCTGCTGACTTTTAAATATTAGAACTTACCTGTCATGTGTTCCCGCGATGTCCGCACCCGAAGCTGATTTTCGTATCAGCTCTCAGGTGCTGCCGCCGCCATTCAGGGCATTCACAGCTGGTTCCCAACTGTGCACACTCAAACTGCTCTGCGCTTTCTAATTGGTCGGGCGGCGGAGGAAGAAGTAGGGGGGCCGAACTTCCAAGGGACAGTGCCACAGCGCTGTCTCCCAGAAGTGGGGAAGGAAAGATGTGGAACCAGAGAGAGAGGGAGGAAGCATATAAGCGGAAGTTCCACTTTTGGGTCGAACTATGCTTTAAGTCTCAGCCCACATGTCAATTATCTATGCCCTTCTTGTGACAGTCCCGTGCTACTGATCTCTGCATATGTATTCTATGTCTAAATGCTTGGAGAAATAAAAGGTTCAGGACTTGAAAGTAAGCATTACCTATCAAATGGAGACCTATTCACCCCAAAACACTTTGCTAACTGTAAGACCAAAGGCGTGGTCTACTTAATGGAATGTGAGTGTGGGGCATTCTATGTTGGGAAGACTCGCCAAGAGTTCGGCCTCAGAGTAAATAAACATTTACACAGTATGTCAATAGGGAATTTTTATCTCCCACTTGGCCGTCATGTTACCAACCATCACAAATACAGGATGCCCAAAGTAAAATTCTCCATACTAGATAGGATACAGAGGGGGGGGATTGGAATAAATCCCTCCTCCAGATGGAGATGCGTTGGATTAAAAAACTAAATGATGTAAAACCGCCAGGTCTAAACGAGAATGAGAGTTATCGGCCATTCTTGGAGGGCTTCTCCTCCGGGAAAACAGACTGAGACCCTCCACAAGGACTAAATCGCATACATCCACAAATTAGCCGCCCGATTCTGCATTTATATGTATATATATATATATATATATATATTTATATTTATCTTTATTTATTTATTATTTATTTATTATTTTTTATTTTCTATTTTTCATTTTTTATTATTTTTCATTTTTTGGAACTATTGCGAATGACCCCCACCTCGGGGAGACCACCCCACATATGTCCTCCCAATAACCCCTGCTGATATCCTGACTCCATATGTATATGTGTATATATATTGCTGTATAAATCCATCACTATATGGTATAATATAATTCTTATGTATATTCTCTCTTTTTTTGTTGATTTTCCTTTCTGGAATGTATAATAAGGCAATTAGAATTAGCCTAAAATACATGATAAATATCTGCAAATAAAGGAGCCCAAATCTGCTTTCCTTATCGCTTCCACACCCAGCACAGGTGACCCCGGTAAACTCGAATCCGGGGGCTACATGAGAGGATAGAGGACGATGTCCTCTATATACGATCCCCCTGCGGATCTCCTCTCTAATCCTGTGTCGGTGGCCGTTATCTCTATATCCCCTGTAAACTGACATCTACATACCCGGAAGTCGGAAGGCGCCACATCAATGCGCACATCTGCGCATGCACGAGGGATATAAAAAGGCCGGGAATTACAACAGGGCGCCACTTCCCTCTAGCAGAGGGACTGAGAGGACGCCCGGACCTGCCGCTCTGGAGCACTGCTGGTGGAAATCTTTTCCCAAAGCAACTGTGAGTAAACTACAATGCGATTAGATGCATTGATGGTTTCTTTTACCTGACTACATGAACAAATATCTTTTATGTTCACTATTAGAACAAACAGGATAAGAGCTGGACAGAGACCCCCGTGGAATACTCTGGTACTACATTTGCACTTCAGATTGTAAGTAATTATATGACATACAACTAAGCCAGATAGACCATATACAGGGCATGTATATGTATTGGGTTTCTTCAGACCCCAATAAATCCAATAAACGGATTTCTTTGTTCAATTAGAACAAATCGGATCAAGACGGGGACTGCTCCCCTACTGACAGTTTCAAGTACCATACAGATAGTAAGTACCTTCAAATCAAAAAATTATAAAACACACCAATGTCCATATACTTATCCACATCTTATATACTCCAGCGACAAGCGTCCAACCTTTAATTCCTGTGTGGAAATATAAGGACCAGAAACAAGGTTCCAAGAGCAGATCTCTTTTACCAAGTATGTTAACTATTAGGCGACCAATGAACAATTTCCATTGGAAGCATAATACTTATTAACTATTTACCTACTATGCCCACAGATATGGTGGAAAAACTTCCTTGATAAAGGCAGCACGCCGAAACGCGTAGGAACTCAGGATATCTCTCCCTACAGATTCCACGCCATCAGAAGCGTGGACAGATAGAGAGACATACCATATCACCATGTCACTATTTCTACTCTTACTCACTATCGCCTATGGATCTATAACCCATACACCCTATGTTTATTTTTGTATATATATATATATATATATATATATATATATATATATATATATATATATATATATATATATATATATATATATATATATATATAATATATATATTATGTTGAACCCCCCCCCCCTTTTTTCAATAAATTGTACAAACACAATTTTGCTGTATTAGCCCATAAAGTCCCAACCTGGCACCAACTTCTCTTCTCTACTCCATAGGTTTTGGGAATCGCACCCATACATTAGCATTACTTATGTTGCCCTCCTTTTGGGGGGTTACAAGAAATGGCCCTCTATTAGGATATTGTGCTAAATTGGAGGAAAATAAGAGAACTAGAACTTTCACTAAGTGGAAGAGTAGGTTTAATAATAAAGTTGGCAGTGCCTTCACCCAGACAGGGCATCTGTGAACAGAGGGGATTCCCTTCCTGGGAAATTAACCAGTAATCTAATCAAAGTAGGGGTATACAATGTACGGTTAAAAGCAAACACACACTCACATCATAGGTTGAACTGGATGGACTGATGTCTTTTTTCAACCTCACTAACTATGTAACTATGTAACTATGTAAAGTAATTAGAAGCAGAGGAACTACTGAAACCCTCATTTAACCTTACCATTAGTGTATACATGCACACCAGTATGAAAATAATACAAGCTTTATACAAGAAAATGTTAATATCCATATATACATAAAATGTACAAAAATATATTATCACTTCTCCTGGTTGAATTGTGCAAATATACCTGGGTATATACAGTTATTATTCAAGATACCTCCAGAAGAATGTTGCAGGGGCCCTTGAGAATTATCAAGATGTGGTGTCCATTTTTGTGGTGGCGATCTCTAGACAAGATTAGTGGTGATGGGGATTTCCTCCAGCTGTTGTTCAACAAGCTTGGAATGCAGCTTCTCACAGGCAGAAACTGTGGTGTGGCACTGCAACTGAGTCAGCCTATCTACTCTGCACTTTAGTCCCTCCCTAGTAGTCTAATCTGACACACAGACCTCTTACTACCAGAAATGGCTGTCAGATGCCTAACCTGACTCTAGCGTATGCTGAGAATGGAGCCCGAAGCTAAAACTAACTATAGAATCCCAGACCAGAAGGGACAGGATTAACTAAAATAACAGGCACCGCATATAAACTCTATTTGACAAATAGTAAAAAAAAATGCAGTGGCTAAAATAGAAACCTATGTATACTTGAATAAAACAAGCAAAACATACAAAGAATAGCAAACATGTAAACAGTCCGCTGTGTATTAATATAATGTCCAACAATTATCTTCCACCTAAGTGAAACAGAGTGGATGAGTGATCCTCAAGCAAAGAAATTAATACAACCCTGATTGCAACAACAATTGTGTCTGGATTCTTGTATTCCACCACCCAGGGAGTATGCAGCACCAGGAGTGCCCACAACCAGCACAATTGCACACTCACTAACTTTTAAGTTGCATGATAAACACAGCAAGCAATGCATGTACACAGATAGCCTGGCCAGTGTCATGATGTCTCCAGGCCGCAAAACCTCACCACACACTGTTTCACTTGGGTGGAAGATAATTGTTGGACATTATATTATTATACAGAGGACTGTTTAATAATATTTTTGTTTAATAATATATTTTTTTTAATTAATATTTTTGTTATTAATTTGTTGTATGATTTTCTTTTATCATTCAAATATACACAGGTTTCTTTTGTAGGTGCTGCATTTTTGTTACTGTTGGTCAGATAAGGTTTGTATAATGCCTTTTTGATGCTAGCTGTCAATTTCTCTCCTAAGCACTGACTTTTGTTTTAATTTATATATAAACTATATTGCAGTAACACCTACCAATATAACAGAAGGTGACCACTACATACATACAGTAGCACAGACCTAGTTATGTGGCACTATGCCTGTGAGATAATAACTATAGGACAGATATTTGTCTATTCACTAGGGTTCAGATCAAGTGCAGGTACTAATAACTACTTGCCGCCCGCCCGTCGCAGTTTTACTGCTGCAGGCTGGCTCGGCTGCGCGAACCGACGTAGTACTACATCGGTCGCACGCCTGGCTCTAGGGGGCGAGCGTACACCACTGCGGGCGCTCCTGCCCCCAAAAGGAAGCGGGGATGCCAATAAATGGGGCTGGCGGCACTGATTTCCGCCGGCCACCCGCGGTCACTCCCCGCTGAGAGAGAAAAACGGTCAGCTGTTGTAAACACAGCCGACAGCGTCCTTCTCTCTGAAATGATCACAGAGCGCCTGTGATCCTTCTATTAAGGATCACAGGTCTCTATGGTCATTTCACAAGCCCCTCCCCCCCACAGTTAATAAACACTCCCCCAGGCTTACATTTAACCCTTTGATCACCCACTAGGTTAACCCCTTCCCTGTCTGTGTCATCATTACAGTAACAGTGCATATTTTTAGCACTGATTACTGTAGTAATGTCACTGGTCCCCCCAAAAGTGTCAAAAAGGTCATTTAGGGGTTCAATTTGTCTGCCGCAATGTTGCAGTCCCCCTAAAAATCGCAGATCACCGCCATTAATAGCAAAAAAACAAATAAATAAATAAATAAAAATGACATAAACCTTTTCCCTAGTTTGTGAATGCAATAACTTTTGTGCAAACCAATGAAAATACACTTATTGCAATTTTTTTACCAAACATTTGTAGCAGAATACAAATTAGCCTAGAAGGGTGAAAAAATTTGATTTTCTTTTGGGGGGGGGGAGTGTTATATAGCAGAATGTGAAAAATATTGTCTTTTTTTTAGATTTGTAGCACTTTTTTGTTTATAGAGCAAAAAATGAAAATCGCACAGGTGATCAAATACCACCAAAAGAAAGCTCTATTCGTGAGAAAAAAGGAGATCAAATTTATTTTGGTACAGCATTGCATGACCGCGCAATGTTCCGTTAAAGTAACGCAGGGCTGAATCGCAAAAAATGGCCTGATCATTAAGGGGGCAAATCCTTTCAGTCCAGAACTGGTTAAACAGCTAGTACACTGGAACAATTACCTAATAGACTTTGCTTCTGCTCTGGATAAAATACAGTATTGCAGGATTGCATCTCCTGTATGTGGACAGGTGACAGCTCCTTTCTCTCTCCACTTTCTCCTTCTGGGCTTTTTAAGCCATCCTCCCCACAATAGACAGGAAGTCCTAATACATAATTATACATAACACTGTGGTATAAGCAGCCACCAATAGAGGCCAGCAGATTCCTATACCTACTTACATATACAGAGCCAATGCACTATTGGCACTTTTCCACTGCAAGTACCGCGCTCGGCTCCACTCGGCCCCGCTTGGCTCTTTTTGGTTTTCCACTGCATGGTACCGCATGGTACAGTGTTGGAACGGTTCGGTACAGTTTGCTTTTCCACTAAAGTAAAGTGAGTGGGATAACAACGATTCTCTGACCAATCAGTGGCTAGTAGTGACAAACAGTCAAGTCTGCATGCAAAGGATTGTGGGATATGGTACCGGTACGGCCCTCTTGGAACCACAACCGAGGTGGTACTGCTTAAGCGAGCTGTACTGTTTGGTTCCATGTAGTGGAAAAGGGCCGCCGTACCGAACCGTTCCAACACCGTACCATGCGGTACCATGCAGTGGAAAAGCGCAAAAGCGAGCCGAACCATTCGGTTCCATGCAGTGGTAAATCGCCATATCAGTACATAAAAAATTTAATGATTAGAGTTGAGCGAACACCTGGATGTCCGGGTTCGGCGGGTCCTACTTTTGAGCACTAAAATGGCTCTAAAACAAACTTAAAATAACATAAAAAACATAAAAATAAAAAATAGTCATCTTCTTGATCTAGGAGGACGAGGCCCATATGGAGTAGGAGGTTGAGGTGGTGGTGGATGTGGCGTGGTAGTAGGGTGTAGATCCTTGGGCCTGTACCTGAAAGTCTTGGGAGGGGGTGGATATGGCCTTCTGGCTTGGTTTGCCCTCTCCCATGGGGTCTCTCTTCGGGAGAGCCCCACCTATTACTTGGGGTGGTCTGTTTCAGCAGACCTCCTAAAGAACGGGGCTGCCTTGTTTCGGCCAGGTTAGCCAGTGTACGTACCCCAGTCCCTGTCAGGAGCCTTGCGCCCCGGGGGATCAGGGTCAGGGACCATGTGTACACCCTGTGCACTTTTTGTGTTTCACTTTTTTGATGTGCACTTTTTTATGCACCCACCGGGTGATAGACTGAGTGTGTTCACACACCACGGGCTTAAAAAAAAAACAGCTGGTGGTCCTGGTTGTTGTGGCGTGTCGACAAAGCTTTTCCACATTTCATACATGCTAACCCTGCCTTCTGAGGTGCTGGCGGTGCCCTGGCTGTGTTGGCGACCTCCTCCTCCTCTGCCTTCGCCTTGTGCTTCCACTGTGCCCCCGCTGTCAGGTGGGAATGCCACCAGCATCGCTTCTCGACCTTTTGGCTAAGATCAAGTGTAGTATCTGTTGTTATCAGTTATCCAGTGGGGGCGCTGTGCTGTCATCCGGCCTGACCAAGGTTGGGTGGTGGCTATGCAAACCTGCTGGAGTGATGGGGGCTTGGAAGAAACCCACCCTCGGTGCCACTTGTGAATGACTGCCCTGAAAGCCTTGGAAATGATCACTGTTCTGGATGTGGAGGCAGTAGAGGATGAGGATGAGGAAGCGGAGTAGGAGGAGTTAGCAACAGGAGGCAAACTGAAGCACCCTGCAATCCTCGGTGGTGGAAGGAGATGCGCCAAACAAATTTAAAGGGTGTATCTCACAGTGACATAATCAGCAAACGCTGCAAAATTATTCATTTTCCCCTAAATGGGTGTTTATTGAATAGCAGACTAGAACAACAGTATCTAAAAGGGTGTATCTCATACGTACAGATGCAGACTAAGCCGCAATTTAATATCTTTCTTTCCCCTAAATGGGTGTTTATTGAATAGCAGAATAGAACAACAGTATCCAAAGGGTGTATCTCACACGTATAGATACAGACTAAGCCGCAATTTAATATCTTTCTTTCCCCTAAATGGGTGTTTATTGAATAGCAGAATAGAACAACAGTATCTAAAAGGGTGTATCTCACATGTACAGATACAGACTAGGCCACAATTTAATATTTTTTCCCTAAATGGGTTTTTATTGAAAAGTGGAATAGAACAACAGTATCCAATGAGTGTAGCTCACAGTAAAATATGCAGACTAGGCCGCAATTTTTTTTTTCCCTAGATGGGTATTTATTGAATAGCGAAATAGAACAACAGTATCCAAAGGGTGTATCTCACAGTAATGTATGAATGAAAATTTTTTATTTTTCCCTTTAATTGGTGATTTTTGAAGAGCAGATTAGAACAGCACTGTGTGTAAAGGCTGTATGTCACAGTAACGTATGAATGAAAAACTGAAAAAAAAATGTTTTCTCTTAAATTGGTGATTTTTGAATAGCAGATTAGAATAGCAGTGTCTAAACACTGTATGTCACAGTAAAATATGAAGGAAAAAGGTTTTTTTTTTAAATCCAGATTAAGCAGACACATATGCACTGAGCTTGCATTACATGGCTGCTACACGCCGCACGCCTAAAAGGTTGGATACTGTTGTTGTTCTATTCTGCTATTGAATAAAAAAACCCCATTTGAATGAAAAACTGAAAAATAATTTTTCCCCTTAAACTGGTGATTTTAGAATAGCAGATTAGAACATCAGTGTCTAAACACTGTATGTCACAGCAAAATATGAAGGAAAAAAGTTTTTTTTTTTTTTTTAAATCCAGATTAAGCAGACACATATGCACTGAGCTTGCATTACATGGCTGCTAGAAGCTGCATGCCTAACAGGTTGGATACTGTTGTTGTTCTATTCCGCTATTGAATAAAAAAACCCATTTGAATGAAAAACTGAAAAATATTGTTTTCCCCTTAAATTGGTGATTTTAGAATAGCAGATTAGAACAGCAGTGTCTAAACACTGTATGTCACAGTAAAATATGAAGAAATTTTTTTTTTTTTAATCCAGATTAAGCAGACACATATGCACTGAGCTTGCCTTACATGGCTGCTACATGCCGCCCACCTAACAGGTTGGATACTGTTGTTGTTCTATTCGGCTATTGAATAAAAAAAAAAACATTTGAATGAAAAACTGAAAAAAAAAATTTTTCCCCTTAAATTGGTGATTTTAGAATAGCAGATTAGAACAGCATTGTCTAAACACTGTATGTCACAGTAAATTATGAAGGAAAAAAGGTTTTTGTTTTTTTAAATCCAGATTAAGCAGACACATATGCACTGAGCTTGCATTACATGGCTGCTACAAGCTGCATGCCTAACAGGTTGGATACTGTTGTTGTTCTATTCCGCTATTGAATAAAAAAACCCATTTGAATGAAAAACTGAAAAATATTGTTTTCCCCTTAAATTGGTGATTTTAGAATAGCAGATTAGAACAGCAGTGTCTAAACACTGTATGTCACAGTAAAATATGAAGAATTTTTTTTTTAATCCAGATTAAGCAGACACATATGCACTGAGCTTGCCTTACATGGCTGCTACATGCCGCCCACCTAACAGGTTGGATACTGTTGTTGTTCTATTCGGCTATTGAATAAAAAAAAAAACATTTGAATGAAAAACTGAAAAAAAAAGTTTTTCCCCTTAAATTGGTGATTTTAGAATAGCAGATTAGAACAGCATTGTCTAAACACTGTATGTCACAGTAAAATATGAAGGAAAAAAGGTTTTTGTTTTTTAAAATCCAGATTAAGCAGACACATATGCACTGAGCTTGCATTACATGGCTGCTACACGCCGCACGCCTAACAGGTTGGATACTGTTGTTGTTCTATTCCGCTATTGAATAAAAAAAAAACATTTGAATGAAAAACTGAAAAATATTTTTTCCCCCTTAAATTGGTGAATTTAAAATAGCAGATTAGAACAGCAGTGTCTAAACACTGTATGTCACAGTAAAATATGAAGGAAAAAAGTATTTTTTTTTAAATCCAGATTAAGCAGACACATATGCACTGAGCTTGCATTACATGGCTGCTACACGCCGCACGCCGCCCACCTAACAGACTGATAAAAGTTTTTTTTTCTCCCTCCTCCTCACTGGGCTCAGGTCAGGGCAAAAAGATTGTGCACTGCACCCACCACACAATAAAATCAATGTACATTGCTGTCTGATTAAAGAAGATTCTCCTATTCTTTCCCTTAAAGCAATCTCCAGCCTGCCCCAGCAATAATCTCCTATCTCTCCCTAATAGCAGCAGCAGCAGGAACCTGACCCTACAGTAGTTAGAGCAGAGTGATGTGCGGCGCTACATGACTCCAGCTTATATAGAGGCTGGGTCACATGCTGCACTGGCCAATCACAGCCATGCCACTACTAGGCATGGCTGTGATGGCTTCTAAGGGCACACTAGTTAAACGCTTGTTGATTGGCTGCCCTGCAGCTGTTGAAACCGTGCCATTAAAACTGCGCCAAAACATTAAAACCGCGCCAAAACATTAAATAAAATTACCGAACAACAGACTGTATCCCCAATATACAGTAAAATGTTTGGGTCCATGTCCGGGTACCGAACACCCAAAAGTCCGGTATAATCACGAACAATACAGTCTGTGTTTGCTCAACCCTAGTAATGATGATATACAATAGTCCACTCTAGAGCTAAAATATAGAGAATTACTAGTAAAATGCGCCTATTAGCAGTATTTTCTTTTATGTATAAAAAGTGAAATCTGTGGAGCTTAAATTTAATCCTGTGCAGTACTATAGTTATCCTAGTAAATAATAGTAACAGTTTATCCAAAGTCATCCTTACTAAAAATTCAACGTAAACTGTTGTAAGTTAAAGAAAGCTTTCTGAAGGTGAAAACACGATACCTTCGGGCACCATTATGCCACTACTTATTTTGACCAGTTCCCTAGTCACTGGCTCTGCTTAGTAAGGGTAGCAGACTCCCTGCCTCAATATTGTATTTATGAATATCCACTTCAGCTCTCACCCCTGTTTACCCCTTATGGACTAGAGCAATTTTTAAATTTCTGCTATGAGCCTATTTATTTGAAGATAACAACGTAATACATTGTTTTTTAAGGACAAAAAAGGCTTTCGTTTGGGGAATATTATCCTGCAACAATAATTTGTTTTTCGCAATCTTTAGACAATTTAAACGTAATAAAACTAAACAAAAGGCATTTTTTTCTTTTTCTTTTTTAGCAGTGTTAGTTTAAACATAAATAGTGTTACTGCACATAAAAAGTGTGCATTTTAATCTATAATTTGTCCTGTTTAAAACAACACTAAAATTATGATTTTGGTACAAAGCATTGCAAAGATATTTACAAATGAAGTAAAGTGTGTATTTTCAATTGTACGCTTTTTTTTAGTGTGATACATATAAATATATATAAACAGTATAAAAATATTAATAAACAAAGCAAACAAAACAGAAAAAAGTTTAACAATTAGTTAAGAAAATAGGAAACAAAAATCATCAGTAAAATTACAATTGAATGGAGAAGGAGAATACGGAGTTAATTAGTGCTGACTAAGTTGTTAATAAGGTCTTCAACAGAGGTATATTTAATTAGAATTTTTTTTTCTTTTTACTTGTAAAGGTTGCCTTCTGTACTTTATGTATTCCTGTCTGAGCAATGTTGTTGATAAACATTGCTAGACTTTTTTTTGTTGCCGAGACCTTCTCTGTGTACTCTTCAATGCAGCTGTGATAATTCGGAGCTGAATTGCATTGTGACGGGACAGTGGAAATCCCGGCAGCAGAGCAGAAGGACTGGACGTACTAGACATACCATGTGTACAATGATGACATGTTTTTGGGCGTGTCTAGTACACCCAGAGTCTGCAACTGGACAGCACTACTCAATGCTGCCGTTTGAAGCAATATAATCAGATACCGTATGATAACTGTAATTAGAAAGGGTGGTATAAGGACAACACAAGGTGACATAACACCTTGTCATTGATCTTAGTGGAATGACTTGTGATTTTTTTTTTTATCAATAAACTATAAGAGGTAACATCTGTTTATTTTTAATTTGTGTTAAGGACATATACATATCAGCTAATACAGCTGAGTATTTTAAATATTGGAGAATAAAAAATAAAAAAATGAATAGATTACAATGATATTTATGTAGTAAAACAAGACATAACTAAAACACTAATTAATGAAATATTCATATTATGGCCTATAAAACTGCTCCAATTCAGTCTGGTAGAATTAATGACATTTCCCTTCTAAGTCAGAACCAGAGCAATGCTTATGTGCCCTATTTCTCCAAGAGACATGTATACAGCTAGGAACAAAGTATTGCTTGCATTTATTTATGTGCAGCATGTGTTTCATACATGTAACAAAAACATTTTGTGAATAAATGATTATTGCTAATTGTCTTGAAGAAGAGGTTGAATTCTATTGCCTGCAATTTTTTGGAATCCAATTTTTTTTTCATGTAAGGCAACATAGTAACACCCATTAAAATGCAGAGCAGATTATATTACAATAATAAACGTTTTACATGATAATCTGCAAGAAATAATTGTAATGTCATCAAAGTCCTATTTACAATGCCAATATATGTACAATAACAACCATAATTCCTATTAATAGGCAACCAAGGATAATATTTCCAAATAATAGGAGGTACTGTATTTATTAGGCAAAATAGTAAAATGTAGGTAAAAAAAATGCGTGTGTGTGTTTATGACTATAGATCTTGCAATTAATATAAATCAAAGCAACAGAATTTTACTGACAGTAAAATGCTGTTGTTTTAATTTATCTTCACTGCAAGACCCATGAGCGCATCCATACCTCTTTTTATTTTTTATACCGGTTTCTTTGTTGGTAAAGTCCTGGGCATTTACCTCACACATAGAGTGCAATATATATATGGTTCAGAATAATAGAGAAAGTAATATATGTTCAGTGGGTACAAAGCATCAAATGAGCTCCAAACACCGTTATTAATAAATTTGAAAAAGATCTTGCATAACCAAATGGCAAATCCACACAATAGATTTATTTTCTGCTTTGGCACACACAAAAGCACATAGGTATGCTGAATAACAATTTCAGGTGTTCTGGTCCTTCCCCAGGTTCACCGGCTTTACTAAATGTATATTGTCAATTGTCATTTTCCAATAAATGTCACGTTACCTGCTACACTTAGTCTGTGCACTCTGCTCTGTTTACTTATCCTAAGAAGCTCTTCTCGAAGTCCTTGAGTCTGGAGACTTTGTAGAGCTTTAGGTGGGATAAAGCTTCCAGTCCTATATCAACATCTTACCTGTTAGGCAAATCTCATTAATCAGTGTCACCTCTCCAGAGGCCTTTTCATATATGAGCTGACTGATGGTAGTGGCTCTGTAGCATACATTTTCATCACCATGCTTGGATTTATGTGCAAGTCCCTTTGACTTCTTTTTCTGCAACTTCTAGAACATGCCCCAAGGAAGTTAAGCTTCTCCGCTTCTCACCCTCAGTGAGAGGCCACACCTGATGAGGTAAGAGGTCCTCCACTGTCAGAATTGGTGTGTGGGCAGCAGGGCAAGGGTTTAATAGTATACTTGAAGACGCAGCTACTGTGAGGAGTCTGCTACCAGAGTACAGAAGTTCCAATTGGATGGTGCTATGTTTTTGGAGGGCCTGGAACTCCTATAGCTATTTATCTGTGTTACCTGCAATTTCTTGGACTTCAGTGTGAGAGGTGTGATCTATGAATATGATCACAAGTTGCTACGTTCTGTACTTTTTTACTAACTAAACTTAAGTCTGTTACTGACTAACAGGTTGTCCCCTAATGAGTATACCGAACAAGCAAGTAGTTATGGTACCTTTTTTGTTTTCTGTGTTCTGTCAGCCTTTTCACCCAGCAGAAAGCTCCCAGAGCAAAGAAGAGTGAGTCATTCTCAGCTTGACTGTCTGTAGCCCTTAAGATACTATAAAGCCACATGTGCCCATGAATGAGTCACAGAGACATTGCTGTGAAGGGTCCATGTATGTGCAGCTTTCATAATCTCTTTTGTATTATTCTGCAATGTATATTGTATTGTACATGCTATTTGCTATGCTGAACACATTTTTCATTGTATCTACATTGCACCTGTTTGGTGAACTGCAAGTTACAGTTACTCTCTGTCTAATCATTCAGCTGTTTATGCATTCCGTTAAAGCTCTCGCTCTTCTTTGCTCCGGGAGCTTTCTGCTGGGTGAAAAGGCTGACAGAACACAGAAAGCAAAAAAGGTACCAGAACTACTTGCTTGTTCGGGAAACTCATTAGGGGACAACCTGTTAGTAACAGACTTAAGTTTAGTTAGTGGCTCAGACAAGCATATGTTTTGTTTTATGTAATTGACTTACTGCACTAAGCCCTCCTTATTATATGTTATGTTGGTTTTTGCCTTAAAGAAACAGATGCAACATAACAAATGGATTGCATTTGTTACAACGCCTAGCAGATGCAACATAAGAATGTAGCCCACCAGGCCTCCTTAAAGGCACAATGGCAAGTCAACCTGCCACTTCAGCAGCAGATACAGGCCCTGTCAAAAAGACAAATGGTGGCACAGGGACCACACATGTCTACATATCAACAGCTGTTGCAAAGGACATTGCAGAAAGTGGAAGATGCTGTGGAAGCCTAGCTCACTATCTTTGAGAGAGTCACTGAATGGGGGAAACCTCCTTAGGAGCTATTATGACCTGCAACATCAGGATGCCAGGGAATATCCTAAGCTGAACAGGGTCATCCAAGTGCAAAATGTGTTTTTGTGGGATTTTGAACCTGGAAAGTCCATGAGGTCCCAAATGTATGATTTTTTCCCCCTTACAAACAATTGGCTGCTACCAGAGGTGCTCAACCTTGCTCAGATAGAGAAAACAGTCTGTGAATATTACATCAGAGCCTTGCCAGTTAAGTGATTCATTAGGACTACAGACCCCAAAGTGTGGACTATCTCCATTATCTGCCTTCCAAGCTCATTACTCCCAGAACCAGGAAAATGTTGACCTCTGCTAAGACTGTCCCTTTTTTCCCAAGGGGTATGAAGGCCTTAGGGATGGATACAAGCTATGAACAGTTTTCTAGCGTAAAATAAGTATTTTTTTTTTTTTTAGAAAGACTTGGCATATTAGGTGCTGGACTTTCCATGGATTAAAAATGTGGCTCATAAAAATGGAACTCGCGCTGGCATGTACAAAGAAAGCCGCTAGCAGAGACAGTCAGGCACATTGTGCACTGAACAAAATAAACACAATTCTGTCTCACTAATAATGATACAAACCACATAAATGGAGGGAAAAATGTATGTGAACAAAATAATATAAATTAAAAGTCCACTTAAAATGTGCATGGATGAAAACAACAGTCCTAATCAAAAGTGACATCCACCACTATGTAATGAGGAGTCTCAAAAAGCTTCTATATTCACCATGTGGGTCATCACCAGTAGTTAAATGGACTTTTATGAGAATCAATGGATTACAGAGTCAAATAGGCCCCTAAATAGTATCCGGTTTCTCAGGATTATAATGGATGTCCACAGCGATGGTACAATATTCGTCATATAATAAAAACAGATATGCCCGCAAAGTGTGAATCCATAAAACACATTTATTAAAAGTAAAGTGGAAGGCTACTCACATGAAGATCATAAAAACAGAGCTGTGTATACAAAACCTAGTAGTAAATGAATCCAAATATTCCAAGGATTGCATGCAAGCATTGCAACATTACATGCACTAGCTCGGCCCAATGCATTTCATCATAAGTTACATCATCAGGGGCATTACCGCACTTCAGTTTGCCACACCAATTAAATACGATTTCAGTAGGGGAAGTGACACCCGAATTGCCAATCAAAGAAATCTTGCTGTGTCCCCAAAGATGGCCGACATTGTGTGCCAAACCTCTTTCTGATTTAAAAATTGACAAACAGTGGAATGGCTGAGTCCAAGCCTCATTGTGGTTTTGTGG
This sequence comes from Pelophylax lessonae, assembly GCF_965119305.1. Taxonomy (NCBI): domain Eukaryota; kingdom Metazoa; phylum Chordata; class Amphibia; order Anura; family Ranidae; genus Pelophylax; species Pelophylax lessonae. The sequence goes on along the minus strand of NC_138772.1, from coordinate 371,383,933 downwards.
TTAGCAAGATGGCCAAGCCTCTCTATGGATCTAGAATGGCCAAATGGCCGGAGGACAACCTAGCCTCATTTTCAATTTGAGATGGCCCGAACGGCCCGAGTTCAAGCCTCGTTGTGATTAGCAAGAGAGTTGATCTATACCCCGGGCATACTGTGTGTCCCACTCCACTAGCTGAAGTTAAGCCATCCATGGCTGTTAAGCCATTTTAGATTTAGAAAGAGGCTTGGCCATCTTGCTAACCACAATGAGGCTTAGACTTAGTATGTTCGGCCATTTTAAATATAAAAAGGGGCTAAGTTATCCTTTGACCATTCAGCCATCTTAGATCCAGAAAGAGGCCGGGCCATCTTTTGGCCATTTTAGATTCAGAAAGAGGTTTGGCTATCTTTCAGCTGTTTTTGAATCAGAAGGAGACTTGGCACACAATGGCATAGCACACACTATCTTTGGGGGACACACCGAGATTTCTTTAATTGGCAATTAGGGTATCACTTCCCCTACTGAAATGGTATTTATTTGGTGTAGTGACCTGTGGTTCGGTAATGCCCTCGATGTTGTTAATTATGATTAAACGCGTTGGGACGAGCTAACGTGACGATGCCACACTTGCAGGCAATCCCTGGAGTATCTGGATTTGTTTACTTCTACGTCTTGTATTTTATGATCCTTATGTGAGCAGCCATGCACTTTACTTTTAATAAATGTGTTTTATGGATTTGCACGCGGGCATATCTGTTTTGATTATATGAGGAATCTTGTACCATCATCGTGGCCATATACTGTATATCCATTATATACCTGAGGAACTGGAGGTATCATGAGGATTAGATGTAATCATCTGGGTCTCAGCACCGAATACTAGGATATTGTTTGGAGGCCTATTTGATTCCACAAAAGAGTCCATAGGTTCTGATAAGAGTCCATTTAACTACTGGTGATGGCTCACATATTTCAAATATTTCTGACACTCCTCATTACACAGAAGTGGATGCCACTTTATATTGGGACTGTTGTTTTCATCTATGCACATTTTAAATGGACTTTTAATTTATATATACTTTTTAATGTAGTTTGTGTCATTATTAGCATGGCAGAATTTTGGTAAATATGGCGGCCAATTGCCTTATACTAAGGGATATGACCAGGGGAGGAGCATTTGCCAAGCCTGTCCTGGCAGCACACCTAGAAACTGAGACTGAAAGGCAAATATGTCCACTAAGTAATCACCATGGTTGGGGCTCAAAGTAATTAGTTGTCTATCTGAATCCTGTGGAGGGTTCATGTCTCACATCCTGAGCTCCCCTCCCTTAACCCATAGGTGAATTTAGTGGTGATCATTTATCTTCCTGGCATCCAGATTGCTGTTTCTCTCTGAATGAAATACTGGCACAGCAGCCCAAATAAGCCAGAACAGCTGGTCTCTGGTACAACAGCTGGAAACAGCTCATGTGGAACTATGGCTAGGGAATATCTCTGTGCTCACATACTCACAGGTAGTCTCTGTTTTTTTAATTAGACAGGAACTGTTTTCCAGGTACACCCACAAGGTCCTGGGAGGCTGGGCAGTGCAGTTCCTTTTCCATCCCCAGCCCCACATCTCTCCTCCTCGTTGGCTGCCAGGGGCCAGCTTACTGTTTAAAGCTGATGCAACAGCCAATTCAAGTCTTTTCTGTACTTGGTCTCCAAAATATGATTGCCACCCCCTGTGCATATGGATACTTCCAGTGTTTACCAATGCAGGAAGGTAGAAATGCCCTGAAACCAAAAAAAACAAAGAGGAATATTCTGTAAACAAGCTAGGTTAGTCACAAGCAAGGCTATACATACTAAATATTTTTAATCACGAAATGTAACACAGTCCTCTTCAGGGTTTTCCTTATTTGGACTTTCGTAGGGTAGATATCCCCAGGGGCTCCTGATATAGTTCAAGAAACATAGAAGCAAGATACCACACCTACTGTAGCAAATGTGTAATAAAACACATAGCTCAGAAGCAAGATAAGATAGCATCAGTCATGAGCATAGTTTGGGAAAACATATGCAACAAACCAAGAGGTGCAGGCCAGAGTTTTCAGCCACTCTTCTAAAATCAGAGCCTTTATCCAAGAGACAGAATGTTAGTTTAATGCCCACTGTTGATGGTAAATTTCTGGCAGAGCAGGGCCCCAAACAGCCCCCTGGATCAAAAGGAAAATCAGTGCTATTAATTATCCCTTATGAAGGATTGGGAGTTTCTTTTAGCAGAACTGGACCCTAAATTATCACCAGTAAAAGGTATATATACATTATCTCACAAACTTTGCCTGTTAATTAAAATCATTCATAAAAAACAGAGGTTTTAGATGTACAAAATTTCAAAGACGAGGTTTTTTTCAAAAAGTTTCCACACTGTTTTCTATAGGTTTCGCAGCCATTCTTACCACAGTGTAACAACTCTTATATTAAACAGCGACTTGCCAGACAAACTAGTCACATGACACCCTCAGACATGACCAATTACTACCCCTCCGGCCCTCATCGTTTCCAACCAAAATTTAAAAGTGCAGAAACTTTTTGAAGACCCTGGCATGTGGAAGATACACTGCCTCCTCAAGGACCATATTTTATCTTCTTCTCAGGCTCTTATAGTGGGGTTGTTCGGGCGAGCAATCATAAGAATAGGAAATGGCACGATGCAACCTAAGATATTGCTACCTAGCTGAATGGTCTCCGGGAATTGAGTTAATCTATTATAAATAACAGCATCAATGCTATTAAAGATACCAGATTTTTCACTTCCACTGCTATACAATAAACCAGTAAATCAATAAACCAAAAATATCTGAGCACCTCTTGTATCATATGTATGATCCCCCTTTAAAAAATATATGTATTATTAAATGGAAGCATTGCTGAATTATTTTTGAAAGTGCAAGCACCAATAATGTCACTTTTACCCTTTCTTTCCTACTTGGTGAGTCTCTGAGCAATAATACAATAATACCTGGGTAATACAAGTGAGGGGACACTTGACATGCACCAACTTGCTCTGTGGCAATGGCACTATGTAGGTTCGTGATAACTTACCATGTGTAAACAGAAATAGATTTTGCCACTAAAGGTACACCAGACACCCTGGAACACATTATCAAATTTGTATCTATTTTGTGTATGAAGGGGTGGAATGCCATTTGTAAATATTCTATAAGGTTCCCATTGGCATCATCCCAAATACATATCCCAACAAATAAAAGTTGGACTTTATGGACTTTAAATATGCCTTTGAGAACCAGATTCAAACTGATTAATATAAAGAAATATTTCTAATTTTATTGATTCACATATTAAAAATATACATTACCGCTTGCCGACCGCCCCACGCAAATATACTGCGGCAGGGCGACTTGGCTGCGCAAAATCACGTAGATCTACGTGAATTATTGCACGCAGTCTTGGCAGCACTAGTGCCTCCCTCGATCATCAGAGAAACTGACAGAAGACCCGCCTGCTTATGTAAACAAAGCAGGCGAGTCTTCTGTCACACAGGAAGGGAGAGATCAGAAGTTTCAGCTAAGCTGAAACCGCAATCTCTCTGTGCCTATCACAGAGCCCCCCCCCCCCCACAGTGAGTAAGCACAGTTAGGCATACATTAACCCCTTTGATCACCCCCAGTGTTAACCCCTTCCATGCCAGTGTCATTTATACAGTAATAGTGCATATTATTTAGCACTGATTACTGTAGTAATGTCACTGGTCCCCAAAAAGTGTCAAAAATGTCAGTTACGGGTCCGATCTGTCCTCTGCAATGTCGCAGTCCCGCTAAAAATTGCTGATCACCGCCATTACTAATAAAAAATAAAAATAAAAAGTCAAAAAATCTATCCCGTAGTTTGCAAACGCTATAACTTTTGCGCAAACCAATTAAAATGCGCTTTTTGGGATTTTTTTACCAAAAATATGTAGCAGAATACAAATTTGCCTAAACTGATAAAAAATTAGATTTTTTAAATATTTTTATTGTCAATGTTTTATAGCACAAAGTAAAAAATATGGTGTTTTTTTTTTCAAAATTGTCACCCTTTTTTAAATCTAAAAACCGCAGAGGTGATCAAATACCACCAAAAGCAGCTCTATTTGTAGAAAAAAAGGACATCAATTGTATTTGAGTAAAGCATGGCATGACCGTGCAATTTTTTGTTAAAGTAACGCAGTGGCGAATCGCAAAAAATGACCTGGTCATTAGGGATGATCGAACGGTTCGGGTCGACCACTGGTTCGACCCGAACATTGGCTGTTTGAGGTTCGGCCGAATTTAGAACTTTTTGCCCAAAAAGTTCGGAATTCGGCAACCAAAACCGACCAAAATGCAATGGGACAGGAAATGGGCTTTAAAAGCCCATGATTGGACCAGAACCATTAGCAAAAAGCCAATTGAGGGGGCAGGAGAATGTTAGGAATGTGATTGGAGTGACTAGGGGGTCCATAGGCCAATCATTAGTGAATACGCCCCCCAGTATATAAGATCGCCCCCGCCAAATTCCTCTAATGGGCATATTTTATGTTAAGGTCCACTCTAATGGGCATATTTAATGTTAATGCAACGCTGATAGACACATTTTGTTTTGCCCATCAGCGTGCCCCTTAACATAAAATGTTCCCATCAGAGTGCCCCCTAACATAAAATATGCCCATCAGAATGCCCCCTAACATAAAATGTGCACATCAGAGTGCCCCCTAACATAAAATGTGCCCATCAGCGTTCCCCTTATTTTATTTTAAGGGTCACGCTGATGGGCATATTTTATGTTAAGGGAAACGCTGATGGGCAAATTTTATGCTAAGGATCACGCTGATGGGCACATTTTATGTTAGGGGGAACTCTGATGGGAACATTTTATGTTAGGGGGCACGCTAATGGACACATTTTATGCTAAGGGTCACGCTGATGGGCACATTTTATGTATGTTAGGGGGCACTCTGATGGGCACATTTTACACATTTTATGTTGGGGGTCACTCTGATGGGCACATTTTATGTTAAGGGGCACTCTAATGGGCATATTTTATGTTAAGAGCAACGCTGATTGACACGTTTTGTTTTGCCCATCAGCGTGCCCCCTAACAAAATGTGCCCATCAGAGTGCCCCCTAACATAAAATGTGCCCATCAGAGTGCCCCCTAACATAAAATGTGCCCATCAAGCGTGCCCCTTATTTTATGTTAAGGGTCACGCTGATGGACACATTTTATGTTAAGGGGCACTCAAATGGGCATATTTTATGTTAAGAGCAACGCTGATGGACACGTTTTGTTTTGCCCATCTTTCTGAGTCATAGCACAGACTTCAGATTCGGACCTCGGCCCAAAGAAAATTTTAGCGACCGGACCTCCTTGACTTTTAATTAATTACCCCTGCTGTACACAAATGAAGTTTATATTTTTTTCACAAATTCTCTTTGTGGTATTTGATTACCACTGCATTTTTTATTTTTTGCGCTTTAAATGAAAAAAAGACTGAAAATTTTGGGGAAAAAAACAATATTTTTAACTTTTTGCTATAAAACATATCCAATAAAAAAATGTAAAAATTCTAATTTCTTCATAAATTTAGGCCAATATGTATTCTGCTACATATTTTTTGTAAAAAAGAATCCCAATAAGGGTATATTGATTGGCTTGCGCGAACATTATAGTGTCTACAAACTATGGTATATATACTGTTTATTTTATTTTTTTATACTAGCAATGGTGGGGATCATAGCAGGACTATGATAGTATTGTGACCAGTCTGACATTTTGTGGGAATCAGTGACACTAATACAGTGGTTAATGCTAAAAATATACACTATCACTGTACTAATGACATTGGCTGGGAAGGGGTTACCATCTAGGGCGATCAAAGGGTGTGACTAACAGTGGTTAGTGCAATTACTGAGAGGTGCTTTTACTAAGGGATGTGTCGGTTTTTAATGCCTGCTTTGCAGGGAAACAAAAATCGGCGCATCCCCACTGACAGGACAGAACTTTGTAATGTTTACTTTAACAGAGTTCTGTCCCATCACCCTCTTCGCCGATTAGCAGGTGGCAGCGGTCAATCATTGGCTGGGACCTACTGATCGGCTTCTGCTGTGACTAATCACAGCACAGCACCCACAGCCCCTACCCGGATCAGGTATCTAGTATGTGATTTAGCACAGGAGAGCTCATTCGTCACCATACGCCTATGTCAGGCGGTTAAGGTCAAAAAGGCAGGTTCTCTGAGGCAAGTACCTTCTCCATTTGCCTATAGGAGCCCCTAGAAATTCTGGTACTTCCAGATATGGGGAGTATGTGAATTTCTCCTCCTTCTTCCAGTTAGTAGTGCTCATGCCTGATTGGCCAATCTCCACACCCAAACACTCTCATGTCAGAGTTAATGGCCTTAACCCTGTGTCTGCTCTGGCACAAACCAACACACAGCTTATATAATGATTAGACTCACAGCTTCAACAGATAAATGGAGTGGCAGGGTAGCACAACAAAAGCACAGCTGCCTGTCAAGAGAACCTGTCACCATATCCTTAACCGGTTTCCGACCGGCCGCCACCTTTTTACTGCGGCAATGTGGCTCTGCTGCACGAATCAACGTAGACCTATGTCGTTCACGAACAGGCAGCTAGGGGGCGAGCGCGCTGTTGGCGGCGCGATCCCGCCCCATTCGGCAGTGGGGAAGCCGATGCATGGGTCAGGTGGCTCCGATTGCCGCCTGACACCTGCGATCGCTCCCCGCTGAGAGAGAAGAATGGTCAGCTGTTGTAAACACAGCTGACCATTCTTCTGACTGGAATGATCACAGAGCCCCTGTGATTCTTCTATATAGGATCGCAGGTCTCTATGATCATTTCACAAGCCACACCCCCCTACACTTAAAAATCACTCCCCTAGGCTCACATTTAACCCATTGATCACCCACAATGTTACTCCCTTCCCTGCCAGTGTCATTATTACAGTAACAGTGCATATTTTTAGCACTGATTATTGTAGTAGTGTCACTGGTCCCCCCAAAAGTGTCAAAAATGTCAGTTAGGGGTCCGATCTGTCCGCCGCAATGTTGAAATCCCGCTAAAAACCACAGATCGCCGCCATTACTAGTAAAAAAAAAATGACATAAATCTTTCCTGCAGTTAGTAGACGCGATAACTTTTGCGCAAACCAATCAAAATATGCTTATTGCAATTTTTTTTACCAAAAATATGTAGCAGAAAACAAATTGGCCTAAAATGTTAAAAAAATTTGATTTTTACATTTTTTTTTTGAGATTGTTATATAGCAGAATGTAAATTTATTTATTTTTTTTTTTTTCAGAATTGTCGCTTTTTTTTGTTTATAGAGCAAATGCACATGTGATCAAATGCCACCAAAAGAAAGCTCTATTTGTGGGAAAAAAGGACATCAATTTTATTTAGGTACAGTGTTGCACAACCGCGCAATTGTCTGTTAAAGTAACGCAGTGCCGAATTGCAAAATATGGCTTGGTCATTAACCACTTTAAGACTGCTCACGTTGCTGCTACTGCAGCAACGCGGCAGCCCTGGGTCTGGCTACGTAGACCTACGTCCCCAGTTTCCCTCCACTCTTGGCGGCGCACATTTAACCCCTTGATCACCAACAGTGTTAACCCCTTCCCTGCCAGTGTCATTATTACAGTAACAGTGCATATTTTTAGCACTGATTACTGTATTAATGTCACTGCCCCCCCCCCCAAAAGTGTCAAAAATATCAGTTAGGGGTCTGATCTGTCTGCTGCAATGTTGCAGTCCCGCAAAAAATCACAGATTTCCGCCATTACTAGTAAAAAAAATAAATAAAATAAACAATAAAAACGACATAAATCTTTCCCGTAGTTAGTAAACGCGATAACTTTTGCGCAAACCAATCAAAATATGCTTATTGTGATTTTTTACCAAAAATATGTAGCAGAAAACAAATTGGCCTAAATTTAAAAAATTTTGATTTGTAAATTTTTTTTGGGGAATGTTATATATCAGGATGTGAAAAATATTGTTTTTTTTTCAAAATTGTCGCTATTTTTTTTCAAAAATTAAAAATCGCAGAGGAGATCAAATACCACCAAAAGAAAGCTATATTTGTGGGGGAAAAAAAGGACATAAATTTCATTTTGGTACAGCGTCGCACGACTGCGCAATTGTCCATTAAAGTAACGCAGTGCCGAATTGCAAAATACGGCCTGGTCAGGAATGGGGTAAAATCTTCTGGTCTTAAAGTGGTTAAAAATAAGTTCATTGAGATTTTTTATATCAAAGACATGTAGCTAAATACATTTTGGCCTAAATATATGACAAAAATTTAATATATTGGATATTTTTTGACTGTCAAAGTAGAAAATGTCAATTTTTTACACAAAACTTTCGCTCTTTTTTTATTAATATCGCAAAAAAAACAAAAAGCACAGAGGTGATCAAATACCACCAAAAGAAAGCTCTGTTTGTGGGAAAAAAGGACGTCAATTTTGTTTGGGTACAGCGTTGCATGACCACGCAATTGTCAGTTAAAGTCTCGCAGTGCCAAGTTGAAAAAGTGGCCTGGAAGTTAAGCAGGAAAATCCTCCGGTCTTAAAGTGGTTAAGGGGGGAAATCTTCCGGTCCAGAAGTGTTTAATAGCTCTATCTTCATTTATAATCTTCTGACCATTTCACAAGTCGGTGTCTACAGGTATGTAGTGTAAAACATGGATACTTTAATGGCACAGCTTCCCCCTGCAGCAACCCTCTCAGAGTTAAATATACCTAGCAAAATAATGTGCTATTTACTTGTTATATTGCTAGTGACAGATAATGAAATTCGGCATCCATCATTTATTTGTGCAAAGCAATTGCTTCAAAGGCCGTAATTCCAGGGGTTATATGGAGCTGCATAACATTCTTTTCTTATGGCCTTTTCAGCTTTAACTTTTTATTGTGTGTCTGTCTGCAAGCCTCCAGAGTTTTCACTTATCTCTATAGATATTTGTTTTTGTACCTACTACAGTACATTGTTTATTGTTTGTTCTCTATATGTCAGCAGGTTATTGGAACAGTTCATCAAGTGATAGACAACATTTCTCAAAGTCCTGATTTTTCAAAGTCGCTGTTGTTGTATTAGTGCTGATGCCCTTATATTGTATGTTTTAATGTGTGCTTTGCTTTGCTCTGTTTGATTGCATCTGCTGCCTTGCAGTAACATTAGCAGCGTTGCCGAGGGTCAAACCATAGGCTCAGTTTAAATACATTGAATTCCACGCTCACAAAACATCAGTAAGCTTGATAGAATGTATCCAGGCTTGTTACTGTTTGCTACTTCTGTTAAAAATATGAGATATCTGTAAGCGTACACATATTTATTTTTAGTACAATGGGATTGTTGGAGTACTGATTAGTATTTTAAAATGTTGATTATTTAAGCCCCGTACACACGTAGCGATTGTCGGCCGTAAATATTCAGCCGTCGGCCGATTGTCGGCTTGTTAGTATGATGCTTCCGACAACCGACAGTGACTTTTCGGCCGAACAGAATCTGTTGTGCAGGCATTAAAATTTTTGTTGGCCAACACCAGAACGGCCGATTGTTCGCCAGTCAGTACAGAATTCGGCCGACAAACAGCCGATTAGCAAGACTGGGCATGCTCAGAAAAGAAAAAACACACGGAAAGTTAACCATCACATGACATCACTTCTGCAGTCGGCTGTTGTTGGCCGACAAAATTCGTGTGCAGTCTTTTGCAGTTTTCAGCCAACAGGACAGCACCGGACAAAAGACAGCCGATCATTCGGCTGACATTCGGGACGTGTGTAAGGGGCTTTAGGCTTGGTTTACATATGTCCGGCTGCAGCTTGATTGCAATTTTTAAAAGGCGCCCAGTGCAGTTTCAATCACCGGTTCAGGTGCAATTTAGGTGTGAATTTTGACTTTAAAGGGGTTGTAAAGTCAGAAGGTTTTTTTATCTTATTGCATTCAATGTGTGCAGCAGCCACCCTCAGACCCCCTAATACTGTGTGCAGCAGCCATCCTCAGCCCCCCTAATACTTACCTAAGCCCCTCTCTATCCAGCAATGTCCATAAGCGTTTCAGCCGTTTCATCTTTTCTGATTGGCTAAAACAGAGCAGTGGAACCATTGGCTCCCGCTGCTGTCAATCAAACTCAGTTAGCCAATCAGGGGAGAGAGGGGGGCGAGGCCAAACAACAGCTTTGTGTGTGAATTGATACAAGGAGCTGCCGCTCGGCTCGGGTGCCCCCATAGCAAGCTGCTTGCTGTGGGGGAACTCAACAGGAGGGATGGGCCAGGAGCTCCAGCCTGGGACCCGAGAAGAGGAGGATTCGGGCTGCCCTGTGCAAAACCAACTGCACAGAAGAGGTAAGTATAACATGTTTATTATTTAAATAGAAACAAAAGGAGACTTTACAATCACTTAAAATCGCACCCAACCAGACTAAATAAACGTACGGGACTCTTTTTAAAAATGGACTGCATTTGGCCTGGACATATGTGAACCAGCTCCATAGAAAGCCGGTTTGGTTCACATATCATGCGACTCGAGTGCGGTTAAAAACACATCCAATTTACATTTATGTGAACCGAGGCTTAAAATCTCATACACACAGGGCATCCCCCACCCAATCCCTGTGGAATCTGTAAATCACTGTAGTAGTCAATGCTTTCTGTGTTCTGTAATGGTGGCAGTGCAGAGTTAGCCATCCATTCTGATTACTATGTGGTAAGGGATCTACTCTAGACTAGACCCAGAAGACTGCTGCTATCACTGTAGTAGCAGTGACTACTTCAGTTAGAGTTGGGTGAACAGTTCGGGCCAAGCAAAAGTTAGCCAGAACCTCACCTGTTCGCCCGTTCGGCGAACACCCGGATTTGCCCTGCAATGCACTGCACGCTACACATCCATTCTAAGCCCAGATTGATTTGCACTGAATAGTTGATTGTTAAGAATTGTTCTTGGGAAGCCGGCAGCCGCATCCTTAACAACTGATAAGTCATCAGCTGTCAATGTGCTTCCCCACTGACAGCTGAAGAAAAAAAAAAAAAAAAAAAAAAAAACAACAACATTGCTGGCAATAAAAAAAGTGAAAAAAAAAAGCCAAGATAATAAAAAAAAAAAAAAAAAAACAGCATGAGGGCACCCCCCAAATCTACATCAGACCCCTATCTAAGCATGCAGCCTGGCAGGATGAGCAATGAGCGAGCACCCCCCTCCTGAACCATACTAGCCCACATGCCCTCAACATGGAGGAGGTAGGTGCTTTGGGGCAGGAGGGCCTCATCCTCAGTGTTGTTGGGGACAAGGGTATCATCTCCACAACCCTGGCCAGTGGTTGTGGGGGTCTGCAGGCAGGGGGCTACATAGTACTTCCAAAAGCAGGAGGCAGTCTTTGACAACTCATTTATTAAAAATTAAAACTCAGTGTCCCCCAATGTAAGTCCATGGTCAATCACAATGCCACTGCTCTCGCTGATCCGAAAATAGAAAAAAAAAAAAAAAAGGAAGCTCCACCATCAAGTAAGGCAAACCCCTGAATGCCTAGCTTGGATAGTTCGAATATAGGTAAGGGGCAGGGCCACCTGGTGCTAACGCCCCTCTTGTGACATCACTGACCAGTGCACCCCCAACTTTTTGCTTGTTTATTATGTATTCGGTCTGACCAGACTTCTGAGGTTGAGCACCCCACCCCCCCCCACACACACACACACACACACACACACACACACACACACACACCTGTACTCTATCAGAGTCCACTATCAAGTAGATATAGGAGGAGTCTCTTGTAGTGCAGTAGCACATCTCTCCTAGCAAGGAGTGTTGTCTCCAAGGGTTAGAGAGGCTGGATTCATCATTTTTTTTATGGATAGTGTAGGACCCACTGATAATGGGGTGCTTTGACGTAGTGGTGGGCTTGAGCACGATATGGCCATATGGTGGGACCAAATCCCCATTTTTATTTATGGATTGTCTTCATATTTGATAGTCATTTCTTTTGCATGTGTGCGCTATTCTTTTTTTAATTCGACAGTCTGGTTGTATCAGTACAACCAGCCTACCCATAAGTGGATCAAATGTCAGCCAATCCATGCTAAACCGGACAAGATTTTATCCATCTATGTCCCAACCAGGACATTACACCCTTTGAGTTTGCATATAAAGCACTGTGTAAATTGGCAACAAAAAAAACTGTAATAAATAAATATATGGTTTTTAGTTAGAGAGAGCCAAAACACAGTGGCAGATTTTCTTAATGAAAAAGCCCAATATGCTCTACAAAGTGTCATGGAAACCACTTGCCTACTGGGCACTTTTACCCTGTCAGGGATACCACATGCAGGCATCCAGCAAGGGTGATCAGATCAATTGGCTGCACTAAGGAATCAGGACACAAATGAATAAGATGCAAATACATTTAATAAGCAAGTGACATATTCCAAATAGCAACACCAGTGGACAAAAACAAGTAACCAAAATATAAATGTAACAGCAACCCCAATAGAACCTAACAAACTATATACAAAAGGGATGGAGCAAACAATAGCAGGACAGGACAGGGACAGGAGACAAGGAAAGCAGGGAGCCAGGTACAGGAAGCAGGATGCAGGGAACAGGACTCAGGATCAGAATACAGGTTTCAGGATCAGGCTCAGACAGGGACACGGCTAGCAGAGAAAATACTGAAGCACTGAGCCTCAGTGAAGGGCGGGCTTATATTCCCTCAGCAGTCCTCAGGTGCAGCTTAATTAAAAGAACAGTCCAGCTGCTGGGAGACACCCGCTGGTGGGCCCTGGAACTGCGCCCCTCAGTTCCAGGAACAACAGTGCCACCAGCAGGTGGCCCATGTAATGACACTGATCCTGACAGTTCCCCCCCCTTTAAGGAGCGGCCTCCGGATGCTCCATTGTGCTTCTACCCCGAAAGTCCAAAAAGGTCTCCCCTCCATGTCTGTGGGTCTTCTAGCACTCTCTAGGCCAAAGTCCTTTAACTTGCCGGAAGGCGTGCCACCAGAGTCCAGCAATTGATCATGCGCTTCAGCACCAGGGTCTGGAAGCCATCTAGGCACCCCACAGGTCAAGTTCCTGTAGAGGCGTAACATTGGGGATACACATACCCTCCTTGCAACACATGTCGCAACACTGGGACTGAAGGCAAGCTGGACATCAAGCAGGGGAGCGCCAGCGGCATGCAGGATATCCGGCAGTGGCACACCAGGCTGGGCAACAGACAGTGGCACATCAAACAGGGCGGCAGACCGTGGCTCAGCAGGGACTGGATCAGCAAACACTGGGTCAGCAGGCACAGGATCAGCAGGCACGGTAGTGGTCACCGGAACAGCGGGCACGGGATCAGCTGGCACCAGATCAGCGGGCTGAGTAAGAGACACCGGATCAGCAGGCACCGGAACAGCAGGCACTGAGTCAGCGGGCACTGGAACAGCAAGCACTGGGTCAGCAAACTGGGTAGTGGTCACCAGAACAGCGGGCATGGGATCAGCTGGCACTGGATCAGCGGGCTGAGTAAGAGACACCGGATCTGCGGGCACCAGAACAGCGGGCACTGGATCAGCAGGAGGCACTGGATCAGCGGGCACTGGATCAGCGGGCTCAGTAGGGGGCACCAGATCAGCGGGCACTGGAACAGCAGGCATCAGAACAGTGGGCACTGGATCAGCAGGCTCAGTAGGAGGCACCGGATCAGTGGGCACTGGAACAACAGGCATCAGAACAACGGGCACTGGATCAGCAGGCTCAGTAGGAGGAACCGGATCAGAGGGCACTGGATCAGCGGGCACTGGATCAGCGGGCATCAGAACAACGGGCACTGGATCAGCAGGCTCAGTAGGAGGCACCGGATCAGTGGGCACTGGATAAGCAGGCACTGGAACAACAGGCATCAGAACAGTGGGCACTGGATCAGCAGGCTCAGTAGAAGGCACCAGATCAGCGGGCACTGGATCAGCAGGCATCAGAACAGCAGGCACTGGGTCAGCAGGTTCAGTAGGAGGCACCGGATCAGCGGGCACTGGAACAACAGGCATCAGAACAACGGGCACTGGATCAGCAGGCTCAGTAGGATGCACCGGATCAGTGGGCACTGGATCAGCAGGCATCAGAACAGCGGTCACTGGATCAGCAGGCTCAGTAGGAGGCACTGGATCAGTGGGCACTGGATCAACAGGCTCAGTAGGAGGCACCCGATCAGTGGGCACTGGATCAGCAGGCATCAGAACAGCAGGCACTGGATCAGCAGGCTCAGTAGGAGGCACTGGATCAGCGGGCACTGGATCAGCGGGCATCAGAACAACGGGCACTGGATCAGCAGGCTCAGTAGGAGGCACCAGATCAGTGGGCACTGGATAAGCAGGCACTGAAACAACAGGCATCAGAACAGTGGGCACTGGATCAGCAGGCTCAGTAGAAGGCACCAGATCAGCGGGCACTGGATCAGCAGCCATCAGAACAGCAGGCACTGGATCAGCAGGCTCAGTAGGAGGCACTGGATCAGTGGGCACTGGATCAGTGGGCACTGAAACAACAGGCATCAGAACAACGGGCACTGGATCAGCAGGCTCAGTAGGAGGCACCGGATCAGTGGGCATTGGATCAGCAGGCACTGGAACAACAGGCATCAGAACAGCAGGCACTGGATCAGCAGGCTCAGTAGGAGGCACCGGATCAGCAGGCTGGGTAACAGGTATAATTGTATGTGTTGGGAAAAATCTCCTTTTCTTTTTAGGTTTAGATACAGGAATCTTGCTAGTGGTTGCAGGGCTATGAATAGATTGTGAAGTAGATGGAGGCGAAAAGACAGTATTGGGAGATGGTGGAAAAGGAGAGACAGTTACAGAGGAGAATTTCTGAGAGGTTGCTAGGGGCAACAGAGTAGTAGAGGAAGTTTTCACAGGGTTAAATGCAGGAAAAGTGCAACTCGTTAAGCCAGGATATGAACAAGCAGTGGAAAGCAAACCATACCTAACTGCAGCTGTGGTTGCTACGGGTAACGGAGAGGAGAAACTTTGAGAAAACTGGTGTCCAGAGGCAGAAGTGAATTGGTGTGAGTTAGCTGATGCTAAATTGGAAAGATCTAACCAGGTTTGCAGTAAGGGCTGAACAAAACTCAATTTACAACCCCCTTGTCTGATTAGAGAATACACAGCATTCATACAATCCAACAGGGCCTCTGGAGAATACACAGAATAATGTTCAATAAAATAGGGTTTATCATCTTCCAAGAGCCACACGAGAGATACCACCTGAGAGACACTAAAAGGAGGAGAATAATCATCACCACCCTTAGGGGTATTAGATAAAGCCAACTCTGCACAGAGCTGAATAAGTGGCTGAATCTCTTTGAACAAAACTCTGCCTTGGTCAACAAACGAGTGGGCCAGATGGATGCAGTCCAACAACTGCTCGCTAGTGTAAGTTTTCAAAATTTGGCGATAATATTCCCTGTCTTCTGTTACAAGCAAAGAAAAATAAAAGACCTCCTCTGACTGCATCTTGCAACAACCAGAAAATTCCTAATTCCCAGGTGCAACCGATCTGATCGTTAGTGGCTTCAGTATTCTGTCAGGGATACCACATGCAGCAGGCATCCAGGGTGATCAGATCAATTGGCTGCACTAAGGAATCAGGACACAAATAAATAAGATGCAAATACATTTAATAAGCAAGTGACATATTCCAAATAGCAACACCAGTGGACAAAAACAAGTAACCAAAATATAAATGTAACAGCAACCCCAATAGAACATAACAAACGATATACAAAAGGGATGGAGCAAACAATAGCAGGACAGGACAGGGACAGGAGACAAGGAAAGCAGGGAGCCAGGTACAGGAAGCAGGATGCAGGGAACAGGACTCAGGATCAGAATACAGGTTTCAGGATGCAGGTTACAGGATCAGGCTCAGACAGGGACACGGCTAGCAGAGAAAATACTGAAGCACTGAGCCTCAGTGAAGGGCGGGCTTATATTCCCTCAGCAGTCCTCATGTGCAGCTTAATTAAAAGAACAGTCCAGCTGCTGGGAGACACCCGCTGGTGGGCCCTGGAACTGCGCCCCTCAGTTCCAGGAACAACAGTGCCACCAGCAGGTGACCCACGTAATGACACTGATCCTGACATACCCCCTTCCTGCCCAGGCAAATTTTCCGCTTTCAGCACTGTCACACAGTATATTTACTGCGGCAGTCAGCCCCGGCCAGGCAGAGTGACGTAGATCTACGTCACTCGCCTGTCACTGGAATTGGAGCCAATAGCGGGCGAGCGGAGGCGCGCGCCCGCTGAGGCTCGTTCAGGGATGAGTGCGGGCGTGTGACCGGCGGACCCGATGTCCGCCGGTCACTCGCCGATCGTCGGTACAGCGGAAGAAAGGCAGAGCGGCTTATGTAAACAAGCCGCCTGTCATTCTCCCCTGTGTAAAAATGAAGATCAGACGGTTCTACTATGTAGAACCGTTGATCTTTGTTTTTACACCAATAGTCATGTCCCACTACAGTTAGAATCACGCCCCTAGGACACACTTAACCCCTCCCTGTCCAATACAGTTAACACCTTCCCTGCCAGTGTCATTTTTGCAGTAACAGTGCATATGTATAGCACTGATTACTGCAGTAATGTCACTGGTACCCCCCAAAGTGTCAAAAATGTCAGTCAAGGGTCCAATCTGTCCGCTGCAATGTCGCAGTACCGCAAAAAAAATCGCAGATCGCCGCCATTACTGGTTAAAAAAAAACACCAAAAATGACAAAAATCTTTCCCTTGTTAGTAAACGCGATAACTTTTGCGCAAACCAATCAAAATACGCTTTTTGCAATTTTTTTTACCAAACATAGGTAGCATAAAACAATTTGGCTGAAAATGTTAAAAAATTTTGATTTTTACATTTTTTTGCCCAAACAACACTATGCCCAAACAACATTTTTATCATTTTTTCACACAAATAGAGCTTTCTTTTGGTGGTATTTGATCACCACTGGGTTTTTTTTTTTTTTTTGCTTAACAAACAAAAAAAATCCAAACATTTAGAAAAAAACATTTTTTTTCAGGTAATTTTTCTTCTTCACTGATGGGCCCTGATGAGGCTGCACTGATGTGGAGGCACTGAAGGGCAATAATAGGCAGCACTGATGAGCATTGATTGATGGCACTGGTGGGACTGTACTGATCATCAGGGCCCTGATTATCAGTGCCGATGTCCCTTTAACACAAGCATGTTATCAGTATTCTTCATCTGAGAGAAAAAAGCCAATGTTGACATTCGTGATCAGCTGTCATTGGACACAGCTGATCATGTGGTAAAGGGCTACTGTGATTGGTCCTGTACCCTGACCTGTGATCAGCTGAGTCCTTTGGAATGGGCGATCACAGAGCACATCCCCCGCACACCATAGGGGGCGTGCAGGAATCGGGATCATAGGAAGACGTCAATAGATGCCCTCTTGCCAAAGGAAGCCCACGCTGTAGCCGTCATTGGGCTATAGCGCAGACAGCAACAGGTTAAATGATAACTTGTAAAGTTAGCATTTTTTACCAGTACTGTCATGAAAAAAAAATGCTAAATGGTCAGTGTATATGATTGTAAACTGTAAATTGTAAAAAAAAAATAAAATAAAAAAATAATAATGAAATACAGATGACCAAACTATTTGGTTTTGTTCACACCATGGTGCAGAGACGTTAGTTTTCCTGCTCACATTCTACAAGGGCTAAAATAAAACAATGGTTCTCTATGTGCCTGTTCACTCCACAATGTGCACATTTTTTCTGTGCCGGAATCTGCAACTTGCATGCAGTTTTCTACATGAAAAAAAAAATGACATGAAATGTGAACAGGGTACATAACGGACTTACATGAAAACTGATGTCAACATCCATAAAAACTCACTAAAATGCGCATGTAAACTGATGTGAAACTGAAACAGATGTTAAAGGGTAACTCCACTTTGTGGGGGGAAAAATAGCAAATAAAGAAAAAACAATATAGCGTATACAATTGCGACACAAATCATATTGTAATTGAATGTTATTAAATATTACCTTTCCTTTTCAATCTGCAGCCGCTGTCATTTTCTGAAAATGCAATGCAATATGGCAACCTGGAGTTGTACTGTACACAGAATGTGTACTGACCACACCCCAGAAACATAATTTCCTGCTTGTGTGATTGGCTCACTGATTTTCCCAGAAGTCTGTTTAAGCTACAAAACAGATTTCTGGCATCCCCTGCAACAAAAATGTCATTTTTAGTGAGATACTCCCAACAGGAACACATCTAAAGGGATGCAGGCCCAGCAGATTTCCTTATTAGTGTCCTGCAGCTGCCACAGCTGATTGATAATTATGAAACCACTCCCATTAGACCCACTCAGCACAGAAGCACAGAGGAACAGTGATTTCTTAAGAATAACCAAAGGTAGGAATCTGCAACAAAGGTTGTTAAAATCCTTGCAATGTAGAGAGATCAACCAGAGAGGAATGTTTTTTATCTCAACAAAAGTGGAGTTACGCTTTAAACTTATGTCTCCACAAGTGAAATCTGCACATTTTCCTATCAGTTTTCATGAACGTATGGTGTGAACGAGCCCTTATAGTTTAGCATTAACTGTTCTGTCTTCCAAAGAATGTGTTATTATGTTCAACCATTGTTGATATTTACACACCTTTGCTACATCGATTCTGTGCAATTCTCTACTTAAAGTGGCTGTAAACCTCAGTCATAGAATCTGAGCAAAGCACACATATCTGTAGTTTTTCCTTGTCTCTCTCCAAAGCTCTCAGTGTCATTTCTCTCTGGTGCTTTGTTCCTCTGTTATTAGCAGGAGTCACTTCTGAGAAGTTCTCCCAGCACATGGGATACATTTGAGTGGGAAGGGAGGGGAAAAGAGCTCAACCAACAGCTTGTTTATTCAGAACACAGTTCTTCTGTTGTGTGGAGGGGGTGTGTGCCTTTTCTCCAATCAGCTCTCACACACTGTTACTGCAGTCTCTCCACCCCCTCCTCTGTGCTCCTGACAGATAAAGAAAGAGTTTAATACATTTCAGCCCTTTTGAAGGGTTGTAGAGAAGAGACGACTGCAGGTAAACAATTAAAACCCATGTAGGAGGATTTGTTTCATCTCTGTGTATCATCTGAGGCTGTTCACTTCATGGGGTATATGTAAGGGTTTACAACCACTTATATGTACAGAAATGATTATGTTGATACATGGGGGAGGATTTACTAAAACTGGAGCACTCAGAATCTGGTGAAACTGTGCATGATAGCCAATCAGCTTCTAACTTCAGCTTGTTCAACTAAGTGTTGGCAATAAAGCATGGAGGCTGGTTGGTTTCTATGCAGAGTTGCACCAGATTTCGCCCTTTCGAGCTTCGGTAAATAGCCCCCATTGTCCAATAAAGTGGAAGGTGACACTGGCAGCTGCAAGTGGGAGATAAACAGACATATTCAATCCCAGTGTTGTAAGAAAAAACATTGCACCGTGCATCCCAGTAGATGTGGAATTTTTTCCTTACCTATGTAGAAACCTAAGGACACTGCAATTTACTATGCAACAGGTAGCCTGTAATTTGACCTTAAGCTCTATGCCAACTTCTGGTAGAGACAGTGAGGCAATTACATGAACTGGGAGACAAGTGTTCTGAGAAATACTGTAGTTTCTAAAATTATACATTTTTAGGATTTATATAGTGCCAACTGTTTGCATAGTATCATACAAAGTAAAGGAAGACAGTATAAGTTCAGTACAATTCAATATAATAGGGGTCAGGGGGCACCATGAGCTTACTATGTAAAGGTAAGTTGAAGTGAAACAAAAAGTAATGACTGTGAGGGATACACAGATGGAGAAAGTAAAAGTACAGTTCATTAGGTTGTTTTGTATTAAAATACAATACTGTTTTCATTGTTGCAAAGAACAGGCTTGTACAGTAAATAGCTTTTTGAAGTAAAAATGTAGTATTTAGTAAAATTTAATTAAAAATGGCTGGAGCAGAAATTATTCATTTTATACCATGTATTATTTAAAATATTACAGGTACTCATATAGCACCATTGATTTATGCAGCACTTTATATATTGTACATTCACATGAGTTCCTGCCCTCAAGTAGCTTAGAATCTAAGCCCACTTACATTCATATATACACATACTAGGGCCAATTTTTTACAGGAGAAAATTACACTACCAGCATGTCTTTGGAGTGCGTGAGGAACCCGGAGGAAACCCACACAGGTATAGGGAGAACATGCAAACTCCAGGCAGATAGAGCCATGGTTGGGATTTGAAATGATGACCTTAGTGCTGCTAGGCAGTAATGCTAACCACTAAGCCACTGTGCTGAAACTATAATATATAGATTACGGAGCATGATTCCCAAATAATTTGAATATATCCACTTGAAGACCAGGCTTTTTCTGGCACTTTTTGATTACAAGTTTAAATGATTATTTTTTGCTAGAAAATTACTTATAACCCCCAAACATTACTGTATATATAAATGGAAATAAAATGGCGATCGTTGAAAATTTATGTTATGCGGTATTTGCGCAGCAGTTTTTCAAACACAATTTGTTGGGGAAAAAACACACTTTCAGGAATTAAAAGAAAAACACAACACAATATATACCCCAATTTTTTTTTGTAAATCATGAAAGATGATGTTACACTGAGTAAACAGATGCCTAAAATGTCACGCTTTACAATTGCACACACTGGTGGAATGATGACAAACTACGGTACCTAAAAATCTCCATAGGCAACGCTTTAAATGTTTACAGGTTACCTGTTTAGAGTAACAGAGGACGTCTAGCACTAGAACTATTGCTCTAACATTTGCAGTGATACCTCACATGTGTGGTGTTAATACCGTTTACTTTAATGTCATTTTTAAGTAAAGTAATTATGAAATAAAATGTATATGTTTTATTTACAGTAAAACCTCTTTTGTAAAACTGGCCAAAATATATTCCATAGATCACATAGAAAATTAAAATGTTTGCAATACACTACTGTCAAAAGAAAGCCTTCTTTGCACCCCCCCCCCCCCCCACCAAATAAAAATGAAAAGGCCACCAACAAATAAACATACCCATAGCGGTAATGTAAGAGCAAGAGCCAAAGTGATTACACTTGGCACTGATTTTCTGGCATGTGAGTTTGTGCATCAAAATTGTTAGCACATGATTACATTTGTATTACAAATATGAATTTGTCATTGCCATATTTAGCATATTCGAAATTGGCCCACAAGTATCTAAAATATAAAAAATATTTGTCTCTCCCCAAAAAGTAATAAAAAAAATTACAGAGCACTATCCTACATGTATTGCCTAAAGTTAGTTCTAAATTGTCGCAAATCAGCTGTAAAGCTGACCTGTCACCTATTGTACCACAGAGATACAAGGCCAAACCATTCTCTGCGGTTAGGCTGGTACCTTAAGTCCTGAAGTCTATCTGGCTGCTGCATAGGACTGAGCGCTATAGAAGCTGTCACACCTCACCTGCTACCCGATGCAGCAGTTCTCTCCCAGCCTTATAAGTTGCTTCCCATTTAAGCTGTGATCACTCTTATACCTACCCACATGGAAGAAAAATATATTTTAAATATATTTTAAAAAAAACATTCTTAATTTATTTTTCCAAAATATATTTGAAATATATTTGAAATGCTACAATTTTGGCCATATTCAATATATTTCTAAAAAAATTTCCCTAAATATATTGGAAATATATTTTTCTTCCATATGGGTATGCCTGAGCAACATCATGTATTCCTGGCTCTAGGACGCCAGTGTTCCTTGAATGTTCAAAGTTACCAGAGAGTATTCCAAGTCACCTGCCTTCCGTGTGACCTCTGTAAACTTCACGTTTCCAGTTTTCCAGTTTCCTAATGTCCCTCATAATTTCTGTGTCTTTGGGACAGTGGTGAAGCCATGCACATCATAGCTTTTTGCCCCTCTGCCCAGATGCACTGCTAGAATCACTGGTGTACAGTGTAAATATAGCATAACATTAAAGAGCCATGATACTTAACTGTATACAGCTATTTTAGGTTATTTGGCCTAGGATAAGTGATTTAAAGAAACGTGAATATGTACCGTTTTAAAAAGTCTCTATTGTGCTACGCAATAGGTTGAAATAAGTGTTTTTTGATCACTTTAATACCTTCTCATCATATACTGTATGGTTATGATGTCCCATTGGGTCCCAAGCCATACTTCATGGAGGCCATGGTTTCCATAAATGGCACTGATTATTGCCAAATAGCTGTATGCAGTTTGAAATAAATGGCTATATAATATTGGGCTATATTTGCACTAAACACAAGAGAGGTAAAAAGCCAAGATCTTGGCTCCACCCACTGTCCTAAAATGAGGAATAATTATGTTATTTGGGGGTTATGTGATGGAATGAGAATGCCTTCTGTTTTAAGAAGACTTTATTATGCTATCTAAGCTTGCCTAATAATTGTGCTTGCATTTTGTTTCTAGATGTACTCTTTGGCAGAAAACAAATAATTGATATCAAGTTATGGCTTAGTCTAGATCCAAACACCAGCATGCGATGCAAATTTTTCTATGCATGATGAATAAATCAGAATTCACCTAAATTCAGCCATGATTCTCTGTGCAGTTTCAGAGAAAAGAAGGCATTGGAAATTTGGAATACATGATTTGAAAAAGATACACATAAACTCAGCTATGATTCCCTGTGCAGTTGCAGGAGAAGACACCTCCATCCACAAAAACTAGGTGGATAGAGGAAATCCCCCAGCTGGGACATTGTATTATGACAGCAGGACCCACCACTGTCAGAATACTCTGATCAAACTGAACAAAATTTTTGCAGCATGTGCCTTTAGCAGGGACAGCGACACACTGGTCGATTTTCAGCCAGTCTTTGTTGAACCGGCAGTATTTTGAACTGTGTTCGGCCAGCTTAAGTTTGTATGGGTATTAGAAGAGGTTGACACGCTCAGATACTTATGCTTGTTTAGTAATTATATAATTAACACATATCTTATGTATATTTGGAATTCAACTTTCACATGTATGGTACATAAAGATATGCTTTACAAACGACTACTGATTTTTAAGTTACCTGCTTGAATAGCAAGTATTTAAAAGTCATTTTACATAAATCTTTTTTGAATTTATGACAACGTCTCCTATCTGACAGCTTAAAAAGAAATGTTGGCATTTGATATATTTTTCATGTCACTCTGACCTTGTTATTCTTTCACTTGAGTGCTTTTGTGGCTTAGAAAAATGAAGCCTAAAAAGAAGTCTAACAGTAACAAGCAATATACAACCTGCCATCTATTACAAAACAGTCAGGATGTCAGCTATTAGCAGATGGGAGGAAGGAGGTCTGTTAACAGTTGTTTCACTATGAGCAGGTGTCAGTTCATTTATCTAAATTTCCAACCAAGAGGCTATGGACGGCATGTAGTGGTTACTGTGCAGAAAAAAAGACTTACTTGTTTATTTTTAATTTTCATGTTAATAGGTCTGGATTTCTGTATGAATAGAGAAACTAAAGTGTATCATTTGGGAACAGTACCATGAAAAATTATTTTGACATTGAAGGTCTTCATCCAAAAGCTAATGTTAGATAAAAGACATCAAAGTGGAAACAATATATTTTTTTCAAACTTATGCTATTTATTCAGACAACACATTTATCTCAGACCAACTGCCAACTTGTGAAAATTGAATTGCCCCACAGTAATGCAACCCCATTAAAAGGCTATTTCAACTCAAAAACACATCCTGAAATGCTCAATATGAATTTTACTTAGCAGAAACTTTATCTTTACCTGCAATTGTTGCCAAAACCAGACCTAACACAATCTCTTTCTGTAGATAAAATAGTTTTTAGTTATAACCAATTAAAGAAAAAAATTTGCACATTTATATCTTCCTTTCTAGCACATTGATTTTCATAACAAAATTTGCAGACAGGACTTGCCGCATGGGAATTTGATCACTACACCGCTCACGGCTTCACATCTTCAGAATGGATAGAGGTCAACCAGTTCTGTTAGAAAATGTAATCATGTACTTGTGGTCTTCAACTTGCATTTTAGAACGGAGGACACAAAGTTACAGCTGGAAGTTAACTGCATCGCAGTATATTAAAGTAAACCCGTTCTTTACTCTTGCAGGCTAAAAAAACAGATTT
The DNA here is from genome assembly GCF_965119305.1 of Pelophylax lessonae. Classification (NCBI taxonomy): domain Eukaryota; kingdom Metazoa; phylum Chordata; class Amphibia; order Anura; family Ranidae; genus Pelophylax; species Pelophylax lessonae. Next base: position 371,359,732 of record NC_138772.1, on the reverse strand, counting down.
ACTTTAATATACCCCTCCTCAACTGCATACAGTATATTTACCTTGTATTCACTTGACATCTCATCCCACCCTTCAGTTACCATCCTGCTGATGCTTGGGTAGGGATCCAGATCAGCACCATGCTATGCAATACATATTTGCATGTTAATTACCTTCTTTAGAAGCATCTTCAAACTTGTTTCCTCCTTTAATAGGAATCTTTTTTTTTTTTTTAAATGCGTTTAGATGTTAAAGCTAAGCTATTTTAAGCTTTATAATGAGATTCGTGTTTGGATCAGATATGAATTCAAGGCAAACCTAGCCTGTGTGCTGTTTATGGACTCTCCAAACTAATTAGGCCTTTAACCAACCTAAAATTTCTAGCTGTTGTAATAGAAACAGAGTATCAGGGAACTTGGGTTTACATTACAGCAGAGTTGTGTATCTGTCATTTAGTGATGGGAGTGCAAAGTGTACACATTGGTGGGGCATAGGGTAGTCATTAACCACTTACCGCATACTGACGTATATATACGTCGGGTAACTTTGCGGGGTTATACCGGGATGATGCCTCTAGCTAGAGGCATCATCCGGTACCGTGGTTTAGTGCCAAAGGTCGGCTTTCCGTCGGTAATGACCGATGAGGCTTGGGAGCCGTTCAATCGTTACCCGGGTGAGCGGGAGGGGACGCCCCCCCTCCCGCCGCCTTCCATGACTTTTAACGGGGCTCCCGTCACACTGGGAGCCCCGAGCACCCAGCCGGCACGTCCGCCGGCTGTATGGAGTCCCGATCAAAGCCGAAAATGGCTTTGATCGGGTCTCCGATGACGTAACCCGGAGGCGGCGTCCATGACGTCACTTCCGGGTTACTGTGCTGCAAAAGGCGGCAGATTTACAAAAACGGCTGTATGCAAAAACGCTGGATTTGCATACCTGTCACTGCATATTGGTGTCACAAGGGATGTTTACATTGCTTGTGACAGCAATAAAAGGGATCAGATTTTTTTTTTTAAAAAAACTGTAATAAAGTTAAAAAAAACTAAAATAAATAGGGAAAAAAAAAATTTTAGCCACCGCCGTCACCGTTAGCTCGCGCACAAAAAAAACGTATAAGGAAGTCGAGCCGCGAATGAAATCGCTGTTCAAACCACACATGTGAGGTATCGCCGCGATCGCCAGAGCGTGAGCAATAATTAAAAAAAAGAGCTACACTCTAACTCTAAACTGGTAACCGTTAAAAAAAATTAAATCGTCGCCTATTGAGATTTCTATTGACCGTAGTTTGTCGCCATTCCACGGGTGCGCGCAATTTTAAACCATAACATGTTGGGTATCTATTTACTCGGCGTGACATCATCTTTCACAATATACAAAAAAAATTGGATAACTTTACTGTTTAGTATTTTTTAAAAGCAGTGAAATGTGATTTTTCAAAAATTTTCCAAAAAAATGGCGTTTTAAAGACCGCTGCGCAAATACCGCGTGACAAAAAATATTGCAATGACCACCATTTTATTCTCCAGAGTCTTTGCTAAAAAAATATATATAATGTTTGGGGGTTCTAATACTGGTTTTAACTTGTAAACAAAAAGTGTCCAAAATAGGGCTGGGGCTTAAGTGGTTAATAATGATGGATTTATTTTGCTGTACACTGCGAATAACTGTGGATTTAAACAGCTGGACATTGTAATTAAAGCTGGATCAGAGAATGTCTTGTATTCATTGAAAAGAATACAAGATGCTTTCTGAATGGATGAATTAGTGTATAAAATGCGAAATTACACCAACAGCACCAGGAAGATCAAAGTTTAAACTGAATTTGGCTTGCAATGTATGGCAAAGCAGCCCTCTGGACATTAGATACCAATCATTATATGTAACTAAGCAAGCTCAATCTAACTTCTAAAAACAGTTGTTTTTTTTCTGCAGTTCCACTTTAACACTGATTAGCCCTAATTAACTCTTTCATCCTCTTCTTCCCTCAGCGATTATTTTGCTGATTTTCTTTTTTTTTCTACTTTCAATTCATTTACTTCTAATATTTATACATATTTTCAAATGTAATTCATTTGTTCCTCAGTTTAGTTTAATGAAGCATTTCAAAAAGCGCAAAATTAAAAAAATATATATTTTTTTTATTTTTAAATAACTTTGCTATGCTTTGTAATGAAAACAAAATTCTAGCGCCATTTAACACTGGAAAAATTATACAATAAAATGTATACTTTTTATCGACTTTTGCTTTGAAAACTATTACTGGTCGAACTTCAACAGCACATTTTTTTTTGTTTCGTTACATTCGTGTATATAGAATAAATAAATAAAATATATTTTCAAAAAATATTAGCAAGCAAATGCCTTGTTTGTACTGAACAAAACAATATATGTATTACTTTGTTACCTTAAGTTATGTCAAAACTATCACAAATTCATTAGGGTCATAGCTGATATGCACAAATTGCTTTGGTCCATTAATGATGTATAGAAGGCTGAGGTGGTTAAACAAATATACAACGACATTAAATGTTGTCTTGAGAAGTTCTATGTGTTTACTTTAGGCTACATTCACACCTGATCGTAGCGTTTTTTACCGCGATTTTTACCGCGATTTACAGGCGTTTTTACAGGCGTTTTTTGTGCAGGCGTTTTTAGATTGAATAGAGACCAATGGAAAACGCCTGTAAATCTGCCCAAAAAGAAGCTCATGTACTTTATTGAGCGTTGGGCGTTTTGCTTACAGCGTCAAAACGCTCAGATGTGAACATGGGCCATTGAAATGAATAGGATTTGTCTTGTTGGACGTTTTGAGAGCTGATCCTAGAGCAGAAAAACTCCCCAAAAACTCCCCAAAAACGCCCCAAAACGCCTACATGTGAACGAAGCCTTAAGGAATCATTTTTTATTGATTTTGCAGCTATCCTGCTGTCCTATTTAAATGCTGTTCTTTTTTTCTGGTTCTACAGCTCTAAATTATATCATCAGCACTATGAACAACACTCACTATGGGGAGGAGGCAGGTTAATACAGTGTAGAGGCGAGCCCATGCCACCATTTATTTTGGCAGTATGGGCCAGGTTTTGCAGAAAACAGGCACACTAATGAGCCAGGTGTGTGCTGGGGTTATATTGGATCTGGGATTAGAGGTCAGTGGCCCCACCCACCTGAGGGGGGTCAGTCTATGAAAGGGAGCTGTAAGAACACGTTATTCCATACTGTCCACACTGGGACAGTGAAAGGCCGAGCCTATGAGGATGTAGCAGCAGGGAGCTGCATAAGACACAGTCAAAGCTGACGGAAGTACAGCGTTTTGTGCACAAGCACAGGGACTGTGTGTTTGATGGTCTGGAGGACCAGGGCAGAAGGCCCAAGCAGAGATACTGCAATCTGTGAACTGATTTGGGGGTGTCATTACCTTTACGTGGACACCCGCAGCGGTTCACAGAGGCCAGTGTGAACTGCCTGTGAGTGAGATGTGATCTGGGAACCCGCACTGAAATTGCGCTGTTCCTGCATTGGAAAAATGTAAACCGAGCCTAAAACAGGCTTTTGGAATGAAGTAAACTCACTGGTTTAAGACTACCAACCAGCTAAAATACCCCAAATCATCGCAATAGATACTTTTTGACTCTTCACTGCTTATTTCTATTAAATGATGTAGCAGAGTGGTTGTTTATTCCAAAGGACTCCAAAGCAGTCTCAGGCATGCTGTAGATGGCATTTGCATGTTCTGATTTTAGAGCCTTCAATGCTTTAATAAAAATGGATTTACACTATGCATTTTTTGCCTCCTGCTTTCCAGGATTACTAAGCCTCTATTAGGAGGGAGGAGAGAAGGCGATATCCAAGGTAACAGAAAGTAGTTTGCTCCACCTGAGCTGGCGAGGGAGTTTCAGAGAATTATTCACAATATGCCAGTCAGGAGGATGAAATACAAGTGTAAACTGTCCTACAGCAACGTTGATCAATGTTGATGATGTGTCTGGTTAGTTAGGCAGCCGATAGGCTTGTTTTATTGATCTGAAGTGAAACTGCGAAGTTGAACTTGTTATTAATTCTGGCAATGCCTTCCAAATGTCTGATCCTTGTTGTGTGTCACCGTGGCCCAAATTCTGCCCTGCGCCCTTCCCTGTTACAATCTGAGGGGAACAAAAAATGTCATGCACAGTGAGAAAGGACTGTTGCTCCAAATCCTATTTTAAGCAGTGGCACCCAGCAATCTAATATATCGCAGACTTGCTTCAACCCGCCAACCCAAGAAACCAGCAGCAACACTCTATATAAAATTCTCTAGTTCTATTTTTTTTTTGTTAGATCACATCACCTGACCCAATGCGACTTTCTCTAGCTAAAGACAATGAACAATGTTCCTAACCCCCCCCCCCCAAAAAAAGGGGGTGTAAAGTAATAAGGTTGTTAAATTCAAGTGCTAAATTAAAGTATTTACAAACGTATGCAGATGTATGCACAGCTATGCAAAACTTTTAAAAGAATTCAAAGTAATTTCCCATTGTTTTGATTTTTATAAACTCAAGACATCTGGACCAAAAGGATTAGCTGATTTTAACTCAGCATGTGAAATCAGTACTTGCCAAATAATGCAATCAGATGGTTTTATATTTCCTACATTCTGTCTCATTTTGTACCAGATGCCAGTATGGAAATCATTAAAGCAGACAGCATCAACGATACTTTTTCACTTTAAGTACAATTGATCCTAATTAGTTCATTTGTAACTATAATACTTACAGGTAAGCATTACTTCTCAATGAAATTCACAGTACTCTCCTGAAAATGGTTTTATCTTCCTTTCAGCACGGAGGGTCAACACTGTACAGGCATTATCCAGGGCTGGAAATAACTTTTTTGACTTAGGCCGTGCCATAGACAAATTGGAATTTAGCCGGTTCAGCAAGAATGAGGATGAATTTCAATCCATCTATGTGCAGGCTGCTTGTACTGAAGTTGATCTATCATTTGACTTCAGTGCAACTAGGCTGTTGGTTTTTTTATTGTGTGCCAGCAGTGATCATTGTCTTCTGACGGTGGGGAAATCTCCAGAATGCAATAGCACAGCTGGACGGATGCCTCCATCAAAACTGAGTGTTAATGCAGGAATCGAACGAGTTTCTTTCCTTCAACCCATGGTTAAAGGAAAGAAAATTGCATAATCTATGGCTTGCTTAAGAGTTGTATCTATGGATGATACAACCATGTAATCTACCAATGCAGATACAGTAGTTTTTATGCTGTTGGCTGTGTACATACGTAATGTCACACAGCTTAGGCCCTACTGCCTTGCACCATGTGACTTTCCAAAAAGTTGTACTTTCTGAAAAAGTGATCACTATTGGAAGCAAGAATGAAAAAATATCTTCCCACAGCAATACACTCCTCTGAGGGCTAAGCTAAGAAAGTTAACTGGAGCTCAGCAACTGCTTTTTTAATGGTAAAAGATCATTTAGGAGAGTTTGAGTTTTGAGTTTACACAACCAACAGAACCAGAATCGGTGGTGGGATCCTCTCGTTTCGCCCAGATTGGGCTTCTTCAGGATCTACTTGATGTGCAAGAGGACTAATGATATAACACAGACAATACATAATTGTTACATAGTGTACCTACAAGGCGTTCATTGCATATAGTCAAAAACCATAAAGTGATAAAATATGCTATTAGATCAAAAAACAAGCACCTGCTAGCAGGAGAGCAAAAAAAAAGGGCTGGGGTGAGGAGGAAAAGAAAGGGAAAGGGGGATGGGACGGGATTGAAAAGGGAGATGCGCATGAACCACTCTGCAGATGGCAGAGAGAATAGATGACATTCGTTCATCTATCCTTTCTGCCATCTGCAGAATGGGTTATGCGCATCTCCCTTTTTAATCCCATCCTATCCCATTTTCTCCCTTTCCTCTGCCATAGCATATTTTGTTTTTATGTTATAGCAAATTCTGTCTCTTTATTGTTTTTGACTCTATGCAATGAACACCTTGTAGGTACACTTTGTAACAATGAAGTATTGTCTGTATTATTCATTAGTAATATTTTGTGAACATCAAGTGGATCCTGAAAAATGCCCAATCTGATGGACTTAGGGACAAAATACCCGCAAGCCTCGTGGGTTAAGTCATTTAAAGCGGTAGCAGCGGCAACTCATTGCACTAATCACTGGGATCTTTCCCAAAAGATAGTGGCACATTGGTACAAGACCCCAGTCATCCTGGCAAAGTTCATTCCGTCCTACTCGCCATTATGCTGGAGGGGTTGTAGCCACCCAGCTAATATTTTCCATATATTTTGGTCGTGTGTAGGTATTTCCAGTTTTTGGAAGAAAATATTCCAAATCATGGCTGAAGTGTCTGGGATACTGAAAAAACCAGACCCCGCCTTAGCGATCCTCCACCTAGGGGTGCAGGACTATCCGTGGGAATTCCGAACCATTATGGTCCACCTACTTCTAGCGGCTAAGTTATGCATAGCTAGACACTGGAAGGACAGCTTAGCCCCTAGCCACAATGAAGTATTAGCGCAAGTTAACCTGACCTACCAATATGAGCGTCAGCTTGCAGCTAGGACTAGGGACACTGTTACGCCTTTTGACAAACAATGGGCAGCCTGGGTTCATTGGTATCCCTCTCAGTAATGTACCTGTCATGATACGGACGTTCCATGCTCCGCGTTATGCTCTGTTTTATGTATTTGCATTGTTTGCTCCTACTCACATGATTTGATCCCACACGGGTGACTGTATTCTTTAGTCATATTGTGTAACTATATTTGGTTTGAGATTGAACAATGTCACTGATCATTACTATTAGCTCCACCTCGTCTTGAGCGAGAGTTTGCTTGTTCTTTGTTCCTTGTTGTATGTGTATATGTTCTCTTGTACTTTGAAAACTCAATAAAAACCATTGAAAAAAATAAATGCCCAATCTGGGCGAAACGGGACAATCCCACTGCCACTTTTGGCTCTGTTGGTTGTATAATAAGCCTGGCAATATTGTTTATATGATTTTAAATAGTTTTCTCAGATTTTTACCTACGGATAATTAAATATTGTTATTTTTAAGCATATTGTTGTTTTGTATACTATTGTGACTGGCATCCCCCATATTCCCTTATCTCCCCTAGTGGGTAATTCTAGTATACCCTGTTTTCTCCAAATGATAAAAGATAGTTTAAGAATTATACTAGCATAACTTTTCAGTAAATATTTGGTAATGATTTTAACTTAACTTACCAGCAATTTAGGAAACAGCCTATTCGCCAAACAGAAAGACCAGTGATGAATTATTGTTTATAATGAGTTGATGTATTTATTGTGGTCTCACTTTGTGCCCAGAAAAAAAATGCATTATGAATATTTTATTATTTCATCTTAAAACCAAACACTGGGAAATCAAAGTGTTTGGCATTTGCCATTCAAAATAAATGACCTGCAATAACAGGTGTCCTGATTGGTCTATATACCTTTAAAAGGACTTAGCCATCCATGTTCTACATTAGAGATCTCCAAACTAGGGCTCTCCAGCTGTTGCAGAACTACACGTCCCATGAGGCATTGTAAAACTCTGACATTCACAGACATTAGTAGGCATGATGGGAATTGTAGTTCCTTAACAACTGGAGGGCCATAGTTTGGTGATCCCTGTTCTAGATGTCTGTTATTGTGTTAGGTTGCAATCCATAAATCTTATATTTATCTTGTGGATTGTATCCTGGTCTCAGTCTTGGTTCTTGCTCTTATCATCCTGTCCCCAGAATGTTCCTAATTCTCCAGTGATAGCCTAGTTCACGTCCATATACTCTTGTTTCTCAGTTTATTTTCATTCTTGATTCCAGCCAAATGCAAGCCTCTGTTACCCATCTTGCCAGTTATCCCTGAACTGCTGCAATAATTGGATTTTGACTGCCTGTATGACCTTAACTCTCTAGTGTGCCTCCTGCCCTGACCTTGGCATTTTTAATGATTACATCTCCTGCTCAACCCCTTCACTTAGACCACGATGCTCCTGCACTCTGCAGTGTAGTTGAGCATCATGGGAAACATAGTTCCAAAACATCTGGGGTGCCAAGGTTCACCATCACTGACTTAGACATTTAACTCTTCTTATCCCCAGCAACAAACTTGGCTAGCTAAAAACTAAACACTAGTCCTTAGTTCACCTTCACTGGGAAACAGCCTCCTGTTAAGGGCTAATAATCTGGCGCTTCCAATTCTGGTGCTTAAGTCCTGGGCACACCCAAGTACCAGCAACTAACATAAAGTGTCCTTGAACTGTGGTTGCTAAAGGTGAAGTGTCCAGCACCTGTGGCTATTAGACTTCAACAGAGATCCCTTCCCTACATTCCCATTCTCCCTGTTGCAGTTTCAATTTACACAAAATGTATACCTATATACACATACATGCCGTCCAATACAAAACCAAGTTATTTTTTTCCCAAGTGCTAGTTCTTCAGTACAGAAACCTATAAAAGCCAATCAGAATCTGTTTTGTGCTCTTCTAACTTCCAAAGAGTGAATTTTGATTGGTTGGTAAGGGTACTACACTTAAGACTAAGCATTATTCTTTGTTAAATAAGGAAGAAAGACACAGTGCAGAACAAGTTTCCTATCTAATTATTATTGATATGTTCGTCCTGGGCAAAGCTAACTTAAGGATAAATGTTCATTGCATAGGAAAAATACAGAAGAGTACTAAAATGATCTATGCTTTAATAAGGTGGCCTTTATTTATTTAAAATAAACTCTATGGGAAAATGACAATTGAGAATGAATTGGTTTAAATAGGACAACATATACCATTGTTATTTTAGGCACAATGTCCAACACAGCTACCTTAAAATATATCAAAATAGCAATATTAAATTTAAATAAAGGTAGTACAATCAACTAGTAAAATCACATTAGTGCCTTTAAGTATTCACATAGTGCAAATAGCACTGATGTACCAATAGCAATAGTAACCTAATTTCAGCTTTCTTCAGTTTAGCGCAGTGAAGTCAATGAGTTATAATCTATCAGTTTGCTATAGGTTATACATGCTTCATTACGTGCAAAGGGCATTCCATAAATCTAATAGCTGAACACATAACAAAAGGAATAATCCAGATGTTTATAATTACATTTGAATTACTTAGATATGCTAAACTGAATTTTCAAGCAGTCCACTGAAGTAGATAATCTATATTACAGCATTACAATTTGCATATTGTATATATGAAGCCCTTCAATTATAATATCCTTGAATCGCTGGATATTCTGTGAGTGGATTTGGCTGAATATTGGCATAAATGTGGTCTTCTTCCATGTTGTTAGACTGAAAGAAGAAAAAAAAAAACTATTACAACCAAACATCAAATAGTAAAGTCAGGGTGTTTTTTCTTAGAGAATAAGTATTCGCATCCTCCCCATCAACTCCACCAGCCCTCTCCCTTACCCAGGGGAGAGAAGTGAAGCAGCGCTCACAGCATGAAGCACCAGAGTAGTGGGTGTGGTCATGGCAAAATGTGTATCATACAAGGTTGAGAAATGTATAACACAGAATACAGGGCACAGAACTAATTACTGGGTGACATAGGCCAGTGTAAAACTAAAAATTAACTTCCAAAAAAAAAGCGTATATAGCCTGAGAAAAAAAATGGTACTTTCTCGGTACCACCCAAGGAATGACTTCATGCCATTAACAATATTTCCAATTATTATAAAAATATAAATCTTTATTGTAACAGAAATATGATTAAAAACATATATTGCTAGATATGGCTATGGCTAGGCCACTCTAGGACCTTAATGTGCTTCTTTTTGAGCCACTGCTTTGTTGCCTTGGTCGTGTGTTTTGGGTCATTGTCATGCTGGAATACCCATCCATGACCCATTTGCAATGCCCTGACTGAGGAGGTTCTCACCCAATATTTGAAGGTACATGGCCCCATCCATCGTCCCTTTGATGCGGTGAAGTTTTCCTGTCCCCTTAGTAGAAAAACATCCCCAAAGTATAATGTTTCCACCTCCATGTTTGATGTGATGATGGTGTTCTTGGAGTCATAGGCATTCCTCCTTCTCCAAACACGGTAAGTTGAGTTGATGCTAAAGTGCTTGATTTTGGGCTCATCTGACCAAAACACTTTCATCCAATTCTCTGAATCATTCAGATGTTTATTTGCAAACTTCAGACAGGCCTGTATGTATGTGCTTTCATGAGCAGGGGGACCTTGCGGGCACTGCAGGATGTCAGTTCTTCATGGTGTAGTGTGTTGCCAATTGTTTTCTTGGTAATTATGGTCCAAGCTGCTTTGAGATCATTGACAAGATTCTCCCGTGTAGTTCTGGGATAATTTCTCACAGTTCCCATGATCCCTGAAACTCCACAAGGTTTATCTTCCATTTGCGAATAATCGTACCAACTGCTGTCACCCTCTCACAAAGCTGCTTGGTGATGGTATTGTAGCCCATTCCAGCCTTGTGTAGGTCTACAATTGTGTCCCTGACATCCTCCGACAGCTCTTTGTTCTTAGCCCATGGTGAAGAGATTGGAATCTGATTGATTGGTTCTGTGGACAGGTGTTATTTATACAGGTAACAAGCTTTGATTAGGAGCACTCCCTTTAAGACTGATGATTGATAGGGGATCAAATACCTTTTTTACTCATTAAAATGTAAATCAATTTGTAACTTTTCTTGTCCTATATACGCTTTTTTGCATAGATGTCTGGATGTGATGCCTCAATATTAAATACCTTGACAATTTTATTAGTATATTCAAAATTGACTTTCCTTCAACTTCCAAGTATAGAGTTCCTCCTCACAGTGCTAAGCCCCCCTCCACATGGTACTGACCCCCCCCCCCAGTGCAGAGCATTCCCACCGCTCACCTGAGAGTGCCAGGGGAAAAAGGCTCTGCCTAAAGTGAATATGTGCTTTACCCATGCTGCATAGTAAAGTAAAATATTCACTTAATACTTTCAAGGTCAAACTGAGCAGCAAGGGAGTAAACAAAGTAAATATAAGCAGCTGTGGTGGGGAGGATGTTAAAGAAGTGAACGTGTTATTTGACCTGCATATGCAGAGCAAAAAATCTAATCAAAGAGTTTTTTGGCTTTTACCAAATACACATCAGCCTGCCTTTTTTGCCAGCTGTTCACCATGAGTGTGAATTTTTGTTTGTCAGGGCTGGGCGTTGTAATCAGGACATTGCAGCGTGTTTTTATTGCTGATAGCTTTGAAATATCTGAAGATTAAATTTCAGTATGAAATTTCAATAGTGGCCTATATGTAATATAAAGGGCTGGTCAATGGCTTAACATTGGTTGGCAATTTCAAACTCTAAAGATGGCCAAAAATGGATTGAAATTTGGCCGGTTCAGCAGTCTGGCCAGTTCAGGCTCTAATGATGGACTTCTCTTGAACCGATCTGCAGCACCGATCAGTGTATTCTGACAGTGAAGAATTCCCGCTGTCAGAAAACAATGGCACAACGGGGAGGATTCCTCCATCTACTTCGCTTGTGTAGATGGGGAATAAGTGCCTTTTTTTTTTAAAAACAGCCAGCCAAGCTGATCAAAAAAGATGATACACGTATAACAGTATTACTATGGTTCTCATCAACACAAGACTACCCCTATAGCTACTAATGCTATAGTGGATGTTTATTTCTTCAAGTTCAAATCCCCTCCTGTACCAGGCATAAAGGAAATAATACACAATGTTGAATACATTAAAAAATATTTACATTATGTATACAGTATCTTGAAGTGTATTTCCACTTTTGTAGCCAAATTGGGATAACACCTAGCATAGCTTTGAGACATCAATCATGCGGGCGCTAAGGCTTATACACAGTGAACAAAAAAAAATAAAATAAAAGCTTTACAATCAATTATTAGAATGCCCTATTTAAACACTAAAAGGTATAACATGAAGAAATTATACAAATATTAGAAAAATGCTTTGGGACTCGAGAGAATTTAAGGAGAAAAAGGCCCACAAATTCAAGAGGTTAAACTAGTAAAACTTCCCAAAATCTGTTTTTATGTTAGCTTCCTGAAATATGCCATACAGCAGGAACCAAACTGGAAGATAAATTGACAATCGTATATGGCATTGGCATTTAAATGATAGGGAATAACCTAGTGCTGTCATTTTAACACTTGGAGGGGGGGGGGGGGGGGGTAGTGGAAAGTCCTCATTAATCCGATAATGCTTCTCCAATGCAGAATGTTGCATTACAAGAAGTCTATTGACAGGTAAGTCAGATATCATGTATGAAATTTAAATGTGTATGTGTAATTCAAATGTGTATGTTTACTATTCATTCAATACAACATCACATTTATATTGATGTAATGGAGGAAAGCTGCGCACAGAGAACAATGAGCTAAAAAGGCTGCTAGTACAAAGTATATCAAACCAAAAAGACAATGTGAAGATGGTACAGCTCCACTAGATAAATTAACTAACTAAAGGAAAAGAGGTGAACCAATGTCCATAAGTCCATATAGAGGAAAAGGAATCAATTGCTGAAAATGTAGCCACAGAGCGTACGCTAGCCCCCATGCAGTCACGCTGTTCCAGCCGCGGCCAATCAATTGAATAACATGCCTGTATCAAGCAGCTACATGTGAGTTTTTTAACCTTTTTTTATTAATAAAATCCGTACATACTTCACCATGTGCGCCCCCATTTGTATTATTGGAGGTCATCCCCATAGTTAATTTATCTAGTGGCGCTGTACCATCTTCACATTTATATTGATACATAGAGAAAAATCCAGTAGGTTCCTCACCTCCTGGGAAAAACATACTGGACCAAATGTGGGTGTTGCTGGCTTAACTTCTTGTTTTTTATGCTTCCATTTCCTGAAACAAGAAAAAAAGGCATTTTATTTTGATCAAACAAGTTTTGTTGTGATGCCAAACTAATTTAAAGATTAAATTTAGTACATGGGGGGGATACAGTGCCAAAAAATGTACAACGTCATTATAAAAGGCATCATGCACACAGGGGGCATACAGCGTGAAGAGCCAGCATAATCAATCTCCTGGAACCTGAGGCTCCTGCATACAGATGCCCATTGAGATGAATTAGAAGATGTGGCAATACACGGCTATGCATCAGGATACAAGGACTGTAGCATGTATATGAGTATATTAGCGTTCTATTTAACCATGCCCCTTTGAGACCCTCCCACAGTGCAATTTGGCCATACCTACCAGTGCAGCTTTACTACCCTCCTCCAGGATCCATCAGGGCGGTTGGAGTCAGATTAGTACTAGAAATTTTGGATTAGTAGGGGTAGGGGTAGGGGGTAGGGGTGTGGGTGGGTGTCCCATAAGACCTCTGAAGGTATAGTGTGATATCTGACACCAAGCATTCAGATACCATAGCATACTAGCATATGCTTTAACCACTTTACTACCAGTCACGTAACCTCTACGTCATCAGACTTTGCGGGGTTATACCGGGATGATGCCTCTAGCTAGAGGCATCATCCCGGTACCGTTGTTTGAAGCCGACGGTCGGCTTTCCGTCGGTAACGATCGATGCGGCTCGGGAGCCGCTCGATCGTTACCCGGGGGGGCGGGAGGGGACGTCCCCCCCCTCCCGCCGCCTTCCGCGGCTTTGCTCGGGGCTACCGTCCCACCGGGAGCCCCGAGCACCCAGCCGGCACGTCCGCCGGCTGGATGGAGTCCCGATGAATGCCGGAAACGGCATCGATCGGGTCTCCGATGACGTAACCCGGAGGCGGCGTCCATGACGTCACGTCCGGGTTACTGTGCTGCAAAAGGCGGCAGATTTGAAAAACGGCTGTATGCAAAAATGCCGTTTTCGGCGTTTTGCATACAGGGAAGTGTAGTGGAGGGGTCTAGGGTCTTTTAGACCCTCGATCCCTCCATAAAGAGTACCTGTCACGACATATTGCTGTCACCAGGGATGTTTACATTGCTTGTGACAGCAATAAAAGTGATCAGATTTTTTTTTTTTTAAAAACCTGTAATAAAGTTTAAAAAAAAAGAAAAAATAAATAGGAAAAAAAAAAAAAAAAAAAATTTAGCCGTCCCCGTCACCGTTAGCTCGCGCACAAAAAAAAACGTATACGCAAGTCAAGCCGCAAATGAAATCGCTGTTCAAACCACACATGTGAGGTATCGCCGCGATCGCCAGAGCGTGGGCAATAATTAAAAAAAAAGAGCTACACTCTAACTCTAAACTGGTAACCGTTAAATAAATTTAAAGCGTCGCAGATTGAGATCTCTATTGACCGTAGTTTGTCGCCATCCCACGGGGGGGCGCAATTTTAAACCGTAACATGTTTGGTATCTATTTACTCGGCGTGACATCATCTTTCACAATATACAAAAAAAATGGGCTAACTTTACTGTTTAGTATTTTTTAAATGCAGTGAAATGTGATTTTTCAAATTTTTTCCAAAAAAATGGCGTTTTAAAGACCGCTGCGCAAATACCGCGTGACAAAAAATTTTGCAATGACTGACATTTTATTCTCCAGAGTCTTTGCTAAAAAAATATATATAATGTTTGGGGGTTCTAAGTAGTTTTCTAGGAAAAAATACTGGTTTTAACTTGTGAACAAAAAGTGTCCGAAATAGGGCTGGGGCTAAAGTGGTTAAGTTGTAGTGTGTGGCTTCCATGGATCCAACTTGTTTTTTCAGCACATCCCATAGATGCTCAATGGATTGAGATCTGGAGAAATTAGGGGCCAAGTGAACAACTTGAGCTAATTTTTGTGTTCTTTAAGCAATTCTTGAACCATTATTGCAGTGCAGCAGGGCGCATTATCCTGCTGAAAGAAGCCACCGCCATCAGGGAATACTGTTTCCATGAAGGGGTGTACTTGGTCAGCAACAATGTTTAGGTAGGTGGTACATGTCAAGTAACATCCACGTGAGTGGCAGGTTTACCTGCAGAACAATACCCAAAGCATTACACTGCCTACACAGGCTTGCCCTCTTTCTTATACTGCAGCCTGGTGCCATCTCTTTCCTAGGTAAGTGACGCACACACATCTGGCCATCCACATAATGTAAGAAAGAAAGATGTAAGAAAACATGATTCATAAAATCAGGTCACCTTCTTCTATTGCTTTATGGTCCAGTTCTGATGATCACTTGCCCATTTTATACACTTTTAGCTGTGTACATGGGTCAGCATGGTAATCTTAACCAGTCTGTGGCTACGCAGCCCCATACACAACAGACTTCGATGCCCATTTTTTTCTGCTTTCAACACATCAGCCTCAGGGACAACATGTTGCTGCCTAATATATCCCACCGACTTCGAAATGCCATTGAACCAAGATGATCAATGTTCTTGACTTAAAGTGATACTAAACACATACTGTTTAATTTGCATTAACCCTTCTCTTTATGTACAGTGGGTACGGAAAGTATTCAGACCCCCTTAAATTTTTCACTCTTTGTTATATTGCAGCCATTTGCTAAAATCATTTAAGTTCATTCTTCTTCCTCATGAATGTACACATAGCACCCCATACTGACAGAAAAACACAGAATTGTTGACATTGTTGCAGATTTATTAAAAAAGAAAAACTGAAATATCACATGGTCCTAAGTATTCAGACCCTTTGCTGTGACACTCATATATTTAACTCAGGTGCTTTCCATTTATTCTGATCATCCTTGAGATGGTTCTACACCTTCATTTGAGTCCAGCTGTGTTTGATTATACTGATTGGACTTGATTAGGAAAGCCACACACCTGTCTATATAAGACCTTCCAGATCACAATGCATGTCAGAGCAAATGAGAATCATGAGGTCAAAGGAACTGCCTGAAGAGCTCAGAGACAGAATTGTGGCAAGGCACAGATCTGGCCAAGGTTACAAAAAGATTTCTGCTGCACTTAAGGTTCCTAAGAGCACAGTGGCCTCCATAATCCTCAAATGGAAGACGTTTGGGACGACCAGAACCCTTCCTAGAGCTGGCTGTCCGGCCAAACTGAGCTATCGGGGGAGAAGAGCCTTGGTGAGAGAGGTAAAGAAGAGATGCAGTCAGGAGATGGGAGAAAGTTGTAGAAAGTCAACCATCACTGCAGCCCTCCACCAGTCGGGGCTTTATGGCAGAGTGGCCCGACGGAAGCCTCTCCTCAGTGTAAGACACATGAAAGCCCGCATGGAGTTTGCTAAAAAACACCTGAAGGACTCCAAGATGGTGAGAAATAAGATTCTCTGGTCTGATGAGACCAAAATAGAACTTTTTGGCCTTAATTCTTAGCGGTATGTGTGGAGAAAACCAGGCACTGCTCATCACCTGTCCAATACAGTCCCAACAGTGAAGCATGGTGGTGGCAGCATCATGCTGTGGGGGTGTTTTTCAGCTGCGGGGACAGGACGTCTGGTTGCAATCGAGGGAAAGATGAATGCGGTCAAGTACAGGGATATCCTGGACAAAAACCTTCTCCAGAGTGCTCTGGACCTCAGACTGGGCCGAAGGTTTACCTTCCAACAAGACAATAACCCTAAGCACACAGCTAAAATAACGAAGGAGTGGCTTCACAACAACTCCGTGACTGTTCTTGAATGGCCCAGCCAGAGCCCTGACTTAAACCCAATTGAGCATCTCTGGAGAGACCTAAAAATGGCTGTCCACCAACGTTTACCATCCAACCTGACAGAACTGGAGAGGATCTGCAAGGAGGAATGGCAGAGGATCCCCAAATCCAGGTGTGAAAGACTTGTTGCATCTTTCCCAAAAAGACTCCTGGCTGTATTAGATCAAAAGGGGGCTTCTACTAAATACTGAGCAAAGGGTCTGAATACTTAGGACCATGTGATATTTCAGTTTTTCTTTTTTAATAAATCTTCAACAATGTCAACAATTCTGTGTTTTTCTGTCAGTATGGGGTGCTATGTGTACATTCATGAGGAAGATGAATGAACTTAACCACTTAAGCCCCGGAGGATTTGGCTGCTAAACGACCAGAGGGTATTTTGCGATTCGGCACTGCGTGACTTTAACGGACAATTGCGCGGTCGTGCGACGCTGTACCTAAACGAATTTGGCGTCCTTTTTTTCCCACAAACAGAGCTTTCTTTTGGCGGTATTTGATCACCTGTGCGATTTTTTGATCACGCGCTATAAACAAAAAAAGAGCGTAAATTTTGCAAAAATAGCAATATTTTTCCCTTTTTTTTATATGAAATTCCCCCAAAAAAAAATTTAAAAATCAAAATTTTTTTAAATTTTCGGCCAATTTGTTTTATGCTACCTATGTTTGGTAAAAAAAATCGCAAAAAGCGTATTTTGATTGGTTTGCGCAAAAGTTATTGCGTTTACTAACAAAGGGAAAGATTTTTGTCATTTTTGTTGTTTTTTTTTTTAACGCGTAATGGCGGCGATCTGCGATTTTTTTTGCGGTACTGCGACATTGCGGCGGACAGATCGGACCCTTGACTGACATTTTTGACACTTTTGGGGTTAGCAGTGACATTTCTACAGTAATCAGTGCTATATATATGCACTGTTACTGTAAAAATACACTGGTAGTGAAGGGGTTAACTTTATTTGAGAGGGAGGGGCTGTGTGTGTCCCTAGGGGCGTGATTCTAACTGTGATTGGCTGTGGCTTCAGCTGTATGCAGAGTGATCAACGGATCTACATAGTAGATCCATATGATCAGCTCTCATACAGAGGGGAGAATGACAGGCAGCTTGTTTACACAAGCTGCCTGACTTTCTCCCTCTCCCCCGCCGATCGCAGAGTGGCCGGCGGCGATCGGGTCCGCCGGTCACACGCGCGGGGGGGTCCGTGACCACGCGGGAGCGCGCCTCCGGCGGCGCGCGCTCGCTCCCTAAACCCTCACAGGCGAGCGACGTAGACCTACGTCACTTTGCCTGTGAGGGGCTGACCGCCGCCGTAGATAGTCGTGCGGCGGTCGGCAAGTGGTTAAATGATTTTAGCAAATGGCTGCAATATAACAAAGAGTAAAAAATTTAAGGGGGTCTGAATACTTTCCGTACCCACTGTATATGGATAATGGTACCTTTTTTCTAAATGTATATATAGCTGTCATGTGACCTAGCTTTTTCCCAGCCCATCTGCATGCAAACATTGGTGGGAGGAGTGTCTAGTCATCTGCTGCCAGTCACATTTTCTAAAGAAAAAAATATTAAGTACAAAGGAAAAATGCATAATTAATATGAAATAAAGGTCTGAATTTGTCACACACATATGTATTTAAATTCAAACCTTTATTTTATTGTGCTAAAACATTGTGTGGGCTATCTAGGGGAGGTTCTGCCAATAACCTGTTTCACATCTCTTCAGCCTGTGTCAATTTTTTATATGTGGAGAGATCCCAAAACAGCAGTTGGGAAAAGGAACCCTTCCAATCTGAGAGACCTAGAGCTGTCGGAGAAAGAAGAGTGGTCCAAAATTCCAGTAGAGAGGTGTAAGAAACCCATTAATGGTTTTAGGAAGCAATTAATTTCAGTTATTTTTCCAAGGGTTGTGCTACAAAATAATAAATTGAGAGTGCCAATAATTTTGTCTAGTCCATTTTTGGAGTTTTTTGTCATATGTGTCAGATTTGTCTTTTTGTTTCTCCACTTTTTCATGTCATACCAATACAACCAAAAGAAATAAACATGAGAATGCCTATGCATTTGTAATTGCAACAATTTTCCAGGTGAAGTGGGGCATTATCTGACAGAAATGCAGGGGCACCAATATTTTTGACCATGACTGTATAATACAGGTTCTTCATACTCCACTCTGTATTCCAGTCCTGACACTTCTAGCTTGCATGTGCATGAATATTTTCTGCTACTGGTAGCTGCTGGTTCCCATTCATACGAGGTGGTATCAAAAAGGTATGAGACTAGCTCGGTTTACAAGAAAGTGCTCTATTTATCTATGTTTACACACTATCACCTTCAAAATAGTCCCCTTGCACAGCAATACAGCGCTCCCAGCATTCCTGACACTTCTAAAAGGATGTCTTCTTTTCGAAGCGTGGATCTCGGCATTGGAGTGTGCAGCGAGATCATGTTTTTTTGGGAAAAACTCATGTGTGAGGTGAGGTGAGTTATGGGGTGCATGGTGGTCGTGCAGTATCCAGTTTTTGACATTTGCGTTTTGTTCTAACTTGCTGTCCATTTTGAAATAGCAGACGTGATAACGCAAGTGGTCAGAATAGCACCAGTTGCACAGCTCCTGATGTATACAGGAAGATGTCTTTTGGCACACTGACTTATGAAGGTTATAACTCTCCTGTGCTTGCAGCCTTGTGCTGCCATCTATTGGCGGGTTAAAACTAGTCTCAACAATTTTTGATACCACCTAGAATATGTAGCTTTTGGCTGCTAAGAAACTAAAATTGCTAGCCCTGTTGCCTTTCCTTAATAAGGATGAGCTTTGAGTTTGAGTCGAACGTAAGTTCAACTCGAACATCGGGCGTTTGTGTGTTCACTGATCACACAAACAAATAGGGCACTCGGTGGGAAGTTTGCCCGCCAATGAGTGCCCCATCATGCACTGCACTGGTCAGTGAATAAATTACTGATTGTCTGATGATTGGCCAAAACATGCACCTGTATGCCTTGGCCAATCACAGCACAATGTCCGTGATTGGCAAAAGGCGGGGGACCTTTAGCCAATCATGGTTCAGGGGCTTAGTCCACGCCCCACACTATATAAAGCTGCTGCTTATATGGCAGTGTGTATAATGTGTTAGGCGAGATAGGAGTGAGATTAGGCAGGTAGTTAGTGGATTGTGCATTGTATCTAGTAATAGATCAGGCCATGTAGTAAATATATATATATATATATATATATATATATATATATATTGACAACACTGAAGAAATTAAACTTTGCTACAACGTAAAGTAGTGAGTGTACAGCTTGTATAACAGTGTACATTTTCTGTCCCCTCAAAATAACTCAACACAGCCATTAATGTCTAAACAGCTGGAAACAAAAGTGAGTACACCCCTAAGTGCAAATGTCTAAATTGGGCCTAATTAGCCATTTTTCCTCCCCGGTGGCATGTGACTCAGCAGGTGTGTTAAATTTGGTGTTATCCCTCTCACTCTATCATACTGGTCACTGGAAGTTCAACATGGCACCTCATGGCAAATTGTCTGAGGATCTGAAAAAAAGAATTGTTGCTCTACATAAAGATGGCCTAGGCTGTAAGAAGATTGCCAAGACCCAGAAACTGAGCTTCAGCACGGTGGCCAAGACAATACAGAGATTTACCAGGACAGTTTCCACTAAGAACAGGCCTCGCCACGGTCGACCAAAGGAGTTGAGTGCATATACTCAGCGTCATATCCAGCAGTTGCCTTTGGGAAGTAGACGTATGAGTGCTGCCAGCATTGCTGCAGAGGTTGAAGGGGTGGGGGGTCAGCCTGTCCGTGCTCAGACCATACGCCGTGCATCAAATTAGTCTGCATGGCTGTCATCTCAGAAGGAAGCCTCTTCTAAAGATGATGCACAAGAAAGCCCGCAAACAGTTTGCTGAAGACAAGTAGACTAAGGACAGGGATTACTGGAACCATGTCCTGTGGTCTGATGAGACCAAAATAAACTTATTTGGTTCAGATGGAGTCAAGCATGTGTGGAGGCAACCAGGTGAGGAGTATAAAGACAAGTGTGTCTTGCCTACAGTCAAGCATTTTGGGGGAGTGTCATGGTCTGGGGCTGCATGAGTGCTGCTGGCACTGGGGAGCTACAGTTCATTGAGGGAACCATGAATGCCAACATGTCTTTACTGAAGCAGAGCATGAGCCCCTGCCTTCAGGAACTGAGCCACAGGGCAGTAATCCAACATGATAATGACCCCAAACACACCTTCAAGATGACCACTGCCATTCTAAAGAAGCTGAGGGTAAAGGTGAGGGACTGGCCAAGCATGTCTTCATACGTAAACCTTATTGAGCATCTGTGGCACATCCTCAAATGGAAGGTGGCGGAGCGCAAGGTCTCTAACATCCAGCAGCTCCGTGATGTCATCATGCAGTAGTGGAAGAGGACTCCAGTGGTAACCTGTGAAGCTCTGCTGAACTCCTTGCCCAAGAGGGTTAAGGCAGTGCTGGAAAAAATTGGTGGCCACACAAAATATTGACACTTTGGGCCAAATTTTGGACATTTTCACTTATGGGTGTACTCACTTTTGTTGCCAGAGGTTTAGACATTAATGGCTGTGTGTTGAGTTATTTTGAGGGGACTGCAAATTTACATTGTTATACAAGCTGTGCACTCACTACTTTACATTGTAGCAAAGTGTTATTTCTTCAGTGTTGTCACATGAAAAGATATAATAAAATATTTACAAAAATGTGAGGGGTGTACTCACTTTTGTGACATACTGTATATATATATATATATATATATATATATATATATATATACACACACACACATATACAATATATATATATATATATATTTTTTAAGTAAATTTATATAACATTATCTTGCAACATTGCAATAGATTGAGGGATGGTTAAAACACATAATTGATTACATGAGGATTATGTTGTGTAAATTTTCAATTCACTTCAATTAGCCAATCATGTGAAAAACTATTTTCTGTCAAATTATGTCATCTGCAAGATTGGGTATTTAAAGTTAACTGGAATGATTGGATAATTAAAGTGAACTTTCACTTAGACAACATGTGGTTAATTTTGACACTTACTTTCAATTACCATCCGCGTGTCCGAGTGATCTTTCAGATGATGCTATAAGGTGTAAAACCCCCCTTTACTTTCACATTCATTCAGCAAAGAATAAACTCTAGTGAAAGGAAGACATCCCCTACACAGGATCTGCAGCCCACTTCCACTACCTAACTTTGATTTTGTATAAAAATTTTTGCTTATAACAATTTTTTTTTTCAGTAATGCCTCGTACACACGCATCGATTATTGGCCGGGAATTTTTAGGCCAACGTCCGATCGGCCGATTTTCGGCTTGTTAGTACGATGCTTTCGACAACCGACTCCGACTTTTCGGCCGAAAAAAATCTGGTGTGCAGGCTATAAAATTTTTGTTGGCCGTCAAGAGAACGGCCGATTTTTGTGCAGTCAGTACAGATTTCGGCAGACAAAAATCTGATGAGCATGACTGGGCATGCTCAGAGAAGAAAAAACACACGGAAAGTAAACCAGCACATGACATCACTTCTGAAGTTGGTTTTTGTTGGCCGAGAAAATTTGTGTGCAGTCTAGAGCACATTTCAACCAACACAACAACACTGGACAAAAGACGGCCGATCGGTCGGCCGATAATCTTTGCATGTGTACGAGGCATAAGACTTGTTCACATGGGCTTGAGATCAAAACTATTAGACCTTGTTCATTAGGCCTTGTTCAAACGACAGTTAGCATGCCTCAATATAGCAAACACCCAAAATACACTTATGGTTTTTAAAGCAGATTTAGCTGCAAAAAATCTCATAAAAATATATACTAAATGGATGTGCCGTCTCTTTAGTCACAACAGTAAAAGGACGTAATGTCAGAGGAAGTAGGTGTAAACAAAAAAGTCTCTCCTTCTTAAAATGTTCATTGAGTGACTGTCATGATGATGCTCTTGATACAATATTTTCTGGGCCACAGATGGGGCACAAGTATGTGGACCAGGAGTTCAGTTTTCGCTGGTTTCACGTGTTTTCCAAGTCAGTAAGAACTAGGTAAACAGCGTATTCTGGAGAAGGTCAGCCTCTAGCAAAGCAGCTTTCCGGTGAAGTCCTGTCCTGGCTGCCTCATAAGTCAGGCTCTGCAAGCCTCAATTAGTTGAACTTTTCAGCACACTATAGCTTCAAGGCTTCCTTTTTGTGTGGCACAAGTAAAAAAAAACACCCATTTTCTATTATTGACTGTTCTGCTAGTTGGCAGCTTTAATAGCTCAATTTTCTCAGTTTTGTAGCATTGTACATAACTTCAACTATGCTTCTGAAAAACGGTTTTCAAAGAATGTGTGGCTGTGTATCTAGCAGCAGTTGGCAAAAACACATAATACACATATATTACAGCAAATGTGCTGTGTATTATCCACTGACATATTTGTTATACTTTTTGGTCCTTTTGAATCAGAAAGTATTCTCCAACTGCTGGATTTTCTCATATTCCTTTTTAACACTGAAGGTCACATAACACGTATCTGTAGAATACATTTTTTCTCATGCTTCATGACCATTGCTAACTCACTGTAATTGTTTTTTCAGTCTAATGGTTTGTTAAATATTTTATAGCTCAGGCAAGTATTTGTATACCCATCAAGAGGTTTATTTCAGAAATAGATGAAAATAAACTCTGACGGAAAGCTAGAAAAGGGCAGAGAAACAGACAAGCTCTCTCTGACCAAAAATAACTTGCAAGGGTAGGTTTTGTTGCTCATTTATTTATGAACCTTTATTTCATGTTATAGAGGACCATGTAGTTTTACAGGTAGACTGTTCACACTTAAAGCAATACATTTTTCTGTAACTTCATCATTTAACTAAAACCAGTGAAACACTCCAGTGAAACCCAAACATTACAAAGAACATTCAGTTACAAAGAAAAATGTACCTGAATTTTTACACGAATGTTGTGGTCTATGTGGTCTAATTTCTTTACATCATAATAGAAGATAAAGATAGTCTTGCTTAGCAGACTCATTTGCCATTCATTAATAGAATAACCCTGCATCCCTACCAAAATGTATATGTTCATGAACATTGCATTGACATGCTTTGTTGTGAGTGTAGGTGTATAATGTGTTTTTCATTTCAGTTGACTTAACTGCCAAAATGTAGGCCAATCCCTGCCACACCCAAAAATAAAGCATACAGGACAGGGTGTGCAATGTAATTACTTTGGAACGGCACCAGCATTTCATCCCAACTGTGAAGCATGATGTAGGAAATAGGGGCATATACAGAGGCTAGATAGAATGCTATAATTGAGGCAATAAGGAAGTGCAAATATTGTTAGGGTAGCATTATGTCATATAAAGGTTAAAAGAAGAAAAATGAGACTGGCATGACCTAATGAGAGCTGTTCATGCAAGAAAGCCCAGAAATATTAAAGACCTGAAATAGCTGTGTAACCAAGAATGGTCTAATATTTCCCATAAGATTTGTGCAAATCAGTTCAGCAGCTAAAGCTAAAATCAGTTGAGATTATTGTTAATATAATCTCTATCAGCTACTATATAAAAATATTCATAGATATTTCTATTGTTTTTCCACCAAGTGAATATTTGAACCGATTCTTCAGTAAAGACCAGAATAAGTACAACTGCTTATGTTTTATTAGTCTAAGCAATTTGGGTTGGTCTATTACTTAAGCTGTGACCACACTTCAAGTATAAATTTAGGAAATTCTAAAAGGCTTTCAATGTTTTTAGCACATACATTAGACAAACAATTTCTGCTTCGTCTAATTTAATTCAGCATTGTTTGAGTACATCAAACCACTCTGGTTTTAAACTCCTTATTAGTAACCTGACGTTTTGGAAAAGCTAAACCAATGTTTGTGATTTCTCAGGCTAGAAATTTTAATAATATAATTCTCCAACCAAAATGGATTCATGAATGTGCGTAATCAGATGTACATCCTGAAAATAATAATAATTGATGGATTAATGAAAAAGGGCACATTTATATACAATCAGTATAACTACTGACCCTATCCAATGGATGCATTCAAAACTTTGGGTCAGCAGTGCATCCAAGGAAGTCATCCATGTCCTGATATGTAGGCATGGCGCACTTCACAATAATAAAAAAAAAAAACCTGCAGAATGGTACGCTATTACTGCTTGATTGTAACTAAAGCCTAACCATTTGCCGACCGCCGCACGACTATTTACTGCGCCGGTCAGCCCCTCACAGGCAAAGCGACGTAGGACTACGCCGCTAGCCTGTGAGGCTCTAGGGAGTGAGAGCGCGCACCGGCGGAGGCGTGCTCCTGCTCCCACTCGGTCACAGACCCCCCCCCCCCCTGCGTGTGCCCGGCGGACCCGATGTCTGCCGGGCACTCGCGATCGGCCGTTACAGCGGGAGAAAGGCAGGCGGCTAATGTAAACAAAGCCGCCTGTCATTCTTCCCTGTGTAAAGGTGATCAAATACCACCAAAAGAAAGCTCTGTTTGTGAGGAAAAAAGGACGTAAAATTCGTTTAGGTACAGCGTCGCACGACCACGCAATTGTCCGTTAAAGTCACGAAGTGCCGAATCACAAAATAGGCCCTGGTCAGGAAGGGGGTAAAATCTTCCGGGGCTTAAGTGGTTAAACAGTTTGTGCAGTCTCTTTACAAAATATAGACAGACAGAGCAGTTACAATACAATTCAAGACATGAGCATTATAAGGACCCTGATTATGAGAGCTTACAATCTAAAATGGAAAGGCAAGTGAAACAAAAAGGTAATAATAACTGTGTGGAAATTAGTTTTTTGAGAATTAAAATGTCAGTTGATAGATAGAGGCAGGATAGGCTTTCCTGAAGAGATGAGTTTTCGGGAATGCCTAAAGGCGGACCGAGTAGGAAATAGTCAAAAAGGTTGAAGTGGAGAGCTTAAGAGGAAGGGACATGCACTGAAGAAATCCTGCACATTAACATAGGAAGAGGAGATAAGGTAGCTAAAAAGCACAAGGTCTTAGGAAGAGTGAAGAGGACAATTTAGATGATATTTTGAGCTTGTATTGATATAGCTGGGAGCAGAATTATAGATGGCTTTGCATTTTTTTGTTAGTATTTTGAATTTTATACATTAGGTGATTGGAAGCTGGTGGTTCATTCATAACAGATTAAAGGGGTGACTTTTGATCTGCATATTATGTCGGGTAAAGCAACTGTGCAAATTAAGAAAAAAAAAAAAGTCCTTCCTCCCCCTCCTTTCCTAGTTATTAATTTGTTACCTTTTCTATAGTTAAACTTTTTTTCATTACTTTGTTCCTTAATTTATTTTATGGACTCATTTAAAAAAAAAATAAAAAAATGAAAAAAACGGAAAGAGTGCCTTTATTTCTTTTATAAGGAACTTTACAGCATTACTGACAGACATTACTGAATTAATAAATCACAATTAGCACTATCCCATCCACGGGACTCCTGCTCCCTTCTTGGCCTAAATGAAGAATCTGAGAGTAGCAGGAGCCATAGGTGCCGACTGCTTTAAGTCGAACCCTTTTGGGAGGAAGGGGGATTGTGCCTGAGCTTGCTGAGGGGACACCTGCAAGAAGGAGGAAGAGACAGCTCCAACGGGAGACGAAGTGGTGATAA
The DNA here is from genome assembly GCF_965119305.1 of Pelophylax lessonae. Taxonomy (NCBI): domain Eukaryota; kingdom Metazoa; phylum Chordata; class Amphibia; order Anura; family Ranidae; genus Pelophylax; species Pelophylax lessonae. Next base: position 371,333,502 of record NC_138772.1, on the reverse strand, counting down.
GCAATATCCTTCCTACAGAGCAGGTAAATAGAACATCTTTTTTATTTTAATAAAAATAAATATGGTTTAGTATCACTTTAATTTGTGTTGCTTATTTACAGTATGCTATAATATTTTTCTATAATTGAATGTGTTTGTAGATTTCCTTTGTTTCTTGTTTTGGGTGACATTTGATAACTTGTAGGGTTTTCTTACAAGATATATTAATGCCTCTGTTTGTACTGTAACATTTTTCAGTGTTTGTTGAAGTAGCAGATAGTGTAGTAGGCTATATTCACAGAGCTAATATACTAGGATAAACATCCTTATTTTTAAAGAGATACATTTTTTTTTCAGTTTAGATAAGATTTAAAAATTACAGCAAAATGGATGAAAATGAAGATCCTTATCTTTGTGTAAAGCTTTATGAGGTTCTGTGTGAAAAGATACTGTGTCTGGGCAAAGAAAAATGAAGTATGTCTCTAGGTGCTATACAGGCTCAATTCTCAGTGTTGTTTATCTGTAACCACTTGTCTACTGGGCATTTTCACCCCCCTTCCTGACCAGGCCGAATTTTAGCTTTTAGTGCTTTCACACTTTGAATGCATGTTCATGCAACAATGTACCCAAATTAAAATTCTATATGTCTTATGATAGATAGAGCTTTCTTTTGGTGGTATTTAATCATCACTGGGTCTTATTTTTTATTTTTTGATAAACAAACAAAAAAAAACCCTGAAAATTTTGAAATAAAAACTCTTTTTTTTGTTTCTGTTATGAAGTTTTGCAAATAAGCATCTTCTTCATTATTGTGCACTGATGGGCACTCATAAGCTGCACTGGTTTGCACTGATCAACACTGATTGACACTGATGGGGCTGCACTGATGATCAGTGCCCTGATTATCAGTGGAAATGTCCGCTTCACAGGAAAGCCATTTATCAGCTCTCTTTTCCTCACACAGTGACAGCACTGAGGAAAGGAAATGCCGATAACCAGGATTTGCATACTTGGGATCAGCTGTGTTTGGACACAGCCGATCACATGGTAAAGGGCTGCTGTGATTGGCCCTTTACCTTGATCTGTGATCATCTGTGTCTGAAGGACACGGCGATCACAGGGAGCGCCCGATACCATCACCAGGGGAAAACAGAGGGGGCGAGGTTCTGGGAGGATGTCAATAGATGCCCTCCCAGAACTGGACAAGCATGCTGAAGCCATCTTTTGGCTATGGTTAAAAACACTGCAGTACAGAACAATACCATTTGATCTGACACAGCCACTGGTCTCAATTTGACATATGTGGTGGTCTGTGTCCCTGAATGCAGGCCATGTACCCTCGCACAGGTGTATGAAATGATATACCCCATGTGAACGAGGCCTTACAGAACACCCTCCTTATGTTTTAGAGATAAATAGGGTGGGATGTTCTGTCCATATTGCAAATGGCAGGGGTATGGACAAGAAATCTGACTTCTGAGCTAAAGTACCTATATGCGCAGAAAATAAAATACCTAGGAAAAGCATAAAAAGTCTAGCAAGACACTTTGTATTTATCCTTGTTCTCCCATTGTAATGTACAGCTATAACTGTACTCCTTTGTTTAAAGCTGTATTACATCAAATTTCTTACCTTACAATACATAACGATGCAGTACTAACGATTACTATGATAGCCAAAAAAGATAATCCGTACATGAGAAGGACAGTAGAAAGTGAAGCAGTTCCTGAAAAATTAAATAAAATGATCAAATATTACAAAATAACTATATATCATTCTAAACTGATACATTTCTGCTTGATATATATTGTTGCCCCATTACTGAAATATCATGTCACTATTCCTGGTTCTTCTCCATGCTCGTTAACAGCACTATACATCCTTTGGAAGGTAAAATATTTTACATTACATATAATAATAATACTGAAACATAAAATAAGTGCAGTGCAGCAGGTATATACAGTAGATATGCTATACACAAACAAAATTAAAAATTAGTGCTACAATAAATTGTACCATATTATAACATACAGTACATGTAAAGTCTACTCGTTGATCAAACAGCACTCCACTAGACTCTTGAGTAAAAACACTATGTAATGATGTGAAAAAAATTCAACATAATTCTGAAAAGTCCCATATACAGTATATAGTGAAAACCACTGTGTAATGCAGTGACAGATCATGTATCTTCACAGTACTTCTGGTGACCCACCTCAGTCAGGTGCAATGCCTGCTCACCTCAAATATTAGACTATCACCACTACAGAGTCTAACACGCATCTGACCAATTCCTCCTATAGGAGTTGCATCAAGAACTCCTTTTCTTCACGTCCAGGGGTATGACTGCTACCTTTCCCTCTTCACTCCTCAGTCATCGGCATAATGAACTGGCCTCTAAGACATGGCAGGTTACATTTGTGTTGATCTTGCATTATATGTAACTCAAGGTGGATCTCTCCATGGACTTCTTCATCAAGATTTACACGGTCCAAGTTAATCCAACTGTCAATACCTCTTGGTTGTGATGCAATGTATCCCTTAGTGAGTGATATCTTGCCTATAACATCATCATGCCCAATTGTGTGTTCAAACATCACATATCATTAAAGTGGGAAGTGCAAAGTGAATTCTTCCCCCTAAAAATGGGTTCAGATCCTTCCAGACAGTGGCTGTGCACACCAGTACTTCATTACCCACCTTGACTTTGTAGTATGGGTCACTGGTGCCTGACCTCTGTACAGATCCACACGACTCTGCTGACAGAAACAAGCACCCTGCTGATACAATGGCACGGAGCTCACTGTCAGCCTTCCATTAATCCGGGGCTGCATGACCCTTAACCCTTCTATGAGTTTTAGGCAGATGCCTCTGACAGGGGGAAAACCTGGACGGGGGATTCTCTCCTCCCTGCAAGCCAGGCTGCCATTTAGACATGGATGAGCAAGTTTGGGGTGGAGGAACTTGACTGGCTTGCACAGAGTCCTGACCTCAACCCGACAGAACATCTTTGGGATTAATTAGAGTGCAGACTGCGAGCCAGGCCTTCTCTCCAACATCCGTGCCTGGCCTACAAATGTGCCTCTGGAAGAATAGTCAAACATTCCCATAGACACACTCCTAAACCTTGTACATACCTCTACACATTCACAAAAAAAGTGAAAAGCAAAAAACCACACACACACAAAGTCCTTTATTATCAAAAAAAAGTCTTGTGATATAAATCCACCATCAATCACATCCCCCAGAAATGCAGATTCACGTCATTCACAACATAACATGGACATGGCCATGTTTGGTTAATGACTTCATAGAGATTCCCATATTGTCATTGAATTCCGCCTTTTTGTTTACAATTAGCTGTCATTAGCACAGTTTTGGGCATAATCTACATTTTTAACTTTGGGCAGGCAGTAAAAAATAACTGTCACAGCGGTAATCGGAATGCCAAAAGTCCAGATGCATATCTTTCATGTAGCCACATCCCCTCCACTTCCTGTCATCACCCAGCCGAGAGAGGTGCTGTTTGGAGCCGCATCCATCTTGCCACTTCTGGAAGCTGCTGATGCTTATGTTCCAGCCTGAAGTCTGGCAACTGCACTTCTTTTAAGAACAAGGGTGTATTGGCGCAACAAGGACTCAGAGGTGACCCTCAATAGACCTACTATGGGGACATGTAGGACAATAACGGACCTAAATAATATCTGAAGAGTCCATAAAGTCCATAAACACAACAGGTCTGTGAACACTTGAAGGCAGCTTTGTCACAAGTGGAGAAGATGAACTTGCAGGGTACTATGAGAGAAGACAGCGCCACTCTAAGTGTAATATGACTCGGTGTTTATTAAAAATTCACCATACTGGGTACTCACAATGTACAAGAGGTAAAACAGCAGTGGATATACATCTCAGGGGATCGGTTGGTCCAAATGCCTGGGCGGAAAGGAACTGATGCACTCCGAGGATCCGTGTCTAGCTGTGGGGATCAGCGTTATCCGGTCCCTGGGGACACTTACAGCGCTCCCGGCGGCGGACTTCCGGTTTGGGCGTGAAGTGTAGAGCGTGGGGCGTGATGACATAGGCGACGCGTTGTCGGAGCATGTGCTCCTTCCTCAGGCCTCTAGCAAAGCTAAAACTTCTTTTAAGAACTCTGTTTCAATTAGTCACATGCCTGCTGAACTCTGCAGCCTCAAGGTGATCCTAAGGAGGGCTATCAGGGTCTTTGACAAGCCTTATTCTACTTCTATCTAGTGAGTGCATTTTTATTGTCTTTTATGCTTTTTAATAAATTGCTACGCCTAGATGGAGGCAACCTCTTGTGTTTGTTTTTTTATATGTGCATTAGGATCTCAAGACCTAATTTGAGAGGAGCTGCATCCATTTTACCTGGCGTTCCCTACCACTTTCCTGGCCCTGTTATATTCCCCCGTTTAATGATGGTTGTATTACAGTCAGCGCAATAGCTTACTCTTTTTCTTTTGTATATCTTTCTTAAATGTCTTTAATTGTATGTGTAGCCAGAACATTCTTAGTTTTGGACAGTGGCGGCTGGTGCTCCATGGTCCAGGGGGGGGGCAGCAGATGGACCACACCATACCCCCTAGACCACGCCAGCTCACTCACACACCATACCATCCCCCACCTCATGTCGCTGGCTCACTCACCCTGGACTGAAGTGGAGAGAAGGTGGCGGCGGCTTCCAATGCATCTCCTCCCTCCTCCTCCTTGGCCAATAGCATGGCCTCTCCTTTTGGCCAACCGGGAAACGGGTCTCAGGACCCGTTTCCTGATTGGCTGGGATTAAAAATTTGTGTGATAATAGTGTATATTTATTCGCTATTGTCACACAACTGGGTGGGCTCAGGGTGCAATGCTCTGCGCCCCGAGCCCACCCTTTTTTGAAGCCTATTAGAGCCTCTGGCTCTAATCACGTGCTTAAAAAAAAAACCATTGGAATCCATGCGTCTGGTGCCCTGCATGTAGATTGGGGTCGGCGCCCCTGTGCACCTAATGCACAAGCCGTCACTGGTTTTGGATTATGTAGGGAAACATAAGATCTAGTTTTTATAGATGTCTCTGTACATACCAGGTAGATTTGACCACTTTATTTGTCCTGGTAAACGTTGTCTCTGAGACAGAAATTTGAACAATAAGTGAAACAAAAAAGTCTTCCAATGTGTTCCAGTGACAACTAAGAGGAAGATATCCTTTAACTTCCAGTTGCATCTTTAGGAAGGAAGTGAAGAAGAAGTGGAGAAGAAGGTTCTTATTTTGACTGCTGATGCAAATACTGCTGCCCAGGAATTTTAATTCAGCAATCAGCTTCCCTGCACAGATTCAAACAGAAAAGCACTATTTTGAGACCACTCAAGGTTCTAATTTTTTAACTGAAGCCCTGATGAAGGGGGAGTTCCTTTGACCCCCGAAATGCATTGGATGCCTTTTAACACAACATGAATAAATTAATTTGGACTTTTTTGGTTTGGCACTCCTTCCACATATGAACGTCTGTTTCCCAGAGTGTCACCAGAAAGATACCTGTGAAAATGTCCTCTATGTCCCTGCTCTTAAAACAGGGGATAGCTTTCTTGCAAATGCTAAAATTACAGATGAACTGTATAAGCTGAACTGCAATGAGGTGATTAATACTGCCAAGGAGGAAAAATATTCAAACATGCACATAGCACAGATGACTTGGGCACAGAAGTCCTGACATAATAAAGAAATTAACTGAGCATGACTTTGCAAGTGGAATAAAAATTAGTCCATTTGTTCAAACAATAAATTACACCAACTGCATAAAAGGAGAAATGACAAGAAAACCCTTTCCAAAGCAAAGTAACCGCAGAGCTCAGAAACCTCTGGGACTTAATTAATTCAGATCTTTGAGCTCAAATGGTAAAATTTACTCCATGAAAGAGTTATTTTCTCGCTTTCATAGATATTTTCTTCAGGTATACTACACTATATCTGTTACACAACAAAAGTGAGGTACCAGAGAAACTTGAACAGTATTTGGCTCAAGTAAGCAACACTTTTTTGCAAAATATTGCGCACAGACAGTGGAACTGAATATATAAGTGATAACACACAGGCGATTCTCAGAAAGCATGGATTAATATTGCAAACAACTGTACCATACCACCCAAAACAAAACAGAGTTGCAGAAAAAATAAACTGTACTCTATGTAAGAGTGAAAGAACCATGCTGTTTGGTGAGATGCCAACCACATACTGGGGGAGAGGCAATTATGACCGCATGCTATCTTCAAAATCAATTATCAGGAAAATCAACTCCATATGAACTGTGGAATAAAAAAAGCCCCGAATTTGAATCATCTAAAAAATGTTTTAAAGCAAAGCCTATGTGTACATCCCAAAAGAAAAACATACAAAATGGGATGCTTTCACAAAGGAAGGTGTACTTGTGGAGTACAGGTAATCCCAAAAGGGATACAGAAATATATAAAAAGACACAAACAAGGTAGCCATTAAAAGTGTAATTGTGGATGAAACTTCAGTGTATTCAAAATGTTATGAACTAACACAAATGCTTCAAACTGAGGGAAATGTCACATAAAGATAAGCAACAAAGTGACATAGGAATATAAAATAAAGCAGACAATCCAAATGCTGTAAAAGAAGAAACCGGGCCACAAAGAGGCTTTAATCAGGAAATGCACCAGAAGCAATAAAGGCATCCCAGCCAAACCCCTGTCCTATGTTGCTCACATAGCATTCAAACCAGAACCAGATTTATGGGATGAGATGCAAAGACTTCCAACTCATGCTTTGCAGGAAGAAAAAACTGACATATCATTGCTGCCTGTAGAGAGCCCTGTGTTGTTTACCAACACAAGGCTCTCTTCTGTCATTCACTCAGTTGATCAATGGGTCTCAGCTATAAATCATTGGCTGAGACCCACTGATCAGCTTGTGCTGCAGAGAATGACAGCTCAGGTTTCCAGGTGCATGCGCGGACCCAAAAGAAAGCCCCAATGTACAGGTACGTTACAGTGCGTATACGAGCTGCCCCGCCGCAGCACATATATGGCAAGAAGTTAAGGAGGAATCGGCTACCTCCAAGTATATATGCCCTTAACTTATTTATTCTATGTATGCATCCAAGATGGAGACTTTCATTGATAAGAGATAGGGACCACACTATACAAAGAAGACTTGACGAGGTAGTGCATCTTCCCCATATATTGGCAAATGCTGTGCAACTAAAACATCTTTCTTTTTACAATACAATTGTTAACCTGTTTACAACCGCCCTCTCCAGATGTACTGCGGCAGGCAGCCGCTCCCAGGAGAATCGCCATACATGTACAGCGCTCGCTCTCGGGAGTCTAGGGGGCGAGCGAGCGCACTCCGCCCCCGGCGCACTCCTGCCTCCGCTTGTCAGCGGGGAGGCCGATACGTGTGTCAGGCAGCTCCGATTGCTACCTGACACCCACGATCATTCCCCTCTGAGAGAGAAGGACGGTCAGCTGTTGTAAACACAGCCAACCGTCCTTCTCCCTGAAATGATCACAGAGCTCATGTGATCCTTCTATATAGGATCACATGTCTCTATGGTCATCTCAGAAGCCACGCCCCCCCACAGTTAGAATCACTCCCCTAGGCTCACATTTAACCCCTTGTTCACCCACGGGCTTCCCTGCCAGTGTCATTATTACAGTAACAGTGCATATTTTTAGCACTGATTACTGTAGTAATGTCGCTGGCACCCCAAAAGTGTCAAAAATGTCAGTCAGGGGTCCGATCTGTCCGCCGCAATGTTGCAGTCTCGCAAAAAATCGCAGATCGCCGCCATTACTAGTAAAAATAAATAAACAATAAAAATGACAAATCTTTCCTGTAGTTAGTAGACGCGATAACTTTTGTGCAAACCAATCAAAATACGCTTATTGCAATTTTGTTTTACCAAAAATATGTAGCAAAAAACAAATTGGCATAAAATGTTAAAAAATTTAGATTTTTACATTTTTTTTTGAGAATGTCATATAGCAGAATGTGAAAAATATTGTTTTTTTTTTTTTTTTCAAAACTGTCGCTTTTTTTTTGTTATAGCGCAAAAAATAAAAATCGCACAAAATACCACCACAAGAAAGCTCTATTTGTGGGGGAAAAAGGACGTCAATTTCCTTTCGGTACAGCGTCGCACGACCGCGCAATTGTCCATTAAAGTAATGCAGTGTCGAATCGCAAAATAGGGCCTGGTCAGGAAGGGGGTAAAATCTTCCGGGGCTGAAGTGGTTAAACAGTGTAAATTGTTTTTTGCTGCTTGCTTGCTGGCAAGTGTGCTGTGAATTTGTTGTAATATGTTTGTTCTATGCAAAGCTTCTCCATGTGAACCTTACTTTGAAATGCTAATTATAAATTCTTAGAAGTGGTTGCCATTTTTCTTTAGTATTATAGTATAGTCAATGGCAGTACTAACCCCCCCCCCCCTTTGTCATTGGCAGTGTTGTACAAACTGTGAGAACTAGCATCAACCTTTCCCCTGGTTGTCATTGGCCGTGCTGTACACACTGGAAGAACTAGCATCAAACAGTAGAGCTTTGAGGGACAAAGTCACTCGTTTTCTTCTTTAAGAGCATTTATGGCCCAATTCTCCACATCAGACCCATTATACATGTCACTTTTGTACAAACTAAAACTGTGAAAATACTTTCTTAACCATATCAGGCTGCAATACCAAATCTTCACCACCTTGCGCTGGTGGCGCTTCATTAAACTCATGAACACTTAGATTGTCAGCATTAACAGACCCATTATCACCATGAGTATTTTCAAACATTTTAGTTTTAGCATTTAACATATTCTTACCAGGTTCAAGTACCCGCTATTCCATCAGAGCGGCACCATAATTGTCTGACAACCTCCGGCTCCAACACACAGAGCTCCATGGATGCTTCTAGGGACTTCTCTATGGCCTTATATCATGTTGCTGGGGGAGATCGCACATCCTTAACCATACTTTAAACAACATTTTCTCATCTCTAGCAAGCTGCGCTAGTTCATTAACAACTATTCCATCAGCATTAGTCAACTTAATAGCAGTATTGTCATACTCCTTAGTAAGTTTCACATCATCCCATTTAATGTTACCTTGCCTTCCCACTTGACAGGGCACTGCAACGAGGAGTTCCTTTTCCACACTGACAGCGGATCTCCCATTTGGGGTCACTTCCACTCCAGTGTGCGCAGTCACATAGTCATTCTTTTCCATGACTTTACTAGCAACAGTCTTACCCATCAGCGGAACATGTGTTGCCATGTTCACTTGATGTTACGTTGTCTCTCGTCTGCAGCAATTTTATTGGCCAACGACTACAGGTGGCCACTCGATAGAATTACAACTGGCACCTCCGAATATTTAGCACCCACTGCAGGCACAACAGGAAATTCCTCTTTGTTGCCAGGGGTGACTGTAAACATTTTTGAACAGGAATCTTGGCTTGCAGACAAGGACTTTTGCCCAGCAACATAATCTTCAGCTGTATTTGCATTTGGGATTAATAAAGTATTCTGTATCTGAATTTGTATTCCACAATGTAGGTGTCAGGGTCCTTTTCAGAATAAACCTGAGCATGTGCTGAAAAGGAGATAGAAGAATAAAAATGTGCAGGTGCTGAGGAAAAGACTTGGAATAGTTGGCAATACTTTACATGGTCCTGCACCAAACACCCTATATAAGGTCCGTAGCTGCACTTAGACGTTGCTGGATGATCTTCAGCTACCCGTACTCCTTGCTCAAGTGTCTACTGTATTCTTTGAATTACTGGTTAGTGATCCGTCGTGCCCATGGACTTCTCTGCTGCCTGATCCCTGGTTTTAACCCTGACTTGCTGTAAGGACTTTTCTTGCTTTACTGTGCATGGCCCTGGCTTGTTCTTGACTATAATTCTGCCTACTCCATGGCTTATCTTCCTGTGTATGACTTTGGTGTCCATCCTGCCTACGATTCTTCAGTCCAGTCCTGCCAGCCTGTTCCTGCTTCTTCCTCTGGTGCCACCTTGCCTGTGGTCGCTGCCCTGGTTCCGCTACACACCTGGGGCTAGGGAGGTTTTGCCATCTGTCCTGACAGACTAGCTGACAGCTATCCAGTTCCACTGTGCTGCAAGCAGCTTCTAGCAGATCTACCTAAATGGCACCTGTGCTTCTTTGAGCCTAGCACTCCCTGTTCTCACCTTCAGGGGTGCTTGGTCCTTAGCTGCAAGGGAAGTCCTCTCATCAAATTGGCCTCAGGACAGGTACATGACACTAGGACAAGAAAAAATGTTGTGCCCCAGTTGTCCACATTCTAGACATGGCATGTTTCCATACATATCTTTAGTGGGATGCTGAGCTCCTCCTTCCAGTAGGCACTTCTCTCGTTGCTAAGGAAGATGGCAATCTTTCAGCTGTACTTTGCTGGCTGTCCCAAACATGTTGGCTTTTCTCTCCATGAAGCTGCATTACTTTAAGCTTACCACAATCCTCTGTAGGCAATAGTAGACAATCCTCTGTAGGCAGTTTTGTCTTGCGGTCCACAGACCTGATGTCACAGGCATTGCTATGGGCAACTGCACTCCTTGCTGTGTCACCCTGCTTTGTAAGCTGGGACAAAGGGCACTTGGAGACAGCATGTCTCCACTCACTGCACCACAAACAGCACTCTTGCCTCAGTGTCTTGAAAGAGCTTCCAACACTGCATCTTCTTTCAAGCTTATGCCTTTGCAAAAATATAGCAGGTCTCTTTACTTCACTTGTTACTTTCCTCCTGCAGGTTCTCCTCACCTGCACACACAGATTGTGCTGTCTCATGCTCAGTACACAGTTCAAATAATGGATGAACTTACTTCTTTTCAGAGATTTCTAATGTACTGCTGCCTGCTTCATCCTCCACCATATGTGAGAACTAGCATCAAACAGAAGAGCTTTCAAGGACAAAGCCACTAGCTTTGTTCTTTTTAAGGACTTTTCTGGCCCAATTTTTATAAAATAAAGTTCAAAAATAAAGTTCAAAAATAAAACATGAGTTTCCCTCACAGGGATATTCAGCATTGCTCTTCCATCCAAACAAAATTACATTGAGTCTCCTGGTTTACACATACAGCCCTGTTTCCTACAGACTGTCCTCTTACAGACACACACTATATTTATACAGCTAGCGGCCCCTTGCTGCTCTGGCTCCCACCTCTCTCCTAGGTGGAGCCCTCCTGACTCCTGGCCGAAGACCTCCTGTGTGCCAGGGTGGAGCACAGAACCATGGTGAGGTCTCTACAAAAAACTTGCACACACCTGTGCAATTAGTGTGCTGGCTGTTCACAAAACTTGGACCCAAGATTGGAGATTTCCTCCCATACAAATCTCTAAGAAATCTCCAGGCTCTACTGTAGGTCCCAAAATGAACTTTACAAAACAATGAGGATACTTAAAAGCCAGTTTCCTCTGCATTAGGCAACCCCCCCTGGAGCCCCTCAACCTGCCTGGTTGAGAATCTTGTGTGATAACCTCTATTTAGACACTGGCAGGGTACCCCACTGCCACAACACATATACACAAGTTGTCATTAAAGAGTGTGGACAAAAAGTTTTACTCATTTTTTTTTTCACCCAGGCTGGCTCAGGTTGGACAAGTGCAGTCATTTATTAAATATCAGCTAACTGAATCACAGGATGCGACTGAGTCTCCAAGCCACCAGCTTCTTGTATACACATTCTCCCTCTTAGTTGTTTAACCACTTAAGCCCCGGAAGATTTTACCCCCTTCCTGACCAGGGCCTATTTTGCGATTCGGAACTGCGTGATTTTAACGGACAATTGCGCGGTCGTGCGACGCTGTACCTAAACGAAAAAGAGCGTCAATTTTGCAAAAATAACAATATTTTTCACATTTTTTATATGAAATTCCCCCCCAAAAAAATGTAAAAATCAAAATTTTTTAACATTTTCGGCAATTTGTTTTATGCTACATATGTTTGGTAAAAAAAATTGCAAAAAGCGTATTTTGATTGTTTGCGCAAAAGTTATCGCGTTTACTAACAAAGGGAAAGATTTTTGTCATTTTTGTTGTTTTTTTTTAACGCGTAATGGCGGCGATCTGCAATTTTGTTTGCGGTACTGCGACATTGCCGCGGACAGATCGGACCCTTGACTGACATTTTTGACACTTTTGGGGTTACCAGTGACATTACTACAGTAATCAGTGCTATACATATGCACTGTTACTGTAAAATGACACTGGCAGTGAAGGGGTTAACTTTTTTTGAGAGGGAGGGGTTGTGTGTGTCCCTAGGGGCGTGATTCTAACTGTGATTGGCTGTGGTTTGAGGTGTAGGAACAGTGATCAACGGTCCTACATAGTAGAACCGTATGATCACTATTTCTACATAGGGGAGAATGACAGGCGGCTTGTTTACATTAGCCGCCTGCCTTTCTCCTGCTCTAACGGACGATCGCGAGTGACACACGTGGGGGGGTCTGTGACCGCACGGGAGTGCGCCTCCAGTGGCGAACGCTCACTCCCTAGACCCTCACAGGCTAGCGACGTAGTCCTACGTCGCTTTGCCTGTGAGGGGCTGACCGCCGCAGTAAATAGTCGTGCGGCGGTCGGCAAGCGGTTAAAATTTAAACAAAGCCTGTACATCCTGACACTGCCATACTGTAATATGATAATACTTTAAAGTGTATCCAAACCAAAGTACAAAAAATGTATATATTGCAAATTACCAGTTGTTAGATGTGGTGGCAGCATTGGGATTTTTTTTTTCCAGGCTTCTTACCTTTATTTTCATTGTGGTGATTCTGCCAGTAACACACTTCCTGTCCTAGGGTGATAATGCTGACTCAATATACTGTATCTGGAGCAGCAGAAGCATTGTCATTCCAGGTTAGTAAGAACTACAGGACACCTTTCCCTCTCTTCTTCTCACATAGGAAGAGAGGTGTTCTGCACTTCACAGAGGTCATCTGGGCAGGAAATGTCACAGTTCACTTTCTCAGAAACCAAACCCTTTCACTGTCTGCAACTATTCATTTTTCAGTTGAGTTTCTGTAGGATCAGTCTGCTGTTTCGCACATGGGTCACAAATCAGATTTCTGTTTATCAGTGCAACTGTTTTCAAACTCCCCAGAAATATGCCCTAGGTCTTTTCCGATTAGCATGTTTAGACATTCCTGCATTCCTCCTGTTGGTCCTTAGCAAGAAAAGCAGCTAGACACAACCTCTAAAGTGACGTCCAGGAAAGCCATTTAAACCCGTTCACTGTACTTGGGAGTTACCTGTGCAAAAACCTCTCTGCATACAGTATCGATCCTCAGGCTCCTGTACCCGTGATCTGCGCTCCAGGTCTGATACCTGTTTACGACCTCTGCCTCTTTCTCAATGATCCTTGTTAATCCTAGTACACACTGCTGTTTTTTTAAATCAATCTAGCGGGCTGACTAAAAAAAACTGACAGCTCAGGTAGGAGCTGCTGTACTAACAATCCAATGTTAGTACAGTGATCTCCCCTGCTGTTCTATTGTGTTCTGACAAGGGAACTGCCCCCTCCCCCGCCGGAACATTTTGGTCAAAAAAGGTCTGCCAATGGCTGAGAGCACTAGACGGGAGCCAGTCTGCAGACCTTTTTTGGTCTTGCTGAATAGGCAGCTTCTGTCAGACTGGCTGCAGTACACACGGGTCAAATGTCAGCCGGTTTCTATTGAACCGACTGATGCTGCCCCACATTTGGCACATGTGTACGGGGCTTTATTCCCTGCCCTGACCTTTTAACCATTTGACCATGACCTTGTTTGCCAATTATGTACCACTCTTAATTTCTTGCACTCTTTGTGTAACCATTGGCCGTACCTGGGGGCCATTTGTAGCAAAGACTATGGTCCTTGGCATGTTGCTCTACTGAACACTGACAGTTTTTTTAGAGCCTACACCTAGGCCCTTTGTTATGCTCTATGTTTGCGTAGCAACACTGAGGGTTCACTACCTCTGTGACAGATAAGACTGTTTTAGATAAAACTTTGCACAGAACTTGGGATAGGTCTGGAATTTTGGCAGGATCAAAAAGTACTTTCACACTTATCAGAGAGATAACAAAGACCTTAAATGTTAAAACAGACCAAAAGGAGTCCAGTGTTATACCTAAACAATCCTTTTATCAACATTTTTTTCCAATATTTTCCTAGACATAGACCGCATAAATTCTTCAATTCTTCTAGGTATACTTACACATAGTTTTTGAAGGAACTCAGCAGGTAGGTAGTTCCAAACATCTTGGAAACTAACCACAGATCTTCTGCGAATGTAGTCTGCCTCAAATCCTTCTGTCTCTTCATTTTATCCCAGATAGACTCGATGATGTTGAGATCAAGGCTCCATGGGGGCAAACCATCACTTTCAGGACTCTTTGTTCTCCTTTGCACTGAAGACAGTTCTTAATGTGATCTTGGATGTGAGTTTAGGGTCATTGTCTTGCTGCAGAATACATTTGGGTCCAAACACACCCTCCCTGATTGTAGGACATGATGGATGAATATTTTGCTTGTATTTCTCAGCATTGAGGACAACACTGATTCTGGCCAAATCTCCAACTCTATCTGCAGAAATCCAGACACTCATTATTGTTCCTTTTCTGCAGCTTTTCGCAAACAAACTGCCTTCTGCTACAGCCAAATATTTCAAATTTTGACTCTTTAGTTCAGAGCACCTGCTACCATTTTTCTGCATCCCAGCCCCTATGCTTTCATGCATAGGATGTGGAATCAAGGCTAAGCGACTCAGCTAAACAAGAAAACATAGGAAAGCATGCTGTATGTGTATCTACGCAAACATTATTGCTGGTAAGGTAACTTGCACTCAAATACTCCATTATAAATTTTAGCAATTGTTGCCATTCTTCTATAGGTGAAGAGTCTAGAGATAAGGCAGCAGTGGTAGCAGGAATGAGTGCTTCATTGCATCACCGGAACCAACATGTCCATGATATAAAATAACTAGCTTTCGAAAAATATAGAAATTTTGACTTTTTGGCAAAATAATCTGGAGTCAGTGAGGAAGGTGAAAAAGTTTTAGTGATTTTTTTAATGGGGCTTTAAACGGTTCTTTGTCTGTTGAAAATGAAAATTCCTTTTTGCCTCACACACACTGGGCATTTGCCCATTTGCCCAGCTCTTCTGACCACCTTTTCTCCTAGGAGAAAAGCAGGAGAAAAGCAGCACAAAAGCACACCTAAAGCCTTTGGGCGTTTGTTCATTCCATTGACCAAAAAAAAAGAAAAAAACACACACTTACCTGTCCCAGGATCCAGGTATGTCCTCTCCTGTAAGAGAAGGTTTGCTGTGCAAAGACGTGCTCCTGTTACAAACTTGACAATGGCTAATGCGCATGCGCGAACTCGCACAGCCACACACTCACGTTCGCGAATACGCAACGTGCGATAGATGCTGGCGCCAAATGGGCTATTTAAACCCAGCCCTTAATCTGCTCCAGTGCTGCTTTGTCTTCAGCCTTGGATACCTGTTACCTGCTTATCTGCAACCTGTTTCTATTTCCAGACCCGGCTCGTCCTGACTATTCTCTGCTCTCCGCCTGCACCGACCTCGGCCTGTCCTGTGACCTCTGCTCCTGTCTGCTCCTACTGGCTTCTACGTTACCGATTGGCTCCCGACCTGGCTTGTCTTACCACGCTCTTGTCATTCCCAGATCAGTCCATCTTGCCTAAGGAGGCTCCCCAGGCTCCTCCTGCTATCCGGACTTCGGTCTCCAGCACCTGCTGCCTGCTCATTGTCCTGCTCAACCGGACTTCCCTGGCAACCCTCACCAGTGGCCACCTGTCCGCTTCCCGCAACCTCCAGGCGCTCGTGCTACTCTACACTCCGGTGCCCCCTGTCTTCACTATCAGGGGTCCCGAGTCAGAGGCACAAGAGAGGCCTTCCTCACAGTATCAGGTACGTGATATCTCCTGACCTGGCTCTTAACCAGACCTCGGCTCCAGGCATCTGTGGGCAGCCATTTGTGACTCTTTGCAGCTTAACAGCTGTCTGCTCGCTGCAACATATGAATGGTCCTGCAGTCTACTGAGACCTGTGATGTATGGGGGAAGTATGGGGGGGGGGGCCTGAACTTACACTCTGATTACCGTGGCGATCCAATTGGGAGTGGAAGTGGTACCTGTCAAAACCAGGTACCCACTAACCCCTCACCACCACTCAAAAAAGAAGACATTCCAAATATGGGAGAGGAGGGGGGAGGAGAAGGAAAAGCAAAACTTTCCCTTTTGGGGGAATTTCCACTTTAAGTTGTGACGGCTTTCCAAATAAATAAATTAATTAAATTTGAATACTAATTGTTCTGATGCACCTGAAATGTTTTAGCTGGTGTAAACTTAAAGTTCAATTGGGCAACAAGGAAAACCTTTATGCAATGGGGTAAGTTTTTCTCTTTTCTCCTCTCTTTGACAAGCACTGTGCAGGTACCATCGCCTGAATTGTACGATCCTGCACAGTGCAAATAAGGACAGCAGCCCTTTGTTCATAAAAAATAGCAGCCTGAGTAACAGTATTCTAAAGCAGGAAGCATAGCAAGTCTAAGGAAAAAGTAAATATAGCTGCCCCCATGTACATATGCAATTACCAGCCGTACATGGAAATAAGGCTTTCAACAGAAGAACATACATTTATACACTGATTACATTCACATAACTGAAAAAATGTAAAAGATTATAGATTTAATTAGGCAGCAATCAGCTTTAAGTATTTTAGTATTGAGGTATTTCAGACAAAGAATTTAATAGGAAGCAAAGTATGTTATTGCACTGTGATGATTCTAGCAGTAACTCCATGGAGACTGCACGCTGTGAATACATAGTAATGGAAAATGATATTGTAAAAACATTTGTGCAAAATAAATGGAAAAAGGAAAATTAAATTTTGAAATATAAAAATACAGAAATAATCAAATTTGAAAATGATCTGGTCCCTTTATCTATTTGTTTATTATGTACTTGTGCTAACATGCGTCATTTTATGTCAATGAAATCGTCATACCGTGTATTATATTTAGCTTTAAGATTTATATTTTAAAAGTCTTCTCATTGGACATGTCAGCTATTTAATTACTAATTCTCTGTATTTATTGATTTTCTTCTGGTTATACTATGAAATAAATGGTAGACATCTACTTTGTAAAATGATTATACAATGTGTTCTATGTCTTTCTTAAAAAAAAAAAAAAAAAAGCCCACATGATGTAAAGGCCAACTGGTAACCTGGTGATTGCACAAACAGAGAATAGATATGCAGATATGTATAGAACATAGTAACAGGATGTGAAGACCTGACTATAACACACGCTATGAAATGAAGGATTACAATCTCCTACTTATGCATAAAAAGACAGAATAAGGCCTTGTTCATGCTTGTACAGCATAAGAGCCACATGTACAGCAAGCTTTCATAAAGCATTTGCAGAGCTTTTGGGAAGTTTTGTTAAAGCCATTAAAGTACCCCTCAACTCCATTTTAGAAATGTTAAAGCATATGTTACTACAAAATGTAATATGTCATGTATTTGTCCCTGGCATTAGGTAATAGTATGAAAAAGTACTTAGTTATGAAATACCGGGTGATCCTGCCAGTCCCCCTGCTTTTCTGTTTTTATCTGACAATGCCTAATGTATTCAGTTTGCATCTTGGGAGTTACCGGACACCATGCATACACATAATGTGCCTGTACTCTCATGATCAGACTTCGCTGCCAAGCCCTCTCCTGGCCAGCTCTTCCTGAGGCATGTAACCAAAGTTCCCGCACAGGAGACATTGATAGAAGTTGTAACCGGAGTTCCCGCACAGGAGACATTGATAGAAGTTGTAACCGGAGTTCCCGCACAGGAGACATTGATAGAAGTTGTAACCGGAGTTCCCGCACAGGAGACATTGATAGAAGTTGTAACTGGAGTTCCCGCACAGGAGACATTGATAGAAGTTGTAACCGGAGTTCCCCCACAGGAGACATTGATAGAAGTTGTAACCGGAGTTCCCGCACAGGAGACATTGATAGAAGTTGTAACCTGAGTTCCCACACAGGAGACATTGATAGAAGTTGTAACCGGAGTTCCCGCACAGGAGACATTGATAGAAGTTGTAACCGGAGT
Organism: Pelophylax lessonae; assembly: GCF_965119305.1. Taxonomy (NCBI): domain Eukaryota; kingdom Metazoa; phylum Chordata; class Amphibia; order Anura; family Ranidae; genus Pelophylax; species Pelophylax lessonae. The sequence goes on along the minus strand of NC_138772.1, from coordinate 371,315,382 downwards.
TCCCACACAGGAGACATTGATAGAAGTTGTAACTGGAGTTCCCGCACAGGAGACATTGATAGAAGTTTTAACCGGAGTTCCCACACAGGAGACATTGATAGAAGTTGTAACCGGAGTTCCCACACAGGAGACATTGATAGAAGTTGTAACCGGAGTTCCCGCACAGGAAACATTGATAGAAGTTGTAACCGGAGTTCCCGCACAGGAGACATTGATAGAAGTTGTAACTGGAGTTCCCGCACAGGAGACATTGATAGAAGTTGTAACTGGAGTTCCCGCACAGGAGACATTGATAGAAGTTGTAACCGGAGTTCCCGCACAGGAAACATTGATAGAAGTTGTAACCGGAGTTCCCGCACAGGAGACATTGATAGAAGTTGTAACTGGAGTTCCCGCACAGGAGACATTGATAGAAGTTGTAACTGGAGTTCCCACACAGGAGACATTGATAGAAGTTGTAACCGGAGTTCCCGCACAGGAGACATTGATAGAAGTTGTAACTGGAGTTCCCGCACAGGAGACATTGATAGAAGTTGTAACCGGAGTTCCCGCACAGGAGACATTGATAGAAGTTGTAACCGGAGTTCCCACACAGGAGACATTGATAGAAGTTGTAACCGGAGTTCCCGCACAGGAGACATTGATAGAAGTTGTAACCGGAGTTCCCGCACAAGAGACATTGATAGAAGTTGTAACCGGAGTTCCCACACAGGAGACATTGATAGAAGTTGTAACCGGAGTTCCCGCACAGGAGACATTGATAGAAGTTGTAACCGGAGTTCCCGCACAGGAGACATTGATAGAAGTTGTAACCGGAGTTCCCGCACAAGAGACATTGATAGAAGTTGTAACCGGAGTTCCCACACAGGAGACATTGATAGAAGTTGCCAATGTTATGGTCTGTGGAGATAAAGCACTATTTCCCCTCCATTATTTGGAGGTCTTTTCTTCTGGTAAGCATGTATACATACATGTATTTAAAGGTGATGGAGCACTGAAGTACTTGCAGAGAACAAAATTGAGGTTGGATTTATGGACTTTTTTCACTGATCACAGTTTGTATTGAGCACTTGGTTCACTTACATTATTGTGTATATACAGTATATACATTTTTTTAATGGAATTATGAGGGGTTTTCAAAACGTTTCCATACTTTTTATATTTAAAAGAGTTAAAACTTTAATACAGTAATAACTTTTTGAAGAATCCATTTATCACAGATTTGCTTATTGATAAGTTTTGCACTGTTGCAGATTGATTTAAAGGACAGAGCAACACATTTTTGTCCATATTTGTGCAGCACTAACCCTGCAGGGGCCGCTGGTAATGGACTCTCCTATTCCTACACAGCCAGGCAACATGCATTCTCCACTTGCAGTCAGACACAAGAAGTCAGTCCCATAACTTGTTTTTGTTGTTTTTTTAATAGGGGATAACAACTTGGATTGCAGAAGGGATTTATGGGATGCCCAGCAGATGATGAACACAACAAAACATGGGGACAATCTTCCTCTCTCTGTAAAAAAAAGTCCCAAACTGTTTCCTTCTGTACAAACTTACAGTCCTTTGTAGATTAATAGCAATAGTACATTACAGACTATGGGCCCTGGGCCCTTCTGGAAAGTAGCACAAACTTAAGGTAATTGCTTGCAGGAGTGTATCCCCAACCTCTGTGGATCTGGTTCCAGTTCCACTACTCAGCAGGTCCTACCAGCCCTCCTGGCTGCTCCAGAGATCTCTCAGGGTAAGAATTAAGGGATAAAGCACACCGCTGTCCCTCCAGAAAGCTGACTACATATGGCAAACCTTGCCCTTGCAGTGTCCCTGAGTGTGTTGATATACTCACTGTACTTTCCTTGCTCCCACTGCTCCCAGGCATTGGCCCAAAACACACCGCACTGCAGAAGGAATCCTTCCTAAACCAGCCCGAGCCTTCATCCTGTGGGGCCCCCCTGGACCTAGAGGGCCCCTCAAGGCCACCGACAGATTCTTCAGCACTCCATCTTTCACACTACTCCCTCTGCCTGCATGACTCACCCATACGCAAGGGTTGGCTCAACCACCCTGCTGGGCCCACTGCCTGGAGATTTGCCAAGCTCCTTGGAGTATGCAGAACGACCCTCCTAGCCTCCACCCTCCAGTTTCCAGGACTTTCTCCAACTTCCCAGAAACAGGGGAAGGCACCAGAGTCCTGCCTATATGAGTCACCCAGCCCTGAACTCAAATAAACCCTGACCCAGATTCCATGACTCATATTTACCCATGAGCCAAACTATGTTTTGCCTGCTCTAACACTAGTAGCACACTAGAGCGTGCTACATATGTTTAGATATTCAGTATTTCAATATCAGTGAGTGCTGCTGTCTGTAAGGAATAGATTAATGGTATACACTAAGCACAGTTTTGTACATTTTACTTCCCAAGGAAGGATCAATGTCCAGAAATCTGTGAAGTATCTGCTTTTTACACAGGCACAGCACAACTGTACTCCGATTATACTGGTGCTGCCACACCTCCCCTCAGCCCTGCAGTGAGTGCAAGTGGCTGTGATATGTGATGTTGGGACATTGGCTAATCATTACAAGGAGTCTCCTTTTTCTCTATCCAGCACCACCAGTCTGGGCGTTACCAGTAAGAGGGCGAAACGCTGCGTCTAGCGAGACAGAGAGCATCTGAGGTGTGACGTCAGTTCCGGGTACTTCTGGTTGGTGGAACGCATGCTGCAACCGCAGCACCCACTAGAGAAAACTGCGATCCACTTCCTGTACTTTTTGTAAGTGTAATCCGTTCTGCTTTTATTAAAACTGTTTCACATACTTCACTATGGCAGGCCTCCTGCATTCTTATTTTTTATGAGGATTTTAAGAGAGTGAGGTATCCAGCATCCCTGTTGCTATCTGGTTTATTACCAATCACAAGGAGACTATTCCAGGCTGACCACATTCAATTATCTGAGAGTGAGTCATCCACCATCCCTGTTGATATCCGGTTTATCACCAACCCCAAGGAGATTATTCCAGGCTGACCACATTTCATCATCTGGTGAGTGGGGTCACCTAAGGAGAGCACAGGCACCTTTGATACAGCTGCACCGGAGCACTTTATGCACAACAGCCCTGAAGCACTATTTTGCACAAAGAACTGTTTTATTTAAGGACTTTTATGCACAGTGATTTTCATCCATTAAGGAATATATTGATTGTTTATTATTGTTTTTTTATATTTTTTATTGATTAGATATTGATCAGATCACATAACAGCACTAGCACTTGATGAGATTTACCATATGTTGATACTTATTATTGATTATTTTGCACAACTATTTAATTGGACTTAGCAATTTCATATGATCCAGCACATATATTTATTTATTGCAAAGAGAGAGGCAGCGCTGACTACTTCACTTACTCATGATAAAGGCACCACACCCTTTTTTTTGTTAGCAGCAGCTTCATTCACGTTTAAAATCACATTCACATTTATTTAATACATAAGCACTCGGATCTTTGCACATATACCCTACTTAACCTCCAGGTCTGTCCCCAGCCTTTTTCTCTATCCAGCACCACCAGTCTGTTTCTGATTGAAAATCATTTATCATAATTCAACCTACTGTACTTTCAGTGAGCTAAGCCTGTCATTGATACACACATTTCTGGGTGGGTATGTCATCAAGCAGCCTGGGCTCTAGGACTGAGTAGCGTTCACTCATCATTAGCACTGCTCAGTCCAGGAGGAAGGATAGCCACCTCAGAGGACAAAGGACCCATGATGTCTCTGGACAAGCTATAAGTCTACTGGAAAAAAAAAGGCACGTATTGGGTGTTTTTTGGGGGGTTTAGGAAGGGGTATTGGTATACATATATTGGCATTGGTTATAAGCAGGGACGGGAACACACAGTTCTACTTTAACATTCCTAAATTGGAACCAAATAGTTCTTTAAACTTACCAACATCAAAAGAGAGGGGATTTTATCGCTACACCAATAACCACCCAAGAAACAAATGAAGAGTATGTACCCAGTATCAAATATTACAAATGCTTTATTAATATGTGTGTTTAAACGTGCCAAAAAAAAGTGTACCCCACCCATCCCTGGAACAAACATTAATTGCTGCTAGACCTCATTTAAATGTACGTACTAAATCATTACATGATCATCATATAAAAACAAATATAGTCTATACAGGGACCCTGTAGTACAGTGATGGCAAACCTTGGCACCCCAGATGTTTTGAAACTACATTTCCCATGATGTTTAACAATTCTGCAGAGTGGATGAGCATCATGGGAAATGTAGTTCCAAAACATCTGGGGTGCCAAGGTTCCCCATCAATGCTGTAGTAGGTCTCAACTCATTTCACAAGTGCTTGTTGCTTCTTCAGGAGACCTAATGCAGCAGGGAATAGGATACAATTAGGATAATACATCATTAAATCTTTACAATGATAGAAAAACAATAGGGTTACATAATAGTTCTTTAAAGACTTCAACAAAGCTGATCAAAGATTGCCAAATGGTTTGCAAATGCTTTGCAAAATTTTGATTGAGGAAAAACAAAATATATAAACATTGGACTTCCTTTTTAGAGACAGTTTGAGACCATTCAATATGCATTTAAATTTGCTAAATCTTGCCAAAAGCTTGCTGTACACACTTTAACAAGCTAAAGTTCATGTGAACAAGATCTAAGAACACATTTTGTGAATCACCAGCTAGTTATAATAACATTCCTCCTGCAGTCAGTGTAAGTGATGTACAGATTAGAGAAAATACAGTCCTTTATGCAGTCCACTAATCTGTTCTAAATGCAATGCAACTTTGCCCTCCTGTACCTTAACTTTTGTTATGCACAGGTAGAGAGTGTAAAACATTCTTTCTCTAGACATTTTCTCAGTCTTAACAGTACTCAGTTGCTGACTGAAGGAAGAATCACAAGTTGACTCCTCTGTTTATTAGTTAGCGGTCAATTCTGAAATTACTTTAACGGGAGATTTTATCAGATGCATATGTGGAATAAGTTTCCATTCACACTAGTGCTATTTCAGATGCTACTTGAGTCACACAGAATCATATGACAATGGAAAGCACACTGTTTTCAATAGTGCCTGTTCACCTCAATGCAACTCAGCATGGTGCGATTTTGGAAAAGGTTCCTGTACTGCTTTGGTGCGATTCCAGCCCCATTTTGGCCCAATAAAATATGAAACCCAAATCCAAACTGCACTACATAATCGCACTAAAAGTCGGATCAAAATCTGATCGCAGCAGTGTGAACCTAGTCTAAAGGAACAGAAAGGGTGGGATGGTTAATGGAAACAAAAGTTTGGAAATATAAATGTAGCATCCTCCTAGGTAGGTGCTAGAGAAAGAGTATCGTTTTGAGCTCTGTCTGCTTTCCAGAGGGGCTGCAGGTAAATCCATATTGCTTTCTGCCTACCAGAGAGCAGGATCTGTTAGTGAGGTCTGCTCGTTGTGCTCAGTATGCGATTCATTCAGTCTAGAGAGTGTTTCACGCTGGTCCAATAGGAAGGCATGTTGGATAGTGGGAGGAAACCTGACGAATGGGTGCACAGGCTTTTGATACAGTCCTGGTGATTGGCATAGGGCAGGTCACATTGGTGCATTCTGGGATACTGTATAAAAGCCAGGAGCACATGTGCTGCAAGGTCTTTGGCTGGAAAGCAGAGTCCCGGAGGGAGGGGGCGGCTGCCCCCTCCTCTGAAGAGGTGCCAATGCGGTCGCAGGATGAGGGCCTGAGGAATGGATGAGAGGAGCTGAACCCAGAGGTCCAAATGAGCTGACTGAGTGGGGAGACACTGGAGATCCTCAGAAGGAAGGGGGTAAAATCTTCCGGGGCTTAAGTGGTTAATGTGAATTAATGCACCTATAGCCTGAATGAGCATTTGGACGTGTTGGACTCAGTTCACATTAGGTGACTCAAAATGTCTTGTGTGATGTGTTTATTCTTTTTTTCAAGGCTAAAATGAGATGCAGGTGGATGTAGCAAACTAGTTTTGGATTCAAGGGGTTAAAGAAGGCCTGTCTGTCAAATGTTAAAGTGATCATAGCACATATGAACAAACCCCTATGCCGTAGTGTGTACACCTCCACCCGCTGGCTACTTTAACAAATTTGAGTGGCGTTGATAGGTGGTCAGGAAGTATTAAAATCTGACCCAACTGCAAACAAATAAAATTAAGCTTTCCAAACATATTATTACTTTTTAGTAGATAAACATTTCTGAAAGAAAGCTATTCCAAAATACCCTGTCCAAAATTTCCAATGCCAAGATCCTTCTTCATTCTATTCCCAGCCACTGTTCATGGTGAAAGTCAGATACTATCCTTCCAGTTCTAATGACATGCAAGCAGACAACTGACTGCAAATTGTATGAGGAAGTGCCTGACATTTAGAAAGTGTTCACAATTAATAATATTTGCTATGGTGGCAGACTGCAGATGCTTGTGCTCCCCCCAACATTTGCCTGCTTTGTCCTGTCACTCATTTAAACTGTTCTGATACCAGTGGGCTTAGATGATTAGAGAAAATCATTTTGCTACATGCTATGGAATCCAAAGGGAACATTGTCAAATACTGAAGGTCATCATAGGCAAGTTGAAGGCAGAAGTAATCCCCTTGTCACTGGACATGCCAGCTGGAAACATAAGTCAAACACATAAGTAATATATAAAAGCATACATAACACCATAAGTGCTAATTAAATGGTAATTTCCCAGTGTTAAATCTTTAAAAAAGTAGGGTATGCACTAAAAAAGGTCACCAGCAGCAAGCGAGTTAAAGGAAATCTTGATGAAAGCTATGTTTACCAGCACTAAAATGTACTTCAAGGTTAATTTGTAATGGATGCTTTCAGGGAACACTATATATTTGCATGAATATATCAATAGATAAACAGATCCATAAATTAATGTACACATCAAGGCTATTATACATATCAAAAACCCTTTCCCAGGCTGACAACCTATCATTTATAAACAAGAAGTGAAATATAGAAATGTGTATCTATGATCAAGGACTTTTACAATTTAAAAGGTTTAAGTTTGGATTTATTAATATGAAATGTGGAATTATCATTAAACCTTTGATGATTGATGCCAAACTATGTGTTATTTGCTACCGTGCTCAATGGAATGTAGAAGAAGAAAAATGATGAACACTGTGGTTGTAGATTTCGCCTTTTTCAGACATGTGTTCATGATGTATTTACATTGTTATAGTGGAAGACAGAATAGATTTTAAAGAAAACCACCAACAAGGGATCGTTTTCTACTATATGTCAAAACAAGAAACAGGAAGAGGGCATTTTTAAAGGTCAATCCACCCAAAATGTTGGCAAGAAATTTTAAACCCCCAGTGGTTTCTGAGAGGGGCTTTGGCGGTGTGTTTCTGTATTTTTTGCCATAGAAAACATAAGGGACTCCTACTCTTGCCATTAAATGCTTAAATTCAGTTACTTCGTATCATTAAAAATACAGGATGTGGCAGATAATATATTAAAGTGGAACTTCCCTCTCTCAATCAACATGGACAATTTCTAATCCTTATGCTGCTAGCATTAGTAAATAGATAGGAAAGTATATTATATTTACTTTTTTTACACTTTTTTTTTGCATTTTCTAAAATTACTTACTGGTTTCCATGCCTAGGTAAATGATGTCATACATCCCAGAAGCCTTGAAGAGGGGAGGGAGGGTTCTCAGCTTAGCCAATGCCTGAGGTGGATTCCAGGAAGTACAGTAGATGCTACATGAATCATCTGCCCTTACTCAAGATGGCCACAGGCAGAAATGTCAGGGGGCGTTTTAAAACTATTTCTCAGCAAAATAAAGCATGGAGACATGGATGGAAGAGGGAGTTTGCTTTAAATACTAAAAATGATTTAAATAGTGTTTTGGTTTGTGGTGCCCAGATGCAGTGCAGTTCCACTTTAACATCTTAAGGTAAGGGAGCACACCAAAAAAATCAAAAGAAGAAAAGAACAGTGAAAGCTGCTATGAGTAGAGAATTCCTAGACCCCAAGAGATAGAAAAAGCCATCAGGTAACTAAATATATATACTTTTCCCCTACAGTCATGTGAAATCGTTGACTTTTTTTAACATAATTGAACAGGATTAGACAACAAACATTAGACCTTTATTTAAACAATGACCACAGAAAAAGGTGATATACTTTAATAAGAGGACAATATTTATTGTATTGAAAATGTGTCCTCTCATTCATTTGTTCAACAAAATTAGTAACAGATGTAGCGCTACCCCCATAGGAGCCGCTGAGTGTAACAGGTTCTTTCCCAAAACAGTGCGGAGGCAGCCAGGCACACGGCAACAGTGAACTTCTGTTGAGTGGGGAAGGCTGCACACTGATCGAAATTCAGCCATTCCTTGTTGAACCATACACATTTCGATCAGTGTATAGCCAGCTTTAGTCTTTGCCTACATGTTGAATGGAAATCTACAGTTTTGTTATAATGCACTTTTTAGACAGAAAGGCTCTTTTGTCACACTTGCCATGCAGGTTAATTGATGCAACTTCTTGTTTGTAGATGTACCCACTTTGACACAAACTGTTGAAAGAGTTTCCAAAAATGTTCAGAGCTCTTGGAGGCTTCTTGTAGCATCAAAGCGCTTGGGCTTGTCTTCTGCTTGATAAATTAGCAGTCTTCTAAAATCTACACCACTTGAAGATTTTTTTTTTTTCTTAAAGTGAAAGAAATTATTTTAAATAATTTGGCAATTTTTTAAAATCCCTGGCTAGACTTCTATTTCTAGCAAATAATTTATACAGCCTTTTTTCTGGCATGATGACACTACCACACATTAATAGCAAAGAGATCAGTAAACTCTAGATTTATGTATCTGTATATTTCACAAAAAAAGGTTCTAATCATTGACACCTAATCTGGAACATTTGAGAGATTTAAAAAGTAGTGGTAAATGTAGGGATGTACTTCCTTTTTTCCCATAACAAATCGGAACTTTTAGAAACTTAACCAGTTCAATAGTGGTCACTATCACCCCCTTAATGCCCAGGCCAATTTGTAGCTTTCAGCGCTGTCACACTTTGAATGAAAATTGGGCGGTCTTGCAACACTTTACCAAAATTACATTTTTTAGTAGATCTTTCTTTTGGTGGGTTTTTTATTCTTTGCTAATTAAATAAAAAAAAAGACAGAAAATTTTGAAAAAAAAATGTGTTTTTCTTTGTTTCTGTTATAACATTTTGCAAATAAATAATCTTTCTTCATAAATTTAGGCCAAGATGTACTCTGCTACATTTCTTTGTTGAAAATAACCCAAATCAGTATTTACTATTAATTCTGTAGAGAAGTTATAGAGTTCATATACTATGGTATATGGTGTAAATCTAAAAAATGTAAGACGGCTTATCTCATTTCTTGAGGCCTGAAAACACCAGGACAGTACAAATATCCCCCAAATTACCCCTTTTTGGAAAGTAGACAGTGTGAGGTACAGTGTTTAGTAAGAGGCATGACAAGTTTTTTGAATTTGTAATTTGTCACAAATTTTTGAAAATGAAGAAATTTAACAAAATCTTTTTTTTTTTTACCTGCTGTCATCAGTGCAGTACAGGGTCATTATATAACTGCTGTGGCGATAATCAGGGATGCTAACTGGTGACAGTATGTATGTAAAAAAATACTGACACCTCTGTCCAACTGTTAAGCATAGAGGTGGATCAATCATGCTTTGGGGTTGTATTGCAGCCAGTGGCACAGGGAACATCTCACGAGTAGAAGGAAAAATTGATTTAATGAAATTTCAGCAAATTTTGGATGGTAACTTGATACCATCTGTGAAAAAGCTGAAGTTAAAGAGGCTTCTACAAATGGATAATGATCCTAAACACACCTCGAAATCCACGGGGGATTGCATCAAGAGGCGTAAACTGAAGGTTTTGCCATGGCCTTCACAATCTCCTGACCTCAACATAATTGAAAATCTATGGATAGACCTTAAAAGAGCAGTGCGTGACAGACAGCCCAGAAATCTCAAAGAACTGGAAGACTTTTGTTAAGCCCCGTACACACGTACCGATCGTCGGCCGACAGAACGTCCTACAAATGTTCGCGGCTGGTGTGTTTGTTGTTTGTCTGTTGAAAAGTGCTCTAAACTTGCCCAGGACATTTGTCTTCCGACAGAAAATGACGTCACTACGTTCCACGCACGTTCGCCGCTACAAAAGAGGAAGTGAGTGTTTGGCCGTGACCCTTCTGGGCATCTCGCGCTGATTTCGGTAGCATTTGTTTGGTTGACGACATTTCGCTATTTTCCGAGACATCGTTCGAGAATTTATTATGGCGACCGTGAATTCGTCCGTTGCTGTCGTTAGTGTTGGAGTTTTGGCTCTGAGACGACGTACGAGCAATAGGAAGAAGAAGCGGACCTCCTGGACGAAAAATTGGTTGCTTAACCGTGATCAATTTTCTCATATGTCCTTGCTGAGGGAGCTCCAGGAAAATAATCCTGATGACTTCAGGAATTATTTGAGGATGACGGATCCCATCTTTTACCGTCTTCTTGCCCTGGTGTCCCCCTATATTCTGAAGCAGGATACTTGTATGCGGCTTGCAATTACTCCTGAGCAAAGGTTAATTGCGACGTTGAGGTATCTTGCAACAGGGAGAAGCCTGCAGGATCTGAAGTTCACCACAGGCATCTCCCCCCAAGCACTTGGTATCATCATCCCTGAGACCTGCTCTGCCATCATCAAGGTCTTGCAGAAGGACTATATCAAGGTATGTTTGATTTTTTACATTACATTACATGTATTACTAGTTTCACCCGAATTATGATGTTTTTGGATGTACAGCAATTGACACAGGCCATTATTTGTAAACTACCCTCTGTCCGCATGCACATAGTAGTAAAGATGTAGATTATCTTTAACCATTTGTAAAATTACCCACTAACCACCCCACCATTCTCTCCTATGTGTCCCTAAACGCATTGCCTGTTAACAGTATTTTGAATTTGGGTCATTTTATTGCTTTCCCTCAAACAATTATTCCTTGGCCAATGTTTTAGTACCTAGTTAATGATTTATCTAAAATACATCAGTCCATCCATTCCCACCTATGATTCTGTATGTTTATGTAATGATGTTAAAACCTTCACTGACCACAAGCCCTTATTGATGTATAAATGCCCAGTTTTACTTACCCATCCCCCACCCACATGCTAAATCTCAAAGTCAGCATATACCAAAGCTCAAGTTCAGAGGTCTTCAAACTATGGCCCACCAGTTGTTCACGAACTTCAATTTCCATCATGCCTAGTCATGTCTGTGAATGTCAGAGAATTACAAGGCCTCATGGGATGTGTAGTTCTGCAACAGCTGGAGGGCCGTAGTTTGTAAATCTCAGCTCTAGCTGGTGAGTATAATGGGCCATACACACTAGAAGATTGTCAGAACAATTTATCCTTCCGATTTACCAAAACCAAATAATATGAGGTCCAACAAACACTTTCAAATCCTATGCAATCTGGTAGGCCCTTGCACTACATAGAAAAGGTAAATCTGCACGAAAAAGTCTTCAGAGAATCTTCTAGTGTGTATGGCCCTTTACAATATAAGAACAATAGGAGGTTGAAAATAAATGTATGTAGATGTTACATCCCCATATCCAAAACTTTGCCTTCCTGTTGTATATTTTTTTAGCAAGTTGCATAAGCATTTAACAGACAACTGTGTGTGTAATTAATAATGTGATGTGCTCAAGCACTAATTTTATTTTTTTTATTTTTTCCCCACAGTTTCCTTCAAACGCAGAGCAATGGCTGGAGATTTCTGATCAATTTCTGGAGAAGTGGAATTTTCCCAATTGTGGGGGTGCTATTGATGGGAAGCACGTCCGCATTGTCCCCCCTCCGAATTCCGGCACATTTTATTATAATTATAAAGGTTTTTTTAGTATAGTCATGCTAGCCATAGTTAATGCAAACTATGAGTTTATTTTTTTGGATATTGGCAAAAATGGCCGCAATTCGGATGGGGGAGTTATTGATCAGACGGAGTTCGCTCGTCGTCTAAAGAACGGCACTCTGAACCTGCCATCCAGGGAGCAAACTGTTGAGGGTATGAGCTTTGTGTTTATCGCAGATGAGGCTTTTGCGCTTGGGGAGCATCTCATGAAGCCCTACCCTCAGAGGAACCTCACCCCAGACCAAAGGATTTACAACTACCGGTTGTCCAGAGCTCGCAGAGTTGTGGAGAATGCCTTCGGGATAATGGCCAACCGGTTCCGGATATTCCTGACGTCCATAAACCTGGCACTGTACAAAGTGGATAATGTGGTCTTGTGTTGCTGCATTTTGCACAACTTCCTACGCAGGAATGCACAAAATTATGTATTGCAGCAACTGGATACTGACCCTGCTATGCCAGGTACAAGTGGAGAGGCCCAACCTTCTAACCAAGTGGAGTCCATGCCGTCAATGGAAGTTGGACGGTCAGCATTGGCATCACACAGGGCCCGTCAGATCCGCCAGGAATATCTGGACTATTTCGTGGGGAGAGGAGCTGTGTCCTGGCAGCAATCACTGTCACAAACACATTAATCTTGTTAAAGATTGGACACACAAGATAAATGTCAGAGATATATTATTTTTCAACACATTAAACAAAAATTGCAATGATTCTGTATTGTGGATTATAATCATTTGGGCACATATGCCAAACACAATTATTTGGGTTAATCATGTGTTATATATGTGTGACTTTGGAAGGGTTAATACATTCATCAGTGTGTTTCTTGACTGTAGTCTCTCACCAGCTGATCCAAAGTGATGATGGCCATGTGTTATTTTTTAGCCAGTGGTGTAAATACAAGGGCCTTCTGCACCCCACAAAATGTACACAAACCCTGTCACATTGAGAACTAGGTCACACCCAAGGTTCATCTAATGTCTCCTTATATTGGTGTTCATTGTCCAGAAGTTGCCCATACTATATATTTCAGATAATACATTAGGGTATTAACAAAGTACCTACACCTGTTATGTTGTGTTCATTTATGACATCCTTCTCACTGCCCACCAATGTTAGGATATGTCAGTGTTATGTGAAACTTGATCATTGTTCATCTCAAAGTGTTATATATATAAGTAATGGAAAGTGAACTAGAGCAACGAACAAGCAATACACTATAGATTACACTGATCTCCCTACACTGATTGCTACTGGCAATATCAATGCCATATTGAATCCTAGGACTGCTAGTACCTTGAGTGTTGAGTCACACTTATGCGATGCGGGAAGTCTGCGACTTTGCAGCCTTCCAGCATTGCATAAGGGTGACCCGCCACTTACTTTTTCCACAGGATTGTATTCCACAAGTGTTAAGCACTGTGCGATCCAATCCAGATACATCAGAAATAAAGGGTCATGTGCGACTTGTATGCGTGTTCAGTGCGAATGTAGCCATACAAAGTGTATGTCTCAATTCACACTGCACATCTGATGGCATGTAATATCGTAGCGCACTGCTCCTTTATTACATGCGATCAGATGTTCATGCGAAAATCAGCTATACAGTTTGTATGGCTCAATTCGCACTGCACTCGCACAAAAGTCGCACATGATGCATTTATTCAGCCGCATCAGGATAGGATCGCACAGTCGTTCAAACTTGTGTGATCCGATCCTGTGTGAAATGTCAGATCGCACTGTGATATGCGTTAAAACTGGGGGTATCTTTAACATTTCATTGACACCTCCAGCAACTTGCATATGGCAGTGTCCAAAATGCTTTCATTAACATGTAAATATGTGAATAGGACAGCCATCATACATTTAGTGCTTCTTTACACAGCTTTAGACCTCGACCCCCCAACGAAAGTCTAATAAAGAATTGAACACACATTGTTGAATGTAAAAATGTTTTAGTATCAAACATTCACAGGGTTAGGGTTAGGGTTAGGGTTAGGGTTAGGGTTAGGGTGTTTGAAAGTGCTTTTCCCAAACTTGGGTACACTCTTTAACATCTGAGTGTCATAAAACTGGCATAAAATATTATATAAAAATGGGAACATCCCAATACAAACAGTAAAAAATTTTAAAAAAATTTGGCAAGCATGTCCACAAAATCACGCATCTTTCCTTGCAATGCCGTTGCAGTCTCTTTTATTTGCTCGAGGTCTGAGCAGCATTGAAGAGCCTCACGGGTCAATTTGGCCAATGTGCAAGTATGTAATACATGATCTGGAAAATAAAATACAACGGAGTCAATGTGAATCACCTACATGAGGTCATAATATAGAAACATTTGGTGTGCAGGTAATCTTTAAATTCCTCTCGAGTTAATACCTACCCTGTTCTTATGCTCTTTTGCCCTAGGCTCTTCATCTTCCTCCTGACCTCCTCCAATGCTGTTGCTGATGATTCTGCCGGTCTCCTGAGCTTACTATATATTCATTAGGGGTGTGAACGCATGATGACGTCATTGTGAGGGCATGGTTGTAATGTATATATATTAAGATGCAGAGACCAGAGACGGGCAGAATGCACGGCAACAGTATTGGAGGAGGACAGGAGGAAGAAGAAGAGCCTAGGGCAAAAGAGCAGACAACATAAGAGCAGAAGATTGGACAGCAGAAGACTGGAGAGGAGAAGATCCAAAGAGCAGAGTGGAGAAGACCGGATGAAGATCTTTAAGAACATTTCATAAACGTCTCCTGTCGCTATTCACATACACTTCCATTTATGTGGTTAATGTGTAGGGGTACTATGTACCCCATACCCATTCACATAGTGATTGGGGTCTGGGATCTGGGGGCCACCCTTTGTTAAAGGTTGCTTCCAAAGTCCTAGGAACCCCCTGGCCGCATGACCCCCCAAAACCACCAGACAGGGTTGTGGGGATGAGGCTCTTGTCCTCCTCTACATGGGAGTAAGGTGCTTTTGGGTGTGCGGTGCAGAGGCCCCCTGGCCCAAAGCAACAAAACCCCCCCATGTTGAGGGCATGTGTCCTGCTGTGGTCCAGGGGGTGTTTGGTCCGCTTGCTCGTTCTCTTTCCTGGCCTGACAAGCTGCATGCTTGTATAAGGGTCTGGTAGGGGTTTTGGGGGTAACCCACGCTGTCTTTTTGTTGTGGGCATACCCTCAAACTCAATACCACACACAAAAGGCCTGGTTGTGAACTTGGGGGGACACCCACGGTGGGTTCTTCAATTTTTTGGTGTAGTTCCCCCTCAAAAATCTTCACAACGCAAGTGGCCCTGCAAGTCAGAGCATCCTGATCCGACTTACGGTGCGACTTCCATTCAAATAAAGAGGCTCCCATAGGGAACTAGTGTTGACAATTGGAGGCTAAAAATAACACTGATAAAAATCATTATGAAAAAACCTACGTGGGCACACAATTGGCTCTTGGACACTTGGTCCTGGTTCCTCCACAGTTTCGGAAGTGGCTTCCATGCTGCTTGGCAAGTTGCCAGGAGATCGGGGTTCTGACATGGCTGGGGATGCCACATCCTGGCATGATGCAACATCTGCAATGTAAATTTGTAAGGGAATACAAGAATATAAGGTTAAACAATCATTGCAAATACACATATTTCTATGATCCCACTACACAAAAATCTGTGACTACCAACCTTCTTGTTGCTCTGGTGTCTGGTCACTTGTTGGCTCCACCAGAATCACCTCAGGCATAATGTCTTCATCTACATAATACAAAACATTGGCCATATCATAAAAGTCACAAGAGGTACATTTGTTAGGACATGGTGCCCTGCTTGATAGCTCTTTTAGTAACAAATATGAAGACATGTACATGGTTATCTACGAAAAATATGGTACATTAATGTTTGACAGTGCATAGGAACCAATTACCTTTAGTGGAATCTGTGCCACCATCTGGGCCCATGTCCTCCTCTTCTTCCACAACTGCCGATGGAGCTGCCAAACCTCTCCTCCTCCTTTCCCATAGTTTGGCACGGAGTTTACGTTTTTCTCCTATTTAAAGGTTTGAATAATAATCTGTGATTAATAGGAATGTTTGCTGAGAAGATTCGTGCAGGAAAGAACGTTCGTTGCAACACAATACATATATTTTTAACTATGGCTTCCTGACTTTTAATGTCATATACTAAAACATCAACAATAGATCGATCAAATCACGACATGACAACTAAAATGAGTAATCTAACTTTTTACATAGACATTATAATCTAGACATGTTAATACAACATACACCAAATTATAAAAAACATATTGCATGATTAAAAAAATAAAGAAAAAATAAAACTTACTTTTTTTCAAAATCCGATGGATTTGGGAAAGCTGATCCTGCTCACGGTGTTTGAGGTCAGACCACCGTTTCCGAATCTGATCTTTCGATCGCTCGACACCGAATTTTTTGACCAAACAGGCCACCACCTTGTCCATGATGCCATCTTTCCTGGCATTGGGCCGATCGTAATTTGCCAACTTTCCATCGTAATCCATTTTTTCTAAAATGGAGACCATCTCCACCATTTCTGGCTTTGACATGGGTGTAGCCCTTGATTTTCGGGTGGCCCAATCACTTCGGCCCCCACTAATTGAGCTCCCAGATTGTTGAGACATGGTTCGTAATTAAACAATGATTATTCCACTGCCTCAGGTGTGAGTGCCGCATGTAGGCCTGATCTTCGGCACGTACACACCCCTGCACAAGCCCGCCACTGGAGGAGGAGTTGACGCCTGCGCTGTATTTAAAGGACGCCAGATCGTTCGGCCGACGATTCGCTAGCGGACATATCGAGAGTTGGAGCACGATCGAGCGGCGAATCACGACTTTTCCCCACAAACAAAGGTACGACTCTTTTAATAGAAAGTGTGTGTTTTGGGCCCTATACAGCTTTTATTAGGAATATCTTTATTATGTGCCAAAATACATGCTATTTTAATATGTTTGGTGTTGTTTTGTGTCTTGCAGGCATATACTGTCCTGCAATATGGTGGACAATTTCACCACCCACAACTTTCTCATCAGTTTCATTGATGAATTCAGGCAACTGCCGTGTTTGTGGCAAGTCAAGTCCGCAGATTATAAAAATAGAAAACTCAGAAAACAGGCCATGGAACATTTGGTGGCCTTCTACAAGCCCGTCTGTCCTGGGGCAAATTTTACTTATATCCGCAAAAAAATAAACAGTATTCGCACTGCCTACAGGCGGGAGTTAAAAAAAATAGAGGAGTCCACCCAGTCTGGAGCAGGTGCACGGAATGTATATGTACCACGGCTGTGGTACTATGATAACATGCGATTCCTGGCAGACACCATGGAATCCAGGCCGTCAATTTCAACACTGCCTTCTACTTCGGCAGAGGGCTCAGTGTCGGTTGATCCAAGCCAGGATGAGGATTTCCTGGAGGAGAGTTTTACTCAGGTATGGCATTTCACAATATATTGTCTGCTAAAATGTAATCATGTAACAAAATTATAAGCTAAACCATAATTGACCCTTTATGTAAACGGGCATAGCAAGGGGTTGGCATGACAGGCAACCGCCAGGGGCGCAGGCCAAGGGGGGTGGGTCACAAAAACATTGGCATTGTTTTATTGTTTATTTTAACAATCCACTCAGCCTGCACACCCCAGAACCCCCAGTTTGCAGGCGGATTCATGCAGGTGTAAAACATTGAGAGCTGCTTCATGCAGGTGTAAAACATTGAGAGCAGCTGAGCCAAAAGACCAGGAGACTGAGACTGCCTCTCACTGCATCCCCAGCACCCCTCCGGTCTTACAAACACTGCTGCATCCCCAGCACACCTCTGGTCCTAACAAACACTGCTGTAGCCTCAGCATTCCTCTGGCTCAACCTTTTTTAATACAAAACTAACAGCTCCTGCAAATGATCCATCCATCCTTGCTTCCATGTCTCTGGTCTCTCACTCTGGGTCAGCAAGGCAGGTGGCTTCCTTATTCCTGTTTCCCTGCACTGCTTCACCCTCAATGCCCTACATCAAGCCCTCTGCAAGTTCAGGCCCCTCTCTCTCTGCAACCCCCTCCTCTCTCTCTCACACCCCCTCTTTCTCTCCCTCTCTCTATCTCTCAACCCTCTCTTTCTTTTTCACACCTGAGACAATGATTGCCCACTAGAGAGCTCTACACTGGGCAAACAAGGGGCAAATTAGAAACTTTTAAAGCCCTTAAATTTTTTTTTGGGGGGGTGGGTTACAGTTTTACATTGATCTTGGGGGGGGGGGGTTGTTGCCAAATACAGCTCCTCAACAAGGGCACTGGAGACCCTAGATACGCCACTGTATGTAAAGTCTGCTATTTGTTCACAATAATATAACAAACATGCATTTTTATATACACTATAACATTCTAATCAATTGTTCATTTCATCAACAGGGAAGTGTCACTGAGGAGGAGCCAGGTTGCAGCCAGGAGCCTGGGGAGCCTGCGGAGCCTGAGGAGCCTGTGGAACTCTTTCCACCACCACCTCCTCCTGCCAAACGGAGGCAAAAGAGGAAGCACGTGGATGACATCACCGACGAGTTTATCCAGGAGGCCACCATAGCCCTACGTCGGAAACCGGAGGCCAATGAGTCCTTCGGCAACATGACGGCAAAAATTTTGGATAAGGTGGACCTCAGGCAGTGTCAGTATGCCAGAAAAATCATCCTCGATGTGCTGCAAAAGGCTGAAAACGGCATACTTACTGAGCACAGCCATGCATGCCAGGAGCACCCGTGCCCTCCACCTCCACAACACCCACCACCTCGCCAAATGCCACATGGCCAGTGGCAATATGGCCAGCAGGATCCAAACCTGCCCTCATGGCAACCTGATTACAGTTACCAGCAACTTTAATTTTTGTAACCCCCTATTATTTATTTTACCCCTGTTTGCCAGTTTCTAGTTTAATTTTGTCCAAATTGACCTTTTTTATGTTTAGTTTATTATACGGAAAGTATTGATGTTTGCTTTGTTTTTTTTTTTGCTGAGATCCAAAAAATAAAGAAAATGAAAATAAAAAATGGCCTATCTGAATTTGTTAACATGTTTAATATTGTGCATAACCTGAAAAATATGTTTTAGACATTAATTCATACAAGAATAAAGGGTCATATCAATAGTTAGATCTTTGGTGTGAAAATACAAAAATAATGGTGAAGAGTTCAAATTATTTAATTCTAAAATTTGATAGAACAGATAGAATAGACAAACATCATAACAGAACACATGCCTTTTTATTAGAAAAGTATGGCATTATGAGCAGCATCTTCCTTCTTCTCACATTTATCAAGATGAGCATGTGCTCCGCATTTCACCTATTTCTTGGACTTCCGCGAGCCGAAAGTTCTTTCTGAATAAAATGTTGAGTTTACTAGAGAAAATTCTTCCGGGAACTCATTTGGTTTGATCATGCGTGTTGGGATTTGTAGCTGTGTGTCGGCCGAATTGTGTACTGACAGGCGAACAATCGTCCGTTCTGGTGTCGGCATACAAAAATTTTCATGTTTGCAAGAAAGACTTTTGTCCGCGGATTGTGCGCAGACATCTGTCGGAGGCACCATACTAACACGCGTACAATCGGCAGATCCTTCGTCCACCGACGTTTGTATGCCGACGATCGGTACGTGTGTACGGGCCTTAAGGAAGAATGGGCAAAGATACCTCAAACAAGAATTGAAATCTCTTGGCTGGCTACAAAAAAAGTTTACAAGCTGTGATACTTGCTAAAGGGGGCAGTACAAGATATTAACTCTGCAGGGTGCCCAAACTTTTGCAGATGCCATTTTTTTGTTTTCTGTAATTTTGAAAGTGTCAATGATGGAAATAAAATCTAACTTTTGTTGACATATTATAAGAATGTCTAATCTGTAATTTGATGCCTTTTGGAGATTTTTCCATCTTTCCTTGGCTTCTTTATGCATATTAATGCAAATTTTTACCTGGGGTGCCCTAACTTTCGATCCCCACTGTATATATATATATATATATATATATATTTTTATTTTTTTTTTACACACTATGATTGCTTAAACCCATGCATTTTGTTGGTATAAGCAACCATTTTTACCGAATGAAATTATCAATTCATTGTTTACTATTGTGATTAGCACTGATTGGCCACAGCTAATCACATGGTACAGCTGGGCTGTAATTGTCCCTGTCTGTACCATGTGATCACTGTGACCAATCACAGCTAGCAACAGGTTTGTACACAATTGATGGCAGGATTGTTTACAACTGTCATGTGATCTGCTGCGATTGGTCACAGTGACCACATGGTACAGGCAACGGGCCGGTACAATGATCTGTCATTGGAATTGTCCAGTGGGTACAGCTGGTGACCGATTGCACCTGGGGAAACACACATACTACAATACGGTTTATTGGATGGTGAAAGGTTGTGACATGCAGCTATATAGCCCCTGTCCTCCCTAATGATCATGCACATCTGTTGTGGGGCAATAGAAGAGGGCCAATGGAATGGTTTAGTTTATTTTTTCATTAAAGGGTTACATCTTGAGACCCCTCCAAGTGTTTCACATAGTCTGAGGAAGTGGAACACATGAAATGCGTTGTGACATAACTGTTAAGATCCCCCTGATACTGTAATCCAAGATCTTGGAGTCATGATGTGACTACAACAAAGGATGTACAGTATATACTCTCGGAATGAACTAAGTGTTTTTTAATGTCAGTACATTTTAGATCAGTATACAGGCCATGTGTGGCACTAATGCATTGTACTTTTATTATTTTATGAATAAATGTGTACAATTTTAATAGTGGTGTATATTATTATATATCCAACTTAAACAGTGCTGTGCCACAACTATAATAAATAAATCATATAGTGCAACAATACTCAATCAAAATGATTAAGTATTACAGTGCCTTGCGAAAGTATTCGGCCCCCTTGAGCTTTGCGACCTTTTGCCACATTTCAGGCTTCAAACATAAAGATATAAAACTGTAATTTTTTGTGAAGAATCAACAAGTGGGGCACAATCATGAAGTGGAACGAAATTTATTGGATATTTCAAACTGTGTTAACAAATAAAAAACTGAAAAATTGGGCATGCAAAATTATTCAGCCCCCTTAAGTTAATACTTTGTAGCGCCACCTTTTGCTGCGATTACAGCTGTAAGTCGTTTGGGGTATGTCTCTATCAGTTTTGCACATCGAGAGACTGACATTTTTGCCCATTCCTCCTTGCAAAACAGCTCGAGCTCAGTAAGGGTTGGATGGAGAGCGTTTGTGAACAGCAGTTTTCAGTTCTTTCCACAGATTATCGATTGGATTCAGGTCTGGACTTTGACTTGGCCATTCTAACACCTGGATATGTTTATTTGTCAACCATTCCATTGTAGATTTTGCTTTATATTTTGGATCATTGTCTTTTTGGAAGACAAATCTCCTTCCCAGTCTTTTGCAGACTCCATCAGGTTTTCTTCCAGAATGGTCCTGTATTTGGCTCCATCCATCTTCCCATCAATTTTAACCATCTTCCCTGTCCCTGCTGAAGAAAAGCAGGCCCAAACCATGATGCTGCCACCACCATGTTTGACAGTGGGGATGGTGTGTTCAGGGTGATGAGCTGTGTTGCTTTTACGCCAAACATAACGTTTTGCATTGTTGCCAAAAAGTTTGATTTTGGTTTCATCTGACCAGAGCACCTTCTTCCACATGGTTGGTGTGTCTCCCAGGTGGCTTGTGGCAAACTTTAAACAACACTTTTTATGGATATCTTTAAGAAATGGCTTTCTTCTTGCCCCTCTTCCATAAAGGCCAGATTTGTGCAGTATACGACTGATTGCTGTCCTATGGACAGAGTCTCCCACCTCAGCTGTAGATCTCTGCAGTTCATCCAGAGTGATCATGGGCCTCTTGGCTGCATCTCTGATCAGTCTTCTCCTTGTATGAGCTGAAAGTTTAAGAGGGACGGCCAGGTCTTTGTAGATTTGCAGTGGTCTGATACTCCTTCCATTTCAATATTATTGCTTGCACAGTGCTCCTTGGGATGTTTAAAGCTTGGGAAATCTTTTTGTATCCAAATCCGGCTTTATACTTCTCCACAACAGTATCTCAGACCTGCCTGGTGTGTTCCTTGTTCTTCATGATGCTCTCTGCTCTTTAAACGGACCTCTGAGACTATCACAGTGCAGGTGCATTTATACGGAGACTTGATTACACACAGGTGGATTCTATTTATCATCATTAGTCATTTAGGTCAACACTGGATTATTCAGAGATCCTCACTGAACTTCTGGAGAGAGTTTGCTGCACTGAAAGTAAAGGGGCTGAATAATTTTGCACGCCCAATTTTTCAGTTTTTTATTTGTTAACAAAGTTTGAAATATCCAATACATTTTCTTCCACTTCATGATTGTGTCCCACTTGTTGTTGATTCTTCACAAAAAATTACAGTTTTATATCTTTATGTTTGAAGCCTGAAATGTGGCAAAAGGTCGCAAAGTTCAAGGGGGCCGAATACTTTCGCAAGGCACTGTACTTAAGTATGAGACCATAATATATAATAATATTAAAAATAGAGTAAATACCCTCTACCTTGGCACTCTGGATTACACTAGTTCAAACCCAACAGTGTATTAGTGTCAATCATCACACAATGTGTACAAAAAATTCATATGGTTAGTCGAAAATTACTACAAATATGTGACAAAATATATATTTAAAGTGGCTGGTTGTAAGGCATAACAAGCCTGAGGACTAGTGAAAAGAAAAAAAATTAATAACCACGCTCCCTTTACAAAATTTCAACATAAGAAAAATCAACTTAAAATATGCTAACAACAGTAGGAATGTCCATACATGACCACCAAGTGCTCAAAATAGTGAGATAGGTGATACAGAGATCGTCTCAAGTGACTCCGCACAACAAAGGTGAGCTATGCTATCTTCCACCACCATCAGATAAACTCCCTACTCACCAGACACAGGTATTTTAGAATGTGGGAGGAAATCCTTTCATGGAAATAGGTGTTCCACAGTTGCACTCCAATCCAGTCAGGAGGTATCTCCAAAGTGGTGTACCATATACAGTTAGGGAAAATACAGGAGACCCTTCATGGTGTAGTATTAAAGCATTTATTGGCCAAGCACTATTTAAAAACACTTACGGATGTTGCAGATCAACGTAAGGTTGTAATCATAGCAGGGATGTCAGTATGTGTTCCACCTGCGTTCCAAGATGGCAGAAGTGACATGTCACGTAGATCCCACCCAAAGTGTTTTGTCAGCAATGTCTGATGTCATCAAAGATCACATGACCAGACAAGTCGCTTTCTCCTATTTATATCACCGCCATATTAGGATATCCAATCCGTTTCAATCCATTTCAAGCATAATTAAAACCACTTATCCGCTTATGCTGATAGTAAAATATATATATATAAAAACTATATTATACAGCTTATAATATTTGGAAATCTTCAACTAGAAATTACTTATTTAATGACCCATAAGAAACAAGAGTATATGCATACCACCCCCTCTAGAGGTGACAGAGGGTAACACACCTATTAAACATTTAACCCCATCTAGCGGGGACGTTATAGAATACAGCCAAGGTAAATATATCAGGAGTGTAATAAATAAATAATGATAAAAATGTAAAAATAATGTAAAACTAAAATAAAATTAGAATAAAGGAATATAAAAATATAAAAGGGGATCTACAGTATTGAGACAGTTTAAAGCACCTTTACATTTAATAATTGTAATAAAAGTAGCAATTTAAGTCAATATCCACATTTATTTCTACCGAACTCAAAGTACACAATTTAAATTTAATCCATTTTTTTTATTTTTTATATTCTCTGTTTCATGTTACCTTCTCTCCAATGAGGTTTAATCCTGTCAATATAACACAAGGTTGCTAAACTAGTATCCCTATTATGATAAAGTCTTGGACATTGGTTGGAGAGACTATGTTTTGGCAACCTTTTTTTTTTATATTATTCAAATGTTCATTAATTCTGGTAGCTAATTTTCTTGTTGTTTTCCCCATGTATTGCAACCCACACGGGCACATAATTAAATCGGAAAATTAATTGGAATCGCAGGTAATAAATTTGTTGTTCTATATTCTCTCCCCATACTAAGTCGTAATTCTATCTATTTTCCTTTTCTCAATTTTAGTTGTCCTACATGCTTTACACCTCTTACAGTGATAGAAGCCCATGCTGTCTAGAAAGGTTGTATTCTTTTTTTGGTGGATCATTGATGTTAGGTGCTAGTTTGTTCCGTAGGCTCGGTGCTTTCTTATAAACAAATTTCGGTTGTCTGGGGAGAATGCCAGATAGCGTCTTATCTCCTAACAGCAAGGACCAATGTTTTTTGACAATGTTTTCAAAAGGTTTGTAATCCAAATTAAAATTGGTCAAGAAAGCTAGGTTTTCCCTATTTTGCTTACACTTAGGATTATCCTCTAGTAGACCTTTTCTAACCATGTTCATAACACTAGCCTAAATTGGTAGCAACATCTTGTCATGGTAGCCTTTCTCTCTAAACCTACTAATCAATACATTAGATTGCTGGATGTAATCTTCCATGTTATCACAGTTATGTTGAATTCACATTAGTGGACCCTTAGGGATACCCCAAGCCATTTAGGATGATGGCAGCTAGTGGTAGGAATATAGCTGTTCCTATCAGTCTCTTTAAAAAATGATTTTGTGACAATTTGCCCATTTTCCTTCATAGGTACTAAATCCAAGAAACTGATTTGATGCAGATCCCAACTTCCAGTGAAACTTAGTCCATACTTATTAATGTTTAGATCCACAAGAAATGTTTCTAACTTATCCACAGAACCGTTCCACATAATGACGATGTCATCAATGAAGTGTTTGTAGAGCTCAATCTCCGGGACATGTCTTTTTAATATAGCTTGTTCTTACCATTGGCTCATCAGAAGGTTTGCCACACTTGGTGCATATTTTGCACCCATGGCAACACCCCTAATCTGGTTAAAATAAGAACCCTCATGCCAGAAGTAGTTGTTGAACATAGCGATGTCTAATGCTGCTACCAGAAACTCCTTTTGTTCATGTTTTGAATCAGACCCAAGATCAAGTGCTCTTCGGGAAGTATCCAGGACATCTTTCTGTCCAAGGCTACTATAAAGGAACTCAACATCAATTATTACTAACAGTGTATAATCTCTGATGGGGGTGTCTTTCAATATATTCATCAAGTGTTTGCTATCCCTTAAATATGAGGGGTATTCCTTTACAATAGGTTGTAGGAAGCAATCAGTATACTCTCCTATCCGTGAAAATAAGGAATCAATTCAACTTATTATAGGTCTGCCTGGAGAATGTACACTATTTTTATGAATTTTAGGGAGTTGGTATATAACAGGCAGTTTAGGTGCCTCAGGAATAAGGTACCTCACCTCTTTTTTAGTCAATATTCCTTTTTCTTCCTGACCAATCTCTGTAGCAAAGCCTTCAATTTATTAGTAGTGTTCCCCGATAGTTTTGTGTATGTGTGGGTGTCCCCTACCAGTCTATTTAGTTCTTTCTTATAATCTTCTTTATTTAGGACTACAATCCCCCCTCCCTTGTCGGCTATTCTAATCACTATGTTTTTCCTTTTTTCCAAGGCTTTTAAGCCTTTTTGTATATTATCCTTCCTGCCACCTACCTTAGTTTTAGGCAACCTTATATCCTGGTTTGAGGATTTTTTGGGATTAAAAGTGGAGTGATTCCTCAAACCACTATCCTTAAATTTTTAGTTCATTGGTGGTAAACACTTCATCGCTCATATTAAACATTCCCTGCCCTATTGATCTCTCTTTCTTTTTGTTCTTCCTCCCCCCTCTCCATCCTCTGAGGCGTCTCTGCGTAACCCTGGTGGTTGCCTTCGGGGGGCTTCCCACTGTTGACAGTGTGGGGCCTCTTGTTGGTGCCATGGTGGCAGTGGTCTCTCCTGTCCTTGGGGTGTCTGAGGTTTTTTCCAATAGTTTCCCCCTCAGTCTCCCCCCCTGTATCCAGGTTGTCTTCTGTACTGGTTCCATCCACCCCTCCTTGTGGAGGGGTAATATGTATATTCTAAGGCACCTATAGCATCCCATTCTAGTGTATTTTGTGTTTAATATTTGCTTGTCCACATTTTGTTTTGAAAGTCAACAATTTTAATGGGATTTACTTACATTTTACAATAACTTTTATTCTTCGGGTGCAGCAAAGATGAACTTCTATCTATCCTTCTGCCCAGACAATATCCAAATATATATCAAGAGAAGTCTCACTACAAAAATGGATGGGTAACTTTAACACAATGTTCATTGGGCTTCCTGTGCCACATGATTGATATGTACAGATATACAGATGGCCCACTGAGCAAGTATTAAATGGTAAAAGCTTAGAAGCACAAGCTCTGCTGCAAAGAGTTTAGGAAATTCTTTTTAGGATGGTAACAACTACACAAGGGAAGCACAGCATGAGTTAAAAATTGTTCTTACTGTTTTTCTTACCTTGTTTTAAGTGCATATGTACTACAACAGCTTGATTCAGCTCCTCTGTATGAAAGTAACATCTGTAGAAGCCTTCATCTTTTCTGGAAGCTTGCTGGATGCTGAGGGTGACACTATGAAGGTCAGAACAGTTCACAAGACTGTGCTTAGAGTAATCAAAACCATAAGTCAGCTGTTTTCTTCCATGTATTTTCAGTTCACAGTATGCAATGGTGTCCACCTTCCCATCTGTACATTTTTCTAAGGTCACGTTAATCACATTGCCTTTTAAAGTATACTGGAAGGTCAAAATAATACTTGAATTCTCTGAAAAAGTCTCCTTATTTGATGGAATTATTTCACCAAAACCATCTGTAAAAGAATAGGGAAACAAATTATTATAGTCAACAATATATTTAACAGTAAACAGTTTTAGAGTGTGTGTCATTCATTTTTTTTGCGTTTCAACAGTTTTGGTCACTTCCACAACAATTTTTAACAATTAGAACTTTGAAGTAGCTAGCCAACTATGATAAATAGGTTCACTGACAAAATGAATGTTTATAGATATTTAAACTTATAAGTAAACCCCCAGAGCAGTGTAAAACCAAATTAGTAGCTGATCCTAAAACTGTAAAATATAGAAAACACAAAATACAGTCCTCCTTGCATTGCACATACTTATAACTAGTTATTTGGTAGATAGAGTCTCACTTTTTTCTAACTTTTATACTGGTGTAGTACCTACTCTGCCAATACATTCTTCCCTGCTTTAGAATATAACACTATAAGCAATAAAACAGGTTTTTAGACATCAACTAAAGGGAATGTATAGTAGTCTTGGACATATTTTCTTTATGTATTAATCAAATCCTTAAAGCGGTAATAAACCCAAAACCAAAAATGTAATATATTGCAGCTTAACAATCCTTAGATGTGGTGGCTGCATTGGTTTTCTTTTTTTTTCTCCATTTGTTTTCACCTGGTGATCGAGCTAGTAAACACACCCCTTGTATTAGAGACCCCTGACTCAGGATAAAGGAGCAGCAGAGACACCTCTGGACAGTAGCATTGTTAGTCTGGGGGGAGGGCAGGCATTATATGTACTAGCAGATTTAGGTACACTAACACATTGGAGCCAAACTCTAGCTCCAACTTCAGCTACACGAGCAGTTACAGCAGCAGTTTTTTTTCTCTTTTCTGGGATGAAGGTTTTAAGAAAATAAATAAAAACTGATCATTGCAAGTGCCCCTGCCAGTCGAAAAGGGTTTGCCTCAACATTCTAAATTATACATTTGCAGGAGAGCTTGTTTTGTTGAAAAATAACAGACTTACTGGCTGGATCATTGAATGAAAATAAAGTAAAGGGAGCCCAAAACAGAAAATGAATAGAGCCATCGCATCTAAGAATTGGTAAGAGGCAATATAATTATTGTTTGCTTATGGGTTTAGTATTGCTTTAAAATGCTGCTATGCTGTCTCTTTAGCTAACTGACAGTGCTCTGGAAATCTTTTATTATGTATTAAATGCTTGTTTCTTAAACAGATACACATATACTGTAAAATAACAAAATTGTATAACTTTCATAAAATTAACCAACAATGTGTATAGTTCTCATTCAAAACCCAATTTCTATTGCAGGGAAATTTAAATAAAATATTAAATGGGCCCCCAGGCAGGCTACAAAATTAAAAACCAGCTTCACTGTAAAGTGTTTCCCCCCTCAGCACTACCCTTTTTACACAAGATGTTCTCAGTTTTCCAGGTTGACTAACTCCTATCATTCAATCTGTTAGACTGAGCAAATACTATTCATGAAAAGGTGTCAAGGCTGCTGCCCTTAAGGAGGCACTAGCTGTATGGAGATGTGATGGCACAACAAGCTGCAGCACTGAGCCCTGTCCTGTATCCTTACGAACTGCAAGCAGAGTTACCTAGTGTGCTGTGAACTAAATATAGTGTCCCTGACCATGCTTGCTGGACCACGTGTCAGCAGTAACGTGGACTTTGCAGGTGACTGCCTTGCACAACGATGCCACAACATTGTCTTCCATGTGATGGCACAGAGCGTAAATGGAAAATAAATAGCGACTGGGAACCTGCCATTGTGGTACAGAACATTATAAAAATTCACAGAAGGGGCAGAATACACCAGACAGAAAGGCGGATGTTGTAAAGCCAGCAGCTTTGACAAGCTTGCATTTAGACGCTGGGCATGTGGGTGGCAATGACTGTATTTTTTTTTCTTTTGTGCAGCAGATGGGACAGAGAAACTTGCCAGGTATACCCAACAGCTGGTGCTTTGCTACTCGCAGATGTGCTGCAAGGACCTGTAACAACTTGCGCTACACCATCATCCCAGAGGTTATGAGGTATAGCGGGGGTTGACTGAGTTGAGTAAGGAGGATTTGCGTCCCTTTTGTGTGGCTTTCGGGTGCTCTTGCCAATGGGCTGAGTGGTCGAAGGTTAAATGCCATTGCCTCCACAATGTGATGGAATAGGGTGGCTGCTCTCTACTCTTCCATGATGGCTGCATCATTGGGGTGGTGCCTCACCCTCCCTTATATCCAGCACCCAAGTTACGTCAGTAACCTCATCATCTCCTCCATCTTCATTACCACTTCAGACAACTTTTCAATAAGCTGCAGCTGGGGAACATGACTGCCAATTTGTGTACCATTTTTCTTCCATTTCTGTAGGCTCATGTATCCACCTTCCTCAACCTCAAAACCAAGATCTGGATCAAGTAACAGCTGTGCATCGTCACGGAGCAAGTGGATGATGCTGTGTTCAAATAACTCAGCTCACTCCTCAATGCCTGATGCTGGGGCTATGGCTGGAATAGCTGTGGACAAGGAAGCAGATTTAGCCACTCTGGCAGCTGCAGTGGACTTTGCCCTAGTCTCTGCTTGGGTGACGGAGGATGAGGATAAGGATGGTTTAGTAAGCCAGTCCACCACCTCCTCTGCATTCTGTGGCTGGATAGCACGGGGAACATCATCAAACAGAGGAAATGGTGCCCTGCCTGAGGACTGACAACGTCCACCTTTGCCTGTGGACACATATACGCTGCTGGCCCCCTCAAAGTACCATGGGACATCTGCCTCTCCTTGTTGGCCTCCCAGACATGATGGGGGGCGGGCTTTTTAACAAAATGTAATAAAGATGTGGAAATGTGTACGTGGATGCACTTTAATCAATGGAAAGTGGGGTTTGGTGCACTTTAACCCGAGCAATCACTACACAAACACACTCCACCGACACACTACAATATATTGCAGTAAAATTGCGCTAATGCACAGAAATATACTGCGTTAAATGTGCATCAACGAAAGAAATATACTGCGTTAAATGTGCAGCAACGCACAGAAATATACTGTGTTAAATGTGCACTAACACACTGAAATTACTGCAATAAACGTGCACTAAAGCACAGAAATATACTGTGTTAAACGTGCAGTAACGCATTGAAATATACTGCGTTAATAGTGCAGTTGTCAGAGACTCAATACCCTGCGCAGGCGCTGTTAGGAATGCTTCCTGAGCACACTGATGTGCTGTCATGAGTCTCCTAAAGGGTTAACCTAGAGCAGACTAATTGCTGTAATTGGCAAACAGGCTGCCTTATTTAAACAGCCCAGCAGCACTGCACTTTGCTGTGTTGTCTTCAGCTCTCCTGTATCCTGTGCCTGTTATATCTGCTGTTCCTGTTTACCTGACCCGGCTTGTCTTTGGATTCTGATTACCTGCTGCCCGCCCTGATCTTGGCTTGTCCTGACTATCCTCCTGTCTCGTCCTGATCTGTTTACCTGCTACCGGCTATTGGTCCTGGATCTGTTCCTGGCTCTCCCAGGGAATCCGGGGGGCCGCGACCTGGTGTTAGCAAGCAGCCAAATCCATCCCCACCTTCTGGGGCCCTGGTGAAGACCGGCTTACACTTAGACTCCGCGCCTCTGGTGAACCTGTGCCACGCCAGTTACCCGGTAAGCCACTCCTCTTACGTCAGGCTCTGCCACGTTACCCCGTGACAGTACAACACAGCCAAGACTGAGCCTGCTAGAGGAGCCTCTCCTATGGATGACATCTGCCAGCACCTTGCGGCCCTTACCCAAGCCGTTAAGTCCCTGCAAGAGGGCTATACCCAGCTGGAGGGGCGTGTTCAGTCCCTGACCCCCTCCACGGACCCTACAGTTTCTGCTGCTTCCATGGCTCCCTCCGGTCCGACCGTGGTGATGCTGCCTCCTGAGCCAAGGGTCCCTACGCCGGAAAGGTTTTCTGGGGATCGGAGCAAGTTTAGAGCCTTCCGCAATGCCTGCGAGCTGTACTTCTCCCTGCAACCCCGAACCTTCTCCTTGGAAGCAACCAAAGTGGGGTTCATCATATCCCTGCTTCAAGGTGAACCTCAGTCCTGGGCTCACCGCCTGCTTGAAGAGCGCAATGACCAGCTGGACTCCATGACGACTTTCTTTAACGCAATGGCGCAGTTATACGAAGACCCGCAGCGCACTGCTACCGCAGAAACCGCGCTTACTTCTCTTCAACAGGGCCGTAGAGCCGTAGAGGATTACGTCACTGACTTCAGGCATTGGAGTACGGACACTCACTGGAACGACGCAGCCTTGCGACATCAGTTCCGCCTGGGTCTTTCAGAAAACTTGAAAGATGAACTGGCCCGAGTGGGTATACCCGAGACCTTGGAGGCATTAATCACCCTGGCCATACAGATAGACCGCCGGCTCCGTGAACGTAGAGCAGAGAGGTCCACGCAGCAGACCCGCAACACTGCTCCGCTTATTTCTGAATCGGATACGTCGGAGCCGATGCAACTTGGGCTTATGCGTCCTTCCTTATCAACAGAAGAACGCTCACGACGATGTCAGAACAACCTGTGCCTGTACTGCGGAGAGGCCCAGCAAAGATGCGTAAGCGTCTTTCTATATCCCCCTCAAGTTATCCAGTCTCTGTCAACAATACCACTCACCTGGCTCTCTCTATCTCATTTCAGCTCCCAGAAGGCCCGATCCCGGTCACCGCTATTATTGATTCCGGGGCATGCAGCTGCTTCATTGATCTTACCTTTGCTGCCCATCAACGCATCCCACTTCGACCCAAGTCGCAGGGACTCTCCATCTTCCTAGCAGATGGGTCCCACATCAAGTCTGGGCCAGTTACCCAAGAAACCCCTCCATTGCCTGTGGCCACTCTCGAAGGGCACAAGGAGTTGTTATGCCTGGATGCCATCTCTTCTCCCTTGTTTCCCGTTATTCTGGGGTTACCCTGGTTGCAGGCGCACAACCCGCAGATTAATTGGACTTCTGGAGACGTCAAGTTCCAGTCCCCTTACTGCCAGAATCATTGCCTGCCAGTACGCCATAGTGCTCCTAGCACCCTACTCTGTATGGACGCTGATAAGGAGATACGTTCCTCTGTCCCAGTATCTTATCACGAATACTTGGATGTCTTCAGTAAACAGGGGGCTGAGACCTTACCCCCCCACCGCCCCTATGATTGTCCAATTGAATTGCTTCCGGGGGCCGAGATCCCTTTCGGACGTATCTTTCCTTTATCGGAACGAGAATTGGGTACCCTTAAAGACTATGTGACGGAGAATCTAGAGAAGGGATTCATCCGACCCTCTACTTCTCCGGCAGGAGCTGGGATCTTTTTTGTGGAGAAAAAAGACCATTCACTTCGGCCATGTGTGGACTACCGTGAGTTAAATAAAATTACGGTCAAAAACCGGTACCCCCTACCCTTGATTCCTGAACTTTTCCAGAGACTAAGAACCGCCTCTGTATTCACCAAACTGGACCTACGGGGAGCCTACAATTTGGTCCGTATTAGGGAGGGGGATGAATGGAAGACAGCATTCCGCACCCGATTCGGGCATTATGAATATTTGGTGATGCCTTTCGGGCTCTGCAATGCCCCGGCCACCTTCCAGCACTTTGTCAACGACATCTTCAGAGACTATCTGGACATCTTTGTTATTGTCTACCTGGACGAT
Source organism: Pelophylax lessonae (assembly GCF_965119305.1). Taxonomy (NCBI): domain Eukaryota; kingdom Metazoa; phylum Chordata; class Amphibia; order Anura; family Ranidae; genus Pelophylax; species Pelophylax lessonae. The sequence continues at coordinate 371,282,897 of NC_138772.1, read as the reverse complement.
ATCTTGGTCTTCTCTTCCTCCCTGGCCCAGCACCGAGAACACGTTAAAAAGGTACTCCACCGACTCCGGCTACACAGGCTCTACGCAAAACCCGAGAAATGCGAATTTGAACAGCAGAGTATCCAATTCCTCGGGTTAATAATCTCCTCTGAAGGGGTCAAAATGGACCCTCAGAAGGTCTCCGCCATCCTGGATTGGCCCGCACCGGTGGATAAAAAGGGGATTCAGCGTTTCATAGGATTCGCAAATTTCTACAGGAAATTTATCAAGGGGTTCTCTTCCATCATCGCCCCTATTACCCTGCTCACCAAACAAGGTACCCGCTTCCACTGGTCTCCCGAGGCGCAAGTCGCATTTACAGCCCTGAAGGAGCTGTTTACTTCTGCTCCTATCCTCAGCCACCCGGATCCCGCCCTGCCTTACATCCTTGAAGTTGACGCCTCGGAAATCGCAGTAGGAGCAGTCATCTCCCAGCGTCAAGGTCTCAAGGACCTGATTCATCCGGTAGCTTTCTTCTCCCGTAAGCTTTCTCCTGCGGAGAGGAACTATGATGTAGGGGATCGGGAGCTCCTTGCCATCAAGACCGCCCTGGAGGAGTGGAGGTATCTATTGGAAGGGGCGGCACATCCCATACTCATCTACACGGATCATAAGAACCTGGAGTATTTGAGGACGGCCAAACGCCTGAGACCTCGCCAAGCAAGGTGGGCACTTTTTTTTTCCAGATTTACGTTCCATATAACGTACCGACCGGGTTCCAAGAATACGAAACCCGATGCTCTCTCTCGAATGTACGACAGTTCTAAAGAAACCATTGTACCTGACACCATCTTAACCCAAGGTAACTTTCTGCTATTACAGTCTGACCTTCTTACCGCTCTGAGACAAGCCACAGTAAATGCTCCCCATCCTGCTGGAACTATACTGGTACCCAGAAATGGACTGCTATGGAGAGGGGATCAAATTTTCGTTCCAGAAAGTGCTCGTGTGTCCATCCTAGGACTGTGTCATGACCACCCGATGGCTGGTCACTTCGGGATCCATAAGACCCTGGATCTTGTGCAGCGCACGTTCTGGTGGCCCGACTTGGAGAAGTGTTGTAAACAATATGTTTCCTCCTGTACTGTTTGCACACGAAGTAAGGCAACCCGAAATAAGGCATGGGGCCTGCTCAAACCACTACCAGTCCCTGACAGACCATGGAAGATGATTGCCATGGATTTCATTGTGGAACTTCCTCCATCAGACGGTTATTCTGCAATCTTCGTGGTAGTAGACCGTCTGTCGAAAATGGCTCACTTCTTACCACTAAGAGGTACACCCTCCGCGCTTGAGACGGCACAGGTCTTCATCAGAGAAATTGTAAGACTTCACGGGGTCCCAATGAACATTGTGTCGGATAGAGGTGTCCAATTTACTTCTCGCTTCTGGAGAGCGTTATGTGATTCACTGAAAATCAAGCTGTCAATGTCCTCCGCATACCATCCCCAGACTAACGGGCAGACTGAGAGGACCAACCAGACCCTCGAGCAATATATCCGATGCTTCACCACCTTTGTTCAAGATAACTGGGTCTCGCTACTTCCATCAGCAGAGTTCGCATACAATAACGCCAAACACTCGGCTACAGGTCAGTCCCCATTCTATGCCAACTACGGGTTTCACCCATCTTTCTTGCCCTGCTTTATTCCTGAATCTACAGTGCCAGCAGTCCGGGATATCTTGGAGTTCCTTAAGGAGAACAACAAAATCTTACAGGATGCCATGACCAAGGCTCAGACCTCCAATAAAGAGTTCTTTGACAAAAGAAGGAGAGGTGACTTGGTTCTCCAGCCCGGCAACCTGGTATGGTTAGCCACCACCAATCTCCGATTGGCATGCCCTTCCAAAAAACTGGCACCCAAGTTTATTGGCCCATTCCCTGTGAGGAGAAAATTAAATGAGGTATCTTACGAATTGACGCTTCCCGATTCCCTCAAGATCCATCCAGTCTTCCATGTTTCACTCTTGAAACCTGCAGTACCTGACTCCTTTCCTGGTAGAAGTTCAGAACCACCTGCTCCTGTCACCATCAACGGGGACGAAGAATTTGAGGTGGAGGCCATCCTAGACTGCAGAAGGCGGAGGAACCAGCTACAATACCTGGTTAAGTGGAGGGGCTACGGCCCCGAAGAAAATTCCTGGGAACCGGTACAGAATTTCCATGCCCAGGACTTAATCCGGAATTTCTTCCGCAACCATCCCCACAAAAGGAACCTTTTGGGCACCCGGAGGTTGCCCTTAAGGGGGGGGGCAATGTCAGAGACTCAATACCCTGCGCAGGCGCTGTTAGGAATGCTTCCTGAGCACACTGATGTGCTGTCATGAGTCTCCTAAAGGGTTAACCTAGAGCAGACTAATTGCTGTAATTGGCAAACAGGCTGCCTTATTTAAACAGCCCAGCAGCACTGCACTTTGCTGTGTTGTCTTCAGCTCTCCTGTATCCTGTGCCTGTTATATCTGCTGTTCCTGTTTACCTGACCCGGCTTGTCTTTGGATTCTGATTACCTGCTGCCCGCCCTGATCTTGGCTTGTCCTGACTATCCTCCTGTCTCGTCCTGATCTGTTTACCTGCTACCGGCTATTGGTCCTGGATCTGTTCCTGGCTCTCCCAGGGAATCCGGGGGGCCGCGACCTGGTGTTAGCAAGCAGCCAAATCCATCCCCACCTTCTGGGGCCCTGGTGAAGACCGGCTTACACTTAGACTCCGCGCCTCTGGTGAACCTGTGCCACGCCAGTTACCCGGTAAGCCACTCCTCTTACGTCAGGCTCTGCCACGTTACCCCGTGACAGCAGTGAACTATGATGCAGTAAACCTGCCCTGACAACATAAACTGACACTAAAGTAAAAATAAATGGTCACTGCAAGCACACTGACTAAACTATCACTAGATTCACACTAAAGTAACACTAAAGTAAAAATGAATGTTTGCTACACCCACACTGACAAAACTATCACTAGATTCACACTAAAGTGACACTAAAGTAAAAATAAATGGTCACTACACTCACACTGACTGAACTATCACTAGATTTACACTAAACTGATATTCTACACTGACGACAGAATCCGAATGGCACACTATCTCTACTATCTCTCTAGTAGCACTGAACAGAGCTCTGAGCCCTATCTCTTTCCACGCCGATATCACACTACAAATGGACGCTATTAAAGAATACTTATAATGTGGGGTGGGACTAAGAGCAATGTGCCATGATTTGATAGCCATCATTACTTTCTCGAATCATGGCTCTGGCAGTGCTCGGTGCCCTCATTGGTCAACGCTTTTACTGCTTCAGCCAATCAGGGCGGCGCAGTGCATTGTGGTCATTCGGCAGGCCCAACAATTGGTCGAACGTCCCGATAATGCGGGTGCTTGTCAAACGGGCGAACAGCCAATGCTCAGCTCGAACTCATGCTTGAGCCGAACCGTTTGCCCATCCCTAGTGCCTATCAGTGCAATATAGAAAAATTAATTTCAGCGCCTAATGGCATATATAGCTGCTAGCAATAGGTGAAGATATACAAACACTTGTGGCAGTGAAACAGAAAAAAATTGCAGCATTAAAAAAAAATATCAAAGGAAACTCAGAACACAAAGTGTTATGCTGTTATGCTTGTGAAGAATATGCTTGTGAGAATACTGTATATTCAAATAATCAACACATGAAATAAGAAATAGTTCAAATAAACACTCATGAAGAAATATCAGGTGATGTATTTCAAGTGATCTTTCTCCCTCAGTGTGACAAACACCCAGTGCGACTTCCATCAATGCCAGAAAAAACAAACACTCACCAGATGAAGTTGTCTAGAATTAGAACAGCAAAAATCACATGTGATAAGATTCAGGATCTCAGAGGTATGTAGTCAACATCAGCTCCCACTTTCCACTCTTATCTGAATTATAGGACCTTCTTTCAGAATACATCTGGGTCTATGGATCATATCAGTGCCACCTATCAGAGCCCATCAGTGCCACCTAAAAGTGCCCATCAATGCCACCTCATCAGCGCACATCAGTGAAGGAGAAAAATTACCTCTGTAATTTTATAACAAACTATAAAAATATTTTTTTTTCCAAAATTGTCGTCTTTTTTCATTTGTTAAGTACAAAATAAAAACCCCCACTGGTGATTAAATACCACCAAAAGAAAGCTCTATTTGTATGAAACAAAATAATATTATTTTATTTGGGTACAGTGTTACATGACTGTGTAATTTTTATTCAATTGCGACAGTGCTGAAAACTGAAAATTGGCCTGGGCAGGAAGGGCGTGAACGTGCCCAGTAGGCAAGTGGTTAAAGGATAAGTTCACCTTTTTAAAAATAATAATAAATGCACATCTTTTTGCAGGTTAAAAAAAATGTGTATTTATATGATTTTTTACTAGGAGCCTGGAAAGCATTGCACCCACGATCAGCAGATCACGGGTGTCATGTAGGACTCCTGTAGATGTGCCAGTTTATGCCTGCTCCTAACTCGTACCGGCAGGCAGATACACACTAAAAGGAAGAGACAATGTATTACCTAGAGTGCTTAACAACGCCACGTTAGTTTATGGAGAACTACAGGCCGACAGCTGCAAAGGTGGTCAGTACTTGTAGTTTCCCATTTACAGAACTCTTTGAATGAATGATGCGGCCGGGGGGGGGGGGGGCAGCACTGCATGGATGCATTTTGAAAAAGAATAGTGACAAAGAGCAGGTGGGAAAGATCCCGCGCTTGCTGTCACTACAGGCATCGAAGTGGGCAGTGGCTACAGGAGTGGGAACATGTTATATGTTTCACCCTGAAAACCGATGGAACATTACCATGTTCCCAAAGATAAACTTATCCTTCAACTTTGTTGCCCAAAACAATGAAAATAATACAGCTAAATTGTGTAAATATATTAATTAAACCCACGCTAAGTGTACTAAAATAAAAAGTGAAATATTGCAGCAGCTGCTCACCAAGCAAAAAATACCGGATATAAAGTGTAGTCAAGAAAAACACAGCGCTTGCAAAAATAACTACCTCATAATTCATACAAAAATTCATATAATCATAAATGAATAATAAAGAAACAACTATGTGAAGTGCACAGTGCTAAAAAACATAAATATGTGAAGTCCTCTCCAGTGAAAAAAAGGTGCACAAATGCTTATAATTAATCAATATATGAATGTAACTAAATAAAGTCCAAAATTTGTGCAAATAAATAAACAAGAGTATTAAGGTGCTGAAGTGCTGATGACACCAAAGTGCTGGGGTACAAAAAAATCCGTGCAAGGTGCCTTAGATCCCTCCAAGAGCCGCACTCACCAGATATGGTGGACCCCTAATTGGGGTCAAACCAGATGTGAAATTTGAACGATAACAAAGGACCACAGTCACCACCAGAACCGCCTTATCCTCTTGATCCAATTCGGGTCAGCAGCGGACACTGTTGGACTCAAGCGAAAGGAGTGGACCACATCATGAAGCCAGTAGGTAAAGGAGTTTTATTATAATGTAAAAACTACTTACAGACAAGATGAAATCATATTACATGTAGAGGAAAAAAGACTAGGATATACGCCGTAATACACAATGACTTCTGGGAATGCTTGCGTGTGCGTTCCACGGGACCAGGAAGTGACGTCAGCTGGTTCTGCCGCACCAGAAATGCGTCAACGCATTTCGCCCTCCCACTAGGGCTGGAGAGGACTTCACATATTTATGTTTTTTAGCACTGTGCACTTCACACAGTTGTTTCTTTATTATTCATTTATGATTATATGAATTTTTGTGTGAATTATGAGGTAGTTATTTGACTACACAATACCGCTAAATTGCCCCACAAACCTTTATCAGTCAGATCAGCATGTGGATAGACTGGTGCAAGACAGACAGGATCTGAATGTCAGGCTCCAGTAGACTTCAACAAAATGGCAGCCGTCGGTACACAGACACCAAATAAATTTTGCTTAAGTGTGAATGGAATGGGTGAAAGATGGCTTCTGCTTCTGTTCTCCATCTGTAATCCTACTGAGGAGAAGAGGAGCTGAAACCATCTTTCATCCATTCCATTCACACTCATACAACAGGGAGTTGTGTCTGTGTGCAGACAGCTGCCATTTTGTTGAGGTTTAACTTTGTTATTTTAACTGCAGCAAGACCTGAACTATTGGTAACAGCAGTTGTGCAGTACCTGAGCTAAATTTTCTCAGTAGGTGTGCACTTTTACTCTGTGCCGTACGATAGGGGCTGCCGTTAAAACATTCTGCAAAATATGTAATGACTATTTTATATTTTACTTCACACTGATACAGGTCCGAGAAGATATTGGAACACATCAAAGTAAATAGTAATTTACTTCACACATTATATAATCTTGTTTATGTTCTAGATTTCTTAATAAAAATCTTGATGCATCTGTACATTGTTTCAGCTACCACAATGTCATATTAGAAAAGGTGACATCTTAGCTCACTTCTGATGGGAAAAGCCTTGGTTAAGAGTCTTAATCAGCCCACATATGCCAACTTTACAGCTGTAACTAATATACCCGCTAGAATATTTTCCAGAAAAGCCATGTTTAATTAACGATGTGCCAAAGGCATTCATTTATCAGTTTATTCTAGATGCTCAGAAGGTTAACATTCCAATGTATTTTTTTGTTTTTTATAATTAAAACAATCCCTTTTGTTTTGGGTAATTGTACAGCATCTGCAATTTACACCTAACCATTTTAATCATTGTTGATGGTGTGCCTTATAAATTCAATTTCCTTCTGGAAATGCATCCAATTATTGTTTTCAAAATGACATTATCCTAAAATGTATTTTGTAGAAGGGGAAAAAAAGAACAACAGTGCCTATAAAATCTTTGTTTTACTGCAGCATGATGTACAGCTCGTGTCAGATATTACACTTATTATGACATGTTGAAGAAAAGGGGCTAAAACACTGCGGCTTTTACTGCTAACTTTTGCTGAAAGAATATTTTTATTTATTTATTTTTTCGTCTGTTAATTTAAAATTGTAATTCTTTGCCTTTCATCAAACTCTGTGGAATTAATTCCACTTACAGAGGCTGGAGATACTGTGAATTTATTTAGTAACAGTAAAGGAGGTAAAAGAAAAAAATTGAATTTCTCTTTTTTTTTTTTTATTTCCATAACCATCAGCACGGCGGTTTGAGAACTATTAGTGTCAAGAAGGAAAAAGTAATAAGTTGTGCATTAAATCTTCTGTCCGCTAAGTGGAAATGAACACAATACACAAAGGTTGCTTTGCAAGTGATCTCCTTAAAATGTATTGTTAAGTGCGGGAATGCATACAGGCTACCTATGTCAAGCCTCTCTGAGCATTATATATTATACTGTGACTTTGTGGCTTTGCGGGGAATCAATCCATTGACTCGAGTACTAACCTATTGGTAATAATTCTTTCAACTGTGCGGCCAGTTCTTACTGTTACATAATTTGCCTGCATGGTCTATTTTACGAATATTTTTCCTGCTCTTAATTGCACTCTCAAATGGACAGTCGTTGGTTCACACCTTTCAGCACCCAGTCCGCTTGACTTTAAAGTGAAACTTTACTCTTTCAATCAACATGAACTATTTTTAATGTTTATGCTGCTACCCTTTGTAATTAGATAGGAAAGCATTATATTATTTCTCAGCTGCTTCCTGGTTTCTGGCCTAGGCCAAATTCGTGTTATGCATCCCAGGAATCTTCATGGAGGGAACAGAAATACACAATGTTAACAGGCGCTTGATCACATATCGAACCAAAAGTCCATAGAGTTAAAAGTCATTAATGGCACAGGGGGAGAAAAGTCCACCATGTAGGGCAGCCATCCAGAAACCAAAGCCAGGGGTTCCACAGGGCTAAAACAAAGACAAACAGAGGCGCCTCTAAGTGTAGACTTTATGCAACAGGTTTAATGAATAAAATTATGCACTCACGTTAGTAAGCATATATTCATGCCCATAAAACAAGGTTCCAGTGTGGAGAAGTGTACACCATCCGGTCATGGACATCCGTCCATTATTTGCTTGACAGCGAGGCTTGGTGGATAGTCGAACCTGGATGATGTCATCTGCATGCGACGCAGCAAGCATGCTCGGAAACGCGTCGCATGCAGATTACATCATCCAGGTTCGACTATCCACCAAGCCTCGCTGTCAAGCAAATACACAGAGCCTACTTCCTGGTTCTAACCTTGCCGTACAAGCCGGCCACGTCGAAAGGATTTCGGCTCCAGCAGGACGGATGTCCATGACCGGATGATGTACACTTCTCCAGTGGCGTACCAATGGGGGGGGCGGGGGGGCGGCCCGCCCCGGGTGCCACTCACTGGGGGGGGTCAGCGGGTGTGTTCAGACAGATCCCGCAGTGTGAAGGCAGCTGCAGTGGCAGCTCCTTCAGTCCGTGTGGAGCCGCAGCGGGAATAAGGGGGCGGAGCCGTGGCGGGAATAATGGGGCGGAGCCGCGGCTGGAATAAGGGGGCGGAGTCTCGGCGGGAAGAAGGGGCGGAGCCTCGGCGGGAAGAAGGTGAGTGCCCATTGCAAAAGTGTGTGCTGGATAGGGGGATGGGGCTGCTGCATATAGAGGAATTCATCTTTCTCTATTCTTCCTGCAGCTTCCTGCTGAATAACCGATTCTCCTCCTCTCCCTCTTGCAGGAAGAATAGGGAAAGATCAATTCATCTATATGCAGCTGCCCCATCCCCCGGCCCCTCCTATACAACTTCTTTTGCTGGCCCCCCAAAGTTCTTAACCTCCTCCAGTGCTCCTAATCCCTCCCTCAGTGCTTTTAGCCCCACCCCCAGTGCACTAGACCCCCCCTGTTCTTTAGCCCCCCCATGCTCTTCAGCTCCCCACAGTGCTTTCTCCCTCCCCCCAAGTACTCTCTGTCCCCCCCCCAGTGCTCTCCACCCCCCTGGTTTTCCCTGCCCGCCCCCCAAGTTCTCCCTTTCCCCCCCAGTGCTCTCCACCCCCCTGATTTTCCCTGCCCACCCCCCCAAGTGCTCCCTGTCCCCCCCCCAGTGCTCTCCACCCCCCTGATTTTCCCTGCTTGCTCCCCATGCACTCCCTGTCCCCCCCAGTGCTCTCCACCCCCCGATTTTCCTTGCCCACCCCCCTAAGTGCTCCCTGTCCCCCCCAGTGCTCTCCACCCCCCTGATTTTCCCTGATCGCCCCCCAAGTGCTCCCTGTCCCCCCCCCCAGTGCAATCCACCCCCTGCACCTTCCAACCCCCCTACAATGCTTTCCAAACCCCCTCTTATTTCTCTCCAGCCCCCCCCCCCCACCGTGCCCTTCAGCACCTCCAGTGCTCTCTGCTTCGTCTGTGCTCTCCGGCCCCCCTAGTGCTCTTCTATCTTCTATCATGTCCTCAGTCTCTGAGCATCTCCTGTATCATGTCTGCAGTCTCTGACCATCTCCTGTATCACGTCCTCCGTCTCTGATCATCTACTGTATTATGTCTGCAGTCTCTGACCATCTCTTGTATCATGTCCTCAGTCTCTGACCATCTCCTGTATCATGCCTGTAGTCTCTGACCATCTCCTGTATCACGTCTGCAGTCTCTGACCATCTACTGTATCACGTCTGCAGTCTCTGACCATCTCCTGTATCACGTCTGCAGTCTCTGACCATCTCCTGTATCATGTCCTCAGTCTCTGACCATCTCCTGTATCATGTCCGCAGTCTCTGACCATCTCCTGTATCATGTCTGCAGTCTCTGACCATCTCCTGTATCATGTCTGTAGTCTCTGACCATCTACTGTATCATGTCTTCAATCTCTGATCATCTACTGTATCATGTCCTCAGTCTCTGACCATCTCCTGTATCATGTCTGCAGTCTCTGAGCATCTCCTGTATCATGTCTGCAGTCTCTGGCCATCTTCTGTATCACGTCTGCAGTCTTTGACCATCTCCTGTATCACGTCTGCAGTCTCTGACCATCTACTGTATCATGTCCTCAGTCTCTGACCATCTCCTGTATCATGTCTGTAGTCTCTGACCATCTCCTGTATCATGTCTGCAGTCTCTGACCATCTCCTGTACCATGTCTGTAGTCTCTGACCATCTACTGTATCATGTCTTCAATCTCTGATCATCTACTGTATCATGTCCTCAGTCTCTGACCATCTCCTGTATCATGTCTGCAGTCTCTGAGCATCTCCTGTATCACGTCTGCAGTCTCTGGCCATCTTCTGTATCACGTCTGCAGTCTCTGACCATCTACTGTATCACGTCTGCAGTCTCTGACCATCTACTGTATCATGTCTGTAGTCTCTGACCATCTCCTGTATCATGTCTGTAGTCTCTGAATATCTCCTCTAGCAAGTCTACAATCTCTTACTCAAACTTAAACACATTGCTAATATTAGCTATCTATCTATGCTGAAGGTAGGACTGTGCAGGGGAGGCAGAGAGTGCAAAAGGGGGAACTGTGATTAGAGAGACGGAGGGCAGACCGCAAGGGGCACTGTGATGGGGGGCTGTGAAATTTGTGCAAAAAATATTCTTGAAAACATTACATTTTTTTGTGGGTGTTTTTACATTTTAAAGTCGGGGGGGGGGGGGGGTGCCAGATATAGGATCCGCCCCGGGTGCCAAATGCTCTAGGTACGCCACTGCACTTCTCCACACTGGAACCTTGTTTTATGGGCATAAATATATGCTTACTAACGTGAGTGCATAATTTTATTCATTAAACCTGTTGCATAAAGTCTACACTTAGAGGCGCTTCTGTTTGTCTTTATCTTCATGGAGGGGTCTGGGTTCACAGCTAAGCACATTCTCCTGTCTGTATGCCCGGCCTAAGGGCAGCTGGATTCCAAAAATTTAAGGCTACATGAACCATTTGCACCTTCTAAAGATGTCTGTGGCTAGAAATGCTAGGTAGGTGTTTTTTAAAGTGATTTCTCAACAAAACAAAGCATGGCGATAAGAATGGGCGAGGTTGCTTCTGAATATAAAAAATGCTCAGATACATTTAAGTACCACTTTAAGGTGAGCAACTCTAAGTCAGTTGTGTTGGGCAGTCTGAGCCAAATAATATTTTAACAACATCAACAAACAACTCAAGAGGGTGAAGAATGGCTGGGTAGTATTGGCATATAATAAGAGGGTGCCAAGAGCCAAATACATTACATTTACTGGACTATCTAGAACTGCTGCATTCAAATTTATGGGAGCTGGTGATAAGATAAAAAAAATAAATGCACCTTTTTGTGCAGATACAAAAATGTGCATTTAATATTTATGTTGTAGGAGCCTGGAAAGCATTGCACCAATAATCAGTAGATCGCTGGTGCCATGCAGGTCTCCAGCACACTGTCAGTGTATCGGCTTACCTATACATCCCGTATGGGGAAGCCGATACTCTCCGACAGGAAGACTCAATGAACTACCACAGTTATCCACATTGCTGTGGAAGTTGTTTGAGAACTACAAGCTAATAAGGAAGTCGGGGCATGCCGTGTGTGGGGGGGAGTCCTGCACAGCCGCGCTGCTTTCAAATAGTGGCAGCTAGTACAGAGAACTTCTCCCCATACTTCTTCCATGGGGGCAGAGGCGTCAACTGCAGCACTGGGAACAAGTTACAAGTTCCCAAAGGTGAACTTCTCCTTTAATGAAGACCCATCATAAGAGTAACAAGAAGGCTTCCATTTCAGACCATTTCTTCTTCAAAAAAAATAAATAAAAAATGTTAATTTCTGGTCATGCTAGATTTTATTCTTTAGTTCTTTGCATAACTGTCCTTTCTCAAACACACAGGCAAGGACTTCTGACTCTCCTTGACTTGTGAGTAAGTGATTTACAATATTGTCAGAAAGTCAGCATTACAGCCAAGGAACTAGCATTTTCATAATTAGGTCAGTAATGCGTTTTTTTTGTTTTTTGTTTTTTTTTAGCAGCCCACACCAATATGTCCACCAGCATGGTTAAAAAGAATTTCAACTATTGATAAACACCACTAGCCCTGATCTAGTGCCCCACTTTAAAATGCATAATACGTTTTTGTTGGGAGGTTTTTTTAAAGTAATAATAAACCTTTCCACAAGCCCACTGACATGACTAACCTCAGTTGATACACAGCGATTAATTAAATCCTCCTGCACAAGCTGTACTTGTATCTGCAGCCCTTTCTTTTCTACAGCTTTTCAAAGTTCACAGATCAGATGTTATTTCTCAGCTTCTAGGAGGAAGGGGGAGGGGATCTGATGTCAAACATACATGGCAAAGAGCAGAAAGCTGAGTGTAATCTGACACCTGAGTGGAGTGAAAGGGCAAATCCCCATCTACACAACCTCACTGGGAAAAACATACACATTCAAGGTTGTCGGTCACCTGCCATGTGCTAGAGGTTATCTTTTCTTAGATGCTCTATTCTGGACCCTCCATATAGAAAAATCCTAGGTAAATCTTTGTTTATAAAGGGGCTGGACAGCAATGTTTGTCATAAATAACTCAGGCAGGACTTTGTTATCAATTGTAACTATATATAAACACTTTTGTTCCTAAAAGTTTAAGGTGGAGGACAGACCTGGGACAGGCTCCCTCTAACATTGTTCAAAAAACCTCACATTCAGCCATGACACCTCCATCTGAAACACATCAAAAAGGTAAGAAACAGGCATGCTGTGTGAATGGGAACACGGGATAAACATATAAGGGTATTTCTCTAATAAGAAAAAGTGGAAATATGCTTTAAAGCTACAATCAGACAATCCTTGTTGAAGTAGAGACGGAGGAAATGTGTCCTCCTTCATGCAGCATATATGAGCTACACTTCATTTTTCGGTTTAGGTATATTCCCTTGCCAGAAGATCAATGACTGTTTTTAATGAAAAAAGATTCTTAAAGCTTAAATTAATTCATGCAGACTTGTAAGCTCACTGACAGGTCCACTTTAAGATAGGGACAAAGTAATTTCACTGAGCCATTGAGAGCTACCTCTAGTTGCTAATTTATAAATCTTTTTAGTTCATGCAAAAACAGAAATCAACTTTTACAAATCTGAATGTGATATAAAAATGAAGGTAAAAAATGTAATATAATAATTAATAACTCAGAGCATGTGCTTACCATATACTAGAGACCATTGGAACTAAGTTTCATATCTGAAGTTCTGCTTTAAAGTTAGGTGTAGAAAGAGGTCAAAGCTATACTTTTTTTAATGAATAATCCATGGTCTAGCAGCTCCTAAAATCACAAAAGCAGTTGCTGCAATGCTCCTCTCTGGCCCTGTTCCCCACTTGCAAGAGGGCTATTCTCTAAACCAGCACCAATCATCTTTTGCTTGAATGACATCAGTCATTCAATACATTTCATGTGGGCCCAGCCTTTCATAGACATACACCCCTGGATATGCATCATCATGTTCGCAGTACTCCTGGATAGAATGGCAATCACACCTCACTTCTGAGCTCCACTCTGTCCAGGGGTAAGCACAGCCCTCTACTGCTGCTAGCAGAAGAGGGAAAATCCTGTAATCATATTTCCATCCTGAGGATTTAAGATTTAAGATATGTATTACAAGAGAAGTATGGAAATGCTTTTTTTTTTTTTTAAACTATACTTACCTAGATGGATGCAGCATCGGTCCTGCATCTGTCCCCCTTGGCTCTAAGAATGAAAACCAAGGAATCAAGCTCCGCCAATCGCGAGCACCGGTTCTTTGCTCTGCCCCCTCCCCCGCGCTGAGAAGGGGGCGGAAGCGGCCAACTCAGGCTCTCAGTGGCTCGCTGAGAGGCTGATCCGAGTGCTGGTCTATGCATGTGGGTGGATCCGGACCATATGTCACAATCTTTTCCAAGCCCGGACCAGCTCTGTGACATCACCAGACAGCAGGCCTCAGCCCACTGTCTGCTGAAAACAGGTCACAGGAGTGCAGAACATACCAAACTCCTGTGATCCACAGGAGAAGTACAGCCAAACAAGCTTTGGCTGTACCTCTCCTTTAGGCACTTCTTTAAAAAAATAGTTGTAGGGGGTATTGGAGGGATAGTGGGCATACAAAACCAAAGCAAACCCCTAGGATTTAAGTGTTTGGATTTCAGTGAAATTCACAATTGTTTTCAGTGCTGAAATGCAGATACCCAAATATTTTTGCACTGGTGCTAAAAAATGAACGTATTCTTTTTTTCCTCATTTTAGATTTATCACGATTAACTGCGCTTTAGTGTGTTTTTTAAAAATAAGACATAGCATAGGAAGCATCAGCGTAGCACCACTTCCTTCCAAGGCCTCATTTTGATACTGTATCCACTGTCCACTGGCATTTTTCATCAATCAATCCTCAGTTTTTTCATATTAATATAGGTGTCTTATAGATGCTATGCTAAGAGCAGTCAGTTACATTTCTCTTTTTTTTCCAGTGCAGAATAGAAGATCAAAACAGAAGCATCTAATTGACTGCTATGATCAGCACAGAAGGTTATTCCTTAGGACCTTTAATGAAGGAGGACCATGTTGTCAATGTTAGCTTTCTGTTAGCTCAGAAGAGAATTGCAGATATACTCATGCAAACAAGTAAAATTAAACATTTCCACTGGGCACGCTAGACACGTCAACATCTCCTATAAGTATAATGAAATAAGATGGGTAATGAACACTATTTACATACATTATGGTCTCACTAACTTCCAAATTTAATTTCACAAAAAAATGTAAAGAAATATATACAGTACACACCTATATATATATATATACACACCATTAGTATGTGGCTCAAAATCTGCATCAAACTCCTGTCTATCACCACCATCTGTTTCTTATCTCATTCATCTTGCCAGTGTGTCAGTTTGCAGCAGCCTCATTAACATTTATTCATGCTGCAGTAACACTTCTCTTTTTATTCTTCTAACAGATAATGCTTTTTAAAAAGGAAGGATTTCTGAAAATGTAAAAGCATGAATTGATTTGCTAGTATGTTGGATACATTGATGAAATGGGACTGTGCTTACAGTATAACTAAACTTTTATTTATTTATTTATTTTTTTAACATTTAGATAGATTGGAGAAGTAATCAAACAGTCAGTCTTTTATTTCCATCTGTGCCCCCATTAGGGAGAGCCACCATATTTGTTCTGTTTACTGTTATCCCCAAAAGTGAACATGAATAAAAATCCAAAATGTTGAGTTGTCACCAGGAAAGAGGGGAAATTTCTCAATGGGACACTATGTGACAAAACAAGATTTACGACTTACCGCAAAATCATTTTCTCTTAGGTTCATTGACGGACGCAGTCCTCTGATGCATATCAGTAGGGTAATACCGCCCCCTACAGGAGTAGGACACTAGGCAGAAAGATTTTCTGGCTACGCCTATGGGCAGTCCCTGGGGGTATACCCTCTCTCTTCCTGCATAGGATGTCAGTTTTGTATCAAAGCAGTGTCAGAGAAAAGTACACCAACCCACTCAAAAAACTAGAGGGGCGGGTACTGCGTCCGTCAATGAACCTAAGAGAAAAGGTTTTACAGTTAGTCAAAAATCCAGTTTTCTCTATCGATCATGGACGGACGCAGTCCTCTATTTCATATCAGTAGGGACGTCCCAAAGCAGTACCCAAATGAGGGGTGGGAACAGCAGAACAAAGAAAAAAACTGTCCCTAAAGCCAACATGGCCAACCAGGCAACACAGGACTCATCAGAACAACCAGATGAGGTCCACCTGAAAACAAACAAAAAAAACACCCTCAAGGAAGCCAAGGGGCCCCCTAAACCGCAGCCTGCAAAACCTTGTGGCCAAAGGAGGCATCCACAGATGTCATCACATCCACCTCCGGATGCCGGACGCCACACCACCAGCATATGACAAAGCGCTGTAACTGTTAGGGGATATTTTGTTTTATATTCAATAAATACTGAGATATACTACACTATGGCCTGTCTACCTCCTATGTTTGGGGCATGATCTGAGGGAACCCCAGGGCCATCGGAACGGGCTCCTAGTGCATTTGGAGGCACGCGCATCCATATCCACCAGGACCAGGACACATAGGCCATCAAACGGAACCCAGAGGGAAACGCAGGATCACCCATTTGCTGTGCAAGGCTTACTACCCCTTCAAGGGAAGAGCATTGCGGGGAGTGCATTTTCAATAGGGGCACGGAGCACCGCACTGAGCACAGCAAGGAAACAGTACAGTACAGCACCGGCACTTCACACATCTCTTATTTTTTCATCTTTGTGGCACTATAGAAACACCATCAACTGGATTGCACGCCAGAAATATTTATTTTGCATGGAGCACCTTTTACAGGTGCAATACATTGTGACTGGCAGGATTGCAATAGAGGAACTCCCTCTGCACTGAGCACTTTATGAAAGTGCACCTCATTGAGACTGAGCAGGAGGACTACTGGCTTACATATTTCCACTTATTGCACATGGCACTAGTGCACTTATATAATATTGTTTATATATTTATATATCTATTTATACTATTTATATAATTTGATTTATATTGATTTACTGCACTGAGTCACCTTTATGAACCTACAATAGGTTAATTTCACCACACAATTGTCACCAATATTGGTATACTAATTATTACTGTTGTGTATGAGTGATTATCACGGACACTCACCGAACACTGGTTGGCCACCAGCACCTTTTTATATTTATATTTTTATATAAATTATATATAATTGCATAAGGATACTGTTCTGTATATGTGTACATCAAGTATTTATAAAGTAGTTATACCCCACATTCAGAGTAGCACCACCACCCACATACACTGTTTATAAAGAAGCACAAAAGTGCCCAAGTAGAGTGTGCTTTGACAGGGAAAGGTGGAACCAGACCCTTAATGGAATAAGCCTGCACCTCTGTCTGCCTGATCCATCTGGAAATAGTCACAGCAGATGCAGACAGCCCTTTCTTCGGGCCATCCGTGAGCACAAAGAGCGAGTCAGACTTGCGAAAAGACTCGGTAGACGCCAGATACACCCTAATCGCCCAAACAACATCCAGGGTATGCAGAGCAAATTCCTTAGGATGTTTAGGCTTAGAGCACAAGGAAGGTAACATGATGTCCTCATTCAAGTGAAAACCACCTTCGGCAGGAAAGACAGATCTGGCCGAAGTACCACCTTGTCCTTGTGAACCACCAGATAGGGAGAGCGACAGGACAGCGCCACCAGCTCCGACACCCTGCACGAAGAAGTGATAGCCACCAAGAAAGCCACCTTCTGAGACAAGGTAAGCAGGGGAAACTCCCGAATATTCTCAAAGGGGCCTCTGGAGCACCGACAGCACCAAATTAAGCTCCCATGGCGGTAGCGGAGGTTGCACCGGAGGTACCAAGTGTCGCACCCCCTGGAGGAAGCTACCCACCAGGGAATGGGCGGCCAATGGCCTCTGGGAGAAAAATAGCCAGGGCCGAGACCTGACCCTTGATAGTACTCAAGGCCAACTTGTGAACAACTCCCCGTTGAAGGAAAGCCAAGATCCGAGCCACCGAATAGGAGCGAGGGTGGGTCCCAAGGGACTCACACCACGCAATGTGCGACTTCCACGTACGATGATAAATTTTCCTGGAAGTCACCTTCCTCGCTTTTAGCAGAGTGGGAATCACCGAAGCAGACAAACCCCTGTCCTTCAGCACCTGGCTTTCAACAGCCAAGCCATCAAAGCCAGCGACTGTAAAGCAGGATGGAAGATAGGCCCCTGAGACAGTAGATCCTCCCTGGGAGGAAGTCTCCATGGGGCGTCTGCGACAAGCCTGACCAGGTCGGTGTACCAAGCGTGACAAGGGAACACAAGCGGGCACCATCTCATGACAGGACACCACGCCACCGGAGTAGGGGGGCTGTTGGCAAAGTAGGAAGGCTGCGACATAAGACTAGACCCTGTAATGTGCGTCCTGGCAAGACGTTTAACTTGCGGGGCCAGTCCAGTGGGACTATGTCGCGGCCGACCCAGCGCGAAGCTAAGGCCTGCACGCGCTCGATGGCTAGACTGGGGTGACCACTGGATATAGGGATCCAGCCCAGCATAATAGCTTAAAGATCTCATAGGAAAAATCTACATAAAAAAAAATACTTCTATGCTAAGACCAAAGATCCCAGCAAAGAACTAGGTCCTTACTCCTGACTAGGCAGATTAAAATTGACTGAGTGCAATTTATTGATCTTTGGTGTGGGGTCCCCTGGCACGGTTGAATATCACCTTTGTATTTGGATGCACACCTATCCTCACTACCTGGGACTCTCTTTATGAACTTTTTTCAGTGGCTACACTTGATCAACTCATATTTCATTTGATTATATATCATTTATTTGATTTGTGTATTCATGCATTCACTTATGGTCACATGATGTTTGTTATTTTGGTTTAACGCTGCAATTTTCCATTTTTTCACTTTATTTACAACACACGTCAGTTGATTTGCTAGCAGCTTTTCTGGTTTTATAATTTTTTTGTTAGCGCAGTTTATTTACTATTTTATTTACACAGCCATTAATGTCTAAACCGCTGGCAACAAAAGTGAGTACACCCCTAAGTGACAATGTCCAAATTGGGCCCAAAGTGGCAATATTTTGTGTGGCCACCATTATTTTCTAGCACTGCCTTAACCCTCTTGGGCATGGAGTTCACCAGAGCTTCACAGATTGCCACTGGAGTCCTCTTCCACTCCTCCATGATGACATCACAGAGCTGGTGGATGTTAGAGACCTTGTGCTCCTCCACCTTCCGTTTTGAGGATGCCCCACGGATACTCAGTAGGGTTTTCACATCTGGAGACATGCTTGGCCAGTCCATCAGCTTTACCCCCAGCTTCTTTAGCAAGACAGTGGTTGCCTTGGAGGTGTGTTTGGGGATCGCTATGCTGGAATACTGCCCTGCGGCCCAGTCTCTAAAAGGAGGGGATCATGCTCTGCTTCAGAATGTCACAGTACATGTTGGCATTCATGGTTCCCTCAATGAACTGTTGCTCCCCAGTGCCGGCAGCACTCATGCAGCCCCAGACCATGACACTCCCACCACCATGCTTGACTGTAGGCAAGACACACTTTGTCTTTGTACTCCTCACCTGGTTGCTGACACACACACTTGGCACCATCTGAACCAAATAAGTTTATCTTGATCCCATCAGACCACAGGACATGACTCCAGTAATCCATGTCCTTAGTCTGCTTGTCTTCAGCAAGCTGTTTGCGTGCTTTCTTGTGCATCATCTTTAGAAGACGACAGCCATGCAGACCAATTTATTGCAGCGTATGGTCTGATTTGTGCGGCGTATGGTCTGAGCACTGACAGGCTAACCCCCCCCCCCCCCCCACCCCCCACCCCTTCAACCTCTGCAGCAATGCTGGCAGCACTCATACGTTTATTTCCCAAAGACAACTTCTGGATATGACGCAGAGCATGTGCACTCAACTTCTTTGGTTGACCATGGTGAGGCCTGTTCTGTGTGGAACCTGTCCTGTTAAACCACTGTATGGTCTTAGCCACCGTGCTGCAGCTCAGCTTCAGGGACTTGGCAATCTTCCTTTAGCCTAGGCCATCTTTATGTAGAGCAACAATTCTTTTTTTCAGATCCTCAGAGAGTTCTTTGCAATGAGGTGCCATGTTGAACTTCCAATGACCAGTATGAGAGAGTAAAAGCGATAACACCAAATTTAACACACCTGCTCCCCATTCACACCTGAGACTTTGTAACACTAACGAGTCACATGACACCGGGGAGGGAAAATGGCTAATTGGGCCCAAATTGGATATTTTAACTTAGAGGTGTACTCACTTTTGTTGCCAGTGGTTTAGACAATAATGGCTGTGTGTTGAGTCATTTTGAGGGGACAGCAAATTGACACTGCTATACAAGCTGTACACTCACTACTTTACATTGTAGCAAAGTGTCATTTCTTCTACGTTGTCACATGAAGATATAAGAAAATATTTACAAAAATGTGAGGGGTGTACTCACTTTTGTGAGATACTATATATATATATGTAGGAATTTATAAAAAAAAATGTATACTAGTTATGAGTTATGGTGGTGATCAGCGACTTACTTATATGGGAACTGACTAAATGACACTGACATCACCAGTGACACTAATACAGTGATCAATGATAGTACTAAACATGGTCACTGTACTAATGACACTGGCTGGGAAGCTATTAACATCTCAGCGTTATCAAGGGGTTAAGTGTATGCAGGAATAGCACACAGAGTTTGTCAACACAGGACTCTGACTGTGCTTGGACTCAGCCAATCAGCATGTTCTGTCCATGAATCATTGGCTGGGACCTGATGAAAAAATCCTGCTGTGTCCAATCACAGCAGGAGCTGGCGGGCGACTAATGATAACTATTACTTAGTTATCATACAGAGCTTTTACCCCCCAGGCACTATATTGAATAGCTATTAAAAAATGCCAAATTTATTTAATTAATGTGCAAGATGGGGGACAGGGCACCCTCAATGGGTTTCCCAGACTGTATAGATCTGCTTCCCTAGGAGTGCGGATCTGCTCTCTTAGTATTGAATAAATATATATGTATTAGGCACTTGTACCAGGAATCACAACACAAGTCTCCCTACAAACAAATGAGGAGGGAATAAAACTGCCTGTGTCAGAAATCAAACAATACCAAGTTTCTAAATTATGGGAACAATATGTGGGATTATCAATCCTATTGGCCCTTTCACATGGACGTGCCATCTGTCTGTTTTTCATCGATCTGTTGACAGATAGACAGATAAAAAATGGACAGCAATGCATTTCTATGGACAAACATATGCAAACGGATGAACAAGTCTCTATTTAAAAAACAGAAGCATACCTAAATGAATGTAAATGGACAAATAGTCAGTTTTTGCATCCGTTTTTGCATTGGTTGTTAAGGAGCCAGCTTGCTAACAATTATGAGTCATCTCTGCTGAATGTAGACAAAGACTTGAAAATCAAAACATTTTGGGTTTTGGCAGGGACCTCATGCCAAAAATTAAAAAAAAAAAAACAATGGAGCGGGGTCCCCCCAAAAATCCATACCCAACCCTTATACGAGCATGCAGCCCGGCAGGCCAGGAAAATGGGGTAATGAGTATGCCCCCCCCATCCTGAAACATACCAGGCCACCTGCCCTCAATATGGGGGAAGTCCTTTGGGGAGGGGGGACATTGATCCAAAGAAACTTTATTCCTTAAAGACCATGTGGAACAAACGCTTCTTGCAAGCAAGCTCCACAGAGCCCTGTGCAAGTGCACAAACAGAAAGACCAATTTGAGGCAGTAGGAGGAAAGTATCTAGCAAGTAATCAGCTTGTAAATCCAAAAACATTTGGCCCATGCATTCAGTGATCTGTGAGTCAATGTCAGCATCAGTCTTAACAAAGTTAAGAGATTTGACACAGTCATACAAGGTCTTGCATACCAGAACTACCACCCGAACTTGGTGCACGGTGGCACCTGCCAAAGAGAACATGTCCTTGGAAAGGGTTTAAAGTCTCTTTTCATTGGAGTTTTTACATGAATGGACATACTCAACAGGAATAGCGGGAACCTTGTTTAGGGAATAGATGGCTGGATCCACATCTGTAATGGGCCACCTAGTGAAAAATGTCTCATGAAAAAAAAGTATGGTGCCAACAAGTGTTTGGGAGTTGAAAAAAGCAAAACAAATTAAGTTGCTTCCAATCTTCATATAGAAACAACCAAAAAAGAGTGTTTTAAGGAAAAGTTACAGCTGGGGGCTTGGAAACAGTCAAGACTGAACACAGATCAGGCACTGAAGTTGCAGAGAAAGGTGCATTTGTGACTTCTACCATCATGGTCAGAGATATGCTGGGCAATCTGCAAAATAAAGTCATGCATGACTGTGGTAAAAAAAACCTCCTTTCAGCAGTGGAGCAAGCCCAGCAATACCTGACGGAGCCAGAGGGAATTCTTAAGAGGGACACTAAAAGACAACATGAATCCTTGCTACATATGTCAGCACTCAAGAAACTTACTGCAGGCAGACCCTGACCCATTAGTGGACAGTGAGCTGGGGATATACAGAAAAGTTGGATTGTCCCGCTGTATCTAAAATGAAACCTGTTGCACCCATAAATGTGGTTAGTAATGGACAGGCTCAATATAGGAGTTTAGGCCTGCAGTGCTCAAGGAACCTGGGCAGCTGGTAACTAGAAGATGATGCTCAAGAGTGGAGGGTCAAGTGGTGGGGGTTGACCAAAGATCACTGCAGGTGGGCAGTAGGAAACAAAATCTGGGGACAAAGTTTCATGTGGTTTTCATAGCAAGAGCAGCAACAGGAAGATGTTTTCTTGACTTTGTCTTATGAGAAAGTGCACACATGACACTTTATCACGAGAGATTATATAATCACTCTGCCTGATAGCCCCTTCTACAGCAAGCTGGCAGGAAACAGTAGCCCAGTACGTAATAGGAACAAGGGAGCTCCCAATGCCTGGCCAGAATAGCCCACTCACAAAAGTGACTCTTAAGAGATAGAACAAGTGCAAAATCAATGCTAACAACTAAACCTGGAAAGTGCTCCACAGTTTACTTAGCCTGAACTAGTCTGGAAAGCACTCAAGTGGTGATCAATGCCCAAGGGTCACTTCCAGGCTCACCCTTCAATGCCCGATCCAGCAGGGTCCAGTCACAGTAAGATCAAAACTTGAGACTGAGCACGTTGTCGGGTATCACTGAGAAAGTGAGAGACACTCTACAGTTACCTGTTTTGCCTGAAAATAAAAAAAGCTGCTAAAAAAAAAAGGGGACATTGTTCAGTCAGTGGAGCTGAAAAAGATTTCCTTCCTCCTAGGACACTAGCAAAAAACTGAGACATGCTGGTAAGTAGGAGGAGTTGTCTTGGAGGTGGCCTATAGTTTTTATTTACAAGTTTCACATTCTTCTGTAGGCAGAAGTTTAGACTGGTTTAACCTCCCTCTGATTATGTCAGCATTTTTGTGCTAAAAGTGGTGCATTGTTTTGCATGGAAATATGTTGTTTTATATTTTAGGCCTGTAATTCTTAGGAATAGCTCAGTTAAATCTGTCCAAACAAGAGTCTAGTAGACATCCCAGGTATGATAAAGTTTGAAACACAAAATCGTAAATTATAATGTAATAATAATAAATTTCATCAAATTCTTCATTGTTTTCGAAGTGGAGATATTTCATTATGAGGGAGAATCTGTACTCTGACATGACCGTGCCAAAGAATTGAGCGGCAAGTAATGTATTGGTTGCCCAATACCACTTCTGCAGGGGTTTCCCCACCTCTCCCTGAAGAATTATTAGGCCCAGAAATTTCCAAATGTCATCTTTGGTCAGCCACTTTCTGCATCAACTTCCGATGCGTAGCACATTGTTGCTCTCTGTACCGGTTTGTCTCAGTAACTATTTTTTCAATAACCTCATTGTTTAGAAATAATTGTAGGTATGCCAAGGGGTTGTCATGGTCAACAACCACTTTCATACCAGGTGCTCCAGTAAATGGAAAACTTGGGGGCCCTGCCTGATCTGTACCGCAGTCAGTAAAGCACCAAGTCCGCACATCGCTGAGCTCAGTCGCTCATCGTCGCTGTTGTCACTTTTACCTGTTACCTGATGACAAATTTTTCCACGATCCGCTATCGCTCAGTTCTTCAAATATTTCCGATGCACCGTCGCTGTTTTCCAGTTCGTCCAAAAGCATTTTTGACCTAAAAGAAAGCTTTTTGGACGCCATGGATGTTATCAATTTTCCAGGCACAAAGTACCCCACAAAAAGTACAGGCAGGGCACTGGAAAAGCCACTAGGTGAAATGGCATGATACAAAGTTGTAATCCTAACAGATTACACTGTATCATGTCATTTTTTTTTTTAATCTCCCGCCGGTTCCACCCCCCCTGCGAACCGGCGCTTGCAGGGCAGGGAACCGGAAGAAGGTGCAGGTATCAGCCAAACACACAGCTGGAGGACAGCGGGAGGATGGCTGGAGGAAGGCTGGGGAGGACGGCGGGGATCGCAAGGGAAGGTTTCATTCTGGGGTAATCCAGAGTGTGGCTCTTGGCACTGAATATTAACCCCGAGCCACACTCGGGAACACCGCTAGGGAGGTTATCATTTCCTGTGTTCCTCAATGGCTACTTTATTTTCCTAAAGGGTATATATTTCACTTTAAGGGGTTTGCACTTTTACGAAAAGCTGCCAACTGCAATTAAAAGTATTGGTTAATTTAGGAGATCTCAAAAGCTGTACACATGTTAGGTTTCTTTGTTAGATATAATAAAAAAGCTGTAATTATTTTTCAGTATGAAATAGCCTCCAGGCAGATGAATGAAACTTGCAGAACCTCAGTTTTTGAAGATAAGCTTCACAAGAAAGCCCAAACTGATCAGACAATAGAAAGCAACATTTACTTTATCACAACCAGATAATAGGGTAGGTTAGTGGACCATCCACCACTAGACAATACTTTCTCATTTTCCATTTTTTTTTTCTTTTATGAAAACACAAACCACTCTAAAGTATTCCTAACTTATTCAAAATTCACTTTTGGACCAGAAATGCAAACGAAATTAAGAGGAAATCTCTCCAAAACTAGAGTATTTACGCTCTTAGACAGTTGTCACCAAAGCAGGTGTCCTCATTGGAAAATTTCCTATCTGCTCTTGTATGGGTTATACAAGTAAAATGTTGATTTGTCCATCACTTTTTGTCCCAATGGTCATCAGGACAAATTTAGAGGGCACATTTTGCTAGTGTGGCCACAGACAGTAATACAGACCGGACAGGTGTTTTGGCTATAGATACACATTTATGTATTAAATATGTTTTTTTTCTATTATTATGGAAAGCAAAAATCACTTTACAGCATAAAACTAGCATGTTACATTACAATATATTTATTTCCAAGATTTAGTGGGTGTCGAAAAAATTTCCATTTACAATTGATTAATTTGAATTTGTTTTGATTGCAAATTAAGTATCTTTCCAAATAGGAAAAAGTAATGGGATAACTGTAGCCTTGTTATGTATCATCACTTGATATACTTAAACCTTAGTCTTACCTGCTTGGACTCTTATCCTTTTCTGCACTGTGCCTATTGGAAAGACAGTAAATGTACACAGATAGGTACCAGTGTCTTCTTCTGACGCATTTTCCAAAGCTAAAGAAAAGTCTGATGATGATGAATTATCAACAAATGATATTTTACCCTTGTGCGTTTCTGAAATATATGTTCCATAAGTTTTATGAGTAGAAACAATTAGATCCCAGGATGATCCATTCCATTTCAGCCAGGAAGTTTGAATTAAAGTCTCATTGCTAGTGTATATGCAGTCCAAAGTTATTCTCTTTCTGAGTAATACTTTCGTATCCACAAAGTCTTCAAGTAGAACATCTAAAAAAAAAAGCAATATTATGTTTGAAATTATATAGTGACAGCACCCGATAATGGATTTAGTTTGTGTATTGCAGTCCACTATGCCCAGTGAATACAGATATTACATCAAACATAACATTTAACTGCAATTAATGACCATAAATACTAAGAATACATTTACATGTGTGCATTTCTTACATTTAATTTGCAGTAGAATCAATCCAGCAAAAAACAGCATCTTCTTAAGCATGAGCTCTTTACATTTGCAAGAAAGTGAAAATAGTTTTTCTGTCTTATAAGGCTACATGATCATTTCCTCTATCTATTTTCTAAAATTAGTATTGAGACCAGCATGGGAAGGATGATGTCTTGATACTACTCTGTGCCCTTTAATGTAAATTGCTATAGCAGTCTACAAGTACCTAGCAAATAATTTCAATGTTTTTTTTTTATGTTTTTTTGTTTATTACCAGATCTACAGCAAACCTGCTAAATCCAAAGTTATCACAGTATACTGTGTATCTATATATGGACTGTTCATATGCCAAAATATTTCCAATTCTGTTCAGCCACCTGTGTGATTTACACATCCTTGTAGCACTGTTTCACCTGGATTGAGCCAGCACTATTTGATCTACAGTTTTGCAGCTGCTTATGTCACCGGCCTGCCCAAGTGACTATAACAGAACATCACAACTGAGAGTTACTCCCTGCACCTTTCTCCCCCACTGTAAGTCTGCTAATACATCTGCCTTTCCAGCGCCCAGTGCCTGAAAATAATTGAGGTTGGCAGTATTATGCAATTCAATAGAGGCTATCAGGTTAAAAGGACATACATTTTTACAGCCCAATTTCTGCTGTGTGTGAAGTTTTTGTTGTGGTAATAAACAGATGGATCAAAATGATTCCAGAGTGCAGTATGTATATCATCAATCATGCTGATTCCAAGGATACAGTATGGTAATAGAGCTGAACATGCAGCTGTTGTGTATCTGACAGTTGCCCTATCAACTACTATTGTGAGATGATTCCCCATCATGCGGTCACTAAAACAGCCACCGGGCACGTCTGTTTTGTACACTGTCTGTCTACTTTATTTTGAGGAATAAAGAAACCTTTGATTTCATCATAATACCCTGAGTGCGGTCTCACATTTGGATTTATCATACTCCTGGACGGCGGATCTGACCTGCACCGTGTTCGGAACATACACCTGAGTGGCTTTCTCTTCTACCTTTCACTAAAACAGCCAATCATAATGACTAAATGCCATTATTTACAGACAAGTCAACGCCAGTTGGCTCAGCTGTCATTGTGCCTTGCAGAGGAGGAGGCACCTAGAGAAAACAGAGTTATTTAACTGTTACCTCAATTTCCAGGAATCTTCCAGGATGGCTTATGCGAGAGAAAGGGTCCTCCCACCTAATCAGGAAACACATGATAAACATTAAAATAAAAAGCCTGGGACAAGCACCAGACCTTCAGTTGTACACAACAACCAAACAACCAGAGGCAAATAATAATTTTAAGGAAAAACCAAAAGATAACTCAAGGGCGGGAACTAACACCTTCCTGGAAAATTGAGTTACCAGGTAAATAACTGTTTTCCTGAGTCATCTTCCAGGACAACTTACAAGAGGACAAGCTAGAAATACCTGTTACGGGGGACCACTACTTGGAGCACCTTCCTCCCACACGTCTGATCACAACTGGAAAGAAGGTCCAATTGATAGTGATTCACTGTTTTGGACCAGGTGGCAGCTTTGCAGATCTGGCTCACTGAGGCCCCTGCCCTTTACAATTATGATGTGTCCAAATCTTAGTGGAATGTGCCTTAAAGCCTGTTGTTGGTGTCCAAGAGTCGGCCCGATAGGCTTCTACAATGGCAGTTCTCAACCACCTGCCAACAGTACTTTTGTGGCACTTGTTCCTTTTTTAAGGACTAGAAAAAAAAAATGTTGATGGATAGTCACCATTCTTTGGTGCATTCAATATACACTAATAAGCATCTTCTGACATCTATTTTGTTATATTCTGCTTCTTTTGCATTTCTTGGGTCTCCACAAAGAGTACGGATAGGATAAGTACAGTAAGGTTCTGCACCAAAAAAGGCTTGAATCTTACTGACTCTTCTAGATGAAACTAGGGGACCAGGAGCACCATTTCAGTGTCAAAAAACAGTTACTCTTACCGGTAACGTCTTTTCGAGGAATCTTTCAAGACAGCCACCTCTGAGAGACCTTGGCTCCTCTCTTCTCAGGAAACACCATCTCAACCATGTAGATATAAAACCCCTGTCAGCCGGTGCCCTTCAGTTCTCCAAGAGTACCTCCAGCCAGCTGGGGGACACAAAGACATATCATACTAACCTCCATTCTTCTGATCGTCTTATGTCCAGAACTTCTTCAGGTGGGTAATGGTGCTGTCCTGAAAGACTCCTGGAGAAGACGTTAACGGTAAGAGTAACTCTGTTTCCCCCCCATCTTTCAGCACAGCTACCTCTGAGAGGATAAGCAAGTACTTACCCCTAGGGAGAGACCACCATTTGAAGGACTTTGCGCCCAAAAGCCTGCTATTTAGCGGACAACAGGTCCAGCCTGTAGTGCTTGGTGAAGGTAAAAAAACTGGACCAGGTTGCTGCCCGACAGATCTGCTCTGGGGTAGCACCAGCTCTCACTGCTTGGGAATTTGCCACAGACCTAGTGGAATGTGCCCTGATAACCATCGGGACCTCCTCACTTGAAATATAAGCCTGGCAAATGGCTAACCTAGGCCATCTGGCTAAAGAACCCTTAGAGGCTTTAGAAGCCTTACTAGAGCCAGAAAATATGACAAAGAAGGAATCAGTACATGGATTGTAATAATATTTATATTTATTTATTAATACATTTATTTGTATTTTGGTCACGTTTAGCGCAGCTTATTTTATTTATTAATTTATTTATTTATTCAGAATTAAGTGTAATTATCCTGGCTTTTTCCTTAGGAATATATGAAACCTAAACAAAGCAAAAAAAAAAAAAAAAAAACCTTTCTTCTCTTCTAGAGGGAGGCTTACAACCCTCTGCTTGAACATAGGATATCAACGCTGTGGCTCAAGTGAGATATTTTGGTAGCAGAGTAGCAAAAAATCTCTCTGGGGTCTGAAATGTAATTCTATCTTGTAAGATTAGAGTCAGGACAAATACATTGATTGTATTTAGTTGCCAAAGAGGGAAGAAGGACCCCAATCTTCCTTCCCCATGGCTCTCCGAGTTGTTGGGTTTTATCCTTAGGCTGGGGAAGAAAATAAATCCCTCTTTCTCCTTGCCCTTCCTGTAAGACCAGCCCTTTCTCTGCTCCTGCTTTTCTCCATCCTTTGGATGAGAAGGCCTGTCTCGTAGTCTCCGCTCGAATTAACCCAAAGGTGTTCTTTCGGGTTAAGGTCAGGACTCTGTGCAGGCTGGTCTAGTTCCTCCACCCCAAACTCGCTCATCCATATCTTTATGGACCTTGCTTTGTGCACTGGTCCAAATCATTTGGTGAAGGAGCGATTACGGTGTGGGGTTGTTTTTTAGGGGTTGGGCTTAGCCCCTTAGTTCCAGTGAAGGGAACTCTTAAGGTGTCAGCATACCAAGACATTTTGGACAATATCATGCTCCCAACTTTGTGGGAACAGTATGGGGATGACCCCTTCCTATTCCAACAAGGCTGCGCACCAGTGCAGAAAGCAAGGTCCATAAAGACATGGATGAGCGAGTTTGGGGTGGAGGAACTCGACTGACCTGCAGTCCTTACCTCAACCTTATAGAACATCTTTGGAATGAATTAGTGCGGAGACTGCGAGCCAGGAATTCTTGTCCTGCATCAGTGCCTGACCTCACAAATGCAATTCTGGAAGAATGGGCAAACATTCCCATAGACACATTTTCAAACCTTGGGGACAGCCTTCCCAGAAGAGTTGAAGCTGTTATAGCGGAAAAGGGTGGGCCAACTCAATATTGACCCCTACAGACTAAGACTGGGATGCCATTAAGGTTCATGTATGTATGTAAAGTCAGGCATCCCAATACTTTTGACAATATAGTGTATGTAGTGGCAAAATGGCATAAATAACGCAGACATTATACAATGTCCTTATTCAATTTCCTTTAGATTTACCTTCAACTATTTAGTCCAAGGGCCTGCCCGATTGCATCCAAACTGAAAATGTTAAAGTTTGATCTCATATTATATGATTTTGGTAAATCTAAAGGGAAATTGCACAAGAAAATTGTATTATGTATGGCCAACTTTACTCATTAATCAAGTAAAAATTCCCAAACCACTATAGATGATTTTGCTTGTCCCATATCACAGCACATCCACACAGGTTAATGAGTCAAAGGAGGGACAAACCTTCCTTATATTCTGCAAGCAGATAGTGTCCTGTATGGATTTGTAGTTAGACAGAGGCAGCCAACAAGTCAAAAGCAACAGCCAGGCTTTCTCTTTGCAAGCTAAAAGTCATGAAACTACGATGTATAAAATGTTTATCTGTAAAAGGATCAAACTTTTAATTAAAATTGGCCAAAAATACTATTATTGCTCTTTAAATTAGAAAAATATAACTAAAGAAGACAAAGCAAAAGATGAGACATTAAATACATATTTTTCATCCGTCTTCACAATTTAATTTCCAGAGCCAGATAAAATGGTAGAAAGATTCAATCAGTGCTCCTATTTTAACATTACCTGTATAACAGAGTGGTGCAGTTACAAGTAACCAAAATTACCATAGATAAGGCACCTACCCATATCCCATCCATCCTTGTGAGCTAAAGCAATTAAGCTCGGTAGCTGATAGGCCACTATATCTTACATTCTTAGACTCTCCTTTAACTGGGTCAGTTTGACATGACGGCACAGCTGATATTGTACTATTATTTAAGAAAGTTAGGAAGTTTAAACTTTGAAACTAAAAAAAAGGAACCTAACCACTGCAGTCTGCAAATAATATAATGTATTACAAGAGATGGTATACATCTGTATAGCATACATTTCTGACCAACATGATTAGATAAATTTACATTAACTGTTTTTATTCTGTCCAAGTACAGGGTAAAATGCAGCATTTACAAAATGCAATCAGGATGTAAGGAAAAAACAGCAAACATTTACAATAGAAAGTACTCAAAACAAGAAATGCATATTCATTTGAGGAACTTGCGAATGTTACAAAGACATCGTCATCAAGGTTCTGCATTTTACATTGTGATTTCTTGTATATTATTACACTAAACACTAGTCCACAACATATGACCTACCAAGTCTTATTTTTCCACATTTTATGTTGTTGCATAGGCTGGCATCCACAAAAGGTGTTTATCACAGCTGAATTAACCAAATGGTGATAGCCATGGAGGCAGGGCTAGGCCCCAAGACAAAAAGAGTGATGCTGAGCACCCTGCTCCTGCGCTCAGAACCAGGTCCTCAGGCTGCCTTAATCTTGGAACTCACACTTGGCATCCCATATGGCTAAGCCTTGCTGCCCTCTACGACTGGGGTGGTCGAAAACACTGTGAATACAAACACAAAGAAAGGGCGCACCAGCCTAGCGCATTATCCTCAGCGGGCTTTTTAATAACATAAGTTAAAATCAACTACTCACAAACATGCGTGATAAACCAGCATATAAATTCCAAAGAGCAGCATCAATAGAAAAGTCCAATGTCTCATGTAGACGGAGGGCTGACACATTTCGAGGCCGTGAGACCATGATTTAAATACAGTGGCAGACCCTCAAGGGCGGTATCTCCTCCCACAATCTTGAGGGTCATGTGGGGCCTTGCCACTGTATTTAAATCATGGTCTGTCATGGCCTTCAGGCTCTGAGGAAGAGACACGGCCTTGAAACGCGTCAGCCCTCCGTCTACATGAGACATTGGACTTTTCTATTGATGCGGCTCTTTGAAATTGATATGCTGGTTTATCACGCATGTTTGTGAATAGTTGATTTTAACTTATGTTATTAAAAAGCCCGCTGAGGATAATGCGCTAGGCTGGTGCGCCCTTTCTTTGTGTTTGTATTTACTAGGCCCCAAAACATTGTGACCACTTTTAAAGCAAAAGAGAACATAATTTCTGGAATTTTATCAGGGAGCCCCAATCAGTAAAAGTCAACTTTATAAACAACAGTTCATAGTGATAGTATGTGTGTAGCAATTCATTTTTGTGACACACAGAACATCAACCTATCCTCTCCTGGCTTTCTATCTATACATTCTATAAGAAAGGTAATAGTACATTGAGAGGCTCGAGCTGTCATGCCCTCCGCACTATTAAGGTAATCCCTGTAGAGTAATTCAATAGGATTAATCGGAACTGTTCTGATGTTGCTCTTTATGAAAAAAAAAAGCTCTAAGTGTACAGAAAAGTTTATTGGATAAAAGATATTTGTCATGAATGATACAGAAAGCCAGAAGAATTGGGGCCCTAAGGTCAAGACAGGACCTATTGTTTAGTATTATAAAAAAAAAAAAAAAAAACAGAAGTGGTGAGAATAACTTTTTCCATGACTTCTATGGTAGAAAGACCAGGTAGTGAAAGACCACTTTACAAATAGTGTACATGGTATACAGTTGCATTAGAAAAAAAAAAATGTTTTGTCCAACCACAAAGCTCCATTCTCTCACCTATTTATGGGAAAAGCAAAAGGCCTAGCTATCGGTTACAAGCTCATATAAGTGTGGAATAAAAACGTGCTGGTATTGTAAGGAACACCACAGTACCGAATCTGCCAAATCAGCGGCTATGGGAGAAATGATTCCTATTAAGAATTTTACCAGCTATAACACATGGCTTGTGTTGTTCTCTACAATACGCAGGCTATACAATCCTTCCCTTAGAGTCAGAATAGGATAGTAGGGGGACTCTAACCACCAACAGAATGTAAAATTGTTCCTAAAATAAGATATGTATCTTACTATTTGTGTGTGTATTCATATTGTAACTTTTCCATATTTACCAATGTTTGACTCTGAATGGGATATTATACACGCTGTGATTCATGAAATAATTCAGTTTTTTTCTATGGTTTTCAGTCTAAGTGTTAGTATCTTTTTTTGTGTATACAAAGTGTGGTAATGATCAACAGCTCCCTTCCCACTGGGAGGGGTACAGGTGTAATCATTCAATGTTAGTCAGCCTTATAAAGTCCACAAGTCACTGAAATGTGTTAGCAGACTATGTTCTTTTTTGCCCGACCTTTAATAAATGATTTTGGAATGGAACATAGCGTGCAGGATTTACGTTTTCAATACTGGCGGCTAATGATTGTGTGATCTGCATGCTGAAAACATATTGTCAAAGCTGTTCTTAATAAACTTCAACACATGACTCCTATACTAACTATTCCTGCAGATTTTCTATGGTATTTTGCAACTAGCCAGTGCAGCCAAGTAATCTCTCTACTCTAACTGTTGTGGTTAATCAAAGAGCTACATATATGAATATGAAATCTGAGTCAATGGCAGACAATTAGAATGCCTTGTATGTCTATGTGATCTGCATGCTGACAGTATACTAAAGCCATTCTGAATGAACTTGAGCATATAATCTCTATATCAAATGCTCCCGACAGATTTGCTATAGTATACTGCAACCAGCTTGTTCAGCTAACCGTTGAGGTTAATTAAAGAGCTGC
This sequence comes from Pelophylax lessonae, assembly GCF_965119305.1. NCBI lineage: Eukaryota > Metazoa > Chordata > Amphibia > Anura > Ranidae > Pelophylax > Pelophylax lessonae. The sequence goes on along the minus strand of NC_138772.1, from coordinate 371,249,872 downwards.
CACACTTATTTGAATATAAAATCTGTGTGCATGACTGACAATGAGGACACCTTGGATGCCTGTCTGATCCTGCTGACACTAAAATACCAGAGCTATTCTGCATGAACTTGAATATCTTCTATACCAACTTTTACAGCAGATTAGTTATGGTATTTTGCAACTAACCTATTCAGCCAAGTAACTTTCTGTCTACTCTGTTAACCGTTGAGGTCAATCAAACATCTGTCACACTTCCCATATACTTGAATATAAAATGTATGTGTATTGCTGTCAATTAAGATGCTTTGGATTCCCGTGTGATCTGTATGCCAACACCAAAGCTGTTCTGGATAAACTTGCACACATACTGCAGTTCCTATACCAACTATTCCAGCACATTTGCTGTGCTATTGTGGAACCAGCCTGCTCATCTCACCTATCCATGTGGTTATCTTTTGAGGTCAAATAAAGAGCTGCCACATAGCTTGCTACATACTTGAAAATGAAACCTATCTGCATGGCTACCAATAAGGACAACCCTGGAGCCTGCTGGGATGACACTTGACAAGTTTTGATCATTGTTTTTATTGGAATAAACCTAAATGTTATGTTTTTGTATATAACAGTTGAATAACAGGATTCTTGAGTTGGATAGCTCTATAAAAATAGAGAAGAGCATTAAATGTGATATTGTAAATGGTCAAGAAATAGGTCCAAGAGAAATGTAAAGGTTAATGAGCTAGTTCCCACACCTATTTGCTGATACATGGATAAATGTTTGACTTATTGTGTGCATCCATCCGTGATCACCGCAGGTGTTTAAATAGCAGACACAAATAGCTGCGGCCTCTGACAGCCTGTCATTGCAGTGTTTGGGCTCGGTGGCTGCTGCTAACAGCATGGAGCTGTCAATCCCAGTAGCCAGAATTGTTAGGTTCCTGCTGTTGGGATTTGTAGCATGGCAAAATGCCCACGCAAATGGTGCCTTAACCCTCTACATTTTTTCTAATCTTTTATTACATTTTGCATAACAAACAATTCAACTGTGGCAGACAAAATTAGCCCACGTAGGGGCAACTGCCTTGATGCAAAAAACACAAAATTGTGGATGTGGTGTATCTGGATTTTGCAAAGGCATTTGATACAGTTCCCCACAAACATTTACTGTACAAACTAAGGTACGTAGGTATGGACCATAGAGAGTACCTGGATTAAAAGTTGGCTTCAGGGGCGAGTCCAAAGGGTGGTGATAAATGGAGAGTATTCGGAATGGTCTGGTGTGGAAAGTAGGGTCCCCCAAGGATTGGTCCTGGGACCGATTCTATTGAATTCATTCATAAACAACCTAGAGGATGGGATAAACAGCTCAATCTCCGTATTTGCGGATGATACTAAATTAAGAAGGGCAGAAACTTCTACACAGGATGTGGAAAACTTACAAGAAGACCTGAACAAAATAATGGGGTGGGCATCTACATTAATTCATCCGGCTCCTCAATAAAGGCAAATGTGACAGAATCTCTTGAGATCTGGGTCTTTCGCACTTTCAAACCTTGTGGGGATTCTCCTCCATTTCAGCCCAGCCAATTGCCTCCTTAACTGTCCTTGCATAAAGCGCTATTAGGGAAAAATCAAAAGCTCTGGCCTTTTTAATGTCTGTCTTGTGACACACTTTCAGATTCAGAAGCCACCCGCTGGCTCTGACTGGAATTGCTAGGCATTCCTGCTGCCAACAGACATGCATCAACTCCTTTACAGATTATTGAATCAATGCCGCTACTTCCCTGACATTTGCTTCCTTGTCTTTTGCCACTTCCTGAAGGCAGTCTTGGCACAGATGTTATTAGGGAATTATTCTTTTCCGCAGACCCAGCAACTGTTAGGAGCTGGTTGCAATGTTTTGGAGATAGGGAGCAATAATAATGGGAGAAGGATCCTGAATGACAGGAGTAGCAGTGGTGAGAGAATGATTTTACTCAACTTTGTCTGGAATGCCTGCACCTAGATGGCAACCTGTTTTGACCTTTAGGGGGGGGTCCCTCCATCTTGACACTGAGGATCTTGCAGGGCTGTAGATGTTACAAGAGCATTAGCACCAGATGCTCGATTTTTCTCACATGACTTTACTACTTACCTAATCCCTTACTGTACAGGCAGTAGGTGGTCTGACTGGGCAGTGTTCTCCATAGAGACAGGGTAAAGCAGCAGGTTAAAATGAAAAATAGCATGAAACAGTAAGCCCAGATAAGGCAAAGAAAAGGAACCCACAGATAGGAAGAGCCCATGCAAATGCAAAAAAGAGGGAGAAAATACCTGCAGGCAATGGGCACATAAACATCCAGCATGTATGAGTAGAGAAATTGGCATATGCTGCCAAAAAAACATCTTAAATACATTTAAAACTGTCACTCTCTGCTGGTAGTGATGAGGACACAGACCACACATGCTCAAATCGCAGCTGCGGCTCCCAACCCCATCTTTGAAAAATGCAATGGCAGCAAAATGGACCACAGTGGCCCCCTCACTTCCAGTTGCCCAGAGTGTGCTTCTGCTGACACCATCATGGAAAAGGGCAAAAGCCCACAAAACAAACAGGTAAAGAAAAGACATTGAAAACAAAGAAAAAACTAGGGAAAAAGAAAGGGAAAACAATGTCATTTTCTCCAAAGCTTGCTTAAAGCAGTCTTTGACAGGCCATGCCCCCCAGGCCACCAGAATGGGGCTCCCCCTATCAGGCTCATTTAGAGGCTGCAGAAGAGGGACTTCCACCCAGAGGAGGCTAAACCTGGGTGGGGTAACAGCGCGGTAATGGAAACTTCAGCTGTCAAGTCCTGAACTGCGAGGACAGGAAAAGAGAATGATGCTGTTAGGATATACCTCAAACTTATAGCTAACTAGTCCTTACTGGTTGAGGGGGCAGAGCCACAAACCAATGTATACTACACTAGGGAATACATTTTTGTATCACTTTCTGGTCTTAATACAGCAGCTAGTTACAAAGATAATTTATTTTATCACAAGCAGTTATATATATATATATATATATATGTATATATGTATTTGGACCAGTAGTCTATCAATGGTTTTCCCCTCAGTCCAGTAAGTATTTTTATAAATTCTTACTGTGCCAGCCAAAAAGGATTCAGTTTCCAAAACCTTGTTACAGATTGGAAATAGGGAATGAGATCTGATGTTCTGAAGAGCCATATCAATTCTCGACAAGGTGGTATGACTTTTAGAGTGGCACATATACTCTAATCTTGGGATGCAACATACGTTAGAGGTCTATCAAATGCACCACTTCATACACTTTTTTGCATCAAAATGATAACATCTGACACAGAGTAGCTAAAACCAATATGTTAACATATTAAATTATTAATTTCACTAACTGCAAGTACCAGCAATAGGTCAGCCATAAATTGAGGTAGAAATTTATAAAGCTTGGGGAGAAAAGGAGGAGGCACATAAATATGATGCAAATTTAAAGTTCTAAAGGGCCTGCAAAACTAGGGGAAACACAAACAAAATAACAGGCAGGAGGAACACAGGGGGAAATCTTTGTCCGTCTACACATAAGAGAATCCACCAACTGATAACCAAGACCTGTTTGTAAGAGGCCAAGCATTTAGGCAGAGGGGTACTCAGAGAATCCATCTGCTGTATCCATCGCACACAACCAGAAAATATCACTCCCTCCTTTCCACATCGTCATTCATTTCTCCCCTTCATCCCTAGACATAAAATAACTGATGACCACCAGTCTTGCAACATGTTGAAACTGTATAAACGCCTCTTCCAGGGGGTCAACATGTGACATTTGATACTTTTACAAAATGTAGTGCTGTGTACCAATTTATGTTTATTTACATGTTTAAAAAAATCTCCTAAAGGCAGCAAAATAACCTAATATACCTGAAATACTTCATCTTGCGTCCCTTAATGTACAATTGAGAAAGGGAGATTGGCCACTTCCTATAGCGACAGATTTACTTGAACTGAAGCACTCAGAATCTGGTGCAGCTCTGCATGGTAGCCAAACGGCTTCTAAATTCAATTGGTTCTAAAGGTTTTTTACCTTTATGCATTCTACACATTAAGGTAAACACCCTTCTGCATGCAGCTCCCCAGCCCCCCCCCCCCATATATTTACCTGAGCTCTATCTCATTTCAGCGATATGCACAAGAGCAGAGGCTCTCTCAGCTCTATTCCTCTTAATTGGATCAGAGATAGCAGCAGATGGCTGTTGTCAATCACAGTCAGTGCGGGGGGCAGTGCTAAGCCTTGCTTTGTGTCAATAGACACACAGAGCGGTGGTTAGGACTGGGCATGCACGACTGCCCCCAAAGAAAGAGGCTTGTTATGGGGGCACCTGGGGGGGGGAGCCAGGACCGCCAGTAAGGGACAAGAAAAGAGGAGAATTGAGCTGCTTTGTGCAAAACAATTGCACAGAGCAGGTAAGTATAACATGCTTAATTTTTTTTAAATCAAGCCTTTCATATTTTAAGCTTGTTTAGGTAAGCTTTGACAATAAAACCTGGAATTTGGATTCTTTGCAGAGGTGCACCAGATTTTACACACTCCAATTTTAGTAATCTCCCCCATAGCCTGGCAGGATAGAGCATGGAGTGTTGAAGATGTAGCATTTGGAGTTTCCTTTGACATCTTGAACTTAGCTCGCTGGTTTTTAAACTTCCTGGGAGTAGTTATGGAAAATCATTATTTTGGAACCATTTATGACAATATCTTTCAATTCCTTTGCCTCATGCAGGATGTTGTGTCTCTCCTTATCTTGAACGTGGATTCAGGGACAGGGGTTTTAAGTGGGGCTGGTATAGGGTAGAGCTGCATGATTATTTGTTAAAAAATCTTGATTCAACCCCCCTCACGATCTTAATCCAGCATTTCCATGATTCCTGTAACAAGTGCAGAGCAGTTCTCTGCTCACAGCTGTCAAAAAAAAAAAAAATTCCCGGAAAAGTTTATCACAACATTGCTCAGCACTGAGAGATAAAAAGAAACATTGCATCTGTAGCACCCTCTGAGGTAGGTGCTAGGGAAAAGCATATATGTGGCCCTGTCTGCTTATCAGGGGGGCCTGATCGTTTAGTTGGGTTGCCACATGTTTCCAGGTGTGATCTGTTGAGTCTCCCCATTGTATCCAATGATGGCTCTTGTTGGACAGTGGAGGAAACCTGGTCAATAGTACACCAGGGCTTATAGCTGTCTCAGTCTGCCGCAATGCACCCTGGGATGAGATATAAGTCTGAGGGGAGCATGTGACAGGGGGTCTTTGGCGGGAAGCAGAGTCCCAGGAGGAGGGTGATGGCTGTCTCTCCTCCTGTCAGAGCAAGTGAGGGTGTCCTGGGCAGTCGGCCTAGAGTTTGAGCTGGGCTGCAGGAAGGATCCAGAGTGCTGTGGCCCGAGTGGAGCTGCTGGGCATAATGCCCCGTACACACGTGCAGATTATCTGAAGACTTTTGTCTTCAGATTTACCTTTTCTATGTAGTGCAAGGGCCTGCCGGATTGCATACAAATTGAAAGTGTTTAGGTTTGACCTCATATTATATGGTTTTGGTAAGTCTACAGACAAAAGTCTTCAGATAATCTGCATGTGTGTACGGGGCATTAGTTTCCAGGAAAAACAGTGTTGTGAGTACTCAAACCTGCCCAGGGGTCTGCCTGAGAGAGGGGGCCACTCCAGAAGGTCAACAGGATCCAGGAGCCAGCTAACCAGTAGTTATGATTGAGAAAGGGGGTGCCAGTGTCTAACCCCTGAAGATTAGTGAGAGAAAGAGGGCGAGTGGGCCCTGAAGTGTTCCGCAGTGTATCCAAATAGCTACCTCAGCAGGAGTGCTTAGGGGGGGCTTAAAAGAGGACTTATTTAGTGAAAAAGCAGTCACAAGTCAAGTCAGCGTTAACAGGCATCCGGCCAGCATTAACCAGCCTCAAGTCCGCGTTAAAAGGCATCCAGCCAGTGTTAACCAGCGTCAAGTCAAAGTCAGCGTTAACAGTATTGTTCAAGTGTCTCCATTTAATGAGCCTAGTTTAGTTCAAGGAGTATCCCACTCATCCCTTCTCCTATCCAAGTTACCAAATAAATACAAAACCCGAAGATACTGGACTGGTCATTGTCTCAGTGCTCAAGGATGCTTAAATGTGCTTTTGTTGTTAGCGGTAACCCAAGGGGACCCATATCCAGCAGAATGGCTGGGAATTGTGCTACACATTTTTGATTCGTTTAGAGATCAAAGGGATGAACTTACTTAAAGACTAACCCTTTTTCTGACACTTGTTGCTTCCAAGTTAAAGTCAGTATTTTTTGCTAATAAATTATTTAGAACTCACAAACATTATATGTGTTTTTTTTTTTTTCAGCAGAAACCCTAGAGAATATAATGGCGGTCATTGCAATATTTTATGTCACACTGTATTTGCGCAGCGGGCCTTTAAATGCAATTTATTGGGAAAAAAAACACTTCAATGAATAAAAAAACGAAACAATAGAGTTAGCCCAATTTTTTTTCCTATACAAGTGTCTCTTATGACTGCCTGTGTGCGACAGAAGGTCAGTGCCAACCTTGTAGATTGTTCACAGAGGAGGAAGGTTGAGCAAGGTGATCGTCTGTGGCATGGACTTTTTGGGTTCTGTGTGCCTAGAAAACTATGGCAAGTATGCCACTGCCTCCTTGGCTTTCTCCTTTTGGGGCTCACCACTGTGCAGTGTCTCACTGACATCTTGTGACCCAACACCAGCCTGCCTGTCAGTCAGTGTCCTTGTGAGGTGCTCACAAATGGCATCTGGAGGAGAGAAAGGAGTGCTAGCCTACTGAACTGGGTGCACCAGATTTTTTTTAGGATTACTGACACATGCAATACAGGGTACCTCCCTGAATTTGTTTTTATTTTAAACCCCAAAAATACCATTGATAATGTATTTAGCAGACATGGGATTAAGTCACACATGTGCAAGTCATAAGCAAGTCTCAAGTCGTAACCTTCAAGTCACAAGCAAGTCCCAAGTTACTGTGGCGAAAAGCAAGCAAGTCAAGTCGAGTCACTGCTAGAAGTCAAGCAAGTCAAGTCAAGTCATTTATTTTGGTCAAGTCACAAATCAAGTCAAAATACTGATCTACCCCAATTTGAGTGAGATGACTTACAGGACATGTATAGGAGGGCACATGGCACAGAATGTACATGGGAGGTATAGGATGGCACACAAGAGGATGTTAAATGGCAAGTATAGGATGGCATACAGAGGATGGCACACACATGATGTACATGGCACACAGAGGATGGCACATAGAGGATGTACATGGCACACAGAAGATAGTAATGTGTGATTATTTAGGGCATGTATAACTTTAAATTAATTGTACTCACTTTTCTTCATTCAAATAAGAAAGACTCTTTCACAGTCACAGAGAATGATTCTCGGTGGGGTGCGTGCGGCTGGGTAATGGCTGCCTGGCTGGAGAAGGTGCTGGAGGGATCACAATTACCCACGAAAAAAAAAATGCAAATTATTGATAAGGCGATATTTATTGGTACAACGAGAGAGAGAGAGAGAAGCACACAGATGATGTACATGGCAGGTATGTGATGGCATAGACAGAGGATGTACATGGCAAGTATAGGATGGCACACAGAGGATGTACATGGCAAGTATAGGATGGCACACAGAGGATGTACATGGCACACAGAGGATGGCACACACACACACACACATGGGATGGCACGCAGAGGATGGCACTCACAGAGGATACTTCAGGGCCCCGGTACAAGAAACCATGAAGGCCCCCCCCCCCCGACCTCTGGTCCCAGGCCTCTACCTCCGGGCAAGGGGCCCTTTACTCCCATCGTGGGGCACTTTATTACAGCACTACAACGACCCCCTTCCTGCCATCTTGCCCCCCCCCCTCATGTTAGAATGCCAGGGTCCAGTCGCAAAAGCAACTTTTGTGGCCCTGGTAGTTTCACCCCCACTGTGTATCACCTGTATTTAGATACTGCTATAAATGTTATAGATTTTACTGACATATAAGATCTGCACTCCCAGCTTCCAAAAGGCTTTTAAACATGATGGTACTGATTGGCTCAGTGCGTGGACCCTGAGCTGATCACCAATGACAGGAGAACCAGCATACCCATTGCCAACCTCAGGAATATGAGCTGCAGTGGTGCAGGAGGAGAGCTCTGACAGCAAGTTGCTCATGCTGGGGACACTGATGGATGAACAGACTGACAGCACTGGGCTAGCAGCAGTTGGGAGTGGCGGGGGAACCAAGCCAGGTGGTGAATATCAGTACCAGCAGGGCTGGAGCAGTGATTTTTGTCTACACAGGTAAAGGTGCATTTTTGTGCCCCTCCCCCACCACACCCCCTTTCCTCTCCACAATGCCACCCCCCCCACACCACCCCTCTCCTCTCCACAATGCACCCCCCCCCCACACTTTCTACAGTCGCGCTGGGACCTCAGCAAAAATCCTCTCCCCATTTCTGGCACAGATCTTCTCCCCCAGGTCATCCCTTCCAGCAAAAAACCCCTCCCCCATAAGTACTTTCCCCAGTTCTGTCAAAAACCCCACTATCCTAATCTCCTCTCCTAGTACAAACAACCCCCCCCCCCAAAAAAAAACCAAATCCTTTCCCCTTCTAATACAGATCCATACTTCCCAGCTGTCCTAGTTTGGTGGGACCCTCCTGAGATACAAATGAAATCCTGTGTATCCAGACTAAGGGTCTGTTCATACCAGAATGCTGTGAGGGAAACCCACATCTTATGTGTGTTTCCCACACTGTATTCAGAATGCAGTGCTGTAATGATCCGCCGGGGTGTGTCAACTTAATGACTCCCCAAATGCAGGTCGCAAATGCAGTGCTTGCCTGCACCAGATTGTATTGTCAGAAGTATAATGCGATCCAGTTGCTGTGCATTTTGTAAAGTAGAGCATGCACAGCTCTTAATGAAGATGAGCACAATTTCAGCCCATTCAAAGGCAAGGGCTGAAATCGCACAGCACTGGGAAGGCATGTGAATCACACAGCAACACAGTGCGTTCCTTTATGATTCGTGGTGTGAGCCGGCCCTGAGTCCTGGAGCCCAGTGCTGAAAAAAATTCCAGCTCTCGGCTCCACTAATTTGCCTGACAGGTGGGTACTAGTGTGGGCACCTGGGGCGATCGCCCTGAATCTCTAGTGAGGTGCCTGGGATCCCAGACACCACGATTGTCTCCTCAATAGTAGCCAGCATATCTTTGAAGAAGAGGGACAAGTTGTCAAAAAAGGAATGCTCACAGTAATTTGGGGGGGGGGGGGTGCTGTATGTAACCCCCCTTCTTGCACAAATTCTCTCCCCTCCCAAAGTGTCCCCTAGTACACACACAGCATCCTCTTATCCCCCCAAATCACTGTGAGCATTCTTCTTTGACAACTTGTCCCCCTTCCCCTGCAAGTGTCATGTTGTACATTTCAGATTCAAAACAAACCTCAGATCAGCACGTCCTGTTGATGCTGTGTCCATTCTCTTCCCCCTCCTGTCTGTGTATAGGAAGACATCCGAGCTGAGGAGGGGGAGGAGCTTCAGTCCGTGTGTGCAGTGTGAGGCAGGAGGGGGAGAAAGGGAGAGGTGCAGCCACCTTACAAAGTAATCGCAGTGTGTGGGACCTGAAACACCCCCCACAAGCTGCGAGCAAGTCACTGGAGCCAAGTGAGTACCAGCAGTGTTGGAGCTCACCCTCCTTGCGGCCGCTACATCAGACGCTGGACAGGAAGTCTTTCCTGCTATCTCCGGGCCCCCTTACAGTCGTGGAACACCAGGGCCCAGTCGCAAGTGCGCCGACTGCTGCGACCCTGGTAATTCCGCTACTGGCATAGCCCCAGTGAGTGAGGGCATTCTGCATGCATTTCACTGTGGAAAAGAAAACTGTTAAAATCTGCCATGCCTTAAAGCTGCACATCAGTTTACAGAACAGTACGCTCTAGTTACCTTCTTCCACAGCCTGCCGCACAGAGCACATGAGGGAGGAGGTGGGTGGAGCCAGTCTTCTTGGCTCGGAGGAGAGGAGGACGAGCCGAAGAGGAGGATCCTCCTCCGCTGTGCATGATGGGTCCTGAACGTCACTGGTTGCTAGATGCCAATCGGGCTGGCCTTCCCTAGCAACCAGTGCAGCGGAGAGCCGGAGACAGTCGAGGCACACCAAAGCAGCGGGGGTCAAGTCAGTGCAAGTCATAGGTCGAAAGTCAAAGTCAAGTCGCAAGTCATAGGTCGCAAGTCAAAGTCAAGTCGAGTCATTTCATGAATTCTGTCAAGCAAGTCGCAAGTCCTCAAAAAGGTGACTCGAGTCTGACTCGAGTCAAGTCATGTAACTCGAGTCCCCCACCTCTGGTATTTAGATTTGAAAAAGCATTCAACATGGTATCCCGTAATAGCCTGGTAGATAGGTTGAGGATGAAAGGACAAAAAAGAAAAAAAAGAGGGGCGCACCGACCTAGTGCATTACCATAAAACCATTTATTAAAATATTAAAAAGTGTACAAAGTACTCACAAGACTGGTGTGATACAACACACATCGAGAATAGCATATACAGTCTCCAAGGTAGCCCGGTCCCAATTGTGACGAATGGGCATGCAGATGGTCTCATGGGGCTGCTATGGCTAGGCTGACGCGTTTCAGGGGCGAGCCCTCTTCCTCAGAGCCAGATAAAATGCCGCTCTTGTACACTTTTTAATATTTTAATAAATGGTTTTATGGTAATGCACTAGGTCGGTGCGCCCCTCTTTTTCTTTTTTGTCCTTTCTACCAGTGGTTCTGGATACCCTTGATCCTGAAGGGGGCAGCAAGACCAAACAGATCTCTCTACATCTGAGTTTGTAGTGCACCTCTTTCTACTCCATCAGACAGCACTTGAGCGCAGGAGGTTTTGTTTTTACTTGAAGATAGGTTGAGGATGCAAGGGCTTGGGGAGAATGCATATACAGTATTTCACAAAAGTGAATACACCCTCATATTTTTGTAAATATTTTAATATAGCTTTTCATGTGACAACACTGAAAAAATTACACTTTGCTACAATGTAAAATAGTGAGTGTACTGCTTGTATAACAGTGTAAATTTGCTGTCCCCTCAAAATAACAACACACAGCCATTAATGTCTAAACTGCTAGCAACAAAAGTGAGTACAACCCTAAGTAAAAATGTACAAATTGGGCCCAAAGTGTCAATATTTTGTGTGGCCACCATTATTTTCCAGCACTGCCCTAACCCTCTAGGGCATGGAGTTCCCCAGAGCTTCACAGGTTGCCACTATAGTTCTCTTCCACTCCTCCATAACGACATCATGCGCTCCTCCACCTTCCGTTCGAGAAAGCCTCACAGATGCTTAATAGGATTTAGGTCTGGAGACATGCTTGGCCAGTCCATCACCTTTACCCTCAGTTTCTTTAGCAAGGCAGTGGTTGTCTTGAAGGTGTGTTTGGGGTCGTTATCCTGTTGGAATACTGCCTTGCAGCCCAGTCTCTGAATGGAGGGGATCATACTCTGTTTCAGTATGCCCCAGTACATGTTGGTATTCATGGTTCCCTCAATGAACTGTAGCTCCCCAGTGCTGGCAGCACTCATGCAGCCCCAGACCATGACACTCCCACCACCATGCTTGACTGCAGGCAAGACAAACTTGTCTTTGTACTCCTCACCTGGTTTGCGCCACAGACGCTTGACATCATCTGAACCAAATAGGTTTATCTTGGTCTCATCAGACCACAGGACAGGGTTCCAGTAATCCATGTCCTTAGTCTGCTTGTCTCCAGCAAACTGTTTGCGGGCTTTCTAGTGCATCATCTTTAGCTTCCTTCTGGGACAACAGCCATGCAGACCAATTTGATGCAGTGTGCGGCGTATGGTCTGAGCACTGACAGGCTGACCCCCCCAACCCTTCAACCTCTGCAGCACTCATGTCTATTTCCCAAAGACAACCTCTGGATATGATGCTGAGCACATGCACTCAACTTCTTTGGTGGACCATGGCGAGGCCTGTTGTGAGTGGAACCTATCCTGGCCACCATGCTGCAGCTCAGTTTAAGGGTCTTGGCAATCATTTTATAGCCTAGGCCATCTTTATGTAGATAATTCTTTTTTTCAGATCCTCAGAGAGTTCTTTGCCATGAGGTGCCATGTTGAACTTCCAGTGACCAGTATGAGTGAGAGCGATAACACCAAATTTAACACACTTGCTCCCCACTCCCACCTGGGACCTTGTAACAGTAATGAGTCACATGACACTGGGGAGGGAAGATGGCTAATTGGGGCCAATTTGGACATTATAACTTGGGGGTGTACTCATTTTTCTTGCCAGTGGTTTAGACATTAATGGCTGTGTGTTGAGTTATTTTGAGGGGACAGCCAACTTACACTGTTATACAAGCTGTACATCCACTTCTTTTCATTGTAGCAAAGCGTAATTTCTTCAGTGTTGTCACATGAAAAGATATAGTAAAATATTTACAAAAATGTGAGGGTGTATTCACTTTTGTGAGATACTGTATAGGTAATAAAGAGACCCTGTCATTATGCAATTGAAACTAAACTAAAGTCAGCCTGTAAACCAAAATGCTGTAAACTTACAGTTCTGGAGGTCTCTGTCTTAAGACTGCTACTTAGAAAATTCCCAACTTCAAGAGTGTTGAATGCTCAGCCCCCCAGCCTATGGTTTGGTTACTAATGCTGGCTTAAATGTACTGTAGTGATGAAGGAGCCAGTAACAGAAACCAAAGCATGTAGGGGGGGGGAGACAGGTTTTTGACACACCAAGATACCTGCAGTGGCTAAGGATGAGAAAAGCAGCAGAGTTTTACCAGAATGATAAGTATAGGGTACCTTGTTTTACAGGTAGTCATCCTAAAGAACTGGTAAAGGGACAGAAGGCAAAGTGAAGTTGTGCAAAAAAAAAAAACATTTAGAATGAAATAGTGTACCAAAGTGAAAAGTAATAAATGAACCAGGGACTTTTAAACTTTTGTTATTAACCTGGTGTATCGAATGTAAAGTTGCAGTTATTGCTGAGGACACAAAATATGTAAAATGATTATTACACGTCGGGATGGTGACAGATTGCCAAAGATCTTGACAGAATGGCATCACTGACAGTTGAAATTAATGTTGATAAATGTAAGGTTATGCACCTGGCCCGTGGTGATAGCATTCTTCCTGTACTGAAGGAAAAAAGCTTGCGAAAGAATTGGGAATACTAGTTAAAGGCTTGCTAAGCAGCAGCATAGGACAGCCAACAGCTGGAAAAGTAATTTAAACCTTGGGATGTAAAATAAGAAAGATAAAAATATAAAGTGCAGATATAATGCTGTCACAGTATAAGTCGGTGCAAAATTTAAGTATGTAGTATGGTTTTGTGCACCATATAGAGGGGCATAGGATGATATAAAATTACTTAGAAGTAACTTAATATGCATAAATATATTCAAAGTTTATATAAAAATATGGCATGTACATGTGCATCCCAAAGTTATGTTAATAGGAAGGTGAAATCAGTTGCTTTTGGAGGAAAGGTGTTTTTTTGTTTTGTTTTATTAGTTTGATTTTGAATGGATGAGTATGCATATTTGATGCAGATTTGTTGAGATATATTCGTATTAGGCAGGCATTTCACCATGTGCATAGATATATTGAAGATTTGTTCTCATATTGTTTATTTTGTATTTTTCCATTGGTTCCCTTTAATTCGCACCGGCATTTGGGCCAAAGGTGTGCCGTCGCCTTGTGCCCTTTCGCTATGACATCATATGCATTCGTGCTTGTTTGTGTGCCAATGCACAGACACAATATGGCGTGGAGGCCATTTTTAAAGAATATTTGTAGCACATTGGGACAGAACCACTCACTACTTTGTCTCTGAAGCAGCCAGCCTGTACCTGACGAAATCGGTCATGTGTATTTATCGTCCATCTCCTCTCCAAGCCCCATTGGTGATCTGTTGTTGCAGGATTACGTGCATTCAGGAAGTGCATTCCTCTGCATGAGAACTATGGTTCTATTTTTTCCATGAAACTACTGGATGAATGAGTATACAACACTTACTTGCATGTTGTTACACGCACAGCCATTGACTTTGCGACCTACAGGTCCTGTTTGATCACTAGGACACTTTTCCAAGACAGTGAATGGAATAGATTACTTTGATGTGCGAGGGAGGTTATGTTCACAAAATCTATCCTGAGACTGTACACCATTTGCTCTATCTAGAAAGCCATTGACTTTGTTTTGGTGAATGCCTATCCTCCTTTGGACCATGCAATGTCATCTCTCCCTAAACAATATTCGAGGTTTCCTGATACGAGTCAACAAGAGAATTATGCTTCTGTTTGTCCCTTCACTTGGCACCTTGGAGTATTGATACTTGTGGGTCTTACAATCATCTTTTATAAGGATAGGAATACTGAATGGCTATTGGCTTGCCTTCCCCCTTTTGCCTCACCAAGCATTGAGTGCTTTGTTTCCATAGTTCCATCTATCCACCATGCATGGGATGGCCATTACATTATTATTTTTGATTTTTTTTTACTTATTATATATGATGTATATAGGGGCTCACTCAAGCATTTATATTTAGTAAGAGAGGTGGATGCATGTGTTTAGGTGTGTATGATGTGAGTCTTGGTACCATTTTAATGCATTGCACAATTTGCATATAGCAATTTTTTTGGTATAGTCTTGTTATACATTTTTGATTAATGAATTAAATATGAATTCTCTATAGGTCAGTGAGTAATGTTATACATACAGTTGTGCTCAAAAGTTTACATACCCTGGCCGAATTTATGATTTTGTGGCTATTTTTCTGAGAATATGAATGATAACACAAAAACGTTTCTTTCATTCATGGTTAGTGTTTGGCTGAAGCCATTTATTATCAATCAACTTTGTGTTTACTCTTTTAAATCATGACAACAGAAACTACCCAAATGACCCTGATCAAAAGTTTACATACCCTTGTGATTTTGGCCCGATAACATGCATACAAGTTGACACAAAGGGGTTTGAATGGCTATTAAAGGTAACCATCTTGACCTATGATATGTTTGCTTGTAATGTGTGTGTGTGTGTGTGTGTGTGTGTGTGTGTGTGTGTGTGTGTGTGTGTATTAAAGGTTAATGAGTTTCTGGACTCCTGACAGACCCTAGCACCTTTCATCCAGTGCTGCACTGACATTTCTGGATTCTGAGTCATTGAGAAAGAAAAGGAATTGTCAAAAGATCTGCGGGAAAAGGTAGTTGAACTGTATAAAACAAGAAAGGGATATAAAAAGATATCCAAGAAATTGAGAATGCCAATTGGCAGTGTTCAAACTCTAATCAAGAAGTGGAAAATAAGGGGTTCTGTTGAAACCAAACCACGGTCAGCTAGACCAACTAAGATTTCAGCCACAACTGCCAGCAAAATTGTTCGGGATGCAAAGAAAAACCCACAAATAACTTCAGGTGAAATACAGGACTCTCTGAAAACATGTGGTGTGGCTCTTTCAAGCTGCACAATAAGGAGGCACCTGAGGAAAGATGGGCTGCATGGCCGAGTCGCCAGAAGAAAGCTATTAGTACGTAAATGCCACAAAGTATCCAGCTTACAATATGCCAAACAGCACAGAGACAAGCCTCAAACCTTTTGGCCCAAAGTAATTTTGAGTGATGAGACCAAAATTGAGCTTTTTGGCCACAACCATAAAACGCTACATTTGGAGAGGAGTCAACAAGGCCTATGATGAAAGGTACACCATTCCTACTGTCAAACACGGAGGTGGATTGCTAATGTTTCTTGGGATGTGTGAGCTACAAAGGCACAAGAAATTTGGTCAGAATTGATGGCAAGATGAATGCAGTTTGTTATCAAACAATACTGGAGGAAAATGTGCATTCATCAGCCTGGAAGCTGCGCATGGGACGTACTTGGACATTCCAACATAACAATGATCCTAAACACAAGGCCAAGTTGACCTGTCATTAGCTACAGCAGAATAAAGTGAAGATCCTGAAGGGGCCATCTCAGTTTCCTGACCTCAATATCATTGAGCCACTCTGGGGAGATTAAACAAACTTGCAGTTCATGCAAGACAGCCCAAGAATTTACAGGAACTGGAGGCTTTTTGCCAGGAAGAATGGGCAGCTTTACCATCTGAGAAGATAAAGAGCCTCATCCACAATTTTAACACAAAAGACTTCAAGCTGTCGCTGATGTTACAGGGGGCAATAGACGGTATTAAAGAACTAGGGTATGATCAGGGTCATTTGGGAAGATTCTGTTGTCATTATGATTTGAAAAGAGTAAACACGATTGATAATAAATGGCTTCAGCCAAACACTAACCATGAGTGAAAGAAAAGTTTTTGTGTTATTCATATTCTCTGAAAAATGGTCAAGAAATCATAAATTCTGCCAGGGTATGTAAACTTATGAGTTTAAATCTGTTTTTTTTTTTTAACTCAGTTTTTTCAAAAGGGGTTCTTTTACCATTAGTATAGGAAGAGGTTCTTATAGTAAAAAGTATAATTCCAGCCATAACTTTTTTTTTTTTTTTTTTAGTTCTACAGTGTGGAGAGGTTAGAAGATTCTTTTGACACATTTGTGCTTTGTAACAGGAAATGAGGGAAATTTACCCAAAAAGACCCAACAGCAGTAAATAGATAGAGATTTATCAAAATTTAATCCTAATTAAAACTAAACAAAGTTTTCTTCGGAAACATACAGTATTTTAGACTGGAATGCCCTACCATAAGGGCTGGCAACGTGAACATCAATAACGTTACAAACATGACTGCATGATTTCTCTACAATAAATGCTATTCACAGCTCTAAATACTAAGGAAAATGTTGGGGATTGACATTTAAAATGGGGGATTGATCCAATTGTCTTTGTGGAGAAAAATTAAGTGCAGATAAAATTAAATCATTTTTTTTATTTTACGTTTTTAGAATCTTAACTGCTGTGAAATCTTGAACTTGAAGGTTAGGGCTTTCATTCCAGCCACTGTTATCATAGGAGAAATTTATAGTTACTTCTCATCTTTCTGACCCTGTTACCTGGACAGGAAATGAGGGAAAACTCCATAACAAACACATAACAGAGGTCCCCTTATTCCAAAACATGAAGAACATTATTTGGCTGCAATAGTGCTTTCAGGTCTAATATTGTAAATATACTACTTTGGAGCCTGAAGGCTAGTTGTGGATTGTAAATATTTAAAATTCCCTTTTGAGGAATCAAAATTCCACTAAATTAAAGTGTCTTCTAAATAATTTTATTTTTACACATGCTATTTCCGATTTCCAAATAATTTCTTACAATTTGTTACTCAACTCTTTAAGAATTAGAATGTCTATTTTGTAAGCCTGAAGCTGTGCTCACTGAAGTTTAATGATGACTAACCTGAAATGATTTTGATCACTGCTAAATGTAATTGCATGCAAGACAAAATGGGATTTTTGTACTTACCGTAAAATAATTTCTCTCAGGTCATCGACGGACACAGTGCTCCATAAATTACAACTACTGGGTTATATTGCCTCCTCCAGGAGTAGGACTAGGCAGAACAAAAAACAACCTGGTACGACCATGGGGCATCCTCAGCTTGGTATATAACCCCCCCCTCTGTGCTCTAGGTAATCAGTTTAGTAGCAAGCAGTAGTAGAAGTATCAGGACTCCATAACGGGGTCGGTGCTGTGTCCATCAATTAACTCGGAGAAATAGATTTTACGGTAAGTACAAAAATCCCATTTTCATTTTCGTTCATTGACGGACACAGCGCTCCATAAATCATAATTACATGGACATCCAAAAGCAGTGCCAAAAGGAAAATGAGGGGTGGGGAAAATAACCCAAGGCTAAACGTAATTGCCCTTAACCAGGACACAGGAGCCCCGTCTTAAAAAAAAAAATAATAAAAGTTTAAATAAAAACACCCCTCCTGAGGGAACAGCCCTTCTTAAACAGCAGTCTGCAAAACTTTGCGGCCAAAGGAAGCATAAGCAGATGTAAAGGTCTGCACCGACGAACAAGTGGCCGCCTTGCAAATTGCGATATTGATGCCTGATGACGAAAGGTCCAAGAAGCACTCAGAACCTGAGTCGAATGCGCCGTGAAAGGGAAAGGTGGAACCTGACCTTTAATAGAATAGGCCTGAGACACCGTGAGTCTGATCCATCTGGAGATGGTAGCCGAAGTATCGGTCAGCCTTTCTCTTGGACTGTTCGTTTCAAAAAAGCGAGTCTGACCTCCAAAAGGACTCAGTAGCTGCCAGATACACCCAAATCGCATAAACCACATCCAAGGTAAGCAAAGGGATGAGCCGGCTTGGGACACAAGGAAGGCAACACAATGTCCTCATTCAAATGGAAGTCAGAGACAACTGTGGGCAGGAATGATGGACAGGGACAAAGAACCATTTTATCCCTATGAACCACCAAATAGGGACTGCGACAGGATAATGCCACCAATTCAGATACCCTGTGGGCTGAGGTTATAGCCACCAAGAATGTCACCTTCTGGGATAACGTAGACAAGCGAATCTCCAGAATATTCTCAAATAAAAGTTTCTGGAGAACCAAAAACACTAAATTTAAATCCCATGGCAGCAAAAGAGACCGTAAAGACGGAGTCACATGTCAAACCCCTTAACCTCCCTGGCGGTATGATTATGTCAGGAATTATATACCAAAAACGGTACAATTTTTTTCATGGAAATTTGGTGTTATGTATTGTAGGCCTACAATTCTTAGTAATTACTTACTTAAACCTGACCAAACAAGACTCTAGTAGACATCCCAGATGTGATAATGTTTGAAACACAAAATCATGAATTATAATCTAATAAATAATATCATTTTATTCAATAATGTAATAAATAATGAAATTTGACATAAAGTCCGACGTCACAATCAGGACAATGGAATCTGGTTTCTTTTCGGACTTTCTTTTCATTGCCATCTCTCTTTGAGCAGCAAACTATGCACATCCTGGTAGGTGCTGCCTTTTTTGCGGTTGGCGGGATATAGTCCATAAAGTGACGACCAGTCAGGCATTCTGGGTTGACAACGTCGACAGCACGATGTCCAGGTCTGTTCACAACTACTGATGGCGTCTGGTGGTTGACAAAAATCTGCTCAGCCACCTTCCAGATAAAACCAGAATGAACAAGAGGCTTGTCACATTTTGCTCTGTGCAGGATATATGCATTCCAAAAGCACTGTTCCATAAGATGTCTGAAGATCTTCTTATAATATTTTTTTTGCTGTTTGCGCATAGCCGGATAAAATGTCATTGCATGATCGGCACTGTTGACACCTCCCATGGTTTTATTATAGTCTATACCGACTTGCAGCTTCAGCACATCTTTCCCACCTTTTGTGTGGACCATGGCAGTGGAGGTATTGTGCACAGTACTCATGAGACACACGTCCTTGTCTCGCCATCGCATTGCCATCATTTTACCCTTCTGCCAGACAACCATTTATCCGGTTTTGAGTTATTTCTTGGCAAACATAGATGGCATGTCACATCGGTTAGGCCTAACGGTACCATATGCATCAGTCTTGTTTTGTAGCAAAACCTCATACAGTTCCGGAGACATGTAGAAATTGTCCCTGGTCATACAATATGCCTGGTTCAGCAATGGCTCCAGCAGTGTAAGGACAGATGATGTGGCCATCCCATAGCCGCTGTACCTGGGGTTAAACTTCGTGACTTTACTGGTGTAACTTACTGAATTCCAGATGTACCCAGTGGATGACTCGCAGAGCATGTAGAATTTGATGCCAAACCGTGCTCTTTTGGATGCAATGTAATGTATCCAGCTTAGGCGTCCCTTGTAGGCCATAAAACTTTCATCCACGCTGACATCCCTTTCTGGCATGTAGGTCCGCTGGAAATTGGTCACAATAATTTGCCATACCTCACAGATTTTTTTTTAGTTTAGGCGCAGGATGCGTGGCCCTTATCAAATTCTTCATTGTTTGTAAAGTCGAAATCATGATATTCTGACATCACGGTGCCAAAAAACGGAATGGCCAGTAACTTGTTGGTGGTCTAATATCATTTCTGGAATGGTTTCCCCACCATTCCCTGAAGAATGATGAGTTCCAGAAACTGCCAGATGTCCTCTTTGGTCACCGGTTTCTTACTTTCTGCTACTGGAAAACCTGGCATGCAGCGTAGCCGATTGCTGCTCTTGGTAGCAATTTGTCTCCGTGACAATTTGTTCAATTACCTACTCAGTGAGGAATAATTGTAGGTATGCCAGAGGGTTGTCATGCTCAACATCTACCTTCATCCCAGGTGATCCAGTGAACAGTTATCTTGGGGGCACTACCTGGTCCGTATAGCAGTCAATAGAGCACCAAGTGCGCCCATCGCTGAGGTCAGGTGCAGGATCATCAGAGTTGTCACTTGTCAGTGTCAGACGACAAATCTCCCCACGACTCACTATCGCTCAGTTCTGCGAGCACCTCTGTGTCGCTGTCGCTCAACTGGTCCAAAAGCGCTTTTGTAGTAAAGTGGCGCTTTTTTGATACCAAGTTATAAATATTTTATGGGCAGAAATGACAGTAAAATGGCAGAAAAGGGGCACTGTACAGTGATCAAGTGTCAGATCTGAGGTAATGCAGTGTAATTCTCTCAGATTACAACGTATCCCCTCTTTCATTTATGTTTATACTTTTTGAATTTCCCACCCAGTTCCGCTCACATGCTCCGCCGCTGCTCGCAGGGAACAAAACCAAGAAGTCAGATGCTGACCGGCGATCATAGCGAAGGACATCGCTAGATCGCCAGGAGAAGGGGACACCGTTGTCAGCTCTGCAACGTTACCCTGAGCGTGACTCGGGGTTACCGCTTCTGGCAGTGAAAATGAACCCCGAGTCACGTTTGGGAATACCGCCAAGAAGGTTAATGAAGGTATGAACTAAAGAGTGCATGGCTAGGGGTCGCTGAAAGAAGATTGCCAAGGCAGACACCTGGCCCTTGATACTCAAGGCCAACCTCTGAACAACGCCCCATTGAAGAAAGGTTAAGATCTGAGCCACAAAAAGGATCGAGGATAAGCGCCAATCGGCTCACACCAAGAAATGTATGCTTTTCACGTACGATGGTATTACCTTGCTGGAAAATTACTTCCTCACCTTCATCATAGCAGGGATCACTGATCCAGACAAACATCTATACCTTAGTACCTGGCTTTCAATAGCTAAGCCATTAAAACCAGCGACTGTAAAGCAGGATGGTAGATTAGCCCTTTGGACAACTGGTCTTCTCTGAGAGAAAGCCCCCAAGGGACGTTTACAGCCACGAGGATGATTGGAAGATCCTCGCTCTTGATTCCTCACAGGAACTGCGGAAGAAGCCTGAGCAGAGGATGATACTGGCCTTATCGTGGCCCTTGGACTCCTGCAGGGTCTCCCAGAGGAACACGTAATCTCGCCACAAACTTTGGTATCCTCCTGTGGAGCCGAACCTGCTAAAGAAGCTGCATGTAGGATTGTGCAAACAGGACTGTCTTGAAGGTGGATACCACCAGAATCAGAACCTGTATAAAAATCGGGAAAGAGAACTACCTGTGTGACAGCAGCCGATGAATCACAGCCTGTGGTTCCTGAAATTTGTCCAGAAGGAGGACCACCCTGGTCAGAATTAAAATCACACCTAGGTGATTCAATTTCCTGGACAGGGATAGGGTGGACCTTAGGTAGTTCAGACATTACCTGGACCCTTGCAGGAATTAAATCTGCACAAGGAGACTCAGGACCTAAAAAACCTGAAAAGAACAAACTTTGCCCTCCTTTCTGAGTACCCCCAAAAGAAACATTTTGCGGTTCTCCTTGACGCTCTCAAAAGAAGTCCACGGGGCTGGAAACTAGCAAAGATGTCCTTCCACCCCAATAATGGGTTAGGGCAGATCTTCATGCTAAAGGGGTCTTGTCTACAGGTCCGGAGAAGTTAGCTCGAGGCTTACCCGACCAAGGTTGCTTGGAACCTGCCGGGGAAGATTTGAAAGATCCATTTCCCTTATTCTCAGTCCCAGAAGCAGGAAAGACCTTTCTATGGGCTGAAGAGGGTCCCCGTCTGCGACAAGGCTCCTTCCTTTTCCTGGACTGTGGTAGAAAGGTATACCCTTAATGATGTCATCCAGGGTAGCCCCACACAGGTGATCACCTTGAAAGGGCAGATCAAGGAAAGCTTTTTTGGAGGCTTGGTCTGCGGACCAATTCTTAAGCCACAGCACACTCCTAATCCCAACCGCAGAAACAGAAAGTTTGGACAGCACAGGAGCTCTATCCAAAGCTTCATCACAAAGAAACTGAAGCCCATGGACCAACTGGTCAGCTAAATCAACATAAGCAGCGGGGACCTGCTCTACGCCCCAGGCCCTGGCGCAAAAGCTTGGCCATTAAGTTAGGGTCTGAAACACCAGGGCTGAGGCAAAGACTAGCCGCAATGCCGAACAAGCCATAGTAAACATGCTGCGTGCCACAGCCTCCACTTTCCTGTTAGCCGTGTCCTTAAAGGTTTTGGGATTTCTCTACTGGGATCATGGTTGCTTTATTCAACCTGAAAACAGGAGGGTCCAACACTGGTGAACTAGTCCACTTTTTTAAAAGTGACTCCTCAAAAGGGTAACGTACAGAAAGAAGTTTGGGGACCACTAAGGGTAAAACAGGAAAATCTGTCAAAATGGGGCACATAAGGAAACACCTTTGGAGTACGAGGTGACTTGTGCGTACCAAAACGAAACAGTCACGTCTGTCGCTACATCAGCCTCATCCTTCATTTTTAAAGTCAGATGAGACAGACTGAGCAGGGGAAGGCAGGGGACAGTTCCTCCTCGGCCTTTGCCCACACACCACTTCCATTCGGGACACTAAGGACTGCAGGACCGCCGTCAGTGCAACCATGGGAAGCTGGGGTTCCGAGGGACCTGCCACCTCCATGAGGGGGGTCAGTGGGGGAGATGTGACCCTGAGGCTCACTAAGGAAAGTAGGACCTTGCAGTACAAAAACAATCTTTTGGCATAACACTAAAGGATCCCCTCAAGGCTAAGGGTACCTATCAGCAGAGAGAGAAAGTGATAACAGGGACCCCCAAGGACTCTACCCTACCGACGGGAGGAGCGGCGAGAATTCAAACCCAGCATCATCATGGATGCCATCCCTGTTCATATGTCCCGGGCACAGGAAGAGGAAACTAGGGAGGAAGAGGAGGAGCTTCAGCATCCCCATGAGGCTTCGGTCGTCTCCAAGATGAAGGGAAAATGGCCCCCATGACATCATCGGGCTACACAAACATGGCCACCAACCGCAGACCAGCCAGACTAAGGGAAATGGCCACCATCAGCTACAAAGGCTGAAACATGCTGCCAGGATCTTCCCCACGCCCTCTGCAAGGGACCCCCTAAAGGTAGGACAATCGTTAGGGGAGACTCTGCTGAGCTCTCTGCACTGGGACCCCCCTGCACTATACCCCCACTGCAAACAGTAGGGCATGCACCTAGGGGTATCCTACACTGGGACCCCTCCAGACTGCCAGGGCAGGACACACACTATTCCAGGACCCTTACAAAGTGGGGATAGTGGAGGGGGGGGGAGACCCCAGGGGTCTCCGCTACATTCTCTGCCCTGGGACCCCCCACTAGACTGAAGGTCAAGATGGGGGAAAGGGAGTGGGGGAAGCCCAGCCCACTGAGGGATTTAAGGATGGGAGGAGGGGAGGTTACCCGCATCCATCCCAAAAAAAACACCAAAGGGGGAGAGGGGGGACTGTACTTACCCTTCCATGGTGCGAGTAACACTCCAGATAAAATCCTCACCACCGAAGTAGGGGATCTGTCAGCCAAGGGACTGCTGCAACTCTGACCCAAGCCCGGTTGTATTCAACCCTGCAAAACTTGCGGGCCAGCCGATGTCCGTGAGGCTATGACACGGCCGATCTAACACATAGCCGTGGTCTGCACGCACTCGCTGGCTGGGCCGGGGGGACCACGGGACCTAGATTATCCAGCCCGTCACCCAGCCCCGCAGTTGATTGCAGATCTCCCGAGATAAAAACAAAAAAAATGTAAGGAAGGAGAAAAAATTGCTAGGACCAGAGATCCCAGCCGGGAGCCTAGCCCTTACTCCTGACTAGACAGATTAAAACGGATTACCTAGAGCAGAGAGGGGGGTTATATACCAAGCTGAGGAGGACGGTCCATGGGCATAGCCAGGTGTTTTTTGTTCTGCCTACTCCTATTCTGGGAAGAGGCAATATAACCCAGTAGTTCTGATTTATGGAGCGCTGTGTCCGTCGATGAACGAAAGAGAAAAACTGGATTCTTGACTTACCGTAAAATCCTTTTCTCTTAAGTTCATTGACGGATGCAGTCCTCTGATCCATATCAGTAGGGTTATACTGCGTCCTACAGGAGTAGGACACTAGGCAGAAAAAAAAGTTCTGGCTACGCATATCGGCAGTCCCGGAGGGTACACCCCCTTCTCTTCCTGCATAGGATGTCAGTTTTGTATCAAAGCAGTGTCAGAAAAGTAACACCAACCCAACTCAAAATAGAGGGGGGGGCGAAGGGGGTACTGTGCCATCAATGAACTTAAGAGAAAAGGATTTTACGGGAAGTCAAAAATCCAGTTCTCTATCGTTCATTGACAGACGCAGTCCTCTGATCCATATCAGTAGGGACGTCCCAAAGCAGTGCCATAAAATGAGGGGTGGGAACAGCAGAAATCAACAAGTCCCCAAGGCTAAACATAGCCAACCAGGTAACATGTAACTCATCGGAACAAAAGATGAGGGCCACCTAAAACAAACAGTAAACACCCTCAAGGAAGGCCAAAAGCCCTCCAGACAGCAGCCAGAAAAACTTTGTGGCCAAAAGAGGCATCTGTAGATGCCAGCACATCCACCTTAGAAAATTTGGCAAAGGTGTGAACAGACGACCAGGTAGCTGTCTTGCAACCTGAGGCACAGATGCCTGTATGGTGAAAAGCTTAGGAAGCACTAGGCGCCCGAGTAGAATGCGCCGAACCAGGGAAAGGTAGGACCTGACCCTTAATTGAATAAGCCTGCACCACCGTATGTCCGATCGAACTGGAAATAATCGCAGCAGACGCAGGAAGCCCTGTTCTAGGGCCATCCGTGAGTACAGAGAGCGAACCTGGCTCACGAAAAGACTCAGTAGTCGCCAAGCACACCTTGAGTGCCCGAACTATATAAAGAGTATGTAATGCACATTCCTAAGGATGTTTGGGCTTAGGACACAAAGATGGTAATACAATGTCCTTGTTCAAGTGAACACTAGAAACCACCTTCGGAGGGAAGGATGGATCCGGACGAAGTACCACTTGTCTCCATGAACCAACATATAGGGAGAACGATAGGACAATGTCGCCAGTGCGGACACCCTGGGCGCACCCTGTGACAGCAACCAAGAAAGCAACCTGCTGTAATAAGTTAGGCAGGGGATACCCCCGAATACTTGTAAAGGGAGGTTCTTGAAGAACCGACTGCACCAAATCAAGGTCCCTTGTTGGTGACGGAGATCGCACCGGAAGTACCAAGTGTCGCACCCCCTGGAAGAAGAAACGCACCAGAGAACGGGCGGCCAACGGCCTTTGTAAGAAAATTGCCAAAGCTGAAACCTGACCCTTGATAGTACTCAAGGCCAACTTTTGATCAACTCCCCGTTGAAGGAAAGCCAAGATCCGGGCCACCGAGTAAGAGCAAGGGGGAGCTCAAAGAGACGCACACCATGCAATATACAGTGGGGATGGAAAGTTTGGGGACCCCCAGGTAAAAATTTGTATTAATGTGCATAAAGAAGCCAAAGAAAGATGGAAAAATCTCTTAAAGGCATCAAATTACAGATTAGACATTCTTATAATATGTCAACAAAAGTTAGATTTTATTTCCATCATTGACACTTTCAAAATTACAGAAAACAAAAAAAATGGCCTCTGCAAAAGTTTGGGCACCCTTCAGAATTTATAACATGCACTGCCCCCTTTGCAAGGCTGAGACCTGCCAGTGTCATGGATTGTTGTCAATCATCGTCTGGGAAGACCAGGTTTTAAATGCCCAGACTCATCTGACCTTGCCCCAACAATCAGCACCATGGGATCTTCTAAGCAGTTGTCTAGAAAACAAACTGAAAATAGTTGATGCTCACAAAGCTGGAGAAAGCTATAAGAAGATAGCAAAGCGTTTTCAGATGTCATGATCCTCTGTTCGGAATGTAATTAAGAAATGGCAGTCATCAGGAACAGTGGAAGTTAAAGCAAGATCTGGAAGACCATGAAAAATATCAGACAGAACAGCTCGCAGGATTGTGAGAAAAACAATTCAAAACCCACGTTTGACTGCATAATCCCTCCAGAAAGATCTGGCAGACACTGGAGTTGTGGTACACTATTCCACTATAAAGAGATACTTGTACAAATCTGGTCTTCATGGGAGAGTCATCAGAAGAAAACCTCTTCTACGTCCTCCCCACACAAATCAGCATTTGAACTTTGCAAATGAACATATAGACAAGCCTGATGCATTTTGGAAATAAGTTCTGTGGACCGAAACTTAACTTTTTGGCCGGAATGAGCAAAGGTACGTTTGGAGAAGAAGGGGCACAGAATTTAATAAAAATAACCTCTGTCCAACTGTTAAGCATGGGGGTGGATCAATCATGCTTTGGGGTTGTATTGCAGCCAGTGGCACAGGGAACATCTCACGAGTAGAAGAAAAAATTGATTCAATAAAATTTCAGCAAATTTTGGATGGTAACTTGATGCCATCAGTGAAAAAGCTGAAGTTAAAGAGAGGATGGCTTCTACAAATGGATAATGATCCTAAACACACCTCGAAATCCACGGGGGATTACATCAAGAGGCGTAAAATGAAGGTTTTGTCATGGCCTTCACAACCTCCTGACCTCAACATAATTGAAAATCTATGGATAGACCTTAAAAGAGCAGTGTGTGACAGACAGCCCATAAATCTCAAAGAACTGGAAGACTTTTGTAAGGAAGAATGGGCAAAGATACCTCAAACAGGAATTGAAAGACTCTTGGCAAAAAGCGTTTACAAGCTGTGATACTTGCCAAAGGGGGCAGTACAAGATATTAACTCTGCAGGGTGCCCAAACTTTTGCAGACGCCATTTTTTTGTTTTCTGTTATTTTGAAAGTGTAAATGATGGAAATAAAATCTAACTTCTTGACATATTATAAGAATGTCTAATCTGTAATTTGATGACTTTTGGAGATTTTTCCATCTTTCCTTGGCTTCTTTATGCACATTAATACAAATTTTTACCTGGGGTGCCCAAACTTTCGATCCCCACTGTACGTCTTTCTCATACAATGAAAAATCATCCTAGAAGTCGCTTCCCACAATTTAAGCAGGGTGGGAATCACTGAAGCAGACAATCCCCTTCTCTTCAGCACCTGGCTTTCAACAGCCAAGCCGACAAAGCCAGCGACCTTGAAGCAGGAGTTGGAGATTGGCCCTGGAGACAGGAAATCCTCCCTGAGAGAAGTCTCCAAGGAGTGTCTGCGACTAGTCTGACCAGGTCAGCGTACCAAACTCGGCGAGGCCAGTGCGGAGCCACGAGAATGACCGGAATCCCTTCCGCCTCGATCTTGCAAATTAGTCTTGGCAGCAACTTGAGAGAAGGAAAGGTAGACCATCACGGTCTTATATGATTATGCATGCGTCATCCTTGCGCAGGTGACCATACTAAACTTCCCAGTATCGTTCATGTTGAACTTAGTATAAGTTCTTGCCTACGACAGAACCCAGGGTGCCACCAGTGCATCTGCCAGAGGGTCCTGGGAGCGGGCCACAAACCTCTGCACTATCCTGCAGATATGACGCCAATAGATCCACGTCTGGAGTGCCCCAACGAAGGCACAACTGCCGGAACATCTCCGGATGAAGGGACCATTCCCCTGCATCCAGGGCCTGTCGACTGAGGCAATCCGCTTGCCAACTTTCCACACCTAGAAAGGGAACAGCGGAGAGAGCTGGAACAAGGCGCTCTGCCCAAACGAAGAATGTCTGTCACTTCCAAGACCGCAAGGACACCCTTGTTGCCCCCTTGATGAATGACATAAGCCACGGTCATGGCACAGTCCGAATTAATGCGCGCTGGACAGTGGCAGGTGCTCCAGGGACCATATTCCCTAAGCAGAGAACCTGCCAAGGACTCCTCCCCACCCAGACAGGCTTGCATGCACTGTGACAATTGTCCAGTAAAAAGGGGAGGAAGGATTTCAGATCAAGACTCGCTGGTTACCTGGCTCAGACGGATCCGAATGTCCAGAGAGTTTGGATTCTAGTGCCATTTGAGAAGGATTGCCTTTTGGGGGATCCTCGAGAGGGATTGAGTGAAAGGGAAAGTCTCGAAAGACTTCTCCATCAGTCCCAGAACTTACATGCAGGTCTGAAGGGATGACCATGAGCTGGACAATAACAAGTGAACCGCAGACTGAAGTTCCAAGAGTTATTTCCCCGGAGGGAGAAGCACTCTGACTGAGGACGAGTCCAAAGTCATGCTCAGATAAATCCAGTCTCATGGAAGGGACTAGGGATGACTTCTGAAGGTCCAGAACCCACCCAAACAAAAAAAAAGTTCTCATGGTGATTTCCAAATTCGTCGTCAGCACCGTAGGGGACTCCACATGGAGAAGCAGATCGGCCAGGAACCCAGGACCGATAAACCCCACTGCCGCAACAGCACCAGGACCGGAGCCAACACTTTTGTGAAGACCCTAGGAGCAGAAGTGAGACCAATAGAGATCCTCTCCCACGGCAAAAACGGAGAACCCGTTGGTGTCCTGCACATAACGGGATGTGAAGGTAGGCATCTTAGATGTCTATGGAGCCCAGGAATCCCCCTGATGTAGGGAAGCCACCATCGTGCTAACCGATACCATCTTGAAATTTTGATCCGCATTGAACCATCAAGGGCCAGTAGGTCCAGCCTTGTTGAACCAGAGCCTGAAACTGCCCCATAGAGTGCCTGCAAGCGATCTGGGGACAGCCATACATTGGAAGGGAAAACCTTACCGGAAAAAATGGATCGAAACCCGATCTTACAACCGGACCGCATGACCTCCCAAACCCAGCTGCCTGAGATCTGGGCCAGCCACAGGTCCGAGAACCAACAAAGACATGGGTGCATGTGGGTACATGGGTGAGAAAGCACCTTCAGGCCGAGTAGGCCTTGTCCGCAGGTCTAGAAAAAAACGATCTCTTGTTCACCAGACGAGGGTCGTTGGAACCACCCGAGGAAGTCTTGAAGGACTTCGCCACATCGACTGTCTCCGAGGGACGAAGAAACTGTTTGAGAGCCGAAAAGGAGGGACCCCTTCTATGACGAAGGCCCTTACCCTTGTTAGCCTGAGAAATTAAAGCACTCTTCCCCCCATGAGACCCTTATATAATTTCACCCAGGGCAGCGCCAAACAGGCGATCCCCCTGAAGAGGGAGATTCATTAAACCAATCTTAGAAATTTGATCCGCAGACCAACACTGGCCAAGGATACGCCAGATAACCACCACTGAAACGGACAGGTGTCCAACAGCTCCCCGAGGGCAGGAGGGACTCGCTCCTCACCAAGTCACGGTGTTGGAAGTCTGCTCGTCAGGCAGAGTCTTCATGGCAAGGGCATCACAAACACTGTTTCCAGTGCAGAACCCGTCAGGGAGTACAGATCGCGGGCCACAGCCCACGTCATCCTATCCCCCAGGTCCTTAAAGGACGGGGATATCTCCACCGGAACAAAGGCAGTCCTATTCAGCGTAGAGACCATAGGTCCACCTTAGGCAGTACAGTCCACCTTACCAGAGACTCCTCAAAAGGATAACGTCTAGCAGCCCCTAAACACCCCAGGGGAATGACTCAGACGGTCACATTCTTTATGAGCATGCAAGCAAATTAGGCTGCTTCGGATGGCATGTGTGCCAGATGCAACCTGCGCCCAAGGCGCAGCCGCCACTGCTTCCTCCAAATTGCAGGGTGTTACGCACCGAAAACAACCAGTGCACTCACCAGCGCCTGTAGCATGCATGGCAGTGGAGGTAGAAATGTCATCCTCATTATCCGAGGAGACCGGGCGCAAGGTAACAGACCCGGCAGGGAGGCCCCCGTCTGCAGCGGCTGAGTTAGACTCAGAATCTGAGACATCAGAAGAGGCAGGGGTAGGTGGAGAAACGTTTCCGCGTACCGCGCCCTCTCAAGGCCACCTCCACCCGGGCCCAAATGCTTCCCGAACTGCCGAAAATGCACTGATGGACAGTGGAGCTTCGGGAAGGCCTTGCGGCCTCCGTGAGGGAGTCAGGTGGGGTCACAAGGTCCATACTGAAGCAGAAGAACCCGCCAGCAAAATTTGCAAAACAATTACAAAAATAAAATTTTTTATTTTTATTTGCAAACAAAAAACTGTCCTACTGCGCTACAGCACCCCCTGCAGGTCAGGCACGCCTGCAGACCCCCAACAGAGAGAGAGAAAGAGGCCCCCAGAACCCACTGTCCTAATATGCATTCTCAGGACAGCCCGTGTAATCAGCAAGCCCTCCCATAACAGGACAGAAGGAAACCCAGGATTGTAAGGGTCCAACCATCCCAGGGTGGGGCCCACGTCCACCCCAAAATCCGCCAGGGAAGAGGGGGGGGGCATTTATTCACCATACCAGGAACACAGGTGGGCGCCATCTTCTGACAGGACCCCTCTACACCGCAGTGTGGGGGCTGTCGGCCAAATAGGAACGCTGCGACATAGGCCTAGACCCTGTCGTGTGCGACCTGACGAGACATTTAACTCGAGTGTGACTATGTCGCGGCCGATCCAGCGTGGAGCTAAGGCCTTCACGTGCATGCTGGCCAGACTGGGATGACCACTGGATCTAGATATCCAGCCCATCGCCCAGCCCGGCATAGTTGCTTAAAGATCTCACAGGAAAAAATTCTGGAGAAAAGGGCTAGCTAAAAAAATCTACATAAAAATATACTTTTATGCTAGGACCAAAGATCCCAGCAAAGAACTAGGTCCTTACTCCTGACTAGGCAGATTAAAACTGACATCATATGCAGGAAGAGATAGAGTGTACCCTCCGGGACTGCCGATAGGCGTAGCCAGAACTTTTTTTCTGCCTAGTGTCCTACTCCTGTAGGGGGCAGTATAACCCTACTGATATGGATCAGAGTACTGCATTCGCCAATGAACGATAGAGAAATACAATTATATCTACCAAACGTATAGGGGTTCATAGTGAAAAAAGCTAGTGTGTGAGGTCAAGCTCACAAATTTGGCACGGAAATCAAAAAAGGAACAGTATACCTGAATAAGGATTTTTAACCTGTTATAACTGGAGTATTTCAAGTCATATTCCTTTTGCTACCAACAGAGTGGTATTCTGACACCAGATTTAAAGCCTGGGATTCTCACCACCTCTGTCAGTATCCCTCCAGAGACACCGCAATTATACATACCCATTATCAGCATTGTAACTGTGTCCAGCCCTGCTCATTCAGAAATAAATGAAATTACCTCCAATATATTATAATGCACTGGCAAGTGGTTGTAGTCCTATCCAATGGGGCACTCTGCAATATCTGCTTAAGCCAGCTGCAAAGGGCCAAAGTACATTTCTAAAACTCAAATTAAGGTAAACTGAACGGTCTTTGTGACTTTGTGAACCAGTTGCAATGTTTACTGAACTGCATTAGCAGTTTCTAAAGGTTTTGGTGTAGCAAAATAAAATATTTCCTTTTTTAGCCTTGGATAATTTATAAAATGGATAAAACCCCTGGTAGGTTTTTTTTTTTTATTTCCGTCCATGAAAATCCAGAAAAACAACACAAAGTGGGTGGACAGCTTTAAAATGTGAGAAGAAATGAGTTAGCTTTCTATTCTGAGGACTGCCATAATATTCTGGATTTCTCATCATCGCCTGTCCTTGTGACACTATGAAAAAAAAAAGAGAATGAATCTCCAAGGCAGGGACACAGACAACAGTAAAATAAAATGGGCATAAGTTCTAACTGTTCCATGCCCTTAAAAGTATAAAAGTAGTAAAAAAGAAAAAAATAAATAAAAATATTTTTCTAGTTATTGTAAAATCTTTCACTTGGAGTCCTTTAAGCGACAAAGGAAGTATTACCTTTGGGTTATACTGCTACTTACAAAAGGACTGGACACTGGCAAATTCAAATTGAAGGCAATTCCATCCATTAGGGACATAGGAAAACTTTACCTTTGGGACACCCAAAAGCAGTCCAATTGAGGGAGGTGGGCAACAGCAAAACAGCCGCGAATAGGCCCAATATAAACCATATGAAAACTGGGGACTGCTTGCAGGTCAAGAGCTTTCAAAAGGTCAAAAGCCTGAAACGGTTACTGGATGAGACTGTAAAGCCCATCTTGTAACAAGGACATAAGAACAAGAACAAGTTTTGAACATACTAGGGAACCAGTGCCTGATGCCTGAATGGAAAAAAATACATTTACATAACAAGGGAACATTCCTGTATGGCTGGAGTTGATGTGGAAAGGAAACAACTCTCAGCCTGAACAACAGATCACAGGGCAAAGAACTCCTCTCTGACAGCTGGAGCTGTATGTTCCGTTAAAAGGAAGATCAGAGCCGCTCTAGGTAAAAATTAGGTCATAGGCCCTTACCTGAACCTATCAGAGGACCAGAGACTAGAGTTCCTTCCCTACATGAAAAAGCTTTCAGGCAAACATTCATTTTGGCAAGGCAAGGACTACCAGAGAAATGAAGAAACACTAGTAAATAGTTTTGATACTTCCCAGAACAGCTGAGGAAAAGATATCCATCTACTAGCAAATAAAAAAAAAAATCTAAAACTCGCTGGTAGTAGGTGTTAACCTTTGCAAATCAAACTGTGTTCAATTCGTCTATAGGTGGCAGTTAAACCCGAGATTAAAGAGTAACCCAAAGGTAAAGTCTTCCTGTGTACTTATTGCCCAGAGTTGTTTTTTAACAAATGCTGCACACATGATGTAACTAGTAATTTATTTGTTCAATAAATAAAACAATACATATAAAAATTTAAAAATAATATACACTTTATTAAAGCCGTACTTTGGGTAAAATCAAAATGAACCCTTGCAGTGGGTCTGCCACACCACAATGCAAGGGTTAAATGCTCATATTTTTTAGGGGTAACATGAAAAGCAATTTTACTTTCCTTATTCCTTACTCTGGCAGGCTTCCTTCTAGCTACACAACTGGTCCCTAAAGTGGCTTGGCATCTCCAACAGTCACAGGTACTCGGACATCACGCACAGTGCAGGACCAGAACTCCTAAACTGTAAGTGATGACTCCAAGGGCCCACCAAAAACTCAACAGCAGTGGAAGGAAGTGCTGTGCTTGCAGTGCTGGGGGAGTCTAAGTGCAACAGTAACTTTTGATTTTACCCAGAGTTCAGCTTTAAATATGTACAAAGACTTAAAAAGGCAAAAGAACACATGCAATCTTTAGAATCCTTTAAAGCACAGTTAGCCTTATTTACCAGAACTGCTAATCCTTTATTAAAAGAGTAACAAAAAAAACGAGTTAGCTCCATTTTGCAGGAACGATAAATGATGGAAAAACATTTTTTTCAATTACTTCACAGCAGCAACATTATTTAAATACCTTAATTACTTTTTCAAACTTTAAAAGATAGGTTTACAAATGCAGCTGGTTACTTTAGAAGTCAAAATTTGGAAGGAATTTAAAGTACGATTAGGGATTAACATTTTTATTTTTTTGTAAATATTACCAGTTTTTGTTAAGATGGAATATAACAGACTGCCATAGGAGTCACAATATTTCTCTTGGTGTATATGTAAAAATAAGAGCCCAAAAAATGTCCACCTAACACTGCTTGCTGCAATACAAGCCTTGTGCTAGGTTTATTGCACATTAAATGCATTTAGAAAGATCTACTGAAGAGAAACTAAACATAGATTACAAGTTGTTTTTACATAAAGAAACTATTTTCTGCATTCCCAGATAAAGTTCTGGCCCAGGAAAGAGATATACTCATTCGTAACTGACATTCTGTTCTACACTCCATCTGAAATTTAATGTAGAAATCCTCTATATTAAAAAAAAGTTAAACTCTTGCCAGCCTGGAAAAAATGCCCTTTGGTAGCTTTTGTAATAAACTTGCTTAGTCTAGGGGGCTATAAAAGAGTAAAATAATTATCATTTTCCTCACTCCTTTTGGCTTAACACCTTCCAGTAGACCGGTTCCTTGAATCAAGGGTAATGTGGCTGCCTTATCAACATCATCACCTACAATGCAGGACCAGCAGTCTTGGACTGCGCACTGAATGACCACCCACATTGTGGAAGTGATGGAGCATGCTGGGGCTCAGAGTAGTAAGGAATAGGATAAGGTCTTTGCTATAGCCCGTGGACTTAAAGTGGTTGTAGAGTTAAATAAAGATTATTGCCAGCCCCTCTGTTATACTGAGCCATCCTACACAGTGCACATGTTTGTATAAAGTTTTGCCTCTGCTCTCCTCCACCGATCGAAGGGCAACAGCGGGAGGGGCCGAGATCCCCCTCTGACGTCAACCGGAAGGTCACATGACCGGCTGTGCCCTCCACTCAGCCCTTCCCGCTGTAGCTCTTATACCGGGGGAGGAGA
Source organism: Pelophylax lessonae (assembly GCF_965119305.1). Taxonomy (NCBI): domain Eukaryota; kingdom Metazoa; phylum Chordata; class Amphibia; order Anura; family Ranidae; genus Pelophylax; species Pelophylax lessonae. The sequence goes on along the minus strand of NC_138772.1, from coordinate 371,215,191 downwards.
GCGTCCGAAGGTCACGTGACTGGCCAGAAACGAGCTGAAATAGGTATTTACAGGCATAATTTTATACAAACATTTACACTGTGTAGGATGGCTTATTAGAACAAAGGGGCTGGTGGTAATCAGTAAGCTGACAGGCAGGGAGGGAGGGGGAGAGCGAGGAACCTCATTTTTCTTTCTTAATCGAATGGAGTACAGTTTTGATATCTGTATGCAAATATTCCAGGTCTGTGCTATTTCGCAGGTGATTGTAATCTACCAATTGGATACTGTAAAAGAATGCAACAGGATGACCAGCTTTGTGGTAGGAGTCAGGCTTTAAGGTTGGCTGGGACAGAAGTTGGAATTATGGTGGTAAGATATAACTGCTTCAGTTTTCAACAGAAAAATAAGAGGCAAATAGGGTGACTCTGCCTGTTAGACTCCACCTATAACTGAAGTATCACTTTCTGGGTAGCATGCATTGCCTGAAAGTAGCAGAAAGTAGGAAAACCTGTTACATTGTGCCAGTGGTGGAGGCCCAGGCTGCATAAAGGGTATTCATTTCAATGTTGAAGTAAATGCAAACCCATATTTGAATGTCAAGTTGCTAAACAATTGCTAATATTTTAAACCCATTATATTTTTCAATTCTTTGTTGTGTTTCAGTCCAGCTGATCTCTGACAGCCTCTTTGCAGCCAGTTCTTATCTACATGCATGCACTCCAGTGGTGAAAACAGTGGACCATGTCTGTGGGAGGTCTGACGAAGGAGCTGAGCTCCGAAACATGTAACCGCCCACCACCCACTCTATTGGACACCAGCCGCTGCGTCCACACCCGGCCTTCATGAAATCTCATGCCGACCAGGCTGAGACACAGACGAAAGGACGCATCTACAGGAAGCGGATCACCGGATGTCCTCATTGCAACCACTCAGCACAGCGGATAGGAAGACTCCAGACAGATCTTTGCTATGCCCAGGTCACATTTACCAAATGTGAGTGCTTTTATACTTTTAACCTAATAAATACTCAGAGCCTACTGCACTTATAGGCGCCTTGTCTTTTTATGTCTGTGTAATGAGTGTTAAAACAGTCACTTGTAGTTTCCATTGGAAGTTCAGGTGAAAACACAGGAGGATAAAAGAGAAATAGAACAGGGGCAGAGCACCGTCACCTTACAAAAGAATGTGTCTTAACAAGGCAGGAGCACCAGATATTATTTTTTTTAAAAAGCTGCAGGTTTTTAAAAACTGAAAATGGCTTTTGAAATGACATCAACATGCTGAAGCTTATATGAGATTTTAGTATTTAGGTTTACATAGACTCTATGCCATACTCCCTGAAGTCAGCATTTAAATACCAGAGCATCTACTGAGTACATGACAAATGACTTCAATTATTTGAAAATTTGTACTTTACATACAGCTTTACCCAAGGAATCAGGGTCCTACCCTAGGCACCAAGAATTGATATGAAAACATGCGCAGGTACCACAAGAGGTAATGCTGATTTATACATGTTGGTGGACATCACAGGTTAACTTTAAACAAACACCATTTATGTCATGCATGCTATTATATATGTGTACTTATATTCAATGCTCAGTACAGTGTTTGGATATTAAAAAATGTAAGACGGGGCTTGTCATTTAACCCCATGAGATTTGATTTTTCTAATGCAAAAATAGCTGCTGGCACATCATACAACAAAACAAGAGTAAGAAAAATCTTCTTGTTTCAAATGACGTGATAGATTTCACACAGTAAATGTGTCCTTTCTCGAAACATCTGCTCACATAGTATAAATCATGTATCCGCCAGGTTTGTTAATCACTCTAGTGTGTTGTTGCTGCCATTGTCAATTGGCAAGAACTTGCTCCAGATTCTCCAGGCATTTTAAATGATACACTTCATGTCTATCTTCCAAGCCGGTTTCATCTGTGAATAGGGAAAAATGGCAATTGTAAAAACCCGCACTAACAATACATTATACTGAACACAGACTGCCAGTATTTTGGGACAAAAAAACTGTCCATAAACACACACAGCTCATTTATTATCTTCTATTTAGTATAAAGCATGAATATTTCCATGTAAAAAGAATGCTGGCTTTATTCAAGGTATTTGCAATTCTAAAGTAATTCCTACAAAAGCTGTGCTTAGCTTCATGTCATCCTATTACGGTAGCTTTCCTACTGTCCTTTAAAGAGGCCCCATCACCTTGTTCATATAGATAGGTGACAGAGTCAATTTAAGGCCAACTCCCCTTTCACTTTATACTCACCTCTACAGCACCCCTCTGCCACTGCTTTTCTCCCTCACAGCCACCACCAAAATACCCACTGTTAGGTTTCAGAGGGAGTGGTAAAATCTCACCCTTGGTCATGTGATGGTGTTCAGACCTAGCAACTGGCTGCTAGGTCAAAGCACTATCATCACGGGAAGAAGTCACAGGTGGACACTGAACAAGTAGCAGGAAAGGTGAGTATAAAGGGGTGGATTGTACACAAATCCTGTTACTTTGCCTAAATGAACAAGATGACATGGCCTCTTCAATACAACAAGCACTTTTACCGACTAGTGCGGAGTCTTGGAAGGTAGGAGAAGTGGGGACAAGATTTTCACATAGGTTAAACTGCCTCTAATCTCTAGATTATTATGGTGGCTGGAGGTGAACAAGAAATTGTAGACAGGCAGTGGAAACAGACTGGAGATCTATGTGGTACTTCAGGGGCAGGAGAAGCAGAGCACTTTCTCCAGGCTGAATGGGGGCAGGAGAAGCAAAGCACTTTCTCCAGGCTGAATGGTTGCAGAGTGCAGAGCGCACACATTTAGCACTCCAACCAGCAGAAGATAAAAGCACTCGGTTCCTCAGCCTTAAAATTACTGCTTCAAAACCAGCGTAATAGGAAATTTTAAATGGTGGCCAATGGTGCAAATAATGCAGCAGGTTCCCAGTGCTTTAGTCTGACTTGCCTTACTAACCAAGTGAGTCTTCAGAGACCGGGTCACACCTGCGGCTGTGCCACGGCTCTGGTGGAAAGTGCTCCACAGCTAACTAACCGTACACGTTGTAGAGAGCCACAATTAAGAGGCAAGTGTCACATTCCAGGCTAGCTCGCATGTTCAGTTCTGTGAAGTATAGGCTCCAAAGGCTAGTGCTGAAAAGGCACAGATCAGGAGAGCTGCTATGTAGAGATCAGCTCAAGCAGCAATGAATGGCAAGGTTGAATGGACGGTTGGATACCCCTATTGGATCACTATTATCTCACATAAGCTGCCTATGGATCTGTGTCCTTAATTGTTCTTAAGAGGAGAATTTAAGTAGCCACAGTTTTTGTCTAGGGGAGTAGCTGGTCACAACGACACTATGAAGTTGGTTTACTAAAACTGGAGAGTAAAAAATTTGGTGAACTTGTGCATAGTAACCAATCAGATTCCAGTTTTGTTGGCAAAGCTTAATTGAACAAGCTGAAGTTAGAAGCGAATTAGCTCCCATGCACAGCTGCACTAGAGCTTGCACTCTCCAGTTTTAGTAAATCAACCGCTACAGCGCCTTGAAAAAGTATTCACATCCCTTTAAATCTTCCACATTTTGTCATGTTACAACCAAAACGTAAATGTATTTTTTTGGGATTTCATGTGATAGACCAACACAAAGTGGCTCATAATTGTTAAGTGTAAGGAAAATGATAAATGGTTTTCAAAACCTTTACAAAAATATCTGAAAAGTGTGGCGTGCACTTGTCTTCAGCCCCCTTTACTCTGCTACCCCTAACTAAAATCTAGTGGAACCAAGTGCCTTCAGAAGTCACCTAATTAGTAAATAGAGTCCCCATGTGCGTAATTTAATCTCAGTATAAATACAGCTGTACTGTGAAGCCCTCAGATGTTTATTAGAGAACCTTAGTGAACAAACAGCATCATAAAGGCCAAGGAACACACCAGACAGGTCCGGGATATGGATTTATGGAGAAGTTAAAAGCAGGGCTAGGTTTGTAAAAAACATCTCAAGCTTTGAACATCTCATAGAGCACTGTTCAATTGATCATCACCTGAAAATGGAAAGAGTATGGCACAACTGCAAACCTACAAAGCCATGGCCATCCACCTAAATTGACAGGCAGGGCAAGGAGAGTATTAATCAGAAAAGCAGCCAAGAGGCCAATGGTAACTCTGGATGAGCTGCAGAGATCCACAGCTCAGGTGGGAGAATCTGTCCACATGACAACTATTAGTCATGCACTCCAAACATCTGGTCTTTATGGAAGAGTGGCAAGAAGAAAGCCATTGTTGAAAGAAGGCTATAAGAAGTCCTGTTTAGCTTGCAAGAAGCCATGTGGAGGAAACAGCAAACATGTGGAAGAAGGTGCTCTGGTCAGATGATACCAAAATTGAATTTTTGGCCTAAAAGCAAAAAGCTATGTGTGAAACGTGGTGGCAGCATCATGTTGTGGCGATACTTTTCTTCAGCAGGGACAGGGAAGCTGGTCAGAGTTACAGATAGATTTGGATATAGCCAAATACAGGGCAATCTTAGAAGAAAACCTGTTAAGAGTCTGCAAAAGACTTGAGACTGGGTCGAAGGTTCACCTTCCAGCAGGACAACAACCCTAAACATACAGCCAGAGCTACAATGGAATGGTTTAGATCAAAGAATATTCATGTGTTAGAATGGCCCATTCAAAGTCCAGACCTAAATCCAATTGAGAATCTGGCGAGAAAACTGCTGTTCACAGACGCTCTTCATTCAATCTGACAGAGCTTGAGCTATTATGCAAAGAAAAATGGGCAAAAATTTCACTCTCTAGATGTGCAAAGCTGGTAGACATATACCCAAAAAAGACTTGCAGCTATAATTGCAGCAAAAGGAGGTTCTACAAAGTAGTGACTCAGGGGGGCTGAATACAAATGCACACCATACTTTTCCGACCCTTTTTTTTTTTAATAAATTTGAAAACCATTTATCATTTTCCTTCGACTTCACAAATATGTGGCACTTTGTGTTGGTCTATCACATAAAATCCCAATAAAATAGATTTACACTTCTGGCTGTAACATGACAGAGTGTGGAAAATGTCAAGGTGTATGAACACTTTTTCAAGGCATATTGGGCAATATATCATCCTTGCACACCTGTTTGTCCTAGATATCTATGGACAGATGAGATTACACTGGAAAACACAGACTGTGTCAGTGCAGCAGTTGTGCCACAAGCCTGAACTAGCTGCTGCATTTGCTTGGAGTGTAAAAACTGCTGGATGCAAGAAGTTAACATTAATTATTTAAATCTAATATTTACAGGATTACATTTTTTCAGTACTGAAAATAAGATTAGAACATGATTATGTTGTTGTTTAATAGTGGTAAGCTGTTTAACCACAACAAAAAGAAGCATTTACATAAGGTACAAAAAAGACAAATTAGAAGAAACCCAAGGCGTAATTGTAAAGGGTGAAAACAATGTCAGCTAGTACATTTATTTAGTCGAAAAAGGAAAATAGAACATTCGCTACTTGTAGCACCAGTTTGGGACACAGAAAATGTAATGTTACCCCCACTTACTTTTCCTCATTGCATATAAGGCTTCTTCGATTTTCCCCTTCAGCAAAGGACTCTTCAAAGCCACTTTTGCCTGTAAAACAATTTCAATTACCATAAACGGAGATTAAGTATAAATATATTAATGGCCAAAATACTCATGTGAAATCTTTAACCTCCAAAAAAAATTGGCAACCCAGAAGACTATACAACATCTGCACCTTTCTGCAGACTACACTGCACTTAAAGCTCAACACTAGCCAAAACTGGATTTTTGTCTTATCACAAAATCCTTTTCTCTGAGGTTCACTGACAGACGCAGCTTCAAAAACAGTCTCAAGACCATTGGACTTATGCTCTTGTTCTCTAGGAGTAGGACTAGTTGGAAACCTTTTTGGTTATGTCCCTGGGGCAGTCCCAGAGGGTATACCATCACTTCCCTTCTGTAGGACCCCAGTTTGTAACAAGCAGTGTCAGAAGAACAAATAACTCAACCCCAAAAGATGAGCAGGTGCTGTGTTTGTCAGTGAAACTCATAGAAAAGGATTTTACGGTAAGACAAAAATCCAGTTCTCTTTCGTTCACACAGCTTCAAGACACAGCTTCAAGTCTTCAGACCATTGGGATATCCCAAAGCAATGCAACATGTGGGGGGAGGGGGGGATACAGCAAATGCAGAATTCCCAACAAGGCTACACATAGCCAACTGGGTAGTAACAGTAGCTCAACTAGAAACAACTGGAGCTTACCACCAGAAAAAAAAATTTCACCCTCAAGAAGCGGAAGCCTCTGCAACCGCCGCCTGCAAAACTTTGCAGCAATACGCCCCATCCGAAGATGCAAGTACATGCACCTCGTTAAATTTTGGGAATGTGTGTACAGGCGACCAAGTAGCCGCCTTGCACACCTGAACCACTGACGCCTGATGACAGAAGGCCCAAGAGGCACCAAGTGCCCTCGTAGAATGCACTTTAGCAGGGAAAGGAGGAACCTGACCCTTAATGGAGTAGGCCTGCACCACCGTCTGCTTGATCCACTTGGAAATGGTGGCAGCAGATGCGGCCTGCCTCTTACGGGGACTATCTGCAAGAACAAACAAAGAATCGGATTTCCTAATTTATTCAGTAACTGCCAGGTAAACCCGAATTACTCTTACCACATTTAAGGAATGCAAGGCAATTTCCTTAGGATGTTTAGGCTTAGGACAGTAGCACAATGTCCTCATTCAAATGAAACCCCAAGACAACCTTAGGAAGGAACGCCTGACAGGGTCATAATACCACTTTGTCCCTATGAATCACCAAGTAAGGTGACCGGCAGGACAATGCAGCCAACTCCGACATGCGACTTGCGGAAGTAAAAACTACTAAGAAAGCCACCTTCTGCGACGGAGTGAGCAGAGGAATTTCTCAAATATTTTCAAAGGGAAGCCTTTGAAGCACTAACAGAACCATATTGAGATCCCACGGAGGTACCAGGGATCGCAACGGAGGAGCCAGATGGCGAACTCCCAGCAAAAAAGTGTGAACCAAGGACTTCCCAGCTAAAGGCCTTTGGAAAAAAAAAAAAAACCAAGGTGGAAATCTGGCCCTTGATAGTGCCCAGACCAAAACGCTGATCTACACCCAATTGTAGAAACTTCAACAGGCGAGACACAGAAAAGGAGCGGGGAGAAACCACCGGCAACTCACACCAAGTAATGTACGCCTTCCAAACTCAAAGATAAACCTTCCTAGATTTCCTAGCCTTCAACTGTGTAGGAATCACCGACTCCGACAGCCCTCTGTCTTTCAGCACCTGGCTTTCAATAGCCACGCCATTAAAGCCAACGACCGAAAAGCAGGATGGAAGATTGGTTCCTGAGACAGAAGATCTTCCCAGTGAGGAAGTTTCCAAGGGACGTCTGCTCCAGCCTTACCAGGCCTGCGTACCAGGACCAGCGAGGCCAGTCTGGTGCCACCAGAATGACTGGAAATCCTTCTACCTTGATTCTGCGTAGCAGTCTCGAAAGAAGTTGAATTGGAGGAATGGCGTAAATCAGACAATAATGACCCTAAGGGGCAACCAGAACGTCTGTGGCGTTGGCCAGAGAATCCCGAGACCTTGACACGGACCTCTGCACCTTCCTGTTGAGACGGGAAGCCAGCAGGTCCACATCAGGGGTCCCCCACTGAAGACACAGTTGAAGAAATACCTACGGGTGAAGAGACCATTCTCCTGGATCCAACGTCTGCCAACTGAGATAGTCCGCTTGCCAATTCTCTACCTCTGGAATGTGCACAGCAGAGAGGGCCGGAACATTTCGTTTTGCCGGGCGCAAGATGCCGGCCATTTCCCGGGCTGTCAGGGCACTCTTTGTACCCCCTTGATGATTGACATACCCCACAGCCGTAGCATTATCAGATTGTATCCGTACAGGGGGTCCCTGCAGTCGATACGTCCATTGAGACAAAGTCTGATCGCCTGAATTTCCAGAATGTTGATCATCAACCTGGATTCCTCCCGAGTCCAGACACCTTGAGCCGAACACACTCCCAAGACACCTCTCCCCATCCAGACAGACTGGCATCCATGGTGATTACAGTACAAAACAGGGGAAGAAAAGATTCCCCAGACGTAAAGCTAGGGAGCAAAGCCATCATAGGAGAGACTCCTTAGAATCCCTACTCAAAAGAATCAGATTGTCCAATGACAGCAGATCCTTGTTCCATTTGATCAGAATCTCCCTTTTCAAATGTGTGGTGTGCAGACTGCCTCAAAAGGTGGAGACCATCAGACCCAGCACTTGCATGCAAGTCCTGAGTGACGATCGATGGTTAGACAACAGGAGCCGAACAGCCTCCTGTAGCTTCAGTAGTTTTGTCTGAGGAAGAAACACCCGGGCTGAGTCCAGCGTCAGACCCAAGTAGTCCAGCTTTGTGGACGGAGTTAGTGACGATTTCTGAAAATTCAGTGTCCTTCTGCAGAGTTTGCACCGTAACGTCCAAGTCGGCTTCTAGAGCCGAGGAAGACTCTGCACGCAGAAGCAGATCGTCCAGGTAACCCAGTACCACGATCCCCTTCTGCCATAACAAGGCCAACACTGGGGCCAAATCCTTTGAACACTTGAGGAGCTGAAGCAAGACCAAATGGTAACGCCACAAATTGAAAGTGCACCTCGCCCACGGCAAAACAAAGAAAATGCTGATGCCCGACATATATTGGAATATGAAGATAAGCGTCCTTGAGATCGACAGGAGTCATCAGATATCCTTGATGAAGGAATGCTACAACTGTGCAGATGGACTCCATCCGAAATTTCTGAACCCACACAAGGTGGTTCAGAGACTTGAGATCCAAGATCGGGCGAACCTTGCCTTCCTTCCTGGGTGTGTAAACAGATTTGAATAAAAACCTTGAAAACGTTCTGACTCTGGAACCGGCACAATAATTCCTTGTGCTAACAGGTCCTGCACTGCTTCGTAGAGGCCCTGTACCCGCTCTGGAGACAGGCGTAAGTTGGAAGGAAAGAACCTTGCCGGAGGCAAGGACCGAAACTCGATCTTGTAACTGAACCAAATCAGTTAGTGGACCCATTTGTTCTGAATGATCACGGCCCACGGACCCAGAAAGAAATGAAGACAACCCCCCACCCCAGATGCGGGTGAGGGCCCCCCTTCAGGCTGGGGAAGGCTTGTCTGTGGAACCAGGCGCTCCCGCTTTGGACTTACCATTCCAGGGTATCTTGGAGCCTCCCGCCCTTTTCCTGCGATTCAGACGGATGAAAGGGCCGCGTGTGAGCTGAAAAGAAGGGACCCCTCTTACGGCGAGCTTTCTTGCACTTAGCAGCCTGTGGAAGCAAAGTACTCTTGCCTCCCGCCCTTAATGATCTCTTCCATAGAGGCACCAAACAAATGGTCACCTACAAAGGGAAGATCAGTCAGTACCTTTTTAGAAGCCTGGTCATCTTACCAGTACTTCAACCAGATCATGCGGCGAAGGATCACCGCTGTCACAGAAACCCTGCTGGCCAGGGGGGCCAGATCCAGGGATGCATCCCAAATATACTGTAACCCTTGGATCAACTGGTCCGCCAGCTCAGAAGGATGTTGACTCCCCTCCAGATCCTGATGCAAAATCTTAGCCCATGCCGTTAAGGTCTGGGATACCAAGGTGATCGCAAACACCAGTCTTAAAATTGAACCAGCCACAGTGAAGAGGTACCGGACCAGAGTCTCAGCTCTTTTGTCCATGGAATCCTTAAAAGACCGGGAATCTTCCACCGGCAAAAGTGTGGCCTTATTCAGCCTGGAAACCTGAGAGTCCACTGATGGTGGAACCGTCAGTTTCTTCAGAAGAGACTCCTCAAAGGGATATCTTTTAGCAAAACACTTCGGTATTACAACCATGCGTTCCAACCACTGACTAGTGACAATCTCGTCAAAATAGCCAGGAAAGGGAAAAACCTTATTCACCTTGGAAGATTTGCGGGTGACAAATTGCACCGCCGTCGCCGACTCAGCAGTAGCTGAGTCCCCCAACTTTAAAGTTTCCCACACTGATACAATCAGGGCCTCCACCAGTGCTTTTTCATGCTGCTTCACTCTGAAAAGCAATCAACTGTGGATCACTTTTCAGATGGCAGTAAACAGTAACGCAAGACTGTATTGGTACTCTCATTTAGAGTTTTAAAGTCTCTGGAATCAACTTTATCCTCTGCGCTAGCTCAACTGATTCTGACCACTTTAAAAGACCAGAAGAGGAGTAAAAGTCATTTAACTTTGCTTTGCTCTCATTCCGCACTCACCTTCTGGTAATTGTGAAGCAATGCCCATAACGCCGAAGCTCCTATTCTCTGAGAGTTGGGACTGTCACTTTCCAGGCAAGCACAAAGTTCAGCTACAATGTTATCTATGGAAACACAATGACAATACACTTGTATCAGTTTCATTATGCACAATATTCAGCTTAAGATGAATGACACAAAAAACAACCATGACAAAAATAGCTCATGTTTAAGACATTCTGCCTAAATTACAAGTAAATGCAATAGTGGAATACATCTTATAACATTCATGAAAACACATACATGTCCCTGTCCTGACAAGCCTGACAGGAGTTGTCACCATTGCAAGCTATTCCCTATGTTAGCTTTGTAAACAGGAAATTTGATTTGCAACGAAAAAGCAATAAAAAAAATAAAAAATACAAAACATCGTTAAAAAAAAAAAAACAAAAACACAAAAAAAAAATAAACAGCATTACTGCAATTTTCACTCAGTAAAGCTTCTGGAAACATAACGCCTGTTTCATCATCTACGTGATTACATTTAATTTATGTAATTTGATAGTACAGTGCATCACATAGAAATTCTGGTCTACATCGCACATAATTCACATTTTAATCGTTTTATGCTTTCCTCCTTTTTTTTACACAATGTTCCAATGATAAGGGTCTATGCAGTCAATGTGGATGAGCAGTTAGCACGTAGGCTAGCAGAATGTAAGTCCTAGATTCTAGTTCTATCAAGGTAATTTAAATGATATGACTTCCTTGTGTCTGGATAGAATTTGGTTGTTTCTAATAACCGATGAAAAGTAGATTGATCAGACCATGATTTGACTTGGATTGGTTCAATTCACTGCAATTAATTTCATTCAGCCTCAGATCTGTTAATTTTTATTTTCTTTACATAAAAGGAATGAAATGTTCATTTGGTGGATTTTTTTTTTTTTTTTTTCATGTGGAGCAGACAATAAAAGAGATCTTGAATCCACTGTTAAATGTTGCAGTTACATTAAAACACCAGATTTATTGTCGCTACGTGTGACTTCTTAAAACAAAACTACAGGCAAAACATTTTTTTTTAGTTTTGGATAGAGTGGAGAGGGATAAGAGCACCTGTCAGGTTTTTTATTTTTTTTTGCTGGGTCCACACATCACACTAATGCGAATTGGATGCGGTTTTCTCAGCATCCAATTTCGCATGACAGGAGAGTGTGACCAGCGCTCAATGGAGCTGGTTCACACAGCTCCGGGGCAGCTGCACTCCGCATTGGAAAAGGGTCCTGTGCATCTTTGGCTCAGTTTCAGGTGCGAATTAAAGCAAAAATTCGGACCTGGTTTGCACATGAATCAGTGAACAGGGACACACCTGATCTCCTGCTGTGACCCGTGGCTGAATCAGTGTGAACCCAGCCTAAGGGATTAAAATGTCACTAAACCCACATCATAGAAAAACAATAAAGAAAAGCTAAATTATATGCTGTTCATACTCCCTCTGAACTCACCAAAAAAAAAAACTGGTTGATCCTGCTGTTCTCTATCTCTACCTTCTGTTTATGTCCCCAATTTGGCTAGGGTCTTTTCAGCCATGGTGGCAACTTTGGACATGCTCAGTTTTCAGTGAGTTTCTATGCTGAGCATTTCGTCACCATCACATCCGAGCAGACCATGCGACTACAGAGTCACACATATGGGTGTATACACAGTGGTAAATGACAGCCCACTCCCTCCCACCTCCTCTATGCCCTTTAACCAGCTAAACTCTATAGGGGCGGGGTATTACATGTACAGGCGGTCCCCGGGTTACAAACAAGATAGGGACTGTAGGTTTGTTCTTAAGTTGAATTTGTTTTTAAGTCAGAACAGGTACATTACAAGTGTAGCTCCAGCCAAAAGAATCATTTTTAAGTTTTTTGGATAGCATAGGGAAGGGTTAACACCCCTGTACCATTTGTTTCGCTGTCTGTGCCCGTGTTTGAATTCTGAAAATTTTGGGTTGTTGTGGAAACAAGGATTAGTGATAAAGCTTCAGCATACACATCTTTTTCCCATGACAACTCCTACAGGAGTGAATTTCCCTTCCTAGGGTTAGATTTCCCCTCACTTCCTGTTGTCTCCCTCCGTTTGTAAGTAGGAGTCGTTTGTAAGTCGGATGTTTGTAACCCGGGGACCGCCTGTATATTGATGGTGGCTTCACCTCCCCCTTATTCTAAGACACAGGCTGGAGGTGCGTGACACAGCCTGTGACTGGCAGAAATTTACCCACAGCATGCAAAAAAATAAGATTTAATTTCAAATATATATATTTGTATGACAATTTAAAACAGTTTATTGATATTATTTATTTATTTTGAATCTATATTCCAAAGGCTGTTATCTTTTTATTTTGAACACGTGACCAGCAGAGGACTAGAAGCTCCTCCTATATATGTTTCCCAGCAGACAGGCTGGAAAGGATCAAGGTTATGTGACAGCTGTATATCGATTAGGAAAAAGGTACTTAGATTTTTTTTATTTTTTTATTAAAATAATGACAGTGCCATCATCTACATACAGAAATAGAAGGGGTAATGTAAATTAAACAATGTGCATTTAGTATTACTTTAGGGTCAGATTCTTCCTATGAGTGCAGGCATCAAAAGAAAGAAAGATCATGATTTGTGTGGGGATGGAGATATTCTCCATGTGCTTGAAGACAGGTTGTGTACTATTGAAATGCTTTATGTCTGTGTTACAAAAAAACTCAATTCAGACAGTAATAACTACATTTTGGATTAAAAGCAATTTGTTTACTCGGGAACTGTACCTACTGTTTCGGTGGAAACTATTTTAAATAATGTATTGGCAGAATAAATAAAGTAAGCAGTTTAGAAAGAAAGAAATGCTGTCAGTACACCAGGTTTCACACGTCTTAGATGGGAAACCCCTGTACTGTACTGTAGTGTCCTATTAAATTCAAATCTTCACTCATCATCATTTTGCAGAATATGGTTTGAAAGTGACTGAAGCTATGGAACAATACACACAGGAATGCCCAAGACTGATTGCGAGTAAACCATAAAAAACAAGTTCCAAGAAAGTGGAGGGTTAAGACATTAGTTCAATGACTTACAGCACCATAAACTCTGTGCTTACCATTTGAAAGTATCTTAGGTTTATTGGCTGGATTGAAGCAGATGTTATGTAAAATAAGAAGGACCATGGGGAATTTAACTTTCTGCTTATATTTTGTAAGTTCAAGAAGAATTTCTAAGCTTCCTTTCATCTTCATGATCATCAGCTGACCATCACTGGACAAAGACAAGTTCCACAAAAATTTAAGCCATAGGTTAGCTAAATGACTGAGGCTCTTGCTTCCTCCTTTTGGCCATGATAAACACAAAAAGTGCTGTAGAAAATTATTCTGGAAAAAAAAAGAAAAATGCCCCTAATCATTAATCTGCTACATTAACAAAATTATACAGAGAACCTTGTTCCATGACCATTATCTGCTGTACCATACTGCTACATTTTAAGCCATTATCTGTTATAACAACCTAAATTATCACTGTTATCCAGGGGAAACTCTCAAGATTTTACATATCACTAGAACATATTCCTAAATACATCAATGTTATACATAATTAAATATTTCTTCTCAAAGCATTTTGTAAAAAAAGAACACAATACTATGAGTTCCAGAGTGACTTCTATTAAAAATACTATGATCATATCCAGTATCATCAGATTTTTCAATTAAATACAAAGATCTACAACTAACTATGATTCATATTCACACTTGTACTTATCTGCATTTTCTTTTATACAATGCCATCAGCAGAATGTGCTCTGTAGATATTATATATGCAAATTGAACCTCCAATATAAGGAATACTTTACTAAAAACTGACTTTTTAGTCCTAACACAATCCAGTGGAAAAAACTTCTATCTTAAAATCGCCATACCTTCTGCATAATACACTTGCAGTCTTGTGCGCCAGACAAGTTTGAAAGTAGATCAAAGAGCACTTGTTGTGTGTGGCTGGTATAAGAAGTGGGCTCAGCGGCGATCTTTAAAATGCTATGCAGTATCAAGCTACTTGTCTGTGATTTCTGTGATGGCTGGGTGGCCATAACTCCAGTGTTCATCCAACATAAAGAGCTGCAAGCTTTCTCCCCCAAAAAGAAAATACATTTTAATAATCACATCAGTTTGAAAGCACAACAAATAATAGCTTACCTAGTATTACCTAATAGGTCCTACTACTACAAAATAAATTTAGAAATATGACTCCAGCAAGCTGAAATCTGATTCGCTGGCATGGGTTGCTGCACTTTGAATACCACACACCGTCATCATTGTTTTTCTCCTATTAAATATAAATGAGAAAATGAACAGCACATTTACCTACCTCTATCTTAAACCTTAAAGGACAATCCATAAAGGTAAGCAACAATTTGAGCTTACCCACTGCTATCTCACATTGGTTATGAGATGAATGCTGCTTGTAATTTGCTACTAAAATCTCTGTATAGGCACTTTGCTGTTTGTGCTCTCCTAATGGCATAGACTTAATATGGAAAAGTGGATAAAACCAAGGCCCTGGTTGCCAGCAAGTGGACCATAGGCTATTGGACACCATATAGATAGAAAAGTGGCACCAGGGTGCTGTGTGGTGGAATGCTCTGTGATCCAGCAATCAGCACTGAAAGAAAGCCTGTATTAAGAGGCAGAGTTATATCCACCCACAGAAAAAGTCCCAGTATGGGGAGAGAGAGTGGTGCAGGAGCATGTAACAGGTAGGCGATCATCAATGGAAGCGGGGGTAACTTTTACTACCTTGAGCACCAATGTTTAAAGGGGGGGGGGGTAAACATTCACTGCTGTGACCATCAATTGAAGGGGTTTAACTTTAATCACCATGATCCCTAGTACAGAGGAGGAGGATTAACTTTCACTGTCACTGACCACCAATGTAGGGGGGTTAACTTCCACTGACACCAATGCTGGTGGTTATTATTGCACCCACTGCCACCAATGTTGGTGGTTATTATTGCATCCACTAACACCCAAGCTGGTGTTTATTATGGTGTAATCGAACACCAATGTTGGGGTTATTACTGACTCCACTGACACCAATGTTGGGGGTTATTATTGCGTCCACTGACACCAATGTTTGGATTTTTTACTGCATCCACTAACAACAATGTTGGGGGTTATTATTGCCTCCACTAACAACACAGTGGGGTTATTATTGCATCTATTGACACCAATGTTGTTTTTTCTTTTTTTTTGTATTCACTGACATCAATGCTAGGGTTACTGTATTGTATGTTACCCCAACATTTCATATTCCTGATATGTGGCTGCTGTACCATGTACATGTATGAAAAAGTATCCTCTCTGTATTACTTCCTTTATGTGCAAGTTTTACAATAGAATACTCTTCATTTGAGTTTAGGTTTTTTGACCCAACATTAATTTGGGTGAAATACTGGAGGTAAGGGTTATATATATATATATATATATATATATATATATATATATATATATATATATATATATATATATAAATATATATATAGTGCCTTGCGAAAGTATTCGGCCCCCTTGAACTTTGAGACCTTTTGCCACATTTCAGGCTTCAAACATAAAGATATAAAACTGTAATTTTTTGTGAAGAATCAACAAGTGGGACACAATCATGAAGTGGAACGAAATTTATTGGATAATTCAAACTTTAACAAATAAAAAAAGTGAAAAATTATTCAGCCCCCTTAAGTTAATACTTTGTCGTGCCACCTTTTTCTGCGATTACAGCTGTAAGTCGCTTGGGGTATGTCTCTATCAGTTTTGCACATCGAGAGACTGAAATTTTTGCCCATTCCTCCTTGCAAAACAGCTCGAGCTCAGTGAGGTTGGATGGAGAGCGTTTGTGAACAGAAGTTTTCAGTTCTTTCCACAGATTCTCCATTGGATTCAGGTCTGGACTTTGACTTGGCCATTCTAACACCTGGATATGTTTATTTGTGAACCATTCCATTGTAGATTTTGCTTTATGTTTTGGATCATTGTCTTGTTGGAAGACAAATCTCCGTCCCAGTCTCAGGTCTTTAGTAGACTCCATCAGGTTTTCTTCCAGAATGGTCCTGTATTTGGCTCCATCCATCTTCCCATCAATTTTAACCATCTTCCCTGTCCCTGCTGAAGAAAAGCAGGCCCAAACCATGATGCTGCCACCACCACGTTTGACAGTGGGGATGGTGTGTTCAGGGTGATGAGCTGTATTGCTTTTCCGACAAACATAACGTTTTGCATTGATGCCAAAAAGTTCGATTTCTGACCAGAGCACCATCTACATGTTTGGTGTGTCTCCCAGGTGGCTTGTGGCAAACTTTAAACGACACTTTTTATGGATATCTTTAAGAAATGGCTTTCTTCTTGCCACTCTTCCATAAAGGCCAGATTTGTGCAGTATACGACTGATTGTTGTCCTATGGACAGTCTCCCACCTCAGCTGTAGATCTCTGCAGTTCATCCAGAGTGATCATGGGCCTCTTGGCTGCATCTCTGATCAGTCTTCTCCTTGTATGAGCTGAAAGTTTAGAGGGACGGCCAGGTCTTCGTAGATTTGCAGTGGTCTGATACTCCTTCCATTTCAATATTATCGCTTGCACAGTGCTCCTTGGGATGTTTAAAGCTTGGGAAATCTTTTTGTATCCAAATCTGTCTTTAAACTTCTCCACAACAGTATCTCGGACCTGCCTGGTGTGTTCCTTGTTCTTCATGATGCTCTCTGCGCTTTAAACTGACCTCTGAGACTATCACAGTGCAGGTGCGTTTATACGGAGACTTGATTACACACAGGTGGATTCTATTTATCATCATTAGTCATTTAGGTCAACATTGGATCATTCAGAGATCCTCACTGAACTTCTAGAGAGAGTTTGCTGCACTGAAAGTAAAGGGGCTGAATAATTTTGCATGCCCAATTTTTCAGTTTTTTATTTGTTAAAGTTTGAAATATCCAATAAATTTTGTTCCACTTCATGATTGTGTCCCACTTGTTGTTGATTCTTCACAAAAAATTACAGTTTTATATCTTTATGTTTGAAGCCTGAAATGTGGCAAAAGGTCGCAAAGTTCAAGGGGGCTGAATACTTTCGCAAGGCACTGTATATCTGTCAGTGAAGGGAAGAGCACTACAGTTGGTGGAACAATCACTAATGAAATAATATAATTTTTGTAAGAACTTACCATAAAATTATTTTCTCTGATGGTCATTGACGGACACAGCTTCATAATTTTCTTGACCATTGGGTTATGCTGCCTCCTACAAGAGTAGGACACTAGGTAGGAAGAAGCTTTCCCACACATATGGGGCAGTCCCAGGGGGTATACTCCTACTTCCTGCTATAGGCATTCAGTTTAGTTGCAAGCAGTGTCAGAAGAAAAAAATAGATTTTTGTAAAATCTTACCGTAAAATCCTTTTCTCTTAAGCTCATTGACAGACGTAGTCCTCCTTGATTAATATCAACTCGGGTTATACTGCCCTCTACAGGAGTAGGACTAGACAGGAAAGAAAATGTTCTGGCCACACCCTAGGGGCAGTCCCAGAGGGTATATCCTCTCACTTCCTGCTACAGCAAATCAGTTATGTCACAAAGCAGTGTTTAGAGAATTTAACCCAACCCAACTCAAAAACAGAGGGGCGGGTACTGCGTCTGTCAATGAGCTTAAGAGAAAAGGATTTTACGGTAAGATTTTACAAAAATCCATTTTTCTCTGTCGCTCATTGACAGACGTAGTCCTCCTTGATTAATATCAACTCGGGACGTCCCAAAGCAGTGCCACAAATGAGGGGTGGGAAAATGGAAATCAAAATCCAATCTAGAAGGCCCAACCGGTGCCGACTAGAAGTTTTAAAGGCTCATCAATCACACGATGAGACTCAACTGAAATTCCAACGGAAAAAAACCCTCGAGGTAGACCACCGGTCTCCTCAAATTGCGGCCTGCAAAACCTTGCGGCCAAATGAGGCATCCGCCGATGCCATCACATCAACTTTATAAAATTTTGTTAAGGTATGAACCGACGACCAGGTAGCCGCCTTGCACACCTGGACCACTGACGCCTGATGGCGGTAGGCCCAGGAAGTACTGAGCGCTCGAGTGGAGTGCGCCTTAACAGGGAACGGAGGATTCCGACCCTTAATAGAATAAGCCTGTACCACCGTCTGTCTAATCCATTTGGAGATAGTCGCGGCAGATGCAGGCAACCCCTTTCTGGGGCCATCCGTGATCACAAAAAGTGAATCCGTCTTACGGAACGATTCCGTAGTCTTCAGGTATACCCTGATTGCCCGAACCACATCCAAGGAATGCAACGCATATTCCTGAGGATGATTGGGCTTAGGACACAAGGAAGGTAGCACGATATCTTCATTCAGATGAAAATCTGAAACCACCTTAGGAAGAAAGGATGGCTTCGGATGAAGAACTACCTTATCCCTATGAACCACTAGATATGGGGAATGGCACTAGATATGGGGAATGGCGGAGCCAAGTGCCGCACCCCCTGGACACCAAGGAATGAGTAGCCCAAGGCTTCTGAAAGAAGATTGCTAATGCTGAAACCTGACCCTTGATAGTGCTCAAGGATAGTTTCTGCTCAACCCCCTTTTGCAGAAAAGCCAAGATTCGGGTCACCGAATAGGTACGTGGGGGAAATTCCAAAGATTCACACCACGCGATATAAGTCTTCCATGTGCGATAATAGACTTTGCTGGAAGTCGCTTTCCTTGCTTTAATTAGAGTAGGAATAACTGAAGCTGACAACCCTCTGTCCTTCAGTACCTGGGTCTCAATAGCCAGGCCATTAAAACCAGCGACTGTAAAGCACGATGGAAGATCGGTCATTGAGACCGCAGATCCTCCCTGAGAGGAAGTCTCCAAGGAGCGTCCGCGACTAGCCTGTCCAAGTCGGCGTACCCGGCTTGACGAGGCCAGCTCGGAATTTCCAGGATAACTGGAGTTCCCTCCACCTCTATCCTGCGGAGAAATCTCAGCAGCAATTTGAGAGGGGGGAAGACATATAGTAGCTGATACTGCCTTTACAGGCCGTTCAGCGCGTCTGCTGCGTCCGCTAGAGCATCGCGGGTGCGAGCCCTGTTGAGCCAACCTACCAACAGATCCATATCCGGGGTGCCCCAATGAAGGGACAGCTGGTGAAATACCTCTGGATGAAGAGACTATTCCTCTTGATCCAGAATCTGACGGCTGAAATAATCTGCCTGTCCACCCCTGTGATAAATATCGCGGAGAGAACTGGAACAATTGTTTCCCCAATAAGAATGTTGGCCACTTCTATGGCCGCCAGGGCACTCTTGGTGCCCCTTGGTGATCGACCTAAGTCATGACCGTGGCATAGTCCGATTGGATCCGAACCGGGCTGCCCTGGAGCTGCTCGGTCCAGTAAATCAGACAAAGTCTGATCGCTCTCAGTTCCAACACATTTATCGGTAACCTGGAATTTATCAGAAGAAATGACTTCCCCTGGCTGAGCATCGGAGACCGAAGCCACCAGACCAGAGCCTCCCTGGTCCGCTCACTCAATCGGATGCGATTGTCCAGGGAATCGGGATTCCGATTCCATATGAGAAGAATCTCCTCTTTGGAGAATTCGGGTATGAGACTGGGCAAACGGTACTGCCTCTAAGGAGGCGATCATCAATCCCAGCCAGTTGACGGACAGCAACATCCGAATCATTGACTGAATCTTCTGGAGTTTCTCCGCATGGAGAAACACTCTTACCAAGGATGTATCCAAAATTAGGCCCAGATAGTTCAGTCTCCTGGTGGGAACCAGGCATGATCTTTGGGAAAAGCAACGAAAACGCTGATGTCCTGCGAAGATGGGGATATAAGGATAGGCATCCTAAATGTCTATGGACGCCAGGAAATCCCCCTGATGCAGGGAGGCCAACCACTGTATGGATGGACTCCCTCTCTTCCAAGACCAGAATTGGACGCACCTAGCCCTTTTTCCTGGGCATTGTGAACAAGTTCGACTAGAACTGCTCCAAGGAATGGGAACTACCACTGCTTGTTGTATCAAGCTGTCCCCCGCAAAGCTTTTAAGCGATCCGGGGATGCCGACTATTGGAAGGGAAGAATCGCACCGGTGGAAGTGATCGAAACTCGATCTTGTATCCCGACCATATGACCTTGTGAACCCCTTTATCCGGATTCTGGAAAACCCTGGATCCGGAGACCGGTGAAGGCGTCCCCCCACCCTAGAGATTGGTGGGGCCCATTCTGTCAATCCAACGGGATAACAGTGACTTTATTTAGTCTGGAAATCGGTGAGTCCACTATTGGTGGTACCGTCCATCTTTGTAATGAGGGATTCCTCAAAATGATAGCGCCTAGCCATGCGTTTGGAAATAGCAGGGCTCCCTTACGGACGACCCTATTTGGGCAAGGGAAACCCTTCACCATTTTGGTAGGCTTGCTAGTACCAAAAAAGGAATATGAGTCTCAGCTATCTCTGCCGGTGTAACCTCAAGATTTAAGGTTTCCCGGACAGACACAACTAGTGCTTCCACCAACGCTTCTTGTGCTATGGCGGAGGCAGAAGCGTCCTCCTTACTGTCTGAGGAGACCGTACCTGAGACAACAACCCCAGAAAAGGGACTGCAATGACCAGCTCAGAATCCGTATCTGAGGTATCAGATGACATAGGGGTAGGCGGGGGTCGCTCTTCTTGACCCCCGTCCCTGACAGGCTACCTCCACCCGGGATACCAAAGACTCCAAAACTGCTGATAATGCATCATCACAAGTGGGGTACTGGAGGGTCCTGCGGCCACCCTGAGGGGATCAGGTGGGGATACATGTGTGGCAGGGTTCATGTAACAAGACACTTGCCAGCAAACACAAAAAAATTAATTGTTTTTTCCTAACTTAGTACCCCAGCGCAGTAGCGCCCCTCAGTCTACCTGCTTGGACCCCTCAGAGAGAGAGAGAGAGAGAGACCCCAAGGCTCACCTGATGCACAGAAGTTTCTTATCAACCTGCTTCCAGCACTGTCTGTTACAGACAGGAAGTCTTTGGCTTGCTTTCCCTGGGCCAAGGAGGCGGCTCCGCCCCTTTACACGCCTTCCGGCGCCTCCCAATTACTCCACGAGGTGTTTGGTCACCTCAAACATGGCCGCCCCCATGCTGGAGACACGAGGCTATGCCAATATGGCGGCCTCGTGCGATCTGCAGAAAAATGGCGGCGGCCTGTGTAGGATAGCGGCGGCTTGCAAGTTAGCAGCGGCCTGCGGGATGTGTGCATTCGGCCTGTGCGGCCTGCGGAAGTGCCTCGGCCTGCGGGAGGCTGTGCGGCCTGTGGAAGTGACTGGCTTTCTGGAGGGATGGCGATCTGTGGCTGCAGTAACTCAGGCATAGGCATCGGCCTGTGTACACACTAGACAGGTAGGATACCTCTATACCTCAATAGTAATGCCTTTTAGTAGTCTGCCACTGACTTCAGTCACCCTTACAGTCATATAGTGACTTTAGATAGTCAGCTCCCAAACCAAGCCTCCTGGTTTCTATTCACAAAAATCACACTCAAATTGGGGGATCTGTGACCTGTTATAGGATAGAGGGGAGACCCAGAAACTGAGTGTCCGACCATCCCAGAGAGGGGCCCGCGTCCACCAACAAACCCGACAGGGGGAGAGGGGGAACATTCTACTCACCATACCGGAACCAGGCGGGCGTCAACTCCTGACAGAACCCCTCTCCACCGGGGTGGGGGGGCTGTCGACCAATACGGACGCCGTGACTCTGTTGGTCATTGGCGTCCAGGCGAGACGTTTAACTCGCAGGGTCAGTCCCCGTCCAGTGGGACTATGTCGCGGCCGACCCAGCGCGGAGCTATGGCCTGCACGCGCTCGTAGGCTGAACTGGGGTGACCACTGGATCTCAACATCCAGCCCGTCGCCCAGTTTCAGCGTACTTGCTTGAAGATCTCACAGGAACACTGGAGAAAAAAAGCTGTCTAAAAAAAGTATTTCTAAAAAAATCCTGCCAGGACCGAAGATCCTAGCAAGGAATCTAGGTCCTTACTCCTAACTAGACAGAAAAAAAACTGATTTGCTGTAGCAGGAAGTGAGAGGATATACCCTCTGGGACTGCCCCTAGGGTGTGGCCAGAACGTTTTCTTTCCTGTCTAGTCCTACACCTGTAGAGGGCAGTCTAACCCGAGTTGATATTAATCAAGGAGAACTACGTCTGTCAATGAGCGACAGAGAAATAACCCTACTCAATAGAGGGGTGGGTGCTGTGTCCGTCAATGAACATCAGAGAAATTGATTTTATGGTACAACAAAAATCCAATTTTCTTTTTTGTTCATTGAAGGACACAGATCCAAAATGTTCTTGACCATTGGGACATCCCAAAGCAGTGTTAAATATGAGGGGTGGGAAAAAAACACAGCAGAACAAAATTCCCAATAAGGCTAAACCTAGCCAACCAGGTAACATGGAGCTCAACCAGGAACAACTTGAACTCACCTGAAAAAAACATACACCCTCAAAGAGGACTAGTCCTCTCAAACAACGGCCTCCTAAACCTTGGGACCAAAAGCAGCATCCGTAGATGCCAGCACGTCTATTTTATAACATTTTGTGAAAGTGTGCACAGACAACCAGGTGGCTGTCTTGCAAACCTGCACCACTGATGCATGGAGGAAGAAGGCCCAGGAGGCACTAAACGCCCGTGTACAATGTGCCTTAACAGGGAAAGGAGGAACCTGACCCTTGATTGAATAGGCCTGCACTACCGTCTGTCTGATCTATCTGGAAATGGTCACCGAAGACGTGGCCAACCCCTTGCGAGGTCCATCCGTAAGGACAAAAATTGAGTCTGATTTCCTAAGTGACTTGGTTACCGCCAAGTACACCCTTATAGCCCCTACCACATCCAGGGAATGCTGGGGCAATCTCCTCCCGAGGATGCTTAAGCTTAAGACACAAGGAGGGCGACACAATGTCTTCATTCAGATGGAAACCAGAAACAACCTTAGGTACGAATTAATGACAAGGGCGAAGCACTACTTTATCTCTGTGAACCACCAAATAAGGTGAACGACAAGACAAAGCAGCCAGCTCCGACAACCACCAAGGAGGGCAAAGGCCACCAGTGCATCTGTAGTGTCGGCTAGAGATCCCAAGACCTTGGCACGAATCTATGAACCTTCATGTTGAGGCGAGAAGTCAACAGGTCCATCTCGAGAGTTCCCCACCGGAGACACAGCTGATGAAACACCTCCGGATGAAGTGACCATTCTCCCTGGTCCAAGGCCTGTCGACTGAGGTAACCTGAGTGCCAATTTCCTACCCCTGGAATATGTACACCAGAGAGAGCTGGAACGAAACGTCCACCTTCCTTAGAATGCCGGCTACTTCCCTAGCCGCTAGGACACTTTTTGGCATTGTCCGATTGAAGCCTGAGGACCGAACCGGCCATAGTAAACATGTGCCGGACCAAGGTCTCCGCTTTCCTTTTAAAAGGGTCCTTTAAAGCTAGAGAATCCTACACCGGAATTAGAGTGGATCTGTTCAGCCTGGAAACCTAAGAATCCCCCATAGGTGGGCCTGTCCGCTTTTTTAACAGGGACTCTTTAAAGGAGTACCTTCTAGGGAAACGCTTAGGAACCACCACATTGCATTTAGGCCCAATGATTTGTGACAATTTTGTCAAAACAGGCGGGAAAAGGATTTTCGGGTACCGAAGGTGACGATGCCTCTGACTCAGCTGCGTCCTCCCGTCCTCCATTTTTAAAGTTTCCGGCACTGATACAATCAGTGCATCCACCAGCACTTTTTTATGGGTGGCTGTAGTGAAAGAGGAATCATCCTCACTATCAGAGCACTCAGGGTGCATTGACGCAGACCCAGCAGGGTGACTCACGTCCGCGGCAGCCAGATCAGACTCGGAAAATGAGGAGACAGAGGAGGCAGGTAAAGGCGGTGGACGCTTTTTGCTGTTCCTTTTTACAGGACCAAATCAACCTTGGACACTAAGGACTCCAGAGCCGCCGCCATTGCAGACAGGGTGAACTGAGTTACAGAAGGGCCCGCCGCCTCAGAGATGGGATCAGGGGGTGAAATTTGATCCAGGGACTCCATGTTAACCAGGGGCCACCCAGGCAAAAGTAGAAAAAAACACTGCTAAGTGATTCCCCCCCCCCGCCACCATGCTAGCGGCACTACAGGTCATAGCACAGCTTAATCGCTGCTATAGCAGAGAAAGGGAGACCCTCAGGGCACCCACAATAACTCACCACCCCTGGGTCAGCACAGAGCAGAGCGCTGGATGCTGTACACCATGCGGCGATCAGAGAGAAAGAGGAAGTCCAGGAGTCAGCCACAGTCACCCCCCACAATGCTCCAAAAACATGGCCGCTGCTTTATTCAATGGAAAACCATCAAGAAAATGGCTGCCAGACTACACAAACATGGCCGCAGTATATACAGCCAGCCACAAAAATGCCAGCTTTTCGGACCCACAGGGAACACCAAAGACATCATTACAGTAAAAAGGGGGCTCTGGCAGGAGCCCCAGCCGGGACAACTTCCCCCCCAGCCCCCATTGCCCGCTCGACACCCCAGAGGCGATCCTGGACAGGTATGGCCCCCCTTGGCGGGGCGGATGTGGGGGAGCTAGGGGGGGTAGAT
Source organism: Pelophylax lessonae (assembly GCF_965119305.1). NCBI lineage: Eukaryota > Metazoa > Chordata > Amphibia > Anura > Ranidae > Pelophylax > Pelophylax lessonae. The sequence goes on along the minus strand of NC_138772.1, from coordinate 371,190,194 downwards.
GGGGGGTGGTCAACAGGGGAACCAGAAATATAGGGGGGCGCTGTGTGGGAAGAAGGGGAACGCGGGGGTCCAATCATCCCAGGGAGGAGCCCACATCCACCCCGACAGGACACCAGGGAAGGTAGGACACTACTTACCATACCATGGAACCGGGTGGGCACTGCTCCAGGCAGACCACCTCTCCATTGGAAGGGGGGTGCTGCCGGCCAGGCTGCGACTCAGACCTGGACCAGGTCGTATGTGCCCTCGCGAGAAGTTTACCTCGCAGGCGAGCCCCCGTCCAGTGGGGCTATGTCGTGGCCGACCTAGCGTGGAGCTGAGGTCTGCACGCTCTCGCTGGCCGGGACTGGGAAGACCGGAAGGATCACCAATATCCAGTCCAGCAGTTGATTGTAGTTCTCACAGGAACAGAAAATAATAAGGGGGTAAAAAAATCAGTTTAAAAAAAAAAAATGCTAGGACCAGAGATTCCAGCGAGGAACTAGGTCCTTACTCCTGACTAGGCAAAAAAACCTGAATTCCTATATCAGGAAATGGAAGTATACCCCCTGGGACTGCCCCATAGGTGTGGTAAAGCTTTTTCCTGCCTAGCGTCCTACTCCTGTAGGGGGCAACATAACCTAATGGTCAAGAAGATTCTGGAGCTGTGTCCATCAATGAATTAAAGAGAAATATGGATTGCACACCAATCAATCAATGTGCATGAATTAATTAGGATATGAATAACATCTTTGGCACATTAATATATCAGCACTAATTCCCTGAGCCACACATACTACATAGGAGGACTATACAGCACTTACTGATTGAATAATGACATTCATTTATAAGGGACATTATACATGTTATATAAGTGAATATTTTACGGTTGGAATTTGTTATTTTGATGTTGGTTTTGTCACGCATGGTATGTTTTGGGCATGTTTAATCACATATCATAAGACAGCACTGCACTGGGATAACAATATACACAGCTCAAAAAAAAAAAAATTAAAGGAGCACTTTTTAATCAGAGTATAGCATCATCAATTAAACTCCTGAGATATTGATCTGGTCAGCTATGTAGCAGCGGGGGTTGTTAATCAGTTTCAGCTGCTTTGGTCAGTGACCTCCAGCAGGCCTCTGGTGTGAATGTCTTTGACCAAACAATCATAAGCAGACTTCATGAGGGTGGCCTGAGGGCCCAACGTCTTCTAGTAGGCCCTATGCTCATTGGCCGGCACTGTGGAGCTTGATTGGCATTTGCGATTAAACAGCAGAATTGGCAGGTCCCCTACTGGCTTTTCACAGATGAGCGCAGGTTCACTCTGAGCACGTGACAGACGTGAAAGGGTCTGGAGAAGCCATAGAGAATGTTATGCTGCCTGTAACACCGTTCAGCATGACCAGTTTGGTGGTGGGTCAGTGATGGTCTGAGGAGCCATATCAATGGAGGGACGCACAGACCTCTACAGGTTAGACAATGGCACCCTGACTGCCATTAGGTATTGGATGAAATCCTTGGACCCATTGTCAGACCCTACGCTGGTGCAGTGGGTCCTGGTGCACGAAAATGCCCGGCCTCATGTGGCTAGAGTATGCAGCCAGTTCCTGGAAGATGAAGGAACTGATACCAATCCAATAGAACATCTCTAGGACAATATGTTTCGGACCATCCAACGCCACCAGGTTGCACCTCAGTCTGTTCAGAACAGTGGTGCCCTGGTCCAGATCTAGAAGGAAATACCCCAGGATACCATCCGTCATCTCCTTAGGAGCATGCCCTGATGTTGTCAGGCTTGCATACAAGCATGAAGCATGTGGGGGCCATACAAACTACTAAGTACCATTTTGAGTTGCTGCAATGAAATTTCAGCAAAATGGACTAGCCTGCTGCATAATTTTTTCATTTTGATTTTCGGGGTGTCTTTAAAATTATCCCTCTGCAGGTTGATCCTTTTCACTTCCATCAAATGATGTGGCATCCTTTCATTCCTAACACATTACCCAGCCCATATCAGTATAGACATCCAGCTTGACATTTTCCCCATTGAGATCTAATGTGTTTTTAAAGTGTTCCTTTAATTTTTTTGAACAGTGTATTTTGATGCATATGTGAGAACACATGTATTGCTAGCTGCAGTCTAAACGCATTTCAGTTACAAGATAGTACATAATTGCACTGAAGTTTATAGAACCACATATTGATCGAAGGCTGAAGCATACGGAAGCCTGCTAGCAGTTTGTCATTGACAAATAGAACTGCAATTAGGACCTATACTTAATCTCCCTAACTGGAGTTAAATAATGGTTTAAAGCAGGGTTGTCAAATTCAATTTCATTGCGGGCCGCATCAGCATTATTGTTGCCCTCAAAGGGCCGGTTGTATCTGTAAGACTATACAAATGTATCTACTGCAAGTCTGAAAAGGAGAGTCACACACCACTGGTATCATCCACAAGAAACTTTCCTGGAGACTGCTCAGAGAGAACATGGTGTTCTGCCATTGTGTTCTGTCTGAAGTCTCCAATAAAGTTTCTTGTGGATGATACCAGTGGTGTGCGACCCTCCTTTTCAACTGGCATAGAATTTTAGTATTCTCATAATATCTAAAAGCAGATGTCCAGAGCACCCCACCTTACATCAAATGTCAAGCGCCCCCCCCCCCCACCACAGGAAGTAAAGAGTCCTCCACCCTCCCTTACATCACATTGCCCCCCTTACCGTGTGCTTCTACCGGAGAGGAGCTGAGGGAGGAGCTGCAGGAGATGTGCGAGGGTCACATGTGCCTTAAAGTCTAACAAATTTGCTCAGTGATTGATGAAAGCTTTGGAAATGCTTAAAAAAGCTTGCTGTACACACTGTACTTGTACAAGCTGAAGTCCATGTGAACCAGGCCTAAATACTTTAAATTTTCTCCTACATTTATCTAATTTTACATCAGAGCTATGAATTTTAATCCCTGCACATGTGCTCAGCAGGTAGAAACACAAAAACACCATGAAAAGATTGCATCAACCCCACTGGAATTATTTCTGAAGAAGCATTTTCTACGCATGAGTGCTAAGGTATAAAATGTCTCAAGGCTGTACTGGTTTGCTACGCTTCAACATAAATTTCTCTGGATTCAGAATGATTTGGTGGGTGTGGCTGCCAGGAGGAAGAGAGATAATAAAATTAAGACTGTATGGGTGATCTGTACAAAGTAAATCACCTGTGCAATGAAAAACACTTACGGATAAAGCACAATAAATAAATGCTGCATCTTAACACCTCAGCTTTTCACTTACAGTTATAAAATGACATTTAGGTGTGATAGATATAGGAGTACAAAGAATTTGTTCATCTTTTTCTTTACCTGCGGGAAAGTTTGCTGTGTAGACACAAAGTAATTGCAAAGCACCGTGCATCAACGCGTCATCCATCAAAAGCCATGGCCATAGAGAATGCAGCACCGGAGCAAGCTGACAATCCAGAGCGGCTGCCTTCCAAAGGAAACATTCAATAAAAACAAAATTTATGGTACATTCTACCCACTCAAGATTTGTAGACATAAAACAATACTAGCCTGCCTGAGGGGTTTTCTCTAATGAAGAGAACTACTATGAACTAGAGATTCACAGCAATCAGCTCCGCTATTCCAAAGAGAACTATGAAGAATTTATAGAGGAAAAATGGCAATCAAGTAGATATAACATAAAAATGCATGCTAAAAAGCTGTCCACAAAATGTAATTAAAGGGGACTAGATAACTGAAAATTATTTCACATACTATTGGCGCTACTAGTAATCCATTAACTGCATTAACTACAGCATTTGACAAAGTATTTTACATAGCATCTTCCGGTACAGTAAATTAAGAAATTATAATCCTTTTTTAAATAGAAAAGAAAAATGGTATGGAAATAATTTTCTAAAACAGATCTAGATGCCTGATCTAAGTGTTGTGTGAGTTGTGTGGTCATCTACAGAGGGTGTTACTGCAGATTACTTTGATTCTTTCTCAAAATGCTAGTTCCATGGCCTCGGTACTTTGAATCCCTCATAAAGCATGAAACTAGTGAAGTCAGGACTTCTTCATACTTGTCTCAGGTCACAAACACAAAAAAACTTTGCATCAAAAATAATAATAGCCAGCCTCCAGGTGAGAAATCCATAAGTTGGTGCTCCAACACTTCGTCTTCAAGAGTCAATGCTATAGAAAGGCACTACATTCCTACAGGAGATTTTAGAATTGCCACAAAAGAGTTTCTTTCGTCAACTGATTGTGCTAGCACCCCAACCTTAAAGGGTCAGTTTACAAAGGCAATACTGAGGATTTTTGGGAGATGCTGGACAAGTAAACAACCTGACAATTTTCTATATCTCAAATATATTCTATGGGTGAGATTTCCACCCTTCCTTAGTCTGCATACCTTTTGTGGCCATTCCAAGACATTCCAACTCTTTTGGTGAATGTTTCATTATATATTTTTTCTTATTATGGAGAATAGAACAGGAGGTGCTGTAATGTATAAAGATGGGTGCGAACAACAATCCCAGCTGGGCAGGAACAAAGGCAGGCAGAGGGAGCTCCCTGTTGGGGGCTTAAGCCCAGGTACATATTGGTCTGATTTAAAATGCGATTTGAAATGTCAAATCGGAGCAAATTGCCGGAAATGGCACCGTCTGAATCGGTGCAACGCCGACTTTGCGTTGCTGCCCCGATTCCCAAAAGTAGTTTCTGCACTATTTTTGGCGACTTTGGGGGACGATTTCCATAGACATCTGTGCAGGAACCCACACAAATGTCTGTGAAATTGCCCCCAAAAGTTGGACTGCAAATGCTGGTTTGAAATTGTGCAAGTTCAACTCAGTGTGAACCTACACTAGGAAATTTTAAAGCCATATGCTGCCTTGGACCATGATGCTTCACTTGCAACCAAAATATCACTTTTGGATATTTTGGGCAGTTAAGTCCAGCCAAACCACTGTTGCTACTGGTTACAGCAGTTATGTTTGCTACATATTTTTAAACATGTTAACCTCCCCCCCGACTTAGAATCCTAAGGCCTCTCACAGGCTGTTTAAATCTCGGCTGGTTCAGCAGGAACCGGCTGGGATTCGAACCATGTACTGGCAGGCTGAATGTACCAAGTTGACAGATCAACTTAGAAACAACCGACCTGACGGATTTTGTATGCGATTATCACTAGCCACTGATATAGCAACTAGCAATAATCACTGTCCTACAATGGCTCAGTGGGAGGAATTCCCTTGTCAACACTGTCTGTGTTGATGGGGAAATCTAGCAAATTTCTTTCCTGCAACCTGCGGTTGCAGGAAAGAAATTTGCTCCATGTATGGCCTGCAAAACAGCTGGAGTGCTGTTACATGCTGTTGACGTTGATCATTGGCTGTAGCCACTGACTGAAAAAATCAAACAATTTTCTTTAGCCAAGAAGGAACAACCACGCGCTGAAAGAAATTCAGCCAGTCCCTTGATGAACCAGCCTAGTTTTGTTCAGTCTATTGCCAGCTTTATATATACCTCTACTGTCCATTTTATTGCCTAGAGCATTGCATGAATTGTTTGAGCCATATCATAGCTTTTACCTTTCTTCTACACCCTAAAGCAATGATTTTCATTATGATTAAGGGAAAAGTGTTTTGTTCACAACAATCTGCTAGATAACTGATAATGTACATCAACAAAAAGATTTAAGAGAAAAACTGTCAATAGTGTGAACCAGATGGCACTGAGTCAGTAGAAAACTGTTAATCTTTTCTGCTTTTCTTACTGTTGCCAGCGTGCACACAGAACACTATATGGTGCCCATTTGGAAATAGGACAAACACAACAAATTAACATCTATCAGCTGTGTTCTCCTGTTTAAGTTCAATGCAGACTGAAATTCAGCACTAATGAAAAACAGCTTTCAAAGTCACGTTTTTCATTCTAAAGCAGAACAAACATAAATGTGAAACATAAAAGCAATAATCCATATGAAAAGAGATAAATGCCTACTCAAGAAAGGAGCAGTGTGTACCAAATCAATGACATCAGGTCCATTTCCTAATAAAAGTATATTTACAAGTGAACATGGAGCTATCTGGTTTCCCATTCCAGGAGATTAAAAAGAAAAGTGAACTGAAAAGGTTATGAAGGAAGATTCTTCCTACGATGTCTGCATTTTAACAATTCAGTTTAAAGCTGGCCATGGATGGCTTGAAGTTTGGTTGATTCCTGCAGAGTTGTCCAAAATTTAAGCCATAGGTGGCCCTGCAAGCACCAAAATGATCAGCCAGTGACTGCATCCTAGCAGATGCAGTTATGATTTGACAGCGCCATTTTATTCAGGCAGCCAGAGGTGCCGCAGCTTTTGAATACAATAGGAAGCGTGGATGAGGGAAATCGATTTTTACTTTGTTCAGTCTGAAGACTGAAAGAGAAAACTGAGCCATTTTTGGTTAGCCTTACTTTCTCTTAGGTCTGCAGATGGAGCCTTACTATCAGTTTCACTTGGAAACTGAAATAAGAAATATCAGTGGTTTCCATTAACTATAAGTAAAAGCATCAACAACTCAAGAACATATTTCATGGGTAAGCCTATGAAAAACTATTAAAGATGTAAATAAGGAGGTGCCTTTTGCCCCTCCAGGAACCTAGGATATCTGGATAGCAACAGCAGGAATGAGGATTTATAATATTAATGTCTGTGGCTTGCATTTCCTAAATGAATGTCCCTTAGAAGGCTCATCTGGAGGCTGTATTAGGCAAGCCCTGTGACAGACAGACAACATTCAAAGGATGAGCACCCGTCTGCACTGAATAGAACTGCAGCTGGTAATTGGTCAAGGAAAAGTTTGGTCTGACCTGCTTAAGCTACACAGCCTGCAAGCTCTCCAAGGTTCGGCAGGTGCTACATATGAATGTATAAAAAACTGATTAGATCTACCATATTTGTCATTTAGCAGATTGGTATTACAAGCATAGCAGCTTTCAGAAAATTGTCCAGCTATTCTAATACCAAAGTTATCCCTGCACACTATTTGCCCAGGGGGTAACTGACATCCTAAAAGTTTCAGATAACAACTGGGTAAAAGAACAAAAGGTACACTTAGATATTTATAATACAAGTTATCACCTTATTTCCATCATGCATCTGTTTAAGCTTATTAAAGTGGCTCTAAAGCTAAGACATTTTTTACCTTAATGCATTCCCTGCAATAAAGTAAAATGTCCCAGTAGCAGTATCGTCCCCTCATCCCCCTAAATAGTCCTCTCATGATCCTGCGCTGTGCCTCTCTGTAGAAGCTTTCTCCTCTCTCTCTACATTCACAGGGCAGAGAGGCAGTAGCGAGAGCCATTGATCCTGCTGCTGTTAACCAAATCCTGTAAGTAGAGAGTAAAGGGCAAAACCAAGCTGTGCTGTGTGTGTCTAGGGAACACACAGCCCAGCACAGCTCAGGAGCGAGCCCGCATGTCTGCCCCCATAGCAAATGGCTTGCTATGGTGACAGACAAAGAAGGGGAGGAGCAGAGATCGACAGGGGGGGACGCCAGAAGAGGCGGCTCAAGGCAGCCTGGTGCAATACCAGTACACAGAGCAGGTAATTAGAACAAGTCTGTTATTTTAGGTAAAAAAAAAAAACGTTATAACCGCTTTAAATGCTGTTCATGGTCTAGTGCTAGTGATCCCTTTTATGAGGAGTCAGTAGCAAGGGCAAATGTGAAAAATGGCTAAAACTAATTTTTGCACGCATACAAAATGCTGAAAAATGTATACTAGTATGTTCTAGTATACATTCTGCAGCAATTTGAACTTTGTTTTGACGTGTCTGCTTGGGATTTGGCTTTTGTCTTTTTCCAGTTTTGCACACATTAAACAGTTAGGTAGTTAGTAGAAGGTGGAGAAAGGCAAGTTGATGTACACTGTAATTGCTGTTGAAGTGATGAAATGTATAAACAAAGTGAAGATGATTCTAATATCGCTTACTTTGCATTCTTCATTTTTATACAGACAGTTTCTTAGAAGATGCATTGTAACCCTCAACTGCTTCAAATAATTTTCCTCCTGAAAGAAAGTAATTTTGGGTCAGTAAACATTAAAGAAATTGACAAGTGCAGCAAACAAGCAAAATCATTGATTAGTTATCCAACCTAACCTATTCTAACATATGGTAGCGGCAATGAAAAAATAAAAAGGATAGTGCAACATCCCTATATACTATTAAACAAAGGAAAAATGCACTGGAATCGGACATTTGAAGCACATGTATCTAAAAACACAATTTATTTGATATCAATAATCATAAAAAAGGGACTTTCCATGTTTATCCACAAAATAAAGAGTATATAAATTAAGACAAATATTAAAACATCAATGTGATAAAGCAAAGCATTGTATCAGAAACAGTTGATTCCTTGTGGTCAGAGGCATTTCATAGACATAATCCACTTCTTTGGGAGCCATCAAAGAGCTTATTAACTTAACAATTTTGAAAAAACCAATGTATTTTCCTCCAAGGGCATCATGAACAAAAGAGATGTTCAAAATACTTAAAAGGAACACCAATGAGCATACTTCAATTAACAGCAAAAATACAAGCTGAAGGCAGGGGAGAGCAATGCCGAGTCATAATGGAATTATAAAAGATGGACACCCAGTAGCTTCAGTTGGTGGAATTCCGCTTTCGTCCATACACATAGATATTTTCCCCCAACACAACTATATACCCCAAGAGCGATGCATATTTCTCTTTCGTTCATTGACGGGCACAGCTCCCGATCTTCCTAACCATTGGGTTATATTGCCCCCTACAGTAGTCTGACACTAGGCAGAAAAAAAGTCTGGCTACCCCCATTGGCAGTCCCAGGGGGTATGCTTCCTCTCTCTGCTACAGCTACTCAGTTTTTTTCTGCCTAGTCAGCAATAAGGACCGAGTTCCTTGCTGGGATCTCTGGTCCTGCCATTTTTTTCATTTTAGATAGATTTTTTTTTCTCCTGCGAGATCTACAATCAACTGCCGGAAATGGCGACGGGCTAAATAATCTAGATTCAGTGGTCACCCCATAATGACCAGCGAGCACGCCCAGACCTCAGCTAGGTTGGCCGAGACATAGCCCCGACAGACGAGGGCTGGCCTGCCAGTTAAACACCCCATGAGGTTGCATAAGACTTAGGTCAGATAAGAGTCTTAGCCTGAGTCACAGCATTCCTCCTGGCCGACAGCCCCCCATTTTGATGGAGAGTAGGTTCTGTCTGGAGCGGTGCCCGCCTGGTTCCTGGTATGGGAAGTAACCGTCCCCCTCTCCCCCTGGAGGGTTTGGAGTAGATGTGGGCCCCTCCATGCGACGGTCGGTGCCCTGGGTTCCCCTCTTCCCCGTTAGGAACCCCCCCTCAGGTGGTCCCTGTGGGCCACCTCGCCCCCCCTCCTCCTTCACTGACGCTGAGGATTTTGCGGCTGCCTGGTCCACTGCCTGGGGGTGGGGGAAGGGTGCTGTGCTGGCGATGGGGGCTGGGGGTGGGCCAATGGCGGCTGGCTGTGGGGGCGCTGTACTTTGTTGGGGCTCCTGCCAGGACCCCCCTTCCTGCCTGTGCAATATTCTGAGGCCTAGGGATCCCTCCTGGGTCCCTGGGAGCCTTGTGATGCCGCCATTTTCTTGTAGCCTGTGTGCTCAATGCACAACGGCTATGTTTGTGTAGTCTGGCAGGCATTTTGCGGTGGTTTGCCATTGAAAATAGTGGCGGCATTTCACAGTGGAGCCCTCTGGGCGGCGATTTCAGCGGTGGGAGCCCCATGGTGCCCACTCCTGAATCTTTTCATTTCCTGATCGCTGCATGTGCAGTGCAGATTCTCCTGGTGGCTGCGGTGCCTAGTTTCTGCTGGGTGGGGAGTCTGGTGGGGTCCTCTCCCTCTCTGCTGAGGATCGATTGGGTGCTCTGTTAGTGGCATCCGAGTGGTGCTGCCGAAGCAGTGGGGGTGTCCCTTAGCAGTGTTTTTTTACACCTTTTTTGTGGGGTCCCCATATTGACTCAAGGAGTCCTTGGAGCACATTACCCCACCTGATCCCCTCTCAGAGGCTGCGGGGCCCTCCGGGTCCCAATCATCCATTGATGCACTGACAGCATTCTTGAAGTCCTTTGTGTCCGGGGTGGAGGTGGTTTTTGGGCGACAGGCTAGCAAAAAGCGCCCCCCTGCCTTCCCCTACCTCATCTGTCTCCTCAGATCCTGAATCTGATTCTGCCGCCGTGGACGTGGGTCACTCTACTGGGTCCACAGCCACACCCCCTAAGTTCTCAGATAGTGAGGATGATTCCTCCACTCGTGTAGCTGTGCACAAAAAGGCGCTGTTGAATGCACTGATCTGTGCTTAAGACCTTAAACATGGAGGATGCAGCTAAAGCTGCGACGGAGGAGCAGGCTCCCTTTGGCCCTCATAAGCCATCCAGAGCGGCAACGGGGTTTCCTTTCCCCTCCCATTTTGACAGAATTGTCGCTAAAGAGTGGCAACGACCAAAATATCCCCTTGAAGTCCTTAAGCAATTAGCTATGTGGTACCCCTATGAGGAGTACCTTCTTAAAAAGTGGACCGTTCCACCAGTGTTTGACCCTCCGGTCTCCAGATTGAACAAAGACACCATGATTTCGGTTGAAGAGTCCCCAGCCTTTAAGGACCCGGCTGACAGGAAGGTGGAGGCTGTGGCCCGCAATATGTACACTGTGGCTGGTTCGGCATGGAGGCCAATATTTACCATTGCACTGGTGTCGCAAACTCTGACCAAGTGGACTAAGCTTTTACGCCGTGACCTGGAGGAGGAACATCTCCACTCTACCTTTGCTGAGCTGGAGGATCAGTTGGTTAAGGGGCTGCTGTTTATCTGTGATGTCTCTTTGGATGTGTCTCCCCTATTTGCTAGGGTCTGTTTCAGCAGTGGTCCTTCGGCGTATTTGTTGGCTCAAATGCTGGTCTGTGGACCAGACTTCTAAAAAAAGGCCTTGACTGATCTTTTTTCAAGGAAATCGCCTGTTTGGAGTTACCCTGGATGACATCATTAAGGGTCTCGTGGGGGGAAGAGTACCTTTCTTCCGCAGGCTACTAAGGGCAAGGACTCTCGTCGTAGACGTGGGCCATCCTTCTCGGCACATAAGAATTTTTTTTTGTTTTATTAGGGGGCGACTGACAAGGAATCAAAGTCTTTCAGGTGCTCCTCTGGTGGATCCAAGCGAACTTGGGTCTGGCAAGTCAAGAGCGGGCTTATCTAGACCCGCGGACAAGGCTCCCTAAGCATGAAGGTGCGCCCTCACCCGTATCAGGGGTGAGGGGACGTCTTCGCTGGTTTCCGGACCTGTGGACTTCCCTGATACAAGACAAGTGAGTCCATGAAGTCATACGGTCCGACTACAAGATCGAGTTTCGTTTTTACCCTCGGGAAAGGTTATTTTCTTCCAACATGCGCCTGTACCGGGAGCGCTTACAGGATCTTTTTTGGGAGGTGCAAGACCCGTTTACCTCAAGGGGTGATTGTTCCATTTCCGACATCAGAACGTTTTTAGGGGTTTTACTCAAACCGGTTTACAGTTCCCAGGAAGGAAGACAAGGTGCGTCCAATTCTAGACCTCAAGGAGCTGAACTGATTTGCACGGGTGCAGAAGTTCAGAATGGAGTCTATTCGCACGACATCAAGGACGCTTACCTTCATTTTCCAACATGTGTCGATCACCAGTGCTTCCTGCGCTTTGCCATGGGAGAGGAGTATTATCAGTTCATGGCGTTACCCTTTGATCTCACTTCTGCTCCTCGGGTCTTCACAAAAGTGTTACCCCCGGTGCTAGCATTGTTACGCCAATAGGGGATGGCGGTACTGGGCTACTTGGATGACCTCCTTCTGCGAGCGGAGTCTCATACTGCTCTGGTGGAAAACCTGGCGATCACCATATGAACTCAGAGTTCGGCTGGATTTAGAATTTTCTTTTCTTTTAAGAAGTCTGCTCTGGTTCCGTCCACATACCTGGAATATCTGGGTCTGATGCTGGACTCGGCCTTAGCCAGAGTGCTCTTTCCTCTGGAAAAACTCCAGAAATTGCAGGCTGTGATTCATCTCCTGCTGTCCAGCAAATGGTCATCTCTCCGGACTTGAATGTAGGTGCTGGGCCTCATGGTGGCTACCTTTGAGGCGGTTCCATTTGCACTGTTCCATATGAGATCCTTGCAAAGGGAGATTCTGGGCAAATGGGAAAAAATCCGCAGTCTTTGGACAGTCAGATCTGGCTGAGCTGGGGAATGAAAGAGTCCCTGATATGGTGGCTTCTGATATGGTAGCGCTTCCGCTGGGCAAATCCTCCCTCCCCTTGTATTGGACAGTGGTCACCACGGATGCCAGCCTGTCTAGGTGGGGAGGCATCCTCTGCAAAAATTCTGCTCAAGGGGTCTGGACACGAAGACATCAGAGTACCGATCAATGTCCTGGAACTCCGAGCGATCAGACTGTGCCTGGAACATTAGGCGGATCGTCTTCAGGGATGTCCAGTGCATATTAAATCGGACAATGCCATGGCCGTGGCTTATGACAATCACCGAGAAGTGTCCTGGTGGCTCTGCAGGTAGATGGCATTCCAAGGTGGGCAGAACATTTCGTTCCAGTCATCTCCGCCGTACTTGTTCCCGGGGTAGAAAACTGGCAGGCGGATTACCTCAGTTGGCAGGCATTGGACCAAGGGGAGTGGTCCTTTCATCCGGAGGTTTTTCATCAGTCATGTCTCCGGTGGGGCATCCCCGAGGTGGATCTGTTGGCATCTCGGCTCAGAACGGTGCAGAGGTTTGTGGCTCGGTCACGGGATCCCTTGGCGGAAGCCATAGACGCGCTGGTGGCCCTGTGGGGTCAGTATCATTTGATTTACACTTTCCCTCCTCTCAAGCTACTGCCAAGACTTCTAAGCAGAATTGAGGCAGAAGGGATTCCGATCATCTTAGTTGCCCTGGGCTGGCCTCGCCAGGCTTGGTACACCGATCTGGTGCAGCTGGTCGTCAACCTTCCTTGGAAGCTTCCTCTCAGGGAGGATCTGCTGTCCCAAGTGCCACTCTTCCATCCTGCTTTACAGTCGCTGGCTTTGATGGCTTGACTGTTGAATGCCAGGTGCTGAAGGACAGAGGTTTGTCTGAGTCGGTGATTTCAACGCTGGTAAAAGCTAGGAAATCTACTTCTAGGAAGATCTACCATCGTACGTGGAAGACGTACATCGTGTGCTGTGAGTCTGTTGGGGTTCATCCTCGCTTTTTTGCTGGCTCGGATCTTGACCTACCATCAACAGGGGGTGAGCAGAAACTGGCCTCGAGTACTATCAAGGCCCAGGTGTCGGCCTTGGTGGTCTTCTTTCAACGGCCCTTGGCCACACACTCCCAGGTGCATACTTTTCTTCAGGGAGTTCGGCACTTGGCTCCTCCAGTGCGGTTTCCTTTACTGCCTGGGACCTCAATGTGGTATTCGCAGTCCTCCAGAAGCCTCTTTTTGAGAACCTTCAGGAGATTCCCCTGCTTACGCTGTCCCAGAAGGTAGCCTTTTAAGGTAGGTAGCCTGGTGTCTCAAACCCTAACTGAATGGGCCAAGCAAAAGCTTGGCCCATTCAGTTAGGGTTTGAGACACCAGGGCCGAGGCAAAGACTGGCCGCAATGTTGAACCAGCCATAGTAAATATGCTGCGTGCCACAGCCTCCGCTTTCTTGTCAGCCGGGTCCCTAAAGGACGGGAATTCCTCTACTGGGATCATGGTTGCTTTATTCAACCTGGAAACAGGAGGGTCTACCACTTGTGGACTAGCCCACTTTTTTAAAAGTAACTCCTCAAAAGGGTAACGTACAGCAAAACATTTGGGGACCACAAAGGGTAATTTTGGTTCTTCCCATTCCTTACAGGAAAACCTGTCAAAATAAGGCACAATAGGAAACACGTTAGGAGTACGATGTGACTTGCGCGTACCAAACGACACAGCCACATCCTCCACACTAAGGACTGCAGGACCCCCGTCAGTGCAACCATGGGAAGCTTGGGTTTCCGAGAGACCTGCCACCTCCATGAGGGGAAGATGTGACCCTGAGGCTCCATAAGGAAAGGAAGACCTTGCAGTACAAAAATGATCTTTTGGCACCACTAAAGGATCCCCTCAAGGCTCAGGGTACCTATCAGCAGAGAGGGACATACCAGGGACCCCCAAAGACTCATCTTACAAACTTGAGGACAGCCGAGAATTCGAACCCAGCATCATCATGGACGCTATCCCTGTTCATATGTCCTGGGCACAGGAAGAGGAAACTAAGGAGGAAGAGAAAGAGGAGGAGCTTCGGCATCCCCACGAGGCTTCAGTTGTTTCCAGCATCTCCTAGACGAAGGGAAAATGGCCCCTGTTACATCATCCGGCTATGCAATCATGGCCACCAACTAGAGACCAGCCAGACTAAGGGAAAATGGCCACTATCAGTCCTGATTGGCTACCTGACTTTGATTGATAACAGCGGGAGACAATGGTGCCACTACTGTGTCTCAGTCCTGGACGGCTGAGGCAGTGGTGCACATCGCTGGATAGAGAGGGGGCTCAGGTAAGTATTGGGGTGGGGGGGCTGCTGCATAGAACCACTTTAATCTTTTATTATTTAATATTGCTGTTTTTCAGTACTTCACTATTGTGAGTTTCTTTTAGGTTGCTGGGGACTCTATCCTGAGAGTGTCATTTGTGGACCGAATGGATTAAGATTGGCGTTGTACAGTGGAGCATAAAGCGATGGTAGACCTTCCATGCATAGGGGGTCAATTATTATGGTGAGCTGTCTTCTGATGGGTATTGACAGTGGGTGTTTTTTTTCATTGTCTGATGAGTGACACAGGAGTGTCCGCAAGACTTTTTCTTTGCCTTTTTCTTGGAATTTTTCTTAGACTTTCTTTAGACTCTGAGTGTTTGCATGGACTATTATGTGGACACTTATTTATGGATTTGCTCTGTTTCTATGGGCACTCCTTTATGGGAGGATATCTGATGTCAGATCTGAAGCTACCAATTGCTATTCATTCTATACTGTATTCTTATATTGTTTTATGTATTTTGTATTTGCATTGTTTGATCATCTAGGCGCAACACTAACTGGTTGATGGGATGGTGGATATAAAAAAATGTGAGAACCCAACCTAAGCCCTGGATTTCACGTGCTGTACATACACTTTTACCTGAACACTAAAATCTTACTGTTGATGATGAGACTATAGTCTCACACTCGCCATATGTTTGATACTGTCAATGTGGAATCTAATTGTCTATAAATTTGGACCTGAAAACTAAAGTCTCACGGTGGATGTGAGAATTTTCCTCTACTGTCTTCTGTGTCACAATAGCCAAATGTTTCATACTGAAAATGTAGGATCTGATTCATCGATCTGCATTAAAAAAGAAAAAAAAGAAAAACCAAGGGACCAAGACACAAGAGTCAAATCTAGCACAGTGGCTATGTGGTTCGCACTTCCGCCTGGCAGCACAAGGGGCCATCGGTTTGAATCCCAAACACAACACTACCTGCAGTTTACATGCTCTCCCTGTGCTTGCGTGGGTTTTCTCCCACACTCCAAAAGACATGCTGGTAGGTTAATTGACCCTAGTATTTGTGTGTATGAATGTGAGTTAGCGACTTTAGATTGTAAGCGGCTTGAGGGCAGGGACTGATGTTAAAGTATATTATATATTAAAAGCACTGCGTACATTAACAGCGTTTTATACCTGTAATAAATAATATGTTGAGCTGATTGTCTATAGTTTTTATGGTCTCTGGCCATCTTTATTTAGTCTTGGACCTTTTTAGATAAAGAAAGTTCCTAGCTGTCTTATCAGCAACTTTTAAAACAAAATAAAATAAAAGTATTATACACAGCTAAAGATCAATACTGGACTGAAAACTATAATCCCAGGAGATGAGCCAGGGGCTATGTTTGAGAATGCAGTTTCTTGTAATACAAACAAGTAGTCATCATGTACTTTCTAAAGAATGGCTTTTTTATACTCTAAAATTCTAACCACTTCCTGAGAATCACATTGCTGAAAATGACTTGAAAGGAGAATGTTAGATGTATGAATAGATAAAAGGAATGACATATTAGAGATCTTTTAAACCAGAATTTGCATACACAGTTGTAACACATCAACATGCGCACACTCTATTATTCAAAGATGGGTAACCTGTGGATAGCCACTCTGAATAACGTACCTGAATTACTTCTGGGGCCCTAAAGTTAACAAACATGCCATTCATTTTCCCAAAATTATGCAAAGTCAACAGTTGGGGGTCCTAAAACAAAAGTGTTCTATAGAGCAATTCTGGGCAACAATGACGAACCAATGTTATTCAGCAAAAAAAAAAAAAAGACTGTTTACTCAGTTTAATCTGTGGTTTTTGTAATTTCCTGCAGCACTTCACAGTACACACCCCTACCCTCAAAATGAACAAGAAAGAATAAGAACTTCAGGAATATGATTAGCTAAGCTGGCCCAAAGTAAGTGTTTAAGGTAAACAATCTATGCAGTTGCCACCTCTCTGTGGCTGCTGGTGAGTCCGTAATTGACTGCTGTAGTCTTCTACATACACAAAGCTGCATCCTCTTCTGTTAGGTGCTCCAACAAGTTCCCCTCCTCTGTGTACTAAAGTGCGTCGCTTGTTCCCGCACCTGTTATTCAGACATTTTGTATTTTTTCAATCAACACAAAACTTCCTTTATCTGGTAGAAGTGGGAAGGCATGTGGATTACATCCCTATCTCCAAAAATCAGGGGAAACCATGTATTAACTGAAAAAATACAAGGCTTCTCCTTAATGCTAGTTGCTGTTGCACCCACTAGAAGAGGATGTTGCCTCCCATACATAGCTAACTGTTTGGATTGACCAGCTTTAATACTTTGGAGATGCTGATACAAAATAGCATACAGCAAATGAAAATTTGAGAAAAATTGGATTTTTGAACCATTTCTCTGAGTTCATTGACGGACACAGCTCTCCATTATTCAGAACCACAGGGTTATATTGCTCCCTACAGGACACTAGATGCCAACACATCCACTTTGTAAAATTTCGTAAAAGTGTGCACCGACGACCAAGTGGCCGCCTTGCTAACCTGTGCCACTGATGCCTGATAACAGAAGGCCCAATACACACTAAGCGCTTGAGTAGAGTGCGCTGTTACAGGGAAGGAACCTGACCCTTGATAAAACAGGCCTAAGCCACTGTTTGCCCAATCCATCTGGAAATGGTTGCAGAAGTGGACAGCCCTTTTCTTGGCTCGTCCATGATCACAAACAGTGAGTCTGACCTCCAAAAAAAATAGTGGCTGCCAAATACACCCACATATAGGGCATGCAAAGCAAATTCCTTAGGATGTTTTGGCCTTGGACACAGGGAAGGCAACACCATGTCTTCATTCAAATGGAAATCAGAGACTACGATAGACATGGGCGAAGGAACCATCTTAACTTTGTTGACTACCAAGTAGGAGGTACGACAAGATAATGCTGCCAGCTCAGACACCCTGCGAGCAGAGGTGATAGCTACCAAAAAGGCCATCTTCTGGGACAGCGTAAGCAGGGGAATCTCCCGAATATTTTTAAAGGGAGGCTCCTGGAGAACTAAGAGCACCAAGTTCCCATCCCACAGCAGTAGAGGATACCGCACTGGTGGAGTCAGATGTCAAACCCCTTGAATAAAGGTACACACCAGAGAGTGCATTGGCCAGGGGTCACTGAAAGAAGACTGCCAAGGCCAACACCTGGCCCTTGATGGTACTTAAGGCCAATTTCTGCTCAATACCTCGTTGAAGGAAGGTCAAAAACTGAGCCAACGAAAAAGAATGAGGGTGAACACCAACTGACTCACACCACGCAATGTATGCTTTCCATGTACGATGGTAGATCTTCCTAGAGATAGACTTCCGAGCCTTCAGCAGTGTCGGAATTATCAACCCAGGCAAATCTCTATTCTTCAGCACCTGGCTTTCAACAGCCAGGCCGTCAAAGCCGGTGACCGTAAAGCAGGATGGAAGATTGGTCCTTGGGACAGCAGATCCTCCCTGGGAGGCATTCTCCAAGGGACATCGGTGACTAATCGCACTAGGTTGGCGTACCAAGATAGGCAAGGCCAGTCCTGGGCCACTAGAATGACCAGAACCACTTTGGCCTGCGCAAAAGCCAGGGCAGAACCTTGAGAGGAGGAAAGGCGTAAATCAGACAAAACTGGCCCCACAGGGCCACCAGAGCATCTGTGGCGTCCACCAGAGGATCCCCTGACCATGACACAAACCTCGTTACCTTTCTGTGCCCCACCGAAGACATAACTGATGAAACATGTCCGGGCGAAGGGACCACTCCCCTTGGTCAAACGCCTGCCGACTGAGATAGTCAGTCAGCCAGCTTTCCACTCCTGGGATGTGTACAGCGGAGAGGGCAGGAACAAAGCATTTTGCCCACTTCCAGGGCTGCCAACACACTCTTTGTTTCCGCCCTGGTAGGAGACATAGGCCACCGCCGTGGCATTGTCAGACTGGATCTGTACCTGGAGTCCCCGGAGACAATCTGTCCGGTGATCCAGGCACACCTGTTTGTCCGAAGTTCCAAGACATTGATCAGTAGTCTGGACTCTTCCAGCGTCCAACAACCCTGAGTGGAGTTTAGTCCCAGGACACCTCCCCTCTAGGACAGCCTGACAACCATGGTGACCACTGTCCAATACATGGGGAGAAAAGATTTGCCCTGCGGGAGAACAAAACCACCAGACCAAGGACCCCCTGGTTTCCCAGCCCAGCCCAGCCCAATTTGATTGTCCAGAGACCTCGGTCACTTGTCCATTTCACCAGGCTCTCCCTTTGAAGGGACCACGTATGGAACTGTGCAAACAGAACCGCCTCAAAAAAGGTAGATACCACCAGGCCCAGCACCCGCATGAAAGCTGAGAGGGAGAACCACCTGCTGTATAGCAGTAGATAAATTGCAGCATGCAACTTCTGGAGTTTGTCCAGAGGAAGAAACACACTGACTACAGCGGAATCCAAGTCAGACCCAGATAATCCAATTTCCTGGATGGAAGCAGAGCAGACTTCTGGTAATTTAGAAGCCAACCAAACACTTCCAGGGTCTGTATAGTGATCTTTACGTCATCCAACAGGGCAGCAGAGGACTCCACTTGCAGGAGGAGGTCATCCAGGTAGCCCAGTACTGCAATCCCCCGCTGACATAGTAACGTCAAAATCGGGGGGCCAACACTTTTGTGAAGGCCCGAGGAGCTCCTCTCCCACAGCAAAATGAAAGAAGCGCTGGTGTGGGGCAAATATTGGAATGTGCAGGAAAGCATCCTTGATGTCGATAGAAGCAAGAAAGTCCCCCTCATAAAGCGATGCCACCACCGTGCGAATGGACTCGATTCTGAACTGCTGTGCCCGCACAAAGCAGTTCAGAGCCTTGAGGTCTCCTCAAAGGGTTACCTCACCGCAAAGTGTTTAGGAACCACAAAGGGACATTTCAGAAGCTCCTACTCTTTAGAGATAAATTTGTCAAAATAGGAGGGATAAGGAAACACTTTTGCCGTGCGAGATGGCTTGTGGGTGCCAAAGGGGACTGGCACCTCTGCGGCATCCTCCATTTTTTAAGTTTACTGCACAGATGCAATCTTCTCGTAAGCAGCTACAGGGGTGGAGGAATCATCCTCACTATCTGATAAATCAGAGAGCGTGGCAGCAGACCCCGCAGGGTGGGTCACGTCCGCGGGGGCCAAGTCAGATTCAGGATCTGATGAGAGAGATGAGGCAGGGGAAGACGGGGTGCGCTTTTTGCTAGCAAAAGGCCACCCCTCCACTCGGTAAACAAAGGACTCCAGGACCGCCACCAGTGCATTAAAGGAGGGCTGGGACCCTGAGGGACCTGCAGCCTCTGAAAGGGAATCAAGTGGGGAAATATGCTCCCGAGACTCTATAAGAAAAGAAGGGGACCCCCACAAAAAGTGTCTAACACCACTATGGGACACCCCCCACTGCATGGGGGTAGCACCAGCCCACCAGAGTAGCACCGGTCTGCACCAGGGATAGCACTGCTCCACGTACGGCCTCCAAGGGGAATGAAAAACCCAGGAGTCAGCACAAGGGGAAAAAGAGGAGCTCCCACAGCAAAAATAGCTGCCCAGAGGCTCCCCTGTCATGGCTGCCGGGGTTAGGAGGGGGTGGGGTGCCGTGCCAGGGAGCACCAACAGAACACCCCGCAATCTGCAGCAGAGAGAGGGAGGGACCCCACCAGACTCACCACCCCACCAGAGTAGCACCGGTCTGCACCAGGAATAGCACTGCTACACGTGCAACATCCAAGGGGACGGAAAAACCCAGGAGTCAACACAAGGGAAAAGGGAGGAGCTCCCACAGCCGAAATTGCCACCCAGAGGCTCCCCTGTCATGGCCGCCACTCTATAGCTCGCTGGACCAACGAAAAATGGCCGCCTGACTACACAAACATGGCTGTCGGCCATTGAAACACATATATTACAACAAAATGGCCGCCGCATGTGGCTCCACGAGGCACCCCTGGCATTAACCAGCAAGGAGAGGGGGAACCAGGCACAGGACCCCAGTAGCAGCCAGTCCCCCCACCCAGCCAGAAAGGTCCAGCCGCCAGCGGCACGCAGCCCCCGCACCGGTACAGTGCAGTACACCAGCCCCTGTCACTATCCCAACCCACCACACTACCCCAGATAAAGGGGGAGGGGGTGCGGTGCTGGGGAGCACCAGATGAGCCACAGGGACCACCAACAACCAAGAGGGGGGTCTTAGAAGAACCTACTGGTCCGACCGTCCCATAGAGGGGCCCGCGTCCACCCCAAACCCTCCAGGGTGAGAGGGGGGGATTGCTACTCACCATATCAGGAACCAGACAGGCAACGCTCCAGACAGAACTTCCTCCCTATCGAAATGGGGAGGCTGTCGGCCAGGAGGAACGCTGCGAATCAGGCTGAGACCCGGTCGTATGTGACCTCGCGAGGAGTTTTACTCTCAGGCCAGCCCCAATCCAGTAGGGCTATGACGTGGCCAACATAGTGCAGAGCTTTGGTTTGCGCAAGCTCGCTGGCCAGACTGAGTTGACCACTGGATCTAGATATCCAGATATGATTGTAGATATCGCAGGAAAAAAAAAAAAAAACACAGGAGAAAAAAAAGCCATTTAAAAGTAAAACATTTCCAGCACCAGAGATCCCGGCAGGAAACTAAGTCCTTACTTCTGACTAGGCCGAAAAAATAACTGAAGGCCTATAGCAGAGAGGGGGATGTATACCACCTAGGACTGCCCATAGCCGTAGCCAAGTTTTTTCTGTGCCTAGTTTCCTACTCCTGTAGGGGGCCTGAATAATGGAGAGCTGTGTCCGTCAATGAGCGAAAGAGAAAGGTAAATTCCTTATCGTCATACTAGTCATATGTTAATAATTAAAGTTCCAGCATGACATCCAGGCAATAACATTTTGAGGAATGGTCAGCAATAGCAGCTGCCACATTTCCCTCATGAGAGGTATCCTTTAATGATAAATGTGACTTGACTTCTAGGTGGCTCTGTCAGTACCAAAAGTGTCAACTGAAATGAAAGGGCTGGGTGGAAAAATATTTGCAGTTACTGCATGGCCAACAATCAGATGCAGACAACAATTCAGACAGCCATAGGTGCCAGCTGTCTGAATACAATGGCTGCCAGGGCAGATTCCTTCATCTGTACTTTTTATCTTGGATGGAAGAAGGTATTAGATTTATTTTGTGAGATAAACAAGAGACATGTATACATCTAAGGTTAGACTAACCCTGCTGTTATCCCATCATTGGCCAATTAGAAATTGGGTCAGTGAAGATTTGTTGAAAACAGGTAAGACTGAATGATGTTGTCACCAGTGATGCCAGCCCTCTGCCCACCACAATTATATGATTAATATTAGATAGCACAAGACATATCTGTATGCACGACATAGCCAATGTCTCATAGGTATAGTTAAACATATTTTTTTTGCCTTTATATGCAATTACATTTTTCAGAATTGATTATTTGTGTAGTAGATAGAATGAGCACCTTTTTCTTCTGTGATTTTCCTGGTCGAAGGGACTCAAGATTCAGCTGTGCATGAATGTATTTCAACTTTTCAGTGCAGGAATCTACAAAGTGAACTAGGAAAATAATTAACAGTCATTAATCATTTACTCTTTAAAATAATATCTTACCCTAGTGTTAGGGGAAACATGCGTAATCAATAGATCAGGAGAGATTAAATCTATTTTACAAGCATGAACACCAAGCATAGAATATTTGGAAAGGAATATATTTATAACAGTACTTAAAGATGATTAGATATACCAACATGCCAGCCACAGTTCGACTGTTATGCAATACCCGCTGATCCTTGGTTGCTCCCAGGAGTGTATACGGAGGCCTACCCATCTTTACCAAAAAAACTAAAGCTAAACATACATGGATCAAATCTTGAATTTCAATCCATGTATGGCCACTGAGGTTGAACAGAAGTCGATCTACCGACTGACTTCACTTCAACCACCCTGTTGGAAAAAAGCCACTTGATTAGCGCTGCAGGCTATAGACTGATCTGTGCATTCTGATGGCTGGGGAGTCTCCCCACTGACAGAATCAGATGATTTAGTGGGGAGGATTCCCCCATCCACCTCAAATGTGTGCATGGGGGAAATTGGTTCAGCTTTTTTTTTTTTCAACCTGCTGGTTGATAAAAAACAAAAAACAAAAGAAAAAACACTCATCTGTGGCCAGCCTAAGACTCTTATAAATGCCCTGGACCTAAAGGACAGCTGCTTGTCTGTCAGGTTTTGGAGCAGTTTGAGAAAGTCAGTGTTATAAACCCTAGAATAAACATTTGGTTGGGTTGCAATCCTGCAATCAAAAAAATTTTTTTTTTATTTTAAATACATCTTGCTGTACTGCACTATTGTAATTATACAGGCTTTATATACTGCCTGTACAGTGCTTTATAAAGTAAATATAGACAGTAACATTAAAACACAAGAGGATTATGAGGGTCCTCTTCATGAGGACTTACAGGAGAACAAACTTTGTTTTTTATTTTTTTCTAAGTTATGGGTATTTCCACTATGGGAATTAAAGCGGTTGAAAACCGCTAAATTAACATTCATGAAATCTAAACAAAGCACATATATCTTTAGTGTTTACTTGCCTCTCTCCAATGATCTGAGTGTCATTTCTCTCTGGTGCTTCTTTCCCCTATTATCAGCATGAGTCACTTTTGAAAAATTGTCCCAACACCAAAAAATAAAATGGTGATGGGGAGGAGATCTCAGCACACAGCTTGTCTATTCACGACACAGCTCTGCATTGGTCCATCGTTCCTGTGCTGTGTGTGAAAGGGGTGTGTCACTTTCCTCCAATCACACACTCTCTAACTGCAGATCCCTGCCCCCTCCTCTGTGCTACTGACAGATGCAGCAGAATTGTATCTTAATTCAGCACGTTGAAGGGATTAGGAAAAGATAAGACTGCAGATAAACAAGTAGAACTTATGTAGGAAGATTTTATTTTCTTTGTTTACCAGGTTATGAAATTTTGCATTGTGCACTAAATGTCTGAACTTACCTTGCCAATGCTGTCTGCCACCCTAAACCATCGCTGGAGATCTAGCAAAAACCTGGCACTTTAAGGTATGGGGCATATGCATACACTTTACAGCCTCCAACAATGCAATCACAAGCTCAAAGAATTCTTACGTTGGGAAACGTGCCCAGACCCACAAGCAGGCTGCTTATAATGCCTGTTGCATAGCTTAACTTTTACTTTGATTAATGTCTGCTTAGTAAAGAGTTGCAATTCTAAGCACTATCTGCATCTAAACTGGAAGCATAATGCCAATTTAAACAAAAAAAAAGCAACTCTTTAAAAAAATAAATAAATAAATAAATAAAGACATGGTTTATTCTGCTTCCATGTCTTGCCAATCATGCAACTGTAAAAAATAAATAAATAAATAAATTGTAATTAGGAGCTATTCTTTCTTCTCAGCATGCCATACTTGTGAGTGGCAGGAGAGGACACATTACTGCACCGATCCCACTGACTTCTAATGATCTTAAAGTGCATCAGTATGGACTGGGCAATGCAAGAATGTGAATCCAGACTCTTGGTTTGCTAAAGCTGAACTACAGGAATAATATCTTTTGCATATTTACATTGGGCCAGCTTGGCTCAATTTAAGTATGCATATGTGATACTCGACTGGCCTCAGTAGAAGCTGTAAATCACTGTAGCAGCCAGAGCAAAGACGACGATGGTTGTGGTCTTCTGGGTGCTGTGCCAAGTGGCTGTCCTGTATAGGAACCACATTGATTTTCTGATTGAACGAGGTGAAGAGGGATGATGAGGTCATATTTATCACTTTGTTCAAACAGAATTGTTTGATAACACTCTCTCCAGGCAGCAAGAGGGTAAAACTTGTTCTCCCTCCATCTCTTTCTTTCTCTCTCCATCTCTTTCTTTCTCTCCATCCCTTTGTTTGTTTCTCTCTCCATCCCTTTGTTTGTTTCTCTCTCTCCATCCCTTTGTTTGTTTCTCTCTCTCCATCCCTTTGTTTGTTTCTCTCTCTCCATCCCTTTGTTTCTTTCTCTCTCTTTATCCCTTTGTTTCTTTCTCTCTCTCTCTCCATCCCTTTGTTTCTTTCTCTCTCTCTATCCCTTTGTTTCTTTCTCTCTCTCTCTCTATCCCTTTGTTTCTTTCTCTCTCTCCATCCCTTTGTTTCTTTCTCTCTCTCTCTATTTCTTTCTTTCTCCATCTCTTTCTCTCTCTCTCTCTCCATCCCTTTGTTTCTTTCTCTCTCTCACCATCCCTTTGTTTGTTTCTCTCTTCTCCATCCCTTTGTTTGTTTCTCTCTCTCCATCCCTTTGTTTCTTTCTCTCTCTCCATCCCTTTGTTTCTTTCTCTCTCTCTACCCTTTGTTTCTTTTCTCTCTCTCATCTCTTTCTCTCTCTCCATCTCCTTTGTTTCTTTCTCTCCATCTCTTTCTTTCTTTCTCTCTCTCTATTACTTTCTTTCTTTCTCTCTCCATCCCTTTGTTTGTTTCTCTCTCTCCATCCCTTTGTTTGTTTCTCTCTCTCCATCCTCTTTGTATCTTTCTCGCTCTCCATCCCTTTGTTTCTTTTCTCTTTCTCTATCCCTTTGTTTCTTTCTCTCTCTCCATCTCTTTCTCTCTCTCTCTCTATTACTTTTCTTTCTTTCTCCATCTTCTTTCTTTCTTTCTCCCCTCTCCCCCCCCCCTCCCTGCCAGCCAGCCCATTTTGCTTGAATTATATTACAGCTATTCCTCACCAGCCAAAAATAATCCCCATCCCCCTCCATACCCATCTATTTGCCTTCTCCCCCACCTCCTCCTTTGTTTAACCCTAAACAAAAGCAGGATCCCCCAGTTTCACTCCAGTTCTGCTCTACCCATCCCTCATCTCCTATCCACTCCCCCTCCTCTCCTTTTCCACTAACCCATGGTTCCCAGTCCCATCCCAATTTTTTTCAGGGGCTAAGGAAGAACCTCGAGGCATCTTGTTACTGCTGCTGCTTGTGTGTGGGTTGGGACGTGTACTGTCCCCAATCCTTTTATGACCCTCCTCTCCTATTCATTCCATTTGATTGGCATGCATAGTACAAATCCCACCCACACAAGCAGCAGCAGTAATAAGACGCTCTGCCTCAGGATTCTTCCTTAACCCCTGCAAAGGGCTTCAGTGGGGCCTCATGTCCAAATTTTGCCTAAGGCCTCACTAAACCTAGAGCCACCTCTGCACAGGGAACAGGTAATACATGTCATAAAATCCCAAGTATTAAATGTTGTGAGGACCTATTAAAAGTAAGTTTACAAACTTTGAGATCATTCAGAGTAACAGACTTAGGCTAGAAATATTTGAAATTTAATGTGGGAATGAATATAGGATTTCACCTTTTGACCAGAATATTCTTTTAAATTAAACCTATGCATTTCAGATGAAGCACAGATAGCAAATATAGAAGATGTTACATTTAGCAAAAGCAATATATTAAAATGATTGAAGAAAAAATAGCGCCTCCTATGTGTATCTAATAATAATTTCACCCTGCAGCTGCCATCAATTTTTGG